>NC_042529.1:5062500-5662500 GCF_900963305.1 Echeneis naucrates | reverse complement strand
GAAAAATGTCTGCATTATCTGCCATTTACAAAACAATAATTGATATGGATAAATAGAGAGCGCGAGTCATTAATTCTAAAAGGAAATTGTTTCCTTTTTTTCCCCCCACATAAAATACAAAAACACAGGCAGCAAAATATATTCAAAAAGATAAAGCATACACAAAACAGTGTAACAAAATGAATGAAAATATGATTGAAAATACACACTTGCTATATTTCTATGTTTGTTTTTTTACTTTTTCATCACAAGATAAAAACGTTGAATGGGTATTCAGGTATCACTCCATTTCATGTAGAAGAGATGGGCAAATAATCTACAGTGTAAAACCTGGTGAGAGATGCCTGACAAAAAAACTGTTATCTGTTCAGCATAGAGGTACACCAACGATACACGTCGGACTGGAGAGTAAATGAATGGCCCAAAATGTCGATATACAGTATAATTCTGTGGCAAATAAATGCAAACTCGCATTCAGTGTAATCAAATTGATTGTTAATGTAGTGAAGTGGACAAACCACCTCATATATATTGAGCCAAATCTAAGCTTGGCTTTATTGCAATTAGCTTGACTTTGTTAATTTATTCAATGGAACTCAAATTAATAATATGATGAACGTCGATACACAATCATAGTGAAGTATCACCCAGCCCCAAATTAAGAGAAATAGATTCTCACTAATATGCCCCCCCCCCAAAAAAAAACAACAAGTTGGGATGAATCTAATTCTGTTATTTGAAGGTGCTTGAATCTAGTCTTATCTTTTGAAGAATATTCCAGTAATGATGGCGAAGAAACAAAGAATTCACTGCAATGCAATATGCACAGGAGGACGATGGGAAACAAGCAGCAGAGTGGAAATCTTCCCCAGATATGGAGGGAGATCTCTTCTAATTAAAAACCATATCAACTTTTCACAACCTAATGTTCCCAAATGAAGTTTCCCAAAAACGAATCACTGGCATTGTCCTGTGAACGGGCTCTCCCTCTTTTCGGTCACAGTCGGGTGGAACACATCAGCCCCAATATTAGGAGAGAACATACCTGTTACAGGTTAATGACCTCACACTTTCCACACCATTTCACTTAGCGGGCCATAGCCAGGAAAAGCTAAATGCTTCACTCCCAGTTCACTAAATTATGAATTAACCAAAAGGTTCATTTGGCTGTTTGACCAATAGATGGTCTTCTTGCTGAGCTTGGGTGGGATATATTCAGCCATTAGATGAAAACTGTCTTGATATCTATTTCGGGGGGCATTAACGGGCATTAATATTGGAAGAGCAGAACAAGTAATCCAGAAATTACCAATCAGTGTTTGCAACCTCAGAGAGAAATTACTTCATGTAGTATAAAGAAAATCACCAGCACAATATCTGCGCACGTAAATAATAAATAACATATTAGAAAGTGTTGAATCATGGGGATGTTCAATTATTTGTGCTGAAATAATTCAACAGCTGTCAAACCACAATTTGTCACCATTAACAAACCTTCTCCACACACATTGCATTGAATTTGGAGGATTTTTTTTATTTTTTTTTATTTTTCCACATTGGTGTTTTGAAACAATCTGTATGCTTACAGTGGCCTTGACGTGTCGGATCTCTTCAGGCTTATCCGCTCTGTAACAAGTGATGACAGGTCACATGGCACAAACTGTGATGTCTGAATAATTTGAACAAATGCTAAATCATTGCAAAGCAGCCAGAGAGATCAGCGACGTGAAAGTGAAGTGTTTGCACTTCCCCAAGGCTCAGTGGCATCTGTTCTACATGTGTGCGGCAAACAACATCCATGTTTCACTATATTAATCCCAATTAATTGTGCTTGTATTAGTGTAAATATTTGACTTTGAAGCGCTAAAGCGTTAATTGGAGTCCCTTCCCACAAACAAATCTGTGCATCAATATTCCACAGCAAAATCGGGGGGGTTGTTTAATTAAAAACCATTTAAATTGTATATGAAAAATACATAATATCAATCATTTGGCTCTAGTAGCGGGAACCTATATTTCAGAGCCTCTGTTTTCCTTTTTGTCAAGCTCAGTCCCCGACTCTCTCCTGTAAAACGTTTGTCTTGAGCACAAATCAGCAGAATAAGACAAGCTGATGTCTCCTTAATTCTGTAAATTGGAGGGTTGCGAGTCCAATTAATGTCTGCTAGTTCAGCCTGAGGCCACCAGGGAGAGCTGTGCCTGTTTCTCTGAGTCACTGGATCTTGCGAGGAAAGTTATCACTAATCACTGCTAAGCTCCTTTTTTTTTTTTTTTTATTGGTCGCGCTGATGAATAGACACAGTAAAAGAGGCATTTTGGAAAAAGTCAGCCATGTCTGACGTTGAAAGTCAGCTTCAGATCATGCCTTAAAAAATTTTTTCAAAAATTTCAAATGAAGTTCTAACTGTACTTCCACATTTGACCCTGAACTTTATAAAATGTTTAAGGGAAGAGAGGATCCGCATTCTCCGCAATCAGTGTTACAGTAATTTCCCTGTCTGCAATAGCTATTACAACTTAAACAAGCTCTACTCACCCAGACTTTTCTCACAAACTGGGCTGCTGTGTGTGTGTTGCTTTTTTGTTGTTGTTTTTTTTTTTTTTAGCCTGGCAGGAATTATGTACATGAAGCCTCTGCAGGATGTGAGGTTGTTGGGGTCTGTTGCCCCTACTGGCCATTAACTGGGGATTAGTGCTGGTGGGGCACACATGCCTTTGAAGAGGTAATTCCTCACACTTCCTTGCTATAGAAAATCAGGAAGCAATCCTAAAGACACCATGCAGATGGCTGGGATAAGGAAGCCCATGACTACTTTCTTTAGTCACAATTAGGACTTGGAATAGCTGGTTGCCATTGTGCAAACTTAGCACAGAAGAAAATTCAGGGGGAAGTCGGAGTTTGTGTGTCACACAGTCTGGTTGTAAACTTGAGTGGGATAGAAGCAAGATCAAATCTTTTTTTTTAAAGGAGTTAACTCAGCACAGTTGCTTTACAGCTTCCATATATCTGTCAACACAATATATCCAAGTACGTGCGAGGCTGTAAAATAAGAGTATACAAGCTGTTGGAGGGGAGATCATTGCGTTGTCACATTGAGATGCTCAGAGACGCAAAGAATATATGTTGCTAAGATGACCAGTGTGAATTATTGTACTTCTGTTAGAAAAGACAATGTTTGAGCTCTTACTGGTGCATGTTGGAGCATACTGACCTCTACAGGGCCTTAAGCTGAGTGGACAAATTCATAGTCTGAGTTTTTATTGACAGAATTTTTTCATTTGTTCTGTTTTTTTACTTCCTCACAGTTTGAGTTCAGATATTCTTTGAAGGTCCATGTGCAGGCTGCAGTAAAGCAGCAGTTTTTGCGCCTTCCTCTTTGGTTTCCTCTGGTGGTCTCCCTGGTAAATTGTTAGCATGTTGTCCAGGCAAACCGTAGAGTGTTGTATATAGCACTGAGGGTTTGTTCACTCTTTCAGAGCTGTCGCTGTTTGGAAACTCACTCTGTAAAACCAGAGGCCTTTCGGGCGGACCTGCAAAGTTAAATTGAAGGTTGGAGATTGCGCTTTATTTAAAGTTTGCACGTAAATCAGGAATTTTGAGGTGGTTTTAAGGGCTGCAGTTGTGCTGTGGGGCTTGCGGCGAGTGTTTACGCCTTTTAGTCCAAACACAAACATATGATTTATCTTTTTTATGAGGAGCAATTCTGCTTTTACAGAGCTCATTTAGGTTTCTTTCAGTCAGGAGAGTCTGAAGGCACAACTTGTTTCATATTACATTCATTTTTATCTCTGTTTTGATCACAGCATTTTTTATTAGGCTATGTCAAATCAGCAGTAAAACAGAGCATATTCAAAAATGTATTATTTGCTTAATAACTTACCCGTTCAAATGTTATTGATGAAATTCACATACTTATATAATATAAACCATGCATTTTTAATATATATCATAGGTATTTTAATCTAATCCATCAATCCTATACTGTAAATCTTTGATGTGTACATAGACATTGAAACAATGCTTCGAGATTACATTGTTAACTAAGCTATTTCATGTAATTACGTCAATAATTGGGAACATAAACCTTTTTTTCTTGACGTTTTTCATGTGCAAAAACAATAGCGGTGAAACAATTCTATGCGCTCATATTAATCATTGTCTCCGTCTCTTCAATCCCGCGCCATGTTATCTTTCTTTCAGCCAAACACCAGCGATGTGATGCAGCTGAAGGGGCCCTGGAGCCACAGTCACAGCTCCCTCTGTTTCAAGCTGCTGCCATCAGATTATCGACTGCTGGGTTACATGTCAGTCTGCCAGAGATTTGATTAGCAGCATCTGTGAAACAGAAAAGTCAGGGGCGAGCATGGGAACTGATTTATCTGCCTTTGGGCAACCGGTCATTTACAAGCCATGTGAGAGGAGCGGCTGGCCTGTGGGTACTCTGTCTGGATTATGAATAATGTCAGTGTGATACAAATCTCCTAATTTAGTGTATGAATTACTTTTATTCATATTACATTCATATTATTTTATGTGATATTAGTATTTGTATCTTGAATGAAGTTGACACTAAATCAGCATTTTTACCTCCACCAATCAACCGTGTTGAATTCCCAAATGCTAAATGCAAGAGACTAGGTGTTCTATCAGTTCAAAATTCAGCTACTGCCTTTGAAAAAGTAAGGAGGGGCGTGTCTCATCCCTTGGAGGGGCCCCCTCTTTGCAGAAATTAACAAAGTACCAGCATGGTTTAAAGAGAGGAAAAAAGAAACAGGGGAAACCGGCTCAAACTTTTTTTGAGTCCTCAAGTGTCCTCAAGTGTACTTAAGAAAGACGCTGAGCCACAAATTGCACCAAATTATTGTGTAGATGTGGGGAGAAAAAAAACTTAAATCTCTTTAGATGAATGCAAATGTAAATAAAATAAAATAAAATCCAGTACTGCTGAAATAGATGTGCCCAAATTTTGCAGTTAATTAGGTACACTTAGCTCAAACTAATGCAGTCTAATTCAACAGTCCTGAAATAAATCCTATTTGAAGGTTATAATGGTTATAATTCAGCTTGGCTGAAATGGAGGAGTTGATATTATAATAATTATTCCAGGGGACGTGGTTTACAGTGCTCTGCTGTTTCACATTATACAGAGTTGGACAGGTGTTTCACCATTGATGTAAATGGGTCAAAATTATAGACACACTTGTTCATATAATGTATTGCAATTCAGCAGCAAGAGCAACTCACAAACTACAACCTCCAAAATGACCATTACTTTGATGGAGGATTTATTGCAGGACTTGGATTAGCCTGCATTTAGCGAAGTGTGCTGCACCTACCATACTGACTTTAGACACTAACAGGGAGATGTAACACTACAGCCATACATTGGCAGTCACAAGAGGAGGAGCACTTTAGGGTCAATCACTTGCTGCTCATCTGTCATCATGCATTAATGAAGGGTCCTGGCCCGGCCACCTGTTCTGCACATTCTAGTGCCACACAGATGTTTGTGTAGCTGCAGGGGGACGCTGCTCTGTGGCCAGCCGTGGTTTTCCTGCACGGTATGTGCAGCATCCATCCTGTTTGCTCTGCCTTTCTAATTATAATAATGAAAGTCTTTTTTGCTTCTTTTGTTTAAAAGTAAGCATGAATCTGCCCTCGCTGGGAGATGCTGGTGCACAGTAGCATAATATAATAGCATCTCACTATCCTTGAAGTTCGACATGCTTGATCGTCTTTTAAGCTCAAAAAAGAGAAACTAAAAAGGCAAATGCTGCACTCTGCCTTTAAATATAGTTGAGCGGACCGTCTTATCTTCATTTTGATCATTTGCATTTACAGCATTTAAGAATTAGATGTTGTTTCACAATATGTCATGTGTGTTTGGTTTTATGCCAGTTCAAATCACCAGCCTTGGGAGCAGAGGCCAACCTGCTCAACCGCCTGGGCCACAGCAATAATAATGTAAAAACATGCAAAGACAAGGCTGCTGAGCATTTAACCTCCATTCTTCTTCCAGACTGAACTGAGGGGTGACAGCTAGGATAACAGCAACAACTGGATTAAATGTGCTAGTGAAGGACAGCCTCTGTCTGACAGCTCTAAATGTCACAGCCATGTAAATGGTGTGTCTTTGAACAGAGATGTGAATGTTTAAAAAAAAAAAAAAAAAAAGTGAGCACACGGTTAGCGGTAATGTGTGAGAAATTCTATACGAAATTCTGCAAGTATTGTAACTGTAAACCATCTTGACTTGCACAAAGGGAAAGACCAGTGTTTCCTGGGATGGGAACAATGTGGGTACATACTGTAGCTGCCCTTTTGGGAGTGGACTTTTGTGATAGAAGGTAAACGTCAGCTTTTTAGGCACGGCTGCCTCTTTATTTAACATGTTTTTCATCCAGGGGAATTTTACCCATAGTTTATCTGCACCCACCCACCACAGCCTTGTGCACGAGGGATAGAGCAGCTGTGTGTACGAGAAATGGCAGCGGCAATGGTATGAAAATGTTCCTGTTTCCTGCCACCCCAATCAGAAGGACCGACTGGCTAACGCGTTTCCTGTTATGTTGATCACTCTCACAGTTCTAGACACTATTTTTGGAGGTGAAAGTGAAAGCACAAGACAAAAGGAGAAGTGAGCCACGATGGTTTTTCCCATCTATCATTTATGGCTACGTTGTTAGGTTGAATTTAATGAACATCCTGCAAATACCTGCCCAGATTCAGGCCACATTGGGGACTTTCATCATGCCTTCTATTTATAGTGTTTTTAAAGTGCATGTTAGGGACATTAAAGTTGACAAATGACCTTATGAGCCTTGTTTTGTCATTTAATGAGTAATATGTTCGCAGTTATTTTAGCACAGTGGTTTGTGGTCAAACGTTGACATATAAGCATGTCATTAATACAGCTCACAGCACTATTTTCATCACTGGCCCATATTAAAAAGATCATAGTATAATAAATATTGAAAAAATCTATTTAATGTTTGCTATGACAACTCCAAAGTCTAAATCCAACTACAGGATACCACAGTTTGTAATTATTGTTCAACTTCGACTCAAAATAAACTGTCCCCACCTCTCGGTCAGCGGTGGAGCAACACAAGTGATTTCTTTGTCTCTCCTCCTCAGGGACAATCATCAAAGTCAGCAGATAGGTGGAAAAGTAAAACCACAATTTTGATTCTTTGGATGTGGTTCACTTTACTGCCCTCACTTTATTTCCTATATGTAAAAATGAATAGTCGCTGTCTGCTTCCGGCGGTCATTGTGGTCTGCTGTACAAACCTTTTTCAGCATCTTTATTGGATGCTTTTATCTTTGGCAGCCATGCCAACAGCATCACATGGTTAGTGCTCACATGGCATCTGTTATGTCAAAAAGGGATAGGCCTGTCATTACACTGTAGAGGCTGGAGATTCATCTATAATTGGTAAATGCATCAAGGCCACATCTTAAGGGAAATGAGGACATTCGCCATTGATGCTTAATGTTTCTCATTAACCACCCCGTGCTCCTTCTGCTCCTTTAAGCCCTAAACTGTAATGTCTGTTTTATTGTGACTAGTAGCGGCAGTAGAAAAGCACTTACTTGGAATTTGGAGCAAAGCCATCAGAGTGGGACAAATGGAGCGAACCATTCAGTAGCTCTAAATTTTTTTTAAAGACCCCTTCACTCCAGCTTGGTGCTGACACAAAAGGAGGTATTGATGTAAGGAAAGACTGAAGCTTTGTGTTAGTATGCCCAGCAGATCTGGCAAGAGAAACTGTTTCTTTCACAAACTTTCATTCAAAATGCGAATGGTGGCACATCTTGTTCTGAGGAAACCTACAGTAGGTCTGTTTTGCTTGAACAGGACTGTGGTCACACACATTACATACATTTAGGAAATAAACAGAAAAGATGTTTAAAAAGAAATGTAGGAAATCCGTCATCATGTGGCTTTAAATTCTCTCATGCAGGAATGCAAGGTTTGGCAATAAATATATGCATGAGAAGCTTCTTTTTTTTGAGCAAAGGAAGCAACTTTAAGTAAATATGTGAATGACACCTACTCACTGAGAATCAGAGTAACACCATCATCATTCATCATCCTGTTTCCTTTGCACCACCTGCTGACCTTCCTCAAAGTATTTACTTAAACATCCCCCTCTCCCACACAGCCATTGTTTGTGTTGCAGAGGTCAGAATGACACAAAGTGGTATGCTAGCATGCTAAAAAACCCTGAAACGTTTACCATGGACTTCTAAAGTTAGGATGGGAGTAATGCTTCATGTTCTCTTGTGGGACTGGGTAGAAGGCTTGGCAGCGCTGTGCATAAACGCTGAGGTCATAATCAAAATGATAAAGAGTGTTCCAGGAAAAGCAAATGCAATTCATAATATTTAACTGTATTTGGGCAAAAAACCTCCTTGTGTGTGTCTTATCACATGTCCTTAAGTAATCTAAGGAATCTATTTGGGAGCAGGAGACATTCAGCCCTGGTGGATTAACAAAATTCAAACAGAGTAAAAAGGAAAGCGAGTGAAAGTTGAGTTTACACTGAAGATTAGACATTACCGTCAGGATCCAAATCAGTTGCAGCAATTTTTTTAAGTCACTGCAGACATCACAATTATTGTTATTCAGTTTCTCTATGTATTTCGTGGCTGTAATGGTCAGACAAAGGTTCAGTTTCTAACCACATCACGTAGGCGCTTCCATGGTTTGCTAAAATCTAAATCCAGAGAAAATGGTCATTCCATTTCTGTCTCTTAAAGGCATTTATGGAGTGGTCAGTGGTAATGGAGCGCTCACAAAGTTTGAGAATTATCATCTCAAGGGTTTTCTGTGACACAGCACGATGAAGCATTTCCTCGTTTCTCTCAAATTGAGTCATAGATAAGCATAAAAGGATGTAAAGAGATGAAATCATTGCTGTAGTCATCTGCGTTTGAGAAACGCTCGCGTTTAAAGAAGGTCTGCAACTTTGCTGGGAAAATGTTTTCGATAGTCAGCGTATCAGTATGACTGTGACAAGGAAACCAAACCACATCAGATCTTTGATGTCTGTCAATGTTTGTATGTGTGAAGAAAACTAAAAAGAGCAGCACTCATAAATCCCCAGGTTACCGTTTCCTGTTTAAGCGCAAACTTTTGAGAAATGTCTGGCTTTAATAACAGTGGGACGGTTCACATGACACTTGATCCAGTGTAAATAAACCCCCCCCCCTTAAAACAAAAAACAAGTTTTACAGGCTGAATTTTAATTGAAGCAGCACGATTTGTGCCAAGAAATGTTTCCTATGCAAAGTTTACCACAAAGCGTAATGCAGTTCCTGCTGATATAGTGAAAAACCAGACATATAGATTTTATGTATAGTAGGAAAATGGTCAAAAATGACAAAACACTCAATAATAGTGATTTTTTTTTTTTCTCGTACGTCAGCTTTAGCTAAAAGATTTAAACTGCTTTATTTTTATCTTCAACACTCAGTTCAATGTTGTGAGTTTCTGTCTTTTCACTCCACACAGTCACTCATTATCACATGCAGCAACCTGAGTTTCATGAATTGCATTCCTCTGTGTGGGATGATTCACTGTGTATTTAGATTTATGTCTCCTCCTCAACCATCATTATCACCTGCTGCGGCACAATTTTTATGTATGGCTGCGAGACATGTGAATCCCCCCCCAAATTTGTTTTCTGTTTATCACAGATCTTCCCAACCAGGTATTTCTCATCCAGGTCCTCTTGCTTGGGATGTTTTGCATATTTCAAACCCCTCATGGTTGATGTGTTACAGCACCATATAATGGAGGAGGAGGGTGGGGTTACCTAAATGTCCTCATTTAACCACAGGGGATGGGGGGGTGAGAAGCTTTAATCCAGTGGAAAGCGGTTATTCTATATTTGCCCCAACCATACAGTGCCTCCACCCTCCACACATCCCACATAAAGCCACTCAAATATACAAGTTTACCAATGCTGACCCTCTTCTCATTAGGTTTATGCTCAGACGCTGTAAACCTGGTAACACTTTACTAAAATAGAACAACTAGCCCAAACTAACCAGATGATGATACATTATTGTGAGTGAATATACTTCTAGGTTGTCAAGGTGGTTTTGGCTTAGGAGTGTGAGAGAGGACAAATGAGGGAATTGCATCATATTTAAACAGTAAAGTCCCTGAATGTAAAAAGAGAATTAATTCAGCAGGACAGGGACTGTCCAAATGAAAGCCTCTGCATTTCTGTAAGTGGGTGGGGTCAGGTGGACCAAAATGACTCGAACCACATTATATGTAAAGTTGGAGTAATTACTAGGTCTGTAGACTTAAATAGCCGGGCTCATAGTGGTAAACATACTGGAAATCAAGGCAGCTGCCTCCACAGTATCCTTCCTACTTGCCTCCACAGACAAACGAGTCAGTGTGCAGAAGAAATTTGCTGTAAAGAAACTGAGAGACGGTTCAATTAACTAGTCAAAAAAAAAAGCAAAGAGCCTTGAAAATCAGTGCGAGTGTGTTTCATGATTAAGGCTGTGAAATGAACTGTGAATGTTTCTTTTATAGATTTTCCTATTTTTTTTCCATATTTTGTTTTTCCACCAAAATAGGTCAACTGCTGTATACACCATGAGCAGTTTTGCTTGAACGGAACCAAATAGCAGATCTCAAGATACCAGTATCCTGTATCAGAAATACTTGTCATGATGGAAGAATGGCCTTGAAAACGCCCTTCCTCCAAACTTTTAAGATGTTGAATTTGGGAGAGGGCTTTTCATTTCTAATGTGGTCGGACAAAACATTGTATGAACTAGTTATTTTCTAACAAGACACAGCTCTAATTTAGGCCTATTGGCCCATTAATTTGGTCCACACTGGTATATATCATTGTTAGAATTAGAATAAAATGTACGTTAATATGTGCTGAATATGGTCATACCCAGCCGTATCACCATGAGGTTGACTTTTTTTTTTTTTTTTTTCGTGAAATATAGCTCAAGCTATTGATCTGCAACATTTTCTTCCTCTTGCCATTAGGAAAGATGACAGGAAGGGGGAATTGTTTATTGTGGCCAACAAAGAACATCACCAAACAGTCTGACATGCCAGAAAATCGGGGCCCAGTTTTTTATCACCAGCCGAGAGACTTGTGTCAACAGAGAGAGACCTGCTGACAAACCTTACACAATCCTGCAAACCAGCTGCAGTTGGAATGTGTTAATACAGTAGCAGTGTAAACATCTGTTTTTACAGAAAGGGTACCTACAATCTAGAGGACAACTTCAGACAATTTTTTTTTTCTCCAATCAAACAAAACATGCATGTACAGCAAACTACTATATATGTGTGCAAGAAAATTACCCCTGCAGAGGAAAAAACAGCCTGTGGAGCACATTCAGCCATGGAGTGATTATTAAATTGTGGCACTAAGTGGAAATAAATAAATTTAGCCTGGAACATTAAATGTAGTTCTTGTGTGTAGAAATAACCTGGGACAACATTGGCATTTCCTCTTCCTGCCACACACAATGCTCTACAAAGCATTTCATTCTTTTGGCAATTCATTCAACTTCATTTCAAGTTTCTTTAGTATAAAAGAAGCTTCTGGTGGTTAACTCAGGAGTTGCTGGACAAAAATGACCAATGTGGTTATTGGAAGTGTTTAAAACAGCTCATATGTTTCTCATATGTTTCATCCCACGGCTAGCTCCCTCAGGAATTTCCCAAATTTCCGAAAGAATAAAATTGCTTGCCTGACCAGCTAATGACATGGACTACGGTCCAGAGTGCAAAAACATCAGATATTCAAGCTCCATATTTTGACCATGTTCCACAATATCTTGTCTTCATCAAACTTTTTTAAATAGTAAAAAAAAAACAAAACAACCTTTAAATAGTGACGTAGTCAGAAAATATATAGATCTGTCTCAGCATAAAAGTTCATTATAAATATCAGTCATCAAATATCAGCCAGAGTGGGTCAGGGTTCATGTTAGTTTGTTGAACACTTTATCCTCAATCAAGCTAACCGACTTATCTGTTAACATTTCTTCACTGCTTACAAATTTGTAGCCAAAAAGCTTCAATGTTGGCCCACAAACTTTCTGGACAACCTGGGCTATTTTGAAAGGTAAACTGAACCTCCATTTCTCTACTTGCTCTGAGGAGTTTTTCTTTGTAGAATAAACACCACTGGCCTCTTTAGAGGCCTGGGTGTTCTTCAGGATCCAGGATTTCACCTGTGGAGTGAATGGGATTCCAGTGAACCTGTACATCTCTGTTGCTTTCTTCATTGGGAACCGAGCGATGTCTTCGTACCGAACTAGCATGTAACGCCCACGCAGCCACGGCGGCTGCCCGAGGCCGATCTCTGCAGACATCCTTATGTTGTCGCAGTTTCCTTTCAGCTTCCTCACCTCCTCATCATCAATGGGTACGTCTCCACCCATGGCCCACTGCTTCCAGTTCCTGTATTTGGCTGCAAAGGCGACCATGCGTGAGGCGAGTACAGCCCGAGGATCGCGAACCAGCTGGATGAACTTAATGTCAAGACGTGGGTCCTCAGCTAGAGGTCGGAGGGTCTCCAGCTGGCGCACCCTCACTGACTTGATGGCCCTGTGCTGCTTCCTGAGGCAAGACTCAGACGCCATGGTCAGGTTTAGGGGCCCGCAGCGCCTGGTCCTGCAATGATAGCGCTCAAAGACCCCTCTGATGACGGGGCTGCAGACTGACTCCCCACACAAAGAGCTGCTGGACTCCCTGCGGAAAAGGGCAGTGGTGATATGATCCACAGGGAGGGGTTCCAAAAAAGTCTCCAGCAGGGAGAAGTCACACAGGAATAGCTTCTGGAGCACGTCACGGTACGCCTTGGCTGCAGCTGTTGCGTTTGTGCCTCCGGTCTCCAGTGTCAACATCTTCTCCACATGCCACAGTGGCTCAAACAAGTAAAACATGTTGTCACCCTGCTGATTGAAAAACTCGCCGACAAACGAGGAGCCTGTCCTGGTTGTGGCTAACAGGAGGATGTGTTTTGTGCCCCTTGTCATCACCTCCTGGTGCTCACTGTTGTTCTCCAGGGGCTGCCTCATCAGTGGGTAGGTGGAGTCCATCTTATTGAGTGAGGTAAAGGAACCATTGTGTTTCAGTAGGATGTGGGAAAAGCCACTCAGCTGTAGAGGGGTCTGGGGGGTCTGCTTTAACGTGAGCTTATCTGACACCCTGAGAGTGAGACAGGAACCACAGAGTCATATTAGCTTTAAAGGCTAAAATTAAGATGTCCAAGCCTTGCTGTTTACCCAAACATTTGAACCAACTCCATGTAGTTCATGTTTTTGTGAAATACATTTTTAAAGCTTGGAAAACATACACAAACCTACTGAAAATAAAAAAACATGCTCTATTGGTCACTTATATTGACTTACCTTGAGATAATGTTGTTTTCCTTCTCAATGATAACAAGTGCCACAAAAAAGACAATGGATATTGTGTATTTGATCCTCATTCTTGGAAGTAGCTGTGTCTGGATATGCTTCTTCAGACTGCTTCTTAATAGGTTCTGCCAATCTCACGAGCCTCCAGTCGCCTCCTTAAAAAGCCTTCCAGTTATTTGTATTCCTTGCTGAAGGCAAAGTTTCACCCTTTAAATGAAATGAGCATCAACCTGTCAGTTACACATTTTGCACATTTGAGCACAACAGTGAGTACCTACTTCTCAATTCTTCGTCTGTTGTTTCTGAAGTCAGGAAGTTAGAAGTCTATGGCTGTACTGTAGGTGTAAAACTGCACTGTGGTGCTGACTCAGTGTGGTAGATACACAGATGCACATCCGCTCTAAGACATCTATGACTCTTTTCTTCCTCCGTCTGCTACTGTAGGTGTGCAAAACATCACTGTTCTGTGTTAGGCAAAGCCAAACGTTTACTTAGAGACAAAAATATCATATCCTAAGAAGGTAAGAATAGAAAATAGCTGAGTGTGTTATAATGGAATCTAAACCAGCCCTTCCCACGAGGAAGTCCTTGTTATCTTTAAGTGCACCAGTGCATTTAAGGAACATGCCCACCCACCATGCAAAGATTCAGAGCTGGTGCACTGAATTTATGAGGCACCCTTTGTAGAAGCTACTTTAAAAATAAGCAGAAAAACAAAGCCGTGAGATCATATGCGTGACAGATTGCAATTTTGCAATTAATCTGTGGTTCCACAATTGCAAAGCTTAAAAAGTCGGACTTGTCTGAACTAGAGTGATAAGCCTCCCTCCCGGTGACAGATAGCAGGGCTGCTTGTGGTCCAAGCTACCAGCTGCTCCTCCATGTCAACACTGGGAGCAGTGCTTTTCAACTGGAGCCCTGAGTGACATGGACTGCTGGTACAGTAGACCATCTGGTGATGGGTTAATGACTGACTGCTTCCCCATAATATGCTTTTGTACCTCTAAAAGACAAGGGGGGGGGGACATGTCCAAACTCTGAGAGGTATAACTGCACAGTGCTGAAATTGAAGGGGAAAGCCTGCTTGTCACACAGCCATAAATTGCAGAGCTGTGAGCCCTGAGGCCATTCAGTACATTTACAAGTCTGTAGAGGGCAGACAGTGGGTAGTTAAATGAAGATGAGGGTGGCTTTAATGATATTTGGAAATATCTTGCACATTCCTGTGGGATTAAAATTAGTTCGCTTTAAAGATAATAGCATCTTGGTTCAGATCCCTAACTAATCTTCGGATTTTAAAATAATCCTGCCTACCTCTTCTGCAAGTGAAAGGGGCAATAACGCGGCAAGTGTAAATGACACAATCTCCTCTCTGAGGAAACTGGCAAAGTGTAATTTTTGTGTGCCCACAAATGTGCCTCAGTCAGGAATTCAAAAGTATATAAGCAAGCATGCAGACAATATACAGTAGAATTTTTTAGATCCTGAATCAGATGTCTAGGTTCGTGAAAACATTTGCAAATCTGCCAGGTGCACTAAGCAGAGTGCAGCTGTGATACTTTATGGATTGCAGGTCTAGCCATTAGTGAAAATGTTGCTATTAATCAGCAGAGCCACAAGCAACAGGCCAGTGTTTTTACTCTGCACAGCAAGGTACTCATATGTTTGACACAAAACAAGCAGCACTGTGGACTGACACATGACTTCCATTTTCTGAATTCTGACAAATCTGAATGTCTTGGAGTTCTGGTTTCTGGCGCTCCACTTCTCACATCCTGTTGCAACCTCTGTCCCGGGGCAGTTTTTAGCACAGAAGTCAGTCCAAGTGACTACAGTCTAAACACAAGGAATGGTTGAATGCTGCCTGTGAAATTCTCCAGGAGGGAATGGGAAGTTTTGAACTCCAGTGGAGCACTGTTGACGTGGAACGGCATGTAATGAAAAGGTGAGCGGCCTGCATACTGAGACACGTTTTCACTGGGAGGAAAAATCAGCTCTGTCTTGCACCACCCTGCCGCATGCCACAACCACAAAGGCCTCTTTACACAGAAGTGACTCTAAAAGCCCCCTGTGGGCTGAAATCGTAGCACATACATTCCCAGGTCACTTCCACACCACAGGGTCAGTGACTAAACCCCTGGATGTTACAACTCATGTCGAACAGGTCAGGTAGTCAGCCGCATCAGAGGAAAGTCCTTAGACACACAGTGCACACCGAACATTGAGAAAATAGCTTGTCAGCTTGTCCTGAACCTGAACAAATTGAGACGAACAACAAAAATGATTCGGCCTGATGAATAAGACACACGAGAACTCTGACTGACCACAAAACTACCGTGGGAGTGAATATGATCAATATTTAAGCAGCTCCGTATATGATTTAAAATGATCAAGAAAGTTATAACAATCCATCAAAAAAATAAGCAGTCTGTGGGTTTGTCATTTATATGGTAAATTAGATATACACCAATTATCTCAGCTTATTGCATCTGCTGTGTTAAGTAAAAAAAAAAAAAAAAAAATACACACGCGCTGACATTCTTGAATATTCACAAACCACTGAGGCATATGACACATTTGATCATCTGCTCATAACAAAACCGGCACTGCGCCATTTATCATTCTGTTACAAATGCTTTTAATAGCTGCCTTTTATTTAATGTAAATCTCATGTGAAGACAAATTAAACAGCAGCCAGCCAAACCCCACTTTGCTTGATATTGTGTTGCAGATGTTACTCTATATGTCACAATATCTCCTTTCAACCATATGAAGGTTTGTCTTTTTCTGAAATCCTCTCAGAATACAGTATTCGGTTGTGATGATTATAGGAAGATGTTCCCTGAAGAATAACAGACTAGAAAATACAAAATGTTTGAAATATAATGGAGGAGTAAGGTTAGATAATACAACAGTTTATACAGCAATGTGTGATAACAGACATTATAAATGAATTAAGCTACCATCATGCAGTCAAGTTAACGCAACAAATAAAATATGACAGGATGCATTGTTTAGCTTCAGACACTGTAATACACAATTAGCCCATTGAAAAAAGACATTTGTTACACACTAGATTCATTCATCAATACTGTGCTCGTGTTATTGTCTATATCAGGAAACACAAATGTGTCCTATTGACAATATACCCTACACTTACCAAAGAAAAACTATGTTGGTCTGCGTTGAATCCGTTTCACTGACTTTTGGGTGAGTTTCTAGTTAACCTCTTATCATCTAACTGAAGTGTTGTTGCTATAGTTACCAGTTCTTCATTTAGAATAGTTAGTCAGTTGATTGAATTTATTAATTGGTGATCTTAGCAAAAAAAAAAAAAAAAAAAGAGAAACTAATTTGGTCAGAAATTAATTAAGATTGTCATTTCACACGTAAGTATTTCTTGGCAGTTCAGGTAGTTTTTTTTTTTTGGATAAGATCAGGTCCTCCATGTTTATCAGGGTGTGTGAGGGTTGACGTTTTAATGACTACAGCAGAGTTGATAGCTATGATTGAGACAGATGTGGTGGTTTACACTTGGACATTGGATGGAGTTGCCCTGAAGTACATTTTTGAGTAAAAAAAAAACAAAACATAAACCTCCATGTTAATGGTTACTGTATAGCTAGAGCAGTGGCAGTGCTGTTTTTTGTTTTTTTTTCGTGATTTATAGATTTTTAAAAAGTTAAAAGTCAAGTTCCTGTGATGTAATCGCATATTTGAAGGTCAAATACAATAGCTGAGAGAAGTGAAGTCATGCTTTCATAATAAAACACATCGTTAATGAAAGTCAGTTCCCTTCAATGCCTTGTTTGTCTGAGTGAGTGACCTTACTTTTGCTTTGCAGTCTGATATCACGAAAAGCTTATCACTGCGCCAAAGTTAGAGGTTGTAGTTATTTACATAAAGCAGGCTTTCACTCAAATTTAAGGTGACGAGTGCGCTATATCAGCTACCCACCATAGTGACCAGCGTCCTGTTTCAGCTCATGAGTGAGGTTGATCAGCCTTTTCTCCAGGAGCGACTCCCGGTAGAAATGAATCCCATTACTTCCCGAGACCTCTTTACCAGTCTGACAAAGAACAACGAAATCCAAAGAAGTGAGCAGAATTTCTTTTTCTTGGTAGAATCTGTAGTCCAGATAGATTCATGTTTGATAAGGCTTCAGCTCTGGTCCCCCGGCGCAGGAGAGGGACAGGTCCATGTAACAAGTTGCAACTCAGTGAATCACATGAGAAAGTTTTGGTCCGAAGGAGCGCAGCCTCAAGCAGGAGGAGCGCCTGGATGGCCCCTGACAGAGCCTCACTTTGTTGTCTGTAATAACAGACAACAGCACAAACCTGTCCATAAAGCATGTGATTAAAAATATCAGGGCAACCCTACCCCCACCCTCTAACCCAGCATAAAAGTGTTGCCCTGAAATTTAAGTCACTTTGGCTAAATTCATGTTTTTAGTGGTTATTGATGTTGTCGCAACAATATAAGTGGGGAGCCCGCCACCTGGTGGAGAAAAGTAAGATTTGCATTAACTTGCAGGTGGACGTGGTGGAGAAGATACTGGCCTGCTGTCTGGTCAAATACTGCACTTAGAGCTTTTAGTAATTTCATAGGGTTAGTGGCACAAACATTCAGGGGAATTCGACAATATTAAGAAAAGGGATATTAAATAAAAGGATGCAATTCAAACAGAAGCATCTTTTTTTTTTTACTGTGGTGTTGCCCTTTGATATCTAAAGAACTCACTCGACTGGTTATAACTTTGCTACTGGCCTAGAAAACTGACGATACTATAGAACTACAACTCCCACTATGCGTGTCGCTCATTGATGACGCACTTATGGAGAATTTTCAGGAAGGTTGCAAAGCAGTTGCGTCAGTAACTTGCGCAGTTGTGTCTGGAAAGGTGAACGACGAACATCGCTGTCTCGGTATGTATCTGTCATTATTCTTGAAAATAGCCACTAAAAATGTATCAATTATGTTATATATTACGTTTTGTTTTGTTTTGTTTTGTTTTTTACCAAACGACAATATATGTATTAGCTAAAGTACTTTAGTAGCCGTAGTAGTAATACGCAGACATGTCGTATTAGCTAACGTTAGCTAGTTACCTAACTGAGACACACGATGACACTAAAGTTTATTTTCTTCCACAAAGATTTGTCACTGTGTCTTTTTAAATCTTGTTGCTTTCTGACATTCACACACAGAAATGTGCTCTTAAAGCGTTGGACTCAGTTTCTTTTCCTGTGTTTTATCTGTCAGGCTGATACAGGATAATAAAAAGTGATCATGTTGGTGGCGAGGCTGACATGCCTGAGGAGTCTCCCCTCAGCCGGGCTCCGTCCCGTGCTGACGCAGGGGTCCCCGGCCCTGAGAGCCCCCACCCTGAAGGCCTGCCCTCCCCTGCTCAGGCCTCAGCAGGTACAGCAAAAGCTAAATGCCGACACACCTGGCTCTCCAACTTGTCTCCAGCTTCCTTGTTGCTGCGGTCACTGTTCATTAAAATGACATTACCACAACTATTAAGACCATGAAAAGTGGACGTTAGGTCAAAATATAATATGTACACTGAACCATGAGTACCTAATTTAATGTGACGATTTCATTTATCTGACTCGTTTGGTTTATCCTTTAGTCTGCCAGAAACAAATACGAACAATTTGAAAGGAAGCAGACGAAATGTCAGAAAATGCCTCCACCTTGTTTTGTAAACAGGATTTGCCTTTGTTAGGGTCTTGGGTGAGAACAAATTAACAAGCAGCAGGTCGATATTCTTCATCATCTTGAAAGAAAAAGTTGGCAGTGATTCAGATTCAAACAAAGATTAAAAAAAAAAAAAAAACAAAGACCTTGTCGAGTAACTGATGGGGTGCAACTTTGAGCCAGTCTTGTCCTATTACTGTCCTCATTAGTGCATCCGAACTTTCCTCTCAGGTAGAATCATTCTCAATAAGACTGCCAGCTCAGTATCTAAAGTATAAAATGACTGAACTTCAATAAAGTTATGGAGACACTGCATGCCAACTGATTGATGTATGTTGCTCACTCCTTTGATTGTTTTTGGGTTTGATTGCTGAAACTCTGACATGATCCAAGTAGTCACTTCCCACAGAATTAGATTTTATTTGGGATGACGGCTGTCTGGGTACTGCTGCATTCTTGAATTGTTTATCAAATAATACTGAATGGAAGCTGCTCCACCACAGATATTTTTCAATTGCCCATAGTACTTTTTATATAGCGCAACAAAAGATCCCACTCTATCTCTTTGCTGTCAACGTCACCTATTGTTCATGCCCTGACTGCATGTTGGCTGCTGTCCTCCTTTCCTACATGTCTCTCTTCATTAGCTAGATCTATCCCTTCCTGACCCTGTCTCTCTGCTGCAGCTGCCACAGAAGCGCTGGTTGAAGCCTGAAAATATTTGAAGCAAATTAATTGTTCAGCCGTCCTGTACCCACATGGCAAACACAGTTTCTAGTTACACTGTTTTGCTCATGTCTCTGGGCCAAAATGTCTTTGCGCCTTTTTAGTCTTTAAAATTGATGGCGCAAATATTCATCATCAGACTTAAACTATTAACTTTAATGTTATCCACTTGCATGGGCAGTCCATATTGATTTGTAATGTATGCAAGCTGACTTCTTTGTAGGGTGAAGTTAACGACAATCTATATTCCCTGGCATGATCATTCAGTCATCTCGGCGGTCAATATTAATATTGTAACAAACTTTTTAAAATCAATCAGTCGACCGAAAATGCTATTAGTCACCTAATTAGTTTGAGCTTGTTTAACACCTTCTGATGCATTTGTCTTTTACTAGGGTTTTTCCTCTAAGGCCAGATTTGGTTTCCGTCGTGGGAGGACAACCAGAGACCAGATCAAAGAAGCAGCTTTTGAGCCAGCAACAGATACTGCCATTAGAAGTATGTACTGTGACATTTGCAAGTTACATATTCCCATGCATAATGTTATATGACTTGATATTAACTTTACTTTTTAAGTAGACATAAAACCTTTTACCTCTGATGGTCAGATTAATTTTTCGAGACTTTACAGTATTCAGGTTTATTGTGTGGTGCAGTTGAGATGAAAGTGCCTGAAATCGTTTTTGTTCTGCTTCTAGTTGATGGAATGGGTAGAATGATTCTCGCTGGAGGTGCAGCAGTTGGCCTTGGAGCTCTTTGCTATTATGGACTGGGCATGTCCAATGAAATTGGTGCCATTGAGAAAGCAGTGTGAGTAACAGCTTCATGTTGAACCACAGGTTAGTACAAAGTGGAAACTGTCCATGATCAACCTTGGTGGTGTTTCTCTGGCAGGATCTGGCCTCAGTATGTGAAGGACAGAATCCACTCCACCTACATGTACTTTGCAGGCAGTGTTGGACTGACTGCTCTCTCGGCAGTAGCTGTGAGCAGGACCCCAGCACTTATGGGTCTAATGATGAGAGGATCCTGGCTCGTAAGCTTTATAACTCATCTGTTTTATATTTAACGTACAGACTTGAACATAGATTTTATTTCGTAATACCTATTTGTTTTTTGTTTTTTCTCCACCTTTGGCTCAGATGCATTTGACATATTATTGATTTCACGTACTATTAATTTGTTCTTACACAGGCTATTGGAGCAACTTTTGCAGCCATGATTGGTGCCGGCATGTTGGTCAGGTCTATTTCATATGAGCACAGCCCAGTGCCCAAACACCTTGCTTGGATGCTCCACGCAGGTTTGTCAGACAAGATCCCTCGGAAGATTTTGTTGTATCATGTAGTCACGTCAGTTTAACACTAGATGGCAGTCACGTAAAAGTTCAGGAGGAACAGCAGCTTTTGTATTTCATGCTCCTACAGAATATGTAGACTTACAACACAGATCTGTGTAGGCTAATTATTGTTTTGAATGTGGTGTTAAGCTGCTTTTTTGTTCTTATTCTCAAGGTGTCATGGGAGCTGTCATTGCTCCACTTACTCTCCTGGGAGGGCCTCTAATGATGAGGGCTGCCTGGTACACAGCAGGCATTGTGGGAGGTCTGTCTACTGTGGCTATGTGTGCCCCAAGTGAGAAGTTTCTCAATATGGGGGGGCCGTTGGCTGTGGGCTTTGGAGTTGTCTTTGCCTCCTCTATTGGTTAGTAGCATCTTCATCTCATAAACCATCACATTTTCACCACAGATGATACTATAAGTTGTTAAGACTGAGAGTTGTAGGACAGATACTCGGCAATGTCAAGCTAGTTTGGCACCTAATGTGCTACAGCAGTCAGCGGACTGTATTGAAATGTTTTACTCAGGAAACAGTTCTTTTTTCTTTTTTTTTTATTCTGCTGTTGTTGGTCTGAAGCCCATATAATGAATTCACTGTTTATGTAGTGTAATCTCTAGTGTATGCAACCTGCAGTTTCCTGATGAAATGAAAATTGTGTGTCGCAGGAGCAGTTTCAACTTCAATTACTTTTGGCAGCAAACCTCAGCAAAAATAATGTAATAAGTACCCATTATTCCGACAAAGTATTAAAAATATATCAAGGTCATTTTTTATAATAATATCTTTTTTCTTGGGACTTTTTTTTTTTTGATGAGTAAAGCACAGATTTACTGTGCTTTACTCACTTACAACCCATTTGATTTATGCAAATTAGTTAGCATCATTGTCAGAATGAATGTATAAATTAATTTGCATGTTAAAAATGTAATATAAATGGAGGGAATTGATTAATGTAATGGGGACATTTTCTAAAAATGTAAAGACTTTCATGGCTAGATGTTCTTTATCTGCGACTTAAATAGAAGTACAGTTTGTTTTTTACTCTCTCTCTTGGCAAAGAAACGAATGAACAGATATCTGGTAGCCATGACTGAGGGAAGCTCTTTGATGGCTCTATTTCTGAACACAGACAGTATCAGTGGGTTATTTAATAAAGTGGACCTCAGTCCTGTAGGTTTAAATCCCCTACTGTAAAATAACTGTGCATGCCAGTCTCCACAAAGTGTCCTCATCTTTTTCAGGATCAATGTTCCTGCCACCCACCTCAGCATTTGGAGCAGGGCTTTACTCAGTGGCCATCTATGGAGGCCTGGTCCTGTTCAGCATGTTCCTCCTCTATGATACACAGAAGGTCATCAAGAGGGCAGAGACGCACCCACTGTATGGTGTACAGAAATATGATCCCATCAATGCGTAAGTCACTTCAATTTTTTTCTGTTCAGAAAATGTTTGCATGCATATGTGTTTTACTTTGTCTGAAAATAGGCAGGAAAGACTATTTTAGCTAAGGAATTAAATTGTCTAATAGCAGTAACATTTAATGTGTCCATTCAATACAAACACCAAAAAATCAGATCAAACTGCTTGCATTTCAGTCTCCCATACCTTTTATTTTCATTGTCTGGACTTGCACCAAGATGTGATTGTTAACATCTTCCTAATCTAACAGGTGTATGGGCATTTACATGGACACACTGAACATCTTCATTAGGCTGGTGATGATTCTGGCCAACGGCGGCAGCAGCAGAAGGAAGTGAACAGCAGCATCCTGACTTCAGCTTCAGTTTCACCTTTCACAGAGCTGAGCAAAATCATGTTCAATTACTAGCAGTATACACCATCTTGTCTTTTAGTGGCTACTCTTAACTATCTAGTAAAGAAACATGAATGCTTTGCAAGTGTGTGAAGATGAAAATTGCACTCTGATCCAGTTGGGCTGTTCAAGTTCAAAAGACAGTTGTTCTTAGATAACACACAAGACAGAGCTCTTAACTTGATTGGAAGTTGTGGTTTATCTGAGGGTCTTTCCTGCCTCAGATGTCCTTTGTATTGTTCTTTAAGTTTTCTATTTATTTTCTTTTGAAGGTTCAAGAATCTCATGTATGCAGCGGAAATACCATTAATGTCATGCATAATCACAATGAATGACTATTCTGTATGTCTTTATTGTGCAATGGGTTAAAGAGATTGGCATTAGTTCACATTATTACAAAAATATACAAACAGCATTGAAATTGCCCAATAAACAGGTAAAAAAGGATATTTTATGTCAAATGTTGCTTTTGTGTAGGCTTAATGTAGGTTCGTCATTTTGGAAAGTGATCTTATGATTCCTCTCATGATTCTTCATCTGCTTTCAACCTTTATTCAAAAAAGATAGTTGGACATGTCACATAGGGGAAATATTGGGAGTAAATAATGTGTGATGAATTCTATAAAATGTTAGAAAACATTGTAAATTCCTCCATCATTAAGGTGAGTTTGAAACTGTCCTGTTGCCAGGCCAAAATCCAAATACTAGAATGTACTGCTGTGACTTGGGTTTTTTTTTTTTTTTTTTTTTGTCTTGGTTCTTCTCTTCTTAAATCAATTGTAAAAACCTTGTCTATTTTTTACCTAGTTAATTATTATTCCTAGAATGTCTCAGATTGACATTTATATCAGAATATTAGCTATTCATAAATATTTGTTTAAGTTTGACCATTTAACATAAAACTCTGTAGCATCATAGACAGTTACAACATTTGAATAGTGACTCTCTTCCATGGACATTTGAAAGTTCAAAGACTTTGGGAAGCAGCAGCAGGTTAATAGTGAGCCGGCCCATGGACATGTTGTGTAATGTTTTTGCCCACAAGCCCTTACATCTATTGGTTAACAATCGTTGATTTTACCTTTTGTCAGTACATTCAGCAATTCTGACAAGTGAGGTCCCACCTTGTATTTGCCTATAAACAGTCAGTGTGTAGCAGCAGATGACAAAAGCTTAGCGTAGTAATCCTCTTGTCCACCATCTGGCCGTTCCTCTAAAATTAAACCTCCAAACCAGGGCACTTGCAACAGATGCTAACATCTGTAAATATGCAGGTGCTTCGTTAAAACACATACACGTGCAGCACGCAGCTGCCAGGAAGCATTTAAACCTCTCAGATCATGCTCATGTTTAAGATAGTTATGATTCATATGCAGTATGAATTGAAGCCGCTGCAGATGGGGCGGATAATAAAGAGGGCAATAATGGATGAGATTGGGGAAAGCTTCAGTAAGAGCTGCCATTACTGGGGATAAATGTTGGCCTCTGTCATTTTCAGATTGATGACTAATATTTGGTTAGGATCCAAGGTTTTTACTGTTTAAAGTGAGCTCGAGTGAGTGAGTGTGTGTGAGAGAAAGAAAGACTAAAAAGGGATGGGGTCAGACAATCAGTCTATGCATGTTGTGTTATATTGATAGTTTTATCTTTTTTTTTTTAACCCACAATACTTCAAGAACTCTCTTGGATTTGCACTAATAATTGATGTTTATTTTGAATATTTGTCTTGATTTTTTTTCTTTTTTTTTTTTTTCAACAACTCCATGAGCAGATTGATATTTTATCATATTTTATTTGTGAGCTCCTGACTTCCTCTGCCACAATGACTTTTTTGGCTTATAGTGGGATGTTTTGACAAATGTGTGGAATCGATAGACAAACGTAGACAGTTGCTTTGCAGATTCAGATTGGTCGTGGCAGAGTGTAATGCACAGCTTTTAAAATATGATTTATTATCATAAATGGAAGCTTACAGTAGAAAAAAGTTGGTAAAAATTAGCTCCAACTTGACGAACTAAAACATGAAAACATTGCTTCTAGGAAACTAAATCAGTAACAACATTTCACATCTAACTCTGATATCTTCACTGTCATGCTGTAAAAGTATCCATAAACAGGTATAAAGCTTTTATTTTTCCTTTATTTAAGTAAACAGAGGTTTTTCATTGTCTGCCAACCAATCAGATGCGAGTGTATCACTGAACGTCAGACACTAATTTTGTACCGGCTAATTTAAGCAATGCACAAGTCTGAAACCTTCAGGGAAGCCAAGTGAACAAATATGACTGAAACGTGGACCCACATAACACCTCATGGAAGGTGTAAAACTCCCCCCAAGGCCAAAATGGAAATTGTTGTGTCCAAAAATACAGCTAATGACGTTTTAGCCTCATGACCGTCATCAGATGTGCGGAGTGTTGCAAAGTCAAAACCTCACACTTCGTCTTCCCCTGTGGCCTTTTTTTTGATAGATCAAATGTGCAGTTTTTTGTTTTTTTCCATTTTAATCTGCAAGTGATTCGCACCAAGTGGACTTCTTGCAGTTGTGGCACCTAATGGCAAATATTGTGCGATTCTTGAACCACACTATGTGCTGCATGTTGTGGGTCGCTGTGATTGACAGGTCACTGGGTTTTCAGCAGGAGAGCGAACTGAAAAGGCCAAAGAAAGCCTCTTGGCTTTGAGTGCATCAGAGATCCACGAGTAGAGTTCAGGCTTGTGCTGATCAGCAACCTGCCAAGGAGAGCAGGGCACTTAGGCTAGTGGGACTTGTTAAATGTGATTAATGAGCTCGCTGAAACCCTTTAAAACACCAGTGGAGGGGGCCAAATGTGCCACGTGTCTCTGCAAATAAACAGAGAAACCAGCGAGCAGCACACAATTAGAATGATGTTTCAACTGTGTAAACCTGAGCAAATTAAATATTCTGACAGCGTTGTAGTTTTAAAAATGTCTACAGAAGCGTGGTGTGTCACAAAGTCACAGTAATCAGTAATCATGGCTCCAGTGCCTTGTGTGTACATTGTCACACATGCAGAGGTGTGATGATCACACCAGACAGTGTGAAGCCTGAACTCTCTTCCCTCGATGTGTAGTTTTCCAGGAGAAATTGGAGTGTGAGCAGCCGGGTAGAAGAAGAAGATGTCTGTGGAAGGAAGGGGTGCGTCACTGGATTAGTGCCTGAGAATCTTGTCCCAGCCTTTTCTTCCTGAGCTGCTGAGACGCCTCCAGAAAGGGCACGACACTCGCTGCTCGCTTTCCCTCCACTAAGCCTTCCACATGAGCCAGCCAAGCCTTACCTCCCCACCAGGATGAAGAAGGAAAAGAAAACCCATGCTTTACTCTTTCTCCTGCTTCACTTCACCTTGGGTAGGATTTTTTTGTTTTGTTTTGTTGTTTTTTTTTTGTCTTCGTTTGTGGCTAATACTTCTTGCCTTGCTCTTATCTGGTTAATCCTCTAACACACAGAGGACATGTAGATCTCTGTGTAGACGGGTCTGACTGCTTGTATTTCATATATAAATGTGTGGTATTTGTGTTTGTTTGTGTTTTGATAGTATAAACTTAAATCCAGATATATTTATATTAATCGTGCCCTTCCTCCTCATCCCTGCTTTCCGTTCCTGCCCTTTTTAGCAAGTGAGTGCAACTGTCATTCCCTGAGGACTAAATATAGACAAATCTATGTGACATTTGCACAGCATATGAAGCCTTTTTCTTGTTTATGTGATTGTTTTATCATCTCTTTTTTACTGAAATAAATTTGATTGTGTTTATTTGGTTATCCCTAAAGGACAATCAGACTATGCTCCATATTTTTATGATAATGGACCCGCCAGTACAAATGGGAATATGGCCTTGTTCAGCATCTCTGAGGACACACCAGTTGGTAAGTCAAGATGATGGCTATAACAGTCGCAGGTCAGTTAAATTTACTGCGAGATGACATGCAGTGCCGTTTATTGTTGTTGATTTTACATACACAAGTGCAACAATGGCATCATCGCACTGCTACAACACTCCAGGTAATCAGTTTAATACCTTTTGGATTGCGACGTACGTCAAGACTTACAGGAAGAAAACAAATGGGTGGTGGCTCATCTGAGCTGATTATCAAATGTGCCTTTTACACAGTATAAAACACATTTAATATGAATGAAATGCTTTTGATGGCTGTAGAAATGTTGTGTTCTGGCTGCCTTTGATAGGTGAACTATATTTCTATACAGGCACACAAATATACATCCTGAATGGCACGGACCCAGAGGGGGACCCGGTGCGATATGATCTGACTTTTGAAAAGGGTTCCAAAGAATATTTCATGGTGGAACCTAAATCTGGAAATGTGACTCTAATTCAGGAGCTGGACAGAGAGGTGAGCCTATTAGAGAGACTTTTGTTTTGAAATCAGTCACCACTGTGGCTCATCACTCCACTGTGACATTTATCCTTCTCTTTGTAGAAACAAGGGGAAATCTCGGTGTTGGTGAGCATCACGGACGGTCGAAACAAAGTAAGCTCAAACTGACTTCAATACATTATTTGCATAATTTCTACTTTCATAACCTCCAGTTCATAATGATTTTACAGTCGTGACTATAACACCATGCTGAACCTGTGAAATAAAACAAAAATAGATAGAGGTGTGAAACAGATGTATGATAGCTGTGAATGAAAACAAACAGTAGAAAACTTATGACGGCAATCTGATAATATATGTACTTATATGTAGAATTGCCATTTTCTGTCCCACACATCCATTTAATCTTGAAATGGATTCTAAATTTTGTGGTTGTTTTTTTTTTTGTGGCTGATTGTGCGTTTTTGTTTCAGGTTGTTGAGACAGTGAGAGTGTTTGTTACAGATGCCAACGATGAACCACCTGAATTTCAAAACCTGCCTTTCATCATTGATATCCCTGAGGTACAAGAAATCAAACACATTTCACCTAAAAAACATAACAATACACTGATGAATCTCCGACTGAGCCATCACTGTCTTCTGAAATTGATGAGCGAGTCAAACAAATTCTAACACTAAGAATGAATTGTTTTGGGGTAATAAAATCAGTTGTTTCTTTACCAGGAAACTTCTCCAGGAAGCAGCATCTATCGAGTCCAAGCAGTGGATAAAGATATGGGCTCAGGAGGCAGCGTGTCATATTATCTGCAGGTAACGGCTCCATTGTTACGCAGATAATGCATGGCTGTGACGCATGCATCTCTGAAGACTGAGAAAATCTTTCTGAATATAATTTTGAAATAGATTGTTCCTAAGGCTACCACAAAATTGTAGGGACACATTTAGTTTTTCTGTTTTTGTTTTTACTGTAAATTTGTTTTTTAAGGGTCAAAAGACACATTGAAGTGTCTAGTGCTGAAAATTTTGCATAATTTAGAAACTTTGCCTTACTCAGTCTCCTTTATCTTTCCTCGGGTGTAAGAGCAAAAAAGCCTTCTAAATGGGTTTAAATGGGTTCTTAAAAAAAATGTGGCCTAAATGTGGCCTAAAATTATTCTAGGCTAAAACAGTTGGAGCTAATTTTACCTGCCTGTGAATTCAGACTTGACTGTAAGATTTTACTAATCAGAGCTGGCTTCACCCTGCACCCTGGACAACGCTCTGAGGTCTGCCTGCAAGTTGAACCTCTCAGTTGCATGAAAATGCTTCTTTTTCTTTCTCTTCAAGCGTGTTCCATCATATTCCATCATTTCCACTTTGTAATCCATTTAAATGAAAAATGCATTATTTTTATTATTACGACCGCATGAGTGTTATTTTCCTGGCGGTACCGTAAACTGGCTTGGTGTGGCCCCGACATGGAAGGGGTAAGACCAGAGGTCGAGCTGACATCAGAGCTGTTGCGCCATGTGGAGGGAGGAAAAGAGCATTCGAGTGATGGGACAGTGTGTGTAGGGGAAAGATTAATCTCATACCAGAGAGCAGTCTGGAAATGGTGTTACTTTAGTGGATTAAATTTCAATTACATTTGAGTAAGTCATTGAAGGCTTAATAGGAGCTTAGTTTTGGTCCGGGCCAAGAGCTGACAGCACAGTAGTTGTCACTGTCCATGTGTTAACTGTGAGACAAAACTATCCTGATGGAAGTGTGTTCAGAACCGATTGGAAGCAACTTTGAAATTAGCTCGATTGCCCCTGATTGCTAACATGGAATAAGACTAAAGTGTGCATCTGCCCTCTCCTTTCAGCCCTCCCCACTTGCCAAGTTCACCATTGATGGGCATAGCGGGATCCTCAGAGTCAAACCAGGCGAGACTCTGGACTACGAGACCACACCAACACATTTTGTGACAGTGGTCGCAAAGGTGAGAAGTCACTGTCAAACACACGTTCACTCTCTGAACAACTTGGAAGATGGGTTACAGGTTAGTTAGGTGTTAGGCGCATCACTTTTTGCTGTTCACACATAATAATTAAATAATTTCTCAGGAAATAAAAGTGTAATTTGTAAAGATCCCAAATAAGTTTGAAAACTTTTTTTTTCTGAGAGCATTAAAGTTAACAAGGCAACATCAGGAAGAAACTGTTCACAGTGAGATCAATCTGAAGTATCCCTCAGCTCTGTGAGCCTGTAGGCTAACATAGTGTAGCTATATGAAGACTTTAATGGGGCAATGAGAGGTTAAAACCATGATGATCTGAGTGTACCTTTTTTGTTTCCATCAATTAATCTGGTGAACTAATGACTAAACCAAGAAGACATCATTGTGTTATGACACAAAGAAAGGTCTCTGCATTTTTAACACTCACTGGGAATTTCAGTGGGAAGTTTTATAAGTTTTGTTATATTGAATTTGAGGCTGAAGTTTCAGACATCCAACCACAAAACTCTGGACAAAATCGTACTAACTTGTAAAAATGCTAATATTTCATTTGATTTTGCATTATTTTCATTTTTTATTTTCTCTCTCAGGATGGAGGAGGAAAGTACAAGGGGAAGCATCAGGTGTTGACCTCCACAGCCACCATAACAGTTAATGTAATTGATGCCCAAGACATGCCTCCGTCCTTTGTGGGGACTCCTTACTTTGGCTACATCTACGAAGTCTCAGTTCCTGTAAGTCCTCCTTTTACTGTCCACACAGTAGCGGTGGCAATGACGCCATTAGTTTTGTTCACATCAGGATCTTTTGTTTTTTTTTTTTTCTTCCAGGGTTCTGAAATATTCACAGTGTTTGCTAAAGATGGAGATCAAGGCATCCCTAACCCCATACATTATTCTATTATGAATGGTAATAAATGAGTTTGATTTTGAAATATCTTTGCAAATTTGTTATCCGTCAGATTCACACCAACTCTGTCCTCACCTTTCAGGCAGCGATGGCGTCTTTGATATAAATCGCACCAGTGGATGCATCACTCTGACAACCTATCCATCGCTGCTGAAAAACGAATTATACGAAATTAAAGTCAAGGTGACGATTTTTTTTTTTTTTTTTTTTAGGACTCATATTATCGCCATCATAAAATTACTACTGAACGTGTTGATTGGTGTTATTTTCAACTCAAGGCATCTGAGGTAGGACTGAATGATCAGCTGCTGGACTACGACGTCACCACAGTGACAGTCAGGGTGGTGGATCTCAACAACCATCCTCCAACATTTTACGGGGAAAATGGACCACAGAGCAAGTTTGAGGTCACCATGTACGAGCATCCGCCTGCAGGAGAGATCCTCCGGGGCTTTAAGATCACTGTCAATGACTCTGATCAGGTCCGTTTATTCCCAAATCCTGCTCTCTTGCCTTAGATGTACAGAAATGCGCTGGTGTCTGTCATTAATTCCTTAAAAACGTGCTTTGCTAATAATTTCAGAGGAATCTTGTTTTGCCTTGTTGAGTTAGTTTCTCTGCTTACAGAGACGCTGTAAAATCTCTGGGTACATTGTAGTATAAATTTCTGCCAAAGAGCCTTAAAGTATGAGCAGTTATGCAACACCATTTAAAAGTCTCCCTAAAATCTGATCGTTTGATGGAAATGTTACTCATGGTGCTGTAATGCTTGTTCTCCCCCTCCTTCCTCAGTGACTCAGAACATGTAACATTATCTGCTGCATTTTTTTTAATCCTTTTTTTAAAATCCATCCAGCTCTGCTGAAGCCATCTTGACTCTGACAAACCTACCAACGTAGTGCTGTTTATCTTTCTGGGCAGGGAGCAAATGCTAAATTTAAGCTGAGACTCGTAGGGCCGAGTCGAGTCCTGCGGGTGGTTCCCCAGACGGTCCTCAATGAGGCCCAGGTGACCATCATTGTGGAAGACACGTCTGGCATTGACTATGAGAAGGGGCAAACTCTTTCTTTTAAGGTGAGACTCTCAATGCTACCATTATAAAACACAGTTTCCTCCTTTTCTATGATCTGAATTTGTGGCCCAAAACCTGAAGATATTTTGTTGTTGACCAACAAAGCCTGTCAGTCTGCCACTTCAGTCCAGACGAAAATATTTCAACACCTATCGAATAGATGAGCAGACATTTATGGTCCATAGAGGATGAATCTCACTAACTTTGGTGTCATTTGCTGTTGATGTAGAAAACAAAATTTAAGAACTGTTAATGAAATCTGATGCTGATCTGATGATCATCTTTAGAAATTTGGTCTGTGATAACATTTTGCAATAATTAATTTATGAGCAGTTACTTTGAAATTAACTTCATCACCATAATTCTCGTTTTTCACCTTAACCAAGGTCAACAAACTTTTGCTCATTACTGTCTCACAGAACCATAAGTGTGGTTGTTTTTTCATGTGACGGTTTCAGCATGAACTCGAGCACACTTTGCACGTATCTGTCTGCAGCTGCTGGCCGTGGAGATCGACACTCCTGAGCGCTTCAGTGCAACTGCTGACATAGTCATCAACCTGCTGGACACAAACGACAACATCCCCAAGTTCACTTCAGAGTATTACATCGCCAGGGTCCCCGAGAACTCTCCCGGAGGCTCCAGTGTTGTGTCTGTAACAGTAAGTCGCTCCTGATTAAACTCCTGCTCTGACCTGACCAAAGTGATTACATAATCCATCAATCCTCCATTAAATGCATATTGCTAGGTGCAGTTCCTTAGGTGAAAGCAATGCTGTCACCAAGCTCTGCATTTCCAGGTTTTGTTTTTGTTGTTCCTCACTATGAAATTCATCTCTGTATGTGCTTTCTGTTATACCCTGGGTGGGGGTGGGGCCGGGGGGGTATTAATAGAAATATTGGCTTGGTTTCATCGGTCTCATCCTTTCTCTTCGTCTGTATCCTGCCGCCAGGCAGTGTGTTCAAGCTGCACGGTGAGGAGTAAAAAGCTTAATTTTGCCCCAAGGTCAATCATATTGCTCTTCTTCTCCATCCCCACTCACAACAGAAGAGACTTATATCCTTCCCCACCAACCACGTGAGCTCAAGACCTTCGCTGTTGTACTCAATCAGCTCCCTTAAAAATGTATGGTCATCTTCAGTCAGCTTGCTTGAATTTTCTGCCACCTGAGTGTAAATATAATTAATTAAATCTATCAGACAGGTTAATATTTCTGTGTACAGAGTACATATTTTTCTTACTTTATTGTATGAACTGCTTCTGATTTCTGTCCTTCAGGCAAACGATCCAGATTCAGGGCCTTGGGGTGAAGTCAAATACACGATTTATGGATCAGGATCAGATTTGTGAGTAAAAACCTTTCAACGCTCGCCAGTTTAGGTTTGATCTGATCAGATACTTAACTCTTGCACATCCACGATACAAACTGAAGAAAAAGTAATTTTTATGGTATGACTCTAAACTGCTCAGAGGTCCAGGTTGTTTGGCAAACTCAGCAGGACACTAGTCTTGATTCCTCTTGTCTCTTTGATGGGGAAGGTAAGCAGGAAACCAGTTTGATTGGCCTCTCTGCAGCACAAACAGCCGACTCTAAAATGGCTGCAAGATTCTGGCTAATCTCCTAATTGGATTGAAGGGTTAAAAATAGACAGCCTGGGCCCTCTCACATAGGGAGAGCCAATTAACATGCAATGTGACAGCTGGAGCCCCAGAAACGGCAGCTTTGAAAAGCAAGGCAGCGTGCAGTGAAGGAAAAGTGAGAATTTATTCTAGTCTGAAGGCAGCAACCTGAGTTAATTGTGCAAAAGTTTTCAGTTCCAAGGAAACTTGTGAATTTTCACAGTGGAAAACAAGACGGAGAAGATGGCTGCATAAAACGGGAGTAAGCCTAATTTTGAACTGGAGATTTCTGTGAAAGCACAAAGCTTCACCAAACGCTGCAGTCTATCACATGGTGGTGGGTGTATTATCATGTACTGCTCTTTGTTCTTTGAAACTAAAAAAATATTATCACCAAAGTCAGACTGCATGTAACATTAACAAAAGGTCCGCATGCAGGAAGCACCAAATGAGATTTGCATGAAGGGAACTAAACGTGGGGATGCACACCAAACATTAACCCGCTCTTTGAACCTCCCCAGTTATCTGATTAATGAAAATACAGCACAGAAGAAAACACAGCAGTCTGTGAAACTGTGCAAAGCTGAGAGAACAAAACGTCAGCTACTCACAAAATGAAAGATTCATGTGAATAGTAAGACAAAGAAATTCATATTCAGGACAAAACATTAGAGATTTTACTGATCTTGAGGAGGGAAAGTCACATGTGACAGTAGGAAAACATGACAAATAATTCTAAAGTATACGAAACAACTGAATGTTTTTACTTAACTGTCTTATTTACATCATAGACATTTATATATTTTTACAACATACTCGCTGTGATAAAGGAGAAAAGTCTTTTTTTAGTGTGAACTCTAAAGGCAGTGAGTCCTATGAAGATTCACAGGCTGTGATTTAGTGTAAGTATCACTTGTGCTGTGAATTCGGACACCTGTCTTGGTTCCGTGGGACGTGTTGAAGACCGAACGGACAGCCGTGAGTGTGACTCACACACAATGCTCGTGCTGTTCTCCGACGGCAGGTTTGCCATCCACGCGTTTTCCGGCGTCATCTCCACGCAGCCCTGGACCAGCCTGGACGCAGAGGTCAGGTCCAAATACAACTTCTACGTCAAGGCCGAGGACTCGGAGGGGAAGTACAGCTTGGCCGAAGTCTTCGTCACTGTCCTGGACATGAATGACCACTCTCCAGAATTTGACGACAAACTCCTGGAGAAAACCATGATCATCGGCACGCCTGTCAGAGTAGAGGTACATCATGCTACATCATTTCTAGCTATGTACTGAAAAATACATTTCCTTGTATGGAAGTATTCTACTATAGAGCCAAATGATCGAAAAAATCCAATTTCATATTGTTAAAACAAATATACTATTAAACATATCAGATTTTATTTACATGTTCAAATGAGAGGATGTGGCTGTGAAAAAAAAGAAAAGCCCGAACAGTTGACTAGTTGCACTTTCTTCTTATTTCTGTGACTTTAGTGTTGTTGTTCTTTTTTTTTTTCTTTTTGTTTTTCAGGCAGTAGATGAAGATGCAGAGTCTCCAAACAATGTCATTGAGTACTCCATCATGACAGCTGACCCCGACAATGCATTCGATATCAATACTGACACTGGGGAGATCAAGCTGAAGCCATATATTAAATCCATGGAGATTGTGCAGAACATCACCAAGCAGAAGGACTGCAAGTGGTCTCTGGTGGTCCAGGCCAGGGACCGAGGCTCCCCGTCTTTCAGCACAACAGCCGTGGTCAATATCGATATCACTGAGGCGGTAAGAGACTCACAGCATGCACGCAACGCTTTTTTTTCCGAGCCTGAGCTGTAGGTTCAAGCAGATTAGCAGAAGATAATAGACGTTGCTGTTATGCTATGCAGCTGCTAACTGAGCTTCCTCGTTTCAGCCAGTCACATTTATCTTTTCTTTAAAGGATAATGTTGGTTATTTTCAAGCTTATTCATAACTAAAAATCCCCTGAAGCACTCAAAATCAACGACAATTTTACCCTGAAGCACTCCATGTGTGACATAGCTCTGACTCTGTCGTCATCCAGTAAAGTTATGGAAGCAAAATTTAATTAATATAATCGAAATATCCAGAGAACGTGGAGCAGCAGTAGCATTCAATCAGAGTTGGTTTAGATGATTCTTATAATGTTTTTTGTTTCAGGATGGCAGGGTAGTGATTAAATGATAATATAATATTTGTAGGATAACTTCATGCTTTTTTTGGTCTCTCTCAGTGATTTGAAATACAGATAGAAATTGAAAATATTATCCTTTAAAGTTTTCAGTCATTTATCTCAACCCACATTGTTCAGATACTTCGTGTTGTTTTCACTCTTCTCACCCTTCACGATGGCATGACTCAGTGTTTTTGGTTTTGTTTCTGTGTTGTGTATCGTGCTTTTCAGATCAAAGGTCGAATTATTTCGTACTTCATGGGCCTCAGCAAGCGTCCGCTGACTGTTTTTGGAATTTGTTTCAGCCTTGTCACGTCCCTCATTTTACTAACAATCTGCATATCCACCATCCTGTACTGTAATGCGGTGAAAAAGTCCCGAATCAACCCAGAGAGTAACTATATTAAAGTGATCCGCAGAGTCAAGTGAGAGACACCTGACACCGTTATTCATTCAAAAGCTTTACAAACAGATTTATTTTTTTACTGGTCGGCTTTTGTCTGTAAAAGAGTACTGGAGCACCTATCATATTAACATTAGAACTTTTTTAAAAATACCTTGATTATTTTTTAATTGCTTTACGTTTTTTAATCAGAAGCATTATAAATATTATATTTAGTAAGGGTTTTTCTACTACCAAAAAAACCATCTTGAACTATTGAACATAGTTGTTTGTTTCAGCACAAGACTGATGCTATTTGTGATGAAAATGGAGCCTTTCACTTGGGATTTAAAACTGGGTTTCCTCTCTTAATCTCTGTTTTTCTCACACAAACATGCGCTTCACTTCCGTTTTGGTCTCATGAGCTGTCATCATTCTTCTTCAGTGCATCATCAGTCACATACCAAAGAGAAATCCAAATGCACTGCACTGCCAGACGCATTCCCAACAACTAGTGTTGTGCTTCGTTTTTAGCTTAGCATTAGCAGCCCTCTGCTGTAGACAGAGGAAGACGAGCGCCTGAGTGTCGGTGTGGAAGTGTCTCGTTGTTAGTAGACATTTTGTTGGGGCCTCCTCTGTCAGTGCTTTGCTCATCCATCTCTCATGCTTGCACGCTTCAGTCAAATGCTACGCTAATGCTTAGATTCAGTCCCTTGGACTCGATTTAAACATCTTTATTTGTGCTCTTTTACAGACTCCTCTCAAGGGGCCTATGGCGGCCTTTTTAATGAAAAGTAGGGACAATCCTATGAAAGCACTAGGCCTGGTCACTTTTATCATAACTATGTTGGTAGGAGTGACAGTTTTGATTTCTACGGCTTTGTACATGCGCAACTCAAAGTCCAACAGGATCATGCCAGCACGTCGCATCATTAAAAGGCGACCCAGAGACCAGCAGCCCTGGACATTGAAGATGCCTGGTATAAAATTCAACAACCCCGCAGACAAATTTGTCCTCGGCGACCCGGAGAGAAGCCCTCAAAGGAACACCAGCAACCCCCGGCCGAGGCCTCCACCCCCCAGTGCTCCCTGTCTTCCTCCTCCACCGCCGTCCAACACGCGGCCCAGTGAGAGGCCCCGGGCGGTCCCAACAATATCTGGCGCGCTGGCTTCCAAAGGCTCTAAGAAAGCCAAATCGAGCCGCCGCAAAGAGGGAAATATAAGTTCAGCTCTAGTGTCTGAGCTGAAGATGAAGCTGGAGCAGAAAATCATCGAGAACAACCAAGGTTACTATTAACACAACCATCTTGTTTAAGGTCATTCAGTCCATTCTCTGAGGACTCCACTGCTCAGTTCTCATCTGAACCTCCTGATGATCTGGTAGGGAGGGGGGCCTACCTTTAGCTTTCTGATGGGTAAACGGCATCTAAATAAAAGAAGAAGGTTTACAGACACTGTCTTCATACAAGATATTAAGCCAATGGGATTAAGTGCATCTGACCTGGTTTAGGTAAAGAGAGGAGAGACCTGGAGTGTATCTGCACTGCAGTAGATGGTTGACCACACTGCCATCCTGAGGAAGATTACATGATCTTAGCCGTAAGCACCGCTGTATATCGCCCAAAGAAAGGATCACAAAGACTTACTGTGTGTGTATACATAAGTTGCATAACAACCTGAATGTAATGTTCAACACGTTGGTGTTTTTAACAAAGAATACAGATTTCAATCCATAAATCCTAAAAAAATAAACAAACATTTATTTTGCTCACTGGAGCATGCAGCTGAATGACACAGTTAGGAAAAACATCACTGCTCATTTTAAAGTGCTAAATGGCCCGTGCGTTCATATTTTTACTGTGTTGCATCAGCCGCTTGAAAGCTGAGAAGTTGCTCTTTTGTATGATGACAACGTGCCACTGTAGGTTTTCACAGTAACACAAGCTGAGTCGCTATTTATTTATTTGACTGCGCTATTCTAGAAAAATGCTTTTATATACATAGTTCTAATGAAATGTGCTGTATTATTTTCATTATTATGAATGTACATACTGTATATGACATTGACATGACATTTCCCCGTTGAATCTTGCAGCAGTTAATAAGATGAAATACAAATGAAACCATCCAACTCCACTAGCGGGATATTGTCGATTAAAACTAGTCTTATGCTTGAGATTTTCAAGCTCTGCTGTGTATATAGCTTGCTTGGACTTTTCCTTTATAGATGTATATGTTTAAATATAAAATCTGTCGACACGCAGTCACTTTCGTGTTACTCTCCATTGCCTTCCAATGTTGGCACTCACAGTTTAATCTCTGTAATAAATATCTTGTATTTGACGACATCTTAACTTATACTGATGTTAAATAAGTTAAGATAAACTATATATCTTAACTGTGAATTACAATTGCCTGGTCCTGTAAAGTAACATATTTGTACCGTCTTTGTACTGTCTTGATTTTGAATAAATACTTCAAACTAAAATGGTCTTTCCCCCATTTTGTCCACTTTGTCCAAAGGCTGGATATGTAAAATGTAGTTTTGTTAAGAACTTTTTATTTTGGTTTGTTTAAAATCAACCTTTAATACTTTTAGATGTCATTGTGCTCAACAGCGTTGCAAAGTGTATATATTTATTCAGGTGCTGTAAGGTTTAGTTTTACTCCACCACATTTGGCAGGGAAATGTACTTTTTACCTCACTGCTAAGGTCAATTTGACGCTTTGCAGATTGAAACAAACAAAAAGATGGAAGTTGTGGTTAACTGAATTTTCGGGTGATAACTAATTAAAATCATGCAGTGCTTAGGTGAGACAGAGGGACAAATATTAAGGATAAAAAAAAAGGATCAACTCAGGCTCTGTTGAACTTTTAACGACGTAGGATTTTGTTCGAATGAAATCAGACTAGTTTGTTTTGGATTTATATATTGTTCAGATTTTGCACACAATAGTTTTTTCATGATATGTGCATATTTTATATTACCATAGTAGTAATGAACATTTGTCAATACATTGGTTAAAAAAATTAAAATACTTAAACATGATGATTAATTGATAGTGACGCCATTGTAACTATGATTTGACAAAATATTTGAGGTATAATAATAAAAACAAATGGAAAGTGTTACACATACTTTCTATTTGCCTGTGCAACTAAGGTACAGACAGTGTGAGCTCGGAGCTGTCATTAAATGGAAATATCATGTCCTGCTGACTAGGATTCAGATAGAAAATCACTTTAATCTGCTTATGGGTGTATGTATAAATGCACGGGAAAACACTGCTTATGTAACAAATCCTCTGAGTGATTGTGGTAAAAAATCACAGTATGTCTCAGCATTCGTCTTTGAATTCCTTTTAATCCACAGAAAACATCATTTCATTCCATCACAAGGGAGAAAATCTGGAGTCTGTAAAAGGTTTTTTTAAGTGCTCAGTGTTTAAGTGTCTTTTTTTTTTTTTTGACATTTAGGAGCACAACTTTGCATGGCTTTGCATTTTGTATCAAAACAGTAATAAAAAAGTGATTCAAAGAAAAATCTAATGCATTTTAGCACAAGCCTTCTATAAAAGTACATTAGCACAGATAATAACTCTCGTTATAATAAGGAAGAAAGGCATCTCCATTGTGAGCTGATGCAAAGATTCTTCCAACCTGATCGGGATGAAAACACTTGTTCCCCCCCCCCCCAAAAAAAAAAAAAAATTAAATTCCTGAAAAGTGATGGTTTCCATCATTTTGTACTAACTGAACCAAATTTAAAGAATTCACTGTTAATTATATTTTTCTGTATTTGTCTTTCTATTTGTATTTATTTGTACAAAAATGTGGTGTTATAACAGCCAGTTAAATGACTTTTGGGGGAAAATAAATACCTATGTTGGTCTTTTTTTTTAGAAAATCTGATGTTGCTTAAATGTACTTTAAGTAGCAGCTGCAGATAAACTCGGAGGTATTTGTTCATGAACAGTTTTAATACAGATGAGCTGCACTCCCTCCTTTGGCCCGATCCTCTGACTTCCCTCTCGTTGAGTCTTTGCACAGATCTTCTTCGCTCGTTGCCTGCAGGCTGTCGAAGGCGCCCGGCCTCTCTGTCTCCTGCAGGTCCTCTCTGTGCAGGCTGTGCTTCTTCCACACATCCACGCAGTGCTCCACACAGCTGAGCTTGGCCTCCGTGGCGCAGGCGTATATGCCAGCCGGCACCGCCAGCACCATGGCGCACACGATGACGATAATGTGGATGAGCCTCTCTCTGTGCTCCAGCTCAGTGATGTCACTTCCTGTGATGAACACGATGCACTGGCCTTCCCTTGGCGGATGGTTCTTTAGGGTCACGCACACCTCATACTTGGTCAAAGGAAGCAGATCGTTGACTGAGTAGCTGTTGATGCCGGGGCCGATGTAGATCGCGTCTTTTTTAGGTTCGTCATATTTGCCAAAGTGGATGGTGAACCATGTCTCTGCAGGGTTGTTTGTTGCTGCGTACCACTCAAGGGAGATACCGTAAATTGTCTGTTTGGCGATGCGGATGTCAACGTAGGTGTTCTCATCAGATGACACCATGGGGACAGGTGGACGGAGTGGAGCTGAGGAGTTGGAGGGTTTGATGTTGACCATGAAGTCGATAGAGGAGTTGCCAATGAAGTTGTTGGCCATGCAGGTGTAGAGTCCTCGGTCGGCCAAGTGAAGAGAGGGAATCACCAGCTGGGAGGTGATAGTCTCTGCGTCTGTCTGTGTCTCTGCAACTGAAAATGGAAAGCAGCATCAGACCGACTGCGTTTAAACCAGTGATTCATTAACATCTGATGAGATCACCCCAAAGAAGCAATTGTTGCTAAATCTTATGAAGCAGATGCAGCACAAAGGTCCAAGATCTACCTCACTAATGCTCCCACAGTAGGTCCACAACAGTTTAATGGACAGTAATAATAATAAAAAAAAATCTTACCAGTAAATCCTCTTATAATCTTCAGACTGTACATCCACTGAATGGTCGGGCTCGGCCTGGCCTTGACTAAGCATGTGAGCGTTGCATTTGTGCCGAGAGGTAACGTGATGTTCGTCTCTGTGGCAGAAGCCTCGGGCTTCGTGCATGTTTTTAACTTGATCTCATGGAAGAACTCGTCTACGTTGGAGCCGGGACCTGAGCACATCAAATAAGAGTTCATCAGAATGATGGGAGGGCCCACCGCCCGGATGAATTCAACAAAGCCTTTGAGGCGACAGTCGCACAGCCAGGGGTTGTCATGTAGAGCCAAAACCACGTTGGAAACCAGCCCTTCTTTCCCCCAAGCCTTTTCAGCTGTTTGGTAAAGCGGCCAAGTTGTGAAGACATCTTTTGATATGACACTAAGATGATTGAAGGATAGATCTAAGTAGGTTAGAGCGGGTAAGTGTTTCAGGGCGTGTTCAGGCAGGACATCCAGTTCATTGTGCTTTAGGTCCAAAATCTTGAGTTTCGGTGTATCCTGAAATGCTGTCCATGGGATCGAAGTCAACTTGTTCCCTTGTAGCCTCAGTTCTGACAGTCTGGCAAGCCCTTCCATGCTTTTAATGTTCATCGTAGTAATCTCATTGAAATTCAGCCAGAGGAACTCCAAGGCACTATCTTTAGAGAAAGATCCTCGCGGCAACTCAGTCAGGTGGCAGTTTTCAATTCGGATTTTCGTGAAATCATGTGGAATATCTTCTGGGATTTGGTCCATGGAGGTTTCCATGCATAGTAAAGACCTAAATTGATAAGACAGGATACACTTAGAAAAGAAAGCAAATGGCAAACTAATATTTTATCTGATTTGAAAAGAATTTGGTTCCTCTTAAGACGAAGCTCGTGTCTGAGAATGGGTTTATGCTGAAGATATAACTTGATTTAAAGGGCTGTACAGCTTCAGTGGTAACTTACCTTCCCAAGTTATCATCTGTGCAGGAACAGCCGACCAGACAAGTCGATGATCCAGGAGTGATGAGATAAAATACAAGAAGAATATGTAATGCAGCATGAAAGGTGTCCATATTCGTGGAGGAGCATGTGAAATAGGCCACGCCAAGCAGGACATGTCCATGTAAGAAAGCCTATTACCTTAATCTTCGTTGACGTAACACTTAAGACACACTTAAGAGACAGGAGAGGCGTATACATAGCGACGGTCTGTGTAGGGAGCATGAAAACAGTCTCCACAAATTAAGCTCAATCCAGATTGTGTGCTCGCTGCTCTACTTTGAGTGACCCCAAAACGCTTTTCATCAGTCTAATTTCATTTATTTGTCCCCCACCAAAGAACAGGCGGTGATATTACGATGGCCGAAGCCCGGCGGGGTTAGCAGCGAAGAGAAGGAAGGGCAGCGGAGAGACACAGAGACAGATGTCTGGAGGACGGTACCCTGACCTCAGTAATCTCAACGCTGGTTATCTGTCAGGTTGTTCGAGGTTGAATCAGCATAAAAAGCAAAAACAGAGAACACACAGAAGCCCAGAATCCATCTATGAAATACATTTTTCTATTCTACAGTATTGTTTACTGTGCTAACCATCTTAGCTTTGCGTGTTATCATGCTACAAATTGCCAACTGGAACAAAATACAGCTGAGTAAACCAAATTTGACAAATTAAAAAAAAAAACAAAATGTACTTAGGAGAGGAGCCATCCTCTGGGGAACGTGAATATCTCTAAATGTAAAAGCAGAATAAACACAGCATGGTTTTCACCCAATTAGCACGATAGATATTTATGTTAAACGAGATTTTAATAGGCACGTTTTTACTTCAGGGAAGATTAGCATCGATTTATTAAGCAAAACTGAATAAAATGCATTTTGAAATGCAAGAAAAAAAAAACTTGTACACATTAATCAATATAAAAATATTTATTTTTAGAGAGTACACTTATGCATACACAAGTCACAAATTTTTTACACGTTATAAAATGTGCTGTATTTTAGGTTTTGACCCAACGGTACACCTGGCACGTTAACATCATACTGACATACAAAACGGACTATTAACGGCTGCTCCATCATTTCCCTAAATACTTTATGTTCAAAATAAGGATCTTAACATAGTGCAGAGGTTACGTTGTGGAAAAGAAATGATGGGTTTTAGACAGTTTAGGGCAACATTTTAAGATGTTTTCCTCCATGAAACATCAACTTTAAAAGTGCATTATGAATAAAAAAAAAAAAAAAGTAGTATTACACATTTACTCTACATGTAAATATTGAAACCGTCGTTGGATATAGTTTCCCTTTTTGGTTGTCCACCCAATAAATGGTGGTTTCCATCCCAACAAGGCTGCAGTATCATTTCATACATCCAGTTCTGAGGAATTTTCAGTGCCGTTCAGGAGCACGTCAGTCTTTTGAGTCTCTTGGCTCTGCTGCTCGTCTATTCACATCCTCTGGAATTTGAGGCATACGTTTGGTTTTTAGCAGAAATACTCATTAGGTGGCCCCTCAGTCCTAGCTGTGGCCTCTGAGTCAACACTGGACCTCGCTGAGAGCAGCCTGTTGGACTCATCAGGGTTTAGCCTGGTCAGATACTCTCCTTCCATCCCTTTAGCTTTGGCCCCGGGGCCAAGGGTCTCAAACGTGACGTATGAGTCCTGCATCTCCTTGGTTTGCCGCCCCAGCAATTTTTGGCAGCGCTTCTTGAGCGCCCCACAGCACACAATCAACGTCAGGGGGACAGCAATCACGCATGCCACCGTTATCACCACCACATTAATAAGCTTCTGTGTACCACTGGCGCTGGCCGCCTCGTCTGTTGAGAAGATTACACACTGCTCCTTTTTCGGGATCAGTCCTTTGACGCAAACACAAGCAATGTACTTTGTTTTTGGCACAAGGCCGTCGATTGTGATCCGGTTCTTTCCAGCACCAACATTAATGCGCCGCATGTCTCTTTCGCCAAATATCGCATACAGGACACTGAATTCTGTGGTGTTTGTGGCTGTGGGGGCTCGCCAGTTCAGGGACACAGTGTGATCGGTGTCACCAATCACCTTCACAGAGCGAACTATCCTTTTCTCAGGAGCCTGCTGCAAGGACGAAGCGTTGGCTGCTAAGTTCTCCAGGGACTTCTGGGGGTTTGATGCCTTGCCCTGTCCCTGAGAGTCACCATCAGAAATGCTGTAGCTCTCAATCTCATATTTCCCAGTCACACCTTTGCCATTGAGGGGTTCAATGATGGGCTGTCCTGCAGTTGTCGTTGGAGGGGGAACATATCTGGCAATAAGCTTCTCCTGGTACGCTGCTCTTCCAATGCCACCAGGTTTCTTGCCTCTGTTTCTTTTTGAGCTGCCACCTCCTGTCTCCTCCGATCGAAAGGAATCTGTGATCACCAGGGAGATGATGGCATCTGCGGTGCCCACAAAATTGGTTGCCTTGCACACGTATTTCCCAGAGTCATGATAGGAAACCGCAGGCACGCTCAGAATGGACCAAATAATGCCCTCCTTTGAAATCTCTTCCTGAACTAAAAACCAAAAAAGCAGAGAGTTAAGCAGATTGGCACAAAAAGAATAGCTTTAAGCTCACTGATACTTTGATTTGGACAGAAATAGATACAGTTAGTTCAGCAGAACTTACCGGTGCCATTCATTTTCTTGCCGTCAGCTCGGCGCCAGGACAGCTCTGGAATAGGGACCCCAACCGTGCCACAGCGTAGTAAGACGTTGTTGCCCAGCGAGCTGCGAACACGAGCCACAGCCGTGTGCACCCGAGGGCCCTGGCACCTCTGCAGCTCCGCCTCGGTGAAAAGAACCCCTGACAGGCTCTCTGGATCTGCACACCTGAGCCTGGTGTCGACCAGAGCCACTGATGACGACGGGGACTTCTGAAACTGCACCAGATCGTACAGTCGGCAGTCACACATCCAGGGGTTATCATGAAGACCTGCAGAGGAAACGCAGTGCTGACAATTAAAACACAATAATCTGTTGCTGCATATTTAAACAACAAGTCATTTGAAGACCAAGACGTCATGGCTGTAAATTGCAATAAACAGAATTAGTCTGACAACTTGACACACTGCACACAATAACTATAATTAGACTAATCCCTAACTCAGCTTAAAATGCATCTGGTTTCAAAGAAGTGGTTAACATGCAAGGCAGCTTAAAAAAAGAATACTTTCCGGTATCTTAAAATGTCACAGCCTGAGCCTCACCGAGAATTAGTTTGGAGGAGTCGCTGTCCTGGGTTGGCTTCACGCTCAGCCACATTGTGAGGACGTCAGCGGGGACAGTCGTCAGGCTGTTGCTGGACAGGTCCAGATAGGTGATATTCCTTATGTACATGGTGGTCTCGGCGGGGATTGTGGAGATCTTGTTGTTGTGTAAGTCGAGGAGCCTCAGGTTTGGCATATCTGTCAGACACTCCCAGGGGAAGGAGACGAGAGCGTTTCCATCTAGCCTGAGCTCGTCCAGATTGTAAAGCCCCCGGAAACTGTCCACATTCAGCGAATTCAGTAAATTAAAGGACATCCAGAGAAACTCCAGGTTGTTGAGGTAGTGGAAGTTGTTGCTGGAAATCCTCGTTATTGCAGTTTTCTCAATACGAAGCTTTGATGTGTCGGATGGAAAATTTGGAGGGATCACAGTAATTTCTGGATCATTACAAAGCACGCTCCTGCAATGAAAAAAATGATTACTACTGTTATTATTTAGATTTGGTGAGACATTAAAGATACTTTCACACTGTATGGGTTTGTTCAGCTGACTTCAGTAACGTGCACCTTTGGTTAACATTTAATAATAATATTCAGATCTTTATTTGTGGGAAAACGTGGCAGACTATTGTTCAGTAACAAGCAAAGCAGATTAAAGAGCAACTCCAAGTTAATCCTCCACTATACACAGACTGGAGAGAAGAAAGCCGCAGTAAAAAAAAATGATAATAAAGGGATCCTCTCCACTGAGGTTACAATTCAAATCAGTGGCACATTTTTTTTTTTTTCTTAATGCAGCTTACCTTGCTTTGGATCCATCGCTCAGCTTGTGAAAGAAGCAGCTACACTGTGCAGGACAGGAAGTACCCAGGAGGGGAAGAAAAAACAAAGCCAAACAAAAAGCAGCAGCAAAATGTCGGCTCATTTTGTCTCCTCGGTATGATTCAACTAATCTACAGTTTAGGAAACACACAGCAGGTGCAGCTACTTTATCTAACCCGACATGGTGGCTTCTCTGCTGGCTCTCAGCTCCATAGTGCTCCGACTGGTCTGAATCCTGAGATAAAAAGGATAGGCAGGGATTAGAGAGGGACTTGGGTTATTTTCATTCACACGATTAGGCCATTGCTTCCTGAAAGCTGATAGGTTGCGTAGTTTTCCCTTTCATTCTTAGGGAACTACTTTCCAAAAGTTGATTGGATGGTTAATTATGGGCAGAACTGACTGTACACAAGGCTGACGCAACAGGCCCGCTCCAAGGATAGGACAGAAACCCAACCAACGCAGGTTACAATGGTGCATATTCATGTAGAAACTGTTGGAGGGGGATTCAAACAATTCCTCATTTCAAAATGTGATGGAAATGATGTACTCCCTAATGCTGGAGTAAACACTGGAACAATGCTTAAAGCTTCCAACCTAAAACAAAACTAACTACTAATGATAACTACTCTGATCTGAACGTGCACGACGTCATCAAATTTGTAATTGAAGATACGATCACTTTTTGACTTGAAATGTTAAAATCATTGACAGACTGCTGTTTGAATGGAACACATCAGCAAATAACCACTAGATGGGAGTGTGGAGTTTATTTCAGCTTCTTGCTATTGAGCTTAAATGATTCCAACAACACATCCAATAATAATCATAAGCTAACAATTTTGATTTTGCTTTATGATCCAGTCTTAAGATTTTACATTTAAAATGTGTTATCCACAAGGAAAGCACAACCCCCGGACTATTTCAGACACTCACTTCTTGTTTTCACCCTTTACAGATCCAAAATCTAAGAACTGTGTGAGAAATACCTGTGTTTTTTAAGATAAATATGATAAACTGAGATAAAACTCGTCTGATAATCTGAATGTAATTGTGTGTTTTGAGGGTGACACACTTTGTGGCAGGGTTTTCCACAGGTGCAGGGGTTTAAAGATGTGGCTGTTCGGCCAGGATTTCAAATCCTTTAATCCAGTCATCGCTCTGTCTCTCATTAATGTATCTTTGTTCTATTTCTTTCAGGAGGGTTGTCCCAGGCTCCAGCAGACGAAAAACAGCCACCCCTGCACCTCTGCCTGCCTCTCTGCTCCCCATCTGGTGCCTAGTGGCACACATCTCGGACATGGGACAAGGACACAGTGGATTTACTGCCTCAGGGGACAACACATGTAAATATGTTTAAAATGAAACTCAAAAACGTTTCTAGTTTGTGCTCATATTCTCCTCATGAAGAAAGGCGTGCGTTTGTGTAGACCAAAGTAAAACCAAGCTCCTCCATTTCAGACACATTCATTTCTAGACCTCTGGAGAAGTCAAAAAGTTGCAAAGGCAAGATTTATTTCACCCGACAACAGATCTGGTGACTGCAGTTATTAGATTCTAAGTTAAAGTATTTAACTCTGTAGCTGCGAGTCTCTGAACACTCTGATATTTATCATGTTGGCATAATCAACAAAATCCTTTCTGTCCGTTGTTCATCGTCCTCCTGTCTTTCAGCCTGTGGATGCAAATGTAATTTTAACAGTGAAACCTTTGTGTCATTGCAAAAAAAAAAACAAAACTAAACAGCAGCTTATGATGGTGTAATTGACTATTTGGCAGCGTACCATTGTGCAGCCACTACAAAGGTACAAGCGCCTTGGAAACAAATATTACAGACAGAGATTCGGGTCATTTACAGCCGTGGGTATAAAGTTTAGATTAGAATTTATACCAGATCATCAATCCACGGCATTCATGTTTAGGGTTGTGCCGGTTCAGCTCGGCCCCTATTTCATCACACTCAGCTGCTGTAGATTAACAGACTCTTTAATCGAATCTTTTACATTGTGAAATTGGCTCTTTGCTGCTTTATGTTCCTGCACGGCCTCACACTGCTCCCTGAGCCTCTGACAAACACCTTTGTCAAGCTCGTGTTGGGATTTTATGGCCGCAGAAAAGACATGCAGGTGCACAAATCATGACACTTCACTTTATCTGCGAGAGAGAAATGCATCTGCCTCCACATTTGAGTCTGGTGTGTCTGAGCAGAAGTACAGCAGTGAATGTGGACATAGCAGCTCCTCTTCTCTGACTGAGGACGTCTGTGTCTGGCTGGGATGGGTGCATTTTTGGGCAGTTTGAGGGCATTTTAAGTCCATTGGGACACATCATTACTTCATAGTTAATGAGTTTGTGGTAATCTGTGGACAGATTAGTGGTGCAATCAGACTCTGCCCAAATGTTACATTTTAAAAGCTTCGAGCTGCCACATTTTGAAGGGTTAGTTTGGTCAGAAGTTCAAGACCGATCAGTGAGAGTGTTTTGATGCTCTCATGGAAGGGTTTTTTTTTTTTTTTTGGACAATTTACACTTCAAACCCATGAACGTGCAGCTCAGATACATTATTATTATTATTATCCAGCATCTACAGAAGCTTCCTTCTGTCACAATAAACCAACCAGTCTGAGCAAACTCCACGAGGCATTTGTTCCATCCTCCATCCAATTGGTCTATTATTTTACTTTTAACACCTAATAATACAGTGACATGAGAAAAAAAAACAGTTTTGATCTTGTAAATGTCTCTCCCCCCACCCTGTGTGACTGTAGTTTGACCCTAAAAGTGATGCAGACTCTCCATGTTGCAGATGAAATACGATGTTCATCATATTGCCATGATAGTTCTGGGCAGATTTGTGTCTTAAAAAGAAAGTGTGAATTCACTCCATTGAAGCAGTTCAGTAGTTTCACCCCCATTTTATGAAAAATTTTGCTTAGAAAAATAAGCCATGTCTAAAATTTTAATGTAGAATAAAACAATAATTTTGTGTGGCTGCCTGTAAGAGTTAAAGTGATCACGTCTCATCGAGTACCTTAAGAAAACGACATTTCCCATGATGCCCTTCCCTTATCAATCACAACAGCTGACTGGTAGGAAGGGGCCTGCTCTGTGCACAGACTGGTTTCTGCAGACAAGTTTTAAACTGAGAAAAGTCACTTCTCTGCGCGTTTTTGTTTTTTATTTTAATTTTCTTTTTTTTTTTTTTTTTTTATTTTAGATCAAAAAGTTGCGCAGCCAAACGCGCAAACTTTGTGCGGCCATTTCGGAGGAGGCCGCCTCGTTAGCGCATTCTTCGGGAGATTGAAAAAGATTAGTGTCTTTATGCGTTTTCACGTGAAAGAGCCTTTATAAAGGCTTCATTTGGTTTGCTGAGAGACACACCAGGAAAAAGACCTGTCTCTCTCTCTCTTTTTTTTTTTATTTTTTTTTTTTTTGTTGTTTTAAGTGCAAAGTTGAATTTGAGCGTTTTCAACATGGCAGCGTACACGTTACCGGAGGGCTTCACTGAGTTTGACATGTTTACATTCGGGACTGCGCTTCTTGTGGGGGGTAAGTGTGAAAAGCACAGGAAGACATGTTGTCACTACAGGGACAGCACACTCAGATGTCCATGAAAGCATCTTTTCACCACTGTTGTCTCAAGGATGTCATTTGCAGAGTCCCATCTAAAGTCCCAGGATTTAAAAAAAAAAAACAAACCTCTAAACTGCCAATCTGGTTCCTCAGTTCAGATTTATTTAACAATTTCATGGCCTTGGTGTTTGCAAATCTGTGTTGACGATTAAAATCAGCAGGCTGCTGATATTAACTGGAAGTCTTCATGTGTTTGTCACTTTCAGGAATGCTCGGATTCTTCCTCAACGCCATCAGCATTGTGTCCTTCCTCACGGTGAAAGAGATGCGGACTCCCAGCAACTTCTTTGTGTTCAATCTCGCTGTGGCTGACCTCAGCCTGAACATCAATGGACTCACAGCTGCCTATGCCAGCTACCTCAGGTATCAAACGCAGGACTTTTTCGAGGTTCATTTAGTACTAAACCTGTGGGGTCACCGTGTTTCTCTCAGAAAGCTCCCATCACAAAAAAAGGCTTTGTGTTCTGTTGTAGGCACTGGCTAAGCCCCCGGGTTTCATAACCCAATCCATAATCCACTTCATTCAGTGTCTTATATTCACATTTTGCTACAAACCTGAAGTCAGAACAAAAACAAAGCTTTTGAATATTGTATTAAGTGTTTTTTAACACTCATTTGTCGTCCTCTGTGTGCAGCACAGTGTAGTGGTACATACAGTTTTAATCAAGAAGTTTGCTATTAATCCAGTCGAAGGTGAACTTCTGTGTCGTGGTCTTGAGCTATTGAAGGAATTTCTTGTTGCGGTAATCCAGCTTTTGGCATTGAGAAGTCAGTATAACTCTGCAAGATGATTAAAAAGATTTTTTTTTTTTTTTTCCATACGTTTTTGGTGAGACATGTCTGAGGTACTCTATATGCAATGTGTGATAGCAGGTAGGAACTGCAGAGAAATGTACAGTAACATTATTAATATCCTCTCCTCTGCATCATGGACTATTTAAATTCTGCTATCATCTGTAGATATTGGCCATTTGGCCAAGATGGATGTGCCTACCATGGATTCCAGGGGATGATAGCAGTCCTGGCCTCCATCAGTTTCATGGCTGCCATCGCTTGGGACAGATATCACCAGTACTGCACCAGTGAGTACCAAACATCACCAGAACTCTTCATGTAAAACAGCCGTTCGAATGATCAAAATGAAATCTTTAAATTAGTTTTAAATATAACATATCACTAACTCAAATATAGTGTCATACACGTAGTAAATAAAAACTAATTTGAAGTTGGTAATCTCACATAAGCACTAATGTCCCACAATGATTTATTTATTTATTTATTTATTTATTTTTTATAATAATGCCAAGTTCTCTTGGAGTCTGTGAAAATCTTAAACGCTCAGAACCAAAGAGCAGAAAACATGTTTATCCTGCAGGACAGAAGCTCTTCTGGAGCACAACTCTGACGATGAGCGGCATCATCTGGATTCTGTCCATCTTCTGGGCTGCTGTTCCTCTGATGGGATGGGGCGTCTATGACTTTGAGCCGATGAGGACTTGCTGCACTCTGGACTACACCAGAGGGGACAGGTGGAGTTATAGAGATAACTAAGTCTGTGAACTATTTTAGTTGAGGATATTCTCTCAGGAGCAGCGGTCACATCGAGCAGGTATTTGCCATATTTAAAGTTTTCCTGTTTTGTCTTTTTCTGCAGAGACTATGTGACCTACATGCTGACTCTGGTGCTGCTCTACCTGATGTTTCCAGCTCTCACCATGTTCTCATGTTACGACTCCATCCACAAACATTTCAAGAAGATCCATCACCACAAAGTAAACATCCTTTTTTTTTTATATATATATATGTATATAAGTGTTTATTGATTTACCAGGAAAATGTGGCTGTAATGTGGATGTGGAAAAAGGATTTGGAGTATTAGAAGTCAAACACTAGCTTTGTATTTAGCGATCAGGAGAGTGGGATCAGTTTTCTTGTCTCATTCTTTAAAGAAGTGCATTTTCAAAACTCATGGACTTTTTAAAAAATATATTTATTCATTTGTTTATTCACACACATTGTTTAAAGGTAGAAGCTAAATAAAAGGTATCAGAGAGGCTACAGACAACAAACACACCAAACTGCAGCACACGATTGTTTCATCTTGTGCTTTTCAGCTGCGCTACATCATGTATACTAATAAACTGACCTTTCTCTTCCAGTTTAACACCAGTTTGCCGTTGAGGGTCATGTTGATGTGCTGGGGCCCCTACGTCCTCATGTGCATCTACGCCTGTTTCGAGAACGTGAAGATCGTCTCTCCAAAGCTGCGAATGGTGAGTTCTTATTGCTTGCTAAGGAAAAATACAAACTGCTTGTTTACAGCCTGTTTATGTTGTCATGCTTGTGTATTACAATGAGAAAAAGAATTTGAAAAAAAAAATATAGAATAGTGATAATAGCCAGAGCAGCAATCTAAATCAAGTACTTTATAAGTGACGGCAGCACGTGTTTCCTCCCTCAGGTGCTTCCAGTTGTTGCAAAGACAAATCCGATCTTTAACGCCATCCTCTACTCATTTGGAAATGAGTTCTACCGAGGCGGCGTGTGGCACTTCCTCACCGGATCAAAGATTGTTGATCCAGTTATTAAGAAGTCAAAATGAAAGGAAACTCAGTGTCATCTGGCAAAAACCACAAAAACCTAGAGACCATTTTTTGCTCTAATTGTAAGTTCCTAATAGTCTTGGTAGGATGCTGTAAGGTAAACATAACTGACCCATTTAGATGCCCGTACAGATGAAACTCAGCAGCTACATTTGGAGCTTGCACTGTTGCTGGATGCTGAATTTGTGTTAATTTTCGGTAATATTTTGCTGATAATTTGACATTCTCAAATTATTGCATCCTTCAGTAACTTTCACTGCTCCTCCGTCTGTGTTAAACCACTCACAATAAAAACATTGTGTTGGTGCTCGTCTACTGATTCCTCCATTTATTTTCAAATGGTTTTCAACTTTCAACAACTAAACTGCAAGCAGGAGCTGAAATTTTTTTGGGCCAGCCCCGCCAAGATGTTCTTTGATGGCATGGCTGCCTTGAGCATTTACTAAGAAGATTATTGAATTGTGCTTTTGTTACAAAGACTTTTTAAGGTGATGTACTTTCTTTAAATAGTAAGGTGGCATTCACAGTGTTAAGACTCCATTATGCAATTATGCTATAGTTAACAATCGAGGCATAGTGAACTTAATCACGTCTGAAGGTAGGTGACTGTTTAAAACCATAAAGTGACAGATATTTAGGTAGACAGTGTAGAATTTCTTTAAATGCTACTCTGAGATAGCTCTCATAAGTTTTCCTCTTTAAATGTGTCACATTGACTGTGGCCTCTTCTCTCTATGCACGTCTAAAGCAGCTCTTGTGCAAGTGTTGCTTGACGTTACTGGATATTAAATCACTTTGACATCTAGATGAAGACATGAAGTAGTTTAACTTCACTGAAATCACAAGTCATTACGATGGACTTCAATTTGAAGAACGGCTTCATGTTGACTCTGAAAAGTTCGAGCAAAGTAATCTGGCAGATTGTGGTTTTTTTTTTTTTTTTTTTTGTTTAGATAAATGCCTTCCTGTCTCTTAAAACATGAGCCACGTTCATTTCAAGTGTGTCAGGAAGGCAGAAAAGAAGCGACAGCACTCTTAGCAATGAGCTGCTAAACACATGCACTCCAGAAATAAGCCTCAGTGAGACAAAGTCTCTGTCACACTAACCTCGGGGGTCAGCGATGTTCTTGCCAGGTGGCGTCAGCCAGTGAAATCCACTCCACGTCAATGGTCACCTTAACAAAGGAGGAGTCAGGCGTAATGAGCAATAATCACGCAGGCACAGAGAGCCCTGAAATAGTCCTGGTAACTATTTCAATTAGATAAATAACACATTGTATTTAAGTCTTGAGCTGGATTGTCATCAGCAAGCGACAGCTGTGACACTTTGTTTAATGAAGGCATCACTTTACAAATGATCAGCACACAAATCAGGATTACATGGCCAGAGGGGAGAGCAGCATTTTTACAGTTTGAATTGACATCAAGGGAGGCCGAAAACTTGGGCCAACTCAAAATCAACGTTAAAAACCATCGCTTCAAGTCAGAAACACGCATACTTGCTGCTGTGTGATAAAAAAATATTTCAAACAACGCTTCAGTCAAATATTCTAAGTATAAAATGGGGGAAAGAAAAAGTCGTCAGCTTGGTTCATGCAGCTGACTCTTTAGTGTGGGATGTTTGAAGCTCAGCTCATTAGCAGGTGTTAAATGTTGGACATAACCATGCACTTCCTTCTAAGCCCTGCTGCTGATGAGCCACCGGGGAAAGATCAGGTGTTTTTCTCAGGAGAGAATGAGAAATCCAGCAGATTAGCATCACTCTCTTGGAAAGGCTGCTTTCTTTGAATGACGATTATGAGGCCAGCGATCTAATTCAGTCAGAGCTCTAGATAGAAGCAGCAGGAATAACATCAAGCTCACAGGAAGAGCGACTCATTTAGTCTCACTGAGCTCCCTCTTCCAAAACATTGTGCCAATAACTGAATGTTACTACAGCGCGTTTTCTTTTAGCCCAGTCAGAATTTAGATGCCATCCACCCACGAGGGGAGGCGAAGGTGTTGGTGACTTCGCTTGACTGTGATGATACAGTAAATTTGTTCAATCTAACACTACTCTCAGACAGATGGTGTCCTTACTCAGCACAAACAGCAGCCTCCCCACACATGGATGCACACAAATGACATGCTCAGAGAGATTTAGTTAATCATACTCACCTTTTGACCTCAAGAAGTCAAGGACACAACAGCCGGCCTGAAATTTAGAAACACCACACAAAGACAGCAAAACTTATTAACTCATGAATTCTCATAAAATATTTGTATACATTCATAGTATTTTTTTTTCATGTAATTCCTCCAAATTATTTCATCGTGATTCTGTCCCGTATCCACTTATACTACCAAGCAAATACAGAAATCTCTTCAATTTATTCTATCACAATCAAACTAAAAAAGGCCAACAGATTTGTGCATGAATGTAATCTCTAATGATAGCTACACTCCAGAAGAACATTTCAAAAACAATACAAAATAATTAAACATACGATGGGGACATTAGGCTTATCATTCTGAGTCATAACGTTATGAACGTTGTTGTACATTTACATAAAATTGTATTTTCTATATGTGGATTAGATTTGTACAAAAATAAAAAATACACATGGAGATAAATGAGGATTATGGGCGAGGAGTACTTTGTATATCTCCAACTGATGATCTGTTTAAGTGCATCGGACAGCTGCTGAGTTACAGTCCGGGGAAGAAAAACATACACAGAACGTGACCGACTTCACTCAGTAAAAACTGAAGCACAGAGGTCATTTAGGGAAAGGCTGGTTGTAAACTTCGTGTTAAAAATCAATAAATTGGCCCTTTTACTGAAACTGTTGAGGTTAAAGTTGATGAACTTAAAAAAAATATTTACTTACATCTTGAAGGAAAGGATGCATGAGGTCAAAGGCAAGAGCTTCTTCAGTCTTATCTGGGTTTTGTTTTTTTTTTTTTTTAGAAAAGAAAATCAAAGGTCAGAGGGATTCTGTGTTAAACATTACACACAAAAGTCTATAGGTCAGATTAATGACAAGTCACATGACAGAAAAAAGGTTCTTAAATAACACTGCCTGCGTCCATCTTAAAACTCTCGTTTATTACCATTTGCTAATAATATTTTAACAGCACCGTTGCTCAAATGTGGCTGAGGAGGAAATGCTATATGCTTTGTTTGTTTGTTTTTTAAAAAGAGAAAAGGAGAATTTTGAGTCACTAGAATGAGTTTGTCACACACATGAAATCAGTGTTTAAAAAACCGTAGTGGTCCGGCAGCATCAGAGCATAATATGCAAAGTGTTTATCTAACAGCTGCTGCAGTGCTCAGCTTCTCTCATTAGTAAAATTGGGCAGTTATTTCCTGTGGAGTGTTAATCCTGATGTTGGTGTGTTAATGCTGCCTTTTCTGCATCAAATCATCCCCTGCACACTCTGGAAACTCCTCCCTGCTGCCAGCAGACAACGTCATTCAATCTCTGGTTTTACTCAGTAGTAATCATCATAAGTGTTGATGGCAATAACTACAAACATTAAGATCACATTTGATGGAAAACCCATTCAAATAAAGCTGTATTAACATCTAAAATACAAAATTTGCAAAAGAAAAATAACTTCTCTTAATAATAACGGTAGGAATAAATAGATGTTGTATTAGTGGGAGTTGTAAAACAATTATCTGTGTCCAATGATTTTCCAATTGTAATCATACAGAAGTCAGTTTAAATACTTGGTCATCTTGTGTTTTGAATTTCAGTGAGCGCTACGCTGCTGTCATTTGTTATTTGCAAGTCATGACTGCCCTCTCCTGGCAAATAATAATAGCACGTTTAAGTTGAGACTGAATATTAAAATTGGGTTTTCACCACCATAATAAAATCATCAGTAAATTTAAGTGTCTACAGTTCATCTAATAAATGGTTTATTTCACAATAAGGTGGTCATATTCAGCATCAGCACAGTAGAAACGGATATATTTTAGATTTTTATAATACAATTATTCTCCATTTTTACATCGGTCTCCAATTACTGGATGAGTTGACAAACGCATCATGAAAGAACTTCCTCCTGCATTATAATGAGTGAAGAGCTATTTATTTACGTATATGCTGCTCTTAAATAACAAATTGGGAAGCTAAAATTGAAGACCTGCCGATCGATCGAATTTAGGAATTCACCGCAACTATAAGACACAAAGAGAACAAAAATCAGAACCACCTGAAAAATTTCTCGGATTGAACTCACATTTATTCTAATCGTGCAGATATGACAACTCGGTTGTTCAGAACACAGTCGTCTGAAATGTAATTTTCAGATGACTCCTGACTTTGGGCGTGTTGGGTGCATTTCTAGCACAAGGTGTCGCCATTATCTCATGCTGGAGTGAAAACGGATCACAACGCGGCCTTCACTTCAACCCTGGACTTCTCAGAGATGTGCACAACAGTATTTAAATACTGCTGTCTCCAGCTGTTTTCATTTACACTTATTCTGAGTAGATCACCCGCAAAACACAGTCTATTGCACCGTGCACACAATTCAGTGCCCTTTGCGTGGGATCTTAGTAAATCAGGCCCCAAGTGTATGATTATGCTGTATTATTCTACTTTATAAAAACGTGTTGCTTCCTCTTTTTTTTTCCAATTACAAAAGTGACACGATCCATTTGACCCTTTTTTCAGTTCAGTGCGAGCTGACCTGTTATCAGACGAGGTCAGGTCAGCCAGCCAATCAAATCAGCTCAGATTGCCTCTAAGTGTGTGATTTGGTTGGTTTGATACATGTTACAGCTTTGACAGCTCTCCCAGCAACGGCATAGCAACACAGCAGTCGATTGTGGGTGTTGCTTACAGTATTTTTATTTTTGCTTGGGGTGGGCGTGGGGGGGGGGGGTTGGCTAAGACTTCAGTGCTATTGTGTGATTTGTGTTGGAAGGAACAGACTTTTATTTTGGGGTTCAGAGGAAGCAGGAGCTGTCCACAGCCTCCTGGTGCTGAAACCTCCTCAGCTATCAGCAGAAACTCATTATTAAATTAACTTCAAACTGTTCCTAAAGCTTTAACTAAATCAGGTCCTCTCACCTCACTTTGTATTAGAGTTTAATGAATATTTGACTTCCCCGAATTACGTCCATAGAAACTTAGTTGTTGACTTTCTTTTATTTTATTAAGATTTGTAGTTTCCTTTGGGCCAATGAGGATGTCTCTGTATTTTCTGTTGAGATTATTATAACGTTGGCTATATTTTGTAAAGATTCATCATTGCTGATGTCAGCTGCCAGAGTATGAGCCAGTATATGAATTTGAAGTATCGTATTTACCCGCAACGCCAAAGTCAAGAGTACCAGACTTGGCATTTGAATTAAAATAGAAAAAAAGCTATTTTCTCTTTCTTCCCTGCTCTTGTAAAGGGGCCGTGATGTGGTGCTCATAGGCTCTTATTGGTTGAAGTGATTGCTGCCATGGTTGGAAATTAACATAAAGGAGGCAAGTGACGAGGGGAATCCACTTGGGGGCAAGCTGGCGATGCGTCATCGCTCTTGGTGAAAGGGGGGGAGACGGATAAAAAAGAAAAAAGGACGAAAATAGCGCAGAACCTGCGGGTCAACCTGCACCAATGGCCACAAAGACACTTGTGGTCTCAGAGCGGAGCGCAAAAGTGCCACAGGTGATAGGAGGCACGAGCACGGAGATGAGAGACTCGGAGCGTCCGAGGTGTTGCAAATAAGCAGCAGCAACAACAACAACAACAACAACAACAACAACAACAACGTCGCTCCAGACAAACTTTGCCATGTGAGATTGGCGGCTGAGACCTCTGCACGGAGCAGAAAAACCTGCGATTTCACCACGTCACTTCTCGGGAGATCATGAAACAACATCGGATGTGGCTGAGGCGAGGGCAAGTTGGGGCAGCTGAAGAAAGCCACCTTCACCGATGAAGCAGCCAAGTTCCTCTGCGCCTCTCCCTTTACGCACAGGCGAGGAGAGGACGGAGAGCATCACATCGATGTAGAGAAACCAGCCAATGCTGAAGGATCAGCAGCAGACGGGAGAAGAAGCACAACTACAATTTTGAAACCACAACAAAAAGCAGAAGCACACCATGGATGGAGAGAGGGGACCCTCCGGGCTGGCCAAATCGGCCGCCGTCAAACTGTCCGAGATGGGAGAGAGAACCAAGCAGTTGGGAACTGCGATGAAGGATCCTCACCAGCAGAGACGGATCATATTAGTGATAGTTTGCGTGGCTCTCCTGCTGGACAATATGCTCTACATGGTGATCGTGCCAATTATCCCAGACTACCTCGCCGATCTGGAGAGCGAGCAGTCGGAGCACGTCCACGTAGTGATGCACCCCAACACTTCAGCCAACAGCACAAGCCAAGAAAAAAGCAATGACAATTTAGACGTCCAGATAGGAGTACTTTTTGCTTCTAAAGCCATCCTGCAGCTCTTAGTGAACCCGCTCTCGGGAACCTTCATAGACCGGGTTGGATACGACATCCCTCTTTTAATTGGACTCACTGTTATGTTCGTGTCCACCTGCATTTTCGCTTTTGGGGAGAACTATGCGACTCTCTTCGCGGCCAGAAGTTTGCAGGGTCTGGGGTCCGCCTTCGCGGACACGTCAGGTTTGGCCATGATAGCTGACAAATACACGGAGGAGGCAGAGAGGAGCAGGGCGCTCGGCATCGCTCTGGCCTTCATCTCTTTCGGGAGCCTGGTGGCGCCTCCCTTCGGGGGGGTCCTGTACGAGTTCGCGGGAAAGAGAGTGCCCTTCATCGTCCTCGCCAGCATCTGCCTGGCGGACGGCTTCCTGGTGCTGGCCGTGGTCAAGCCGTTCTCCAACAGGACTCGAGAGAACATGCCGGTGGGAACCCCCATATACAGACTCATGATTGACCCGTACATAGCCGTGGTGGCCGGGGCGCTGACAGTGTGCAACATCCCCCTGGCCTTCCTGGAGCCCACCATAGCCAACTGGATGGAGACCACCATGCACTCCTCTCAGTGGGAGATGGGACTCACCTGGCTGCCGGCCTTCTTCCCTCACGTCCTCGGGGTGTACATCACAGTCAGGCTGGCGGCGCAGAACCCCAATCTGCAGTGGTTCTACGGAGCCTTAGGTATGGTTATCATAGGAGCCAGCTCCTGCACGGTCCCCGCATGCAAAACTTTTGGGCAGCTCATCGCCCCGCTGTGCGGTATCTGTTTCGGCATCGCGCTGGTGGACACCGCGCTGCTGCCGACACTCGCGTTTTTGGTCGACGTGCGCCATGCTTCTGTGTACGGCAGCGTTTACGCCATAGCTGACATCTCCTACTCCGTCGCGTACGCTTTGGGGCCGATTGTAGCCGGGCAGATAGTTCACACACTCGGGTTCGTGCAACTCAATCTGGGTATGGGTCTGGTAAATGTGCTTTACGCGCCAGCCCTGCTGCTGCTGCGCAACGTGTGCCAAATGAAACCGTCCTACTCAGAGAGAGATAACCTGTTAGAAGAGGGTCCGCGGGGGCTCTACGATACCATCAAGATGGAGGAGAGGAGGGCGAAAAAGGAGCGCTACAGTTCGGCAGGGAACTGCCTGCCTGTAGATGAAAATGGGTTCGATGCCTTCGGAGCACAGCGGTCTCTGTCAGAGGAGTCGTCCGGTCCAGAGTACACTTAGACCGGACACACGCTGACCACCGCCCCCTCCCCCAGAAACAAAGATTTGAGGCAGGCAGAGCATAATATAGTGATTTCGATTTTTATGTAAGTACGGATGTGCAATATAAACACCCAGTCACCAAAATCATGATTGTGGGAGCCGTTTTTCCAAAGTTCTTCTTCTTCACCTTCCTCTTCTTATTATTTTCTTCTTCTTCTTCACTGTGATTTCAATGTGTCCAACAAATCTATGTAGAGTTTGCCATTCACATATAACTGGAGTGTTGTGAGAGATCTGCAACTGTTGAATTTGTGTGTATCACTGAGTATTGTAAAAAGATATAAATAGATAAATGTGCGTACAAGATTATATGGGACCAACTATAAGCAGCACATTTCCTCCCCTTACACAAAAAATAGCCTATATTTTTAGTCTCAAAGGAAACCTTTTTTACTTGCACATCAAAGGCCTCATTTACTTGTTTTTGTTGGTAAAAATTGTGAAATTTTATTTTGTAAAAATAAAAAAAAAAGTGTCAGTTATAAGGATTATTTTTTATTTCAGACAGGTTTATTTTTGTTGTCGTTGTTTGAAATTAAATGTATCATAATAAATGGATTTTGTACATATGTGGATATATGCACAATGTAAATTGTTCAAACATACGTGGACCTCTACAAAGTGTATGTGTGTTTATGTGTTTGTGTGCGCGCGTGTCGGTATGAAATATTTTGTCCAAACGTAGCCAACGCAGCCAGTCTCCTTAGGATGCACAAATATGTATTCATTTATGTCGTTTTAATAAATTTCTGTTTGGATCTGTGCCACACAGGTGATTTCATTCTGCTTTTCAGTTTAAGGTGAATCAAAATAATTGTGGAACAAAGAACTTAGATCGTTGAAGTGGCTCAAAAAGTTCAGAAAATCCAGAACAAAACAAAAAAACGAGTGGATTTTAAAAAAGATTAAAAAAAAAAAGGGGGGAACTTTGATTATTAATAATAAAATAAAGAATTAAAAAAAAAAAATCTTACTCCACAAACATAAATGAAGGCATTTTGAGTCCTTTTCAAATACAGAGGAAGGACAGAGAAAGCGCGTTTCAGCCCGAAATGAAAACTAAAACATCCACAAATGAACCAAAAGTGCAACAGTTTGTGAATCACTGGCTTCAGCTGCCTGTTGTACATCATTATTATTAATCTTAGAGGCAACACAAACTATCATCTCCACGGACCCACACAACCTTCACCTGTGAATGACAAACCAAAATCTGACTCCCACTCTTTTTGTTATATGTGTATATATATAAATTATTAGCGGACGCGCTGAGGAGGGGTGGAGGTGGAAGTGGAGGTGGGGGGGGCTGTCAAATAGTATGTTCCTCGAATAGATGTGGATGGGAGGAGTTTCGTGCCTCGGGGGTGGAGGTGGTGGTGGTGGTGGGGGGGGGGGTGTATAGGTAGATGCAAACACCTTCAGCATCTTTTTTCCCGGCGCGCTTTAATGTGGATTCTCAGACTTCTGTCGAAGCAGCCCGCCGCCGACACGGAGCTTTTCTCCAATATGGGATTTGACGAAGTGGACGCGAGAGGCAATGTGAACTCAAACCCACTCCTCTGATCAGGTAAGGCAACTTCTGCTTTCTTTCTTTTTCTCAAATAATTTTAAAGCTTACTTTGTGTTTGTTAAAACTTTGTCTCCCGTGCATGAGGAAAGCGAAATGCCTTAAAACTTGGGAGTTCGTAAAGTTCTTTACATTTAAAACTGCTTTTGGATCGAAATCATTACATTCGTTTTTGGGAGTATATATTGATATTTATTTTATGAAGTTGCTTTCAAAAGTGAAACTGAACAGCTGCAACAATCTTTCCCTTCAGTGGTTAAAGTGTTCTGTTCTTTCGGGAGGTGAAAGACGCGATTCTGAAATACAGATGTGCTTTTCAGTGCATTTCTCTTTGCAGCAATGAGGCGCAGCTGGAGTTTAAGAGCAAAAAGCTAATTCCATTAGACTGCAAATGTTGACGGATGGGAGTCAGATGGCTCACTTTCAGACAGCCCTACAGAGTTCAATTTCTCAGCAGGCCTAATTTTATTAACTGCGTTTTGTTGAACTTTCTCGTTTTTCTCTTCATCGAATGTCTCAACATGCTTCGCGCAGGGAGGGCTCAACTCCAACCTCCTCTGGAGGGATTTTGCATTACCCCACCACCACCACCACCACCACCACCCCCTGAGTCAACGGGGATGCAAAGATGCCTGTGTTGAAGAAAGAGACGGCCAGAGACCCGGGCAGCCAAGTACGGAAACATTTTGTTCCTATAATAAAACATGCTGCCCTCATGAAGTCCGCAGGAGTCCGTGGACGCCCCCCCCCCACTCCCACATCAGCACGACGCACAGCGCCAGCTTCACTTACATTAATTGACCACTGGGGGCGAAAATAATCTGGATTCCTACTGCCAATGACATAAAACCTCAGTTTATAGCATCCACTTAATGAACACTGAGCCACCTGTGGGTTACATTTTCAAAACGAGTTTGTTTTATGTTCGTTGCGGTTCGAGTGGATCTGCGTTGAATTTGGTTTGTCTTCACAGTCCCCATCTCTCAGAAACATACAGCTTATTTCTCAGTTCTAATGCACTGGTCACTATAAGCATAGTGTGCCAGCAGCAGTATCCGGTATGCAAATGACCAAACATCAGACAGAAAATACCACCAATTACCATTTAACATCCTTAAGAAACAAGGGGGGGGGGGGGTTCATATTCCGTGAGGCTGTGAATTGATTTGCATGTTGACCTGGAAGCATTTCAGATTAATTATTAACTGCGGTTCTAATAATAATGAAAGCCTAAGGGGAAAAATGTCGACGTGCTTTCTTTAATCTTTATGAGCACTTATTGTGATCTGTTTATCAGGTGCTGCCGAAGGTCCCTGTGCCCCCACTGAAGCAAACTCTTGACACTTACCTGAAGTGCGTCCAGCACCTGGTGAAGGAGGAGCAGTTCAAGAAAACAAAGGCCATCGTGGAGAAGTTTGGAGCTCCTGGAGGCGTCGGAGAGATCCTCCAGAAGAAGCTTTTAGAGAGGAGGGACAAAACGACCAACTGGGTAAACCTTCAGACCTGTGAGATTAAAAGAAGAAGAAGAAAATGAATGCATGGTTTTGTTTGACTGTCTTATTTAGTCTAAAGAGAAATTAGAATTGTCTCAGATTTTGTCTTTGGCATGATAAAATTCCTATAATAATACATAATCTGTTTTTAAAAGAACTGAAAATAGTGAAACACTTGGCGAGACAGATTTATCAAAGCCTCCGCTCATCCTTCGTTGCTTTAGTCTCTCTCTGCATCTGGGTGACCGCTCAGACCACAACTCATCCAGCTCGGTGAAATCTATCACACTCCTACTCTCTCTGACACTCTCTCCCACTCTCTTTTTCATCTGGCAGAGACACACTGCAATAGTTTTTTGTTTGTTTGTTTTTGTTTTTTTTTTTGCTCCACTGCCAACAGACCTCAACCTCGAAAGTAATAACTTGAGTCTGAAATTTTTAGCAAAGTAAAATTTCTCAAAAAGCATTTGTGTTATTTAGGTATATGACTACTGGCTGGAGGACATGTACTTGAACAACAGGCTGGCCCTGCCGGTCAACTCCAGCCCCGTCATGGTGTTTCCTAAGCAGACGTTCAGAGACCAGAGAGATGCGCTCCGGTACGTCCTCTACTTTTGCTTCTGCTTTTGTTGAAGTGAAGTTGATCTTTTTTTTCTTTCTCTACTGTAGCTGTTAATCTGTGAGTAACTGCATTAGAGCCCATTTTCGGAATAGTTATAACTAATTTTTTGATTTATTTCAAGCGATTCACAAATCAAGGGAAATTGTTGATTCGATTGGAGTGACTTCAACACACTTTGTTGCACCAAAAAAGAGGTGTCCCTTCCGGGCTCTATGAGAAACTGAAACGTGCCAAAAGAGAAAACGGACACCAGAGACCAAAGGTCAACAGACTGAACGCTGCACAGCGTCTTATATACATACAGTTCAGCTCTGCAGCTGCTGACAGCGTTTATGTTCTTCTAAGCAGGCACAGACTCAGATTAAGATATGAATTACAGACATGGAGAGAATCACCGGCATCATCTCTTGGCCAAATCTCTCCCCATTATTAAATGAGCCATGGTCAACAGGACATTACACCAGTCCACCCAGCCCTATAACTCACCATTAGCTTTTGTCAGCTTGTGCTGCACAAACTGAATATTTCCAGAGCACCCCAAGCAGCTGGTAATCTACTGACACGGCCACTTATTAGATTGCGAGTGACAGGGCCAAACTCTCCACAGAGACTGCTGGTCAGGCCTCATTTCGGGGTGTGGTGCACTGCGGCCGCCTCCTTTCTATTGATCTAGCATAGAACATAATAACAACAAGACAAATGACAAACAACATAAGATCTGACAGGGCTCTGTGTTTTCCCTACTTGCCCACAACGCCCACTCTCACATACAGACAGCCTCTCTTTCACAAACGCAGATAAACACACACAGCTCGCTCACTGTATCCGAGTAATTTACTATAATGTGATTACTGGGTCTTTTGAGAGATGAGAGTGCATCTAATTATAATCATTGGTCGGCCTGTTGTGTATGCTCAGTGTCTCACAGCAAACTCTGCCACTGTTTCCTCTTAATTTCACCCCTTTCATTCTTTTCAGATTTGCTGCTCAAATCATCAGAGGAGTGTTGGAGTACAAGAGACTCATTGAAGAGTAAGTACCCTCAGGGGTCTTTTTCCCATCTACGTTCCCTTCTTAGTGTAAAGATGGAAAAAAAAAAAAAAAAATATATATATATATATATATATATATATATATATATATAAATATCATGACAAGTCATGAAGTCAGAGTCCTCAGAGGTGACCTGATGCGTGTGATAATATCTCTCAGACAAGCACTACCAGTGGATTTCGCCCGAGGCCAGTTAGCTGGAACCCCTCTGTGCATGGAGCAGTATTCCCGCCTCTTCACCTCCTACCGCTACCCGGGGACAAAGTCAGACACGCTGAAGGTCCAGATGACTGCAGCCTCCTCAGTGCCGGAGCACATTATTGTGGCGTGCAAGAACCAGGTGAGGACGCCAGCCACTGAGGAGACTTCTCACACTTTGAACTGAAGACATCATCCCGTTCATTTGACATAAACTAAGTCGTGACGTTTTGATGTAAATCTGCTTGTTAGACACAGAAGGAACAGTTCTCCAAAGCAGTCAGTACATCACGTAAAGCAATAACCCGAATTTTATCACAACTTTTGAAGTAAAAAAAAAGAAATAAAAGAAATTCCTAAATAAATAAAAACCAAATAACTTCCTTCACAGGTGAATTTACCCAGTTACTACAGGAAACGGGGCTGACTAACAATATGACTTCTATTACAAGTCTTCGATGCCGATCACTTGTCATCTAATCTAAAATTTACATGTTACAAGACTGGAGAGGCAGGCGTATGCATGGCTGCATTTTATAGCTATAAAGATCCTTTATGGAACAGGTGAGGCTATTCCTTTGGAATATTTAAACTACTAAGATCTATTTCCATATGAAGATGCACAGATATCTTCAGAATGCAACCATTGACTACATTGCATTTGGTCTGATTATGAAGAAGTGGACTGTTTCACTTTGTCTGTCTTTTTAAAAACAGTCTATGTTGCCTAATAGCAAAACTGTAGATAAAAAATCCTCCTGCACAGACAAACAGTGAATAAAATGACAGCAGTTTAACACAACAGAGTCCAAATGATGATGGGGAGACTCCAGTTTGGGTCCTGTTGTGACTCAGCTGGTCAATTAGGAGTCAATCAAACCAGCACGACCCCAAAAAGTCCGGATTTTTAAGGTGGAATATCTAATTTACTCAGAAGTACCATCAGGACTGATGGTGAGTTTGGAAAAAGTGAACTGAATCAGACGGGAGTCCACCGGTGGTGATGCGTTCAAAGAACTTCCAGCTTCACGCACGTGCGCACGTGCATGTGGCCAAATGTACGGGCTCTGATCTTTGACAATTCAGAGACACTTCACTAGCAAAGAAATTAAACTTCACCACAAACCATCAATCGTTTTAATATCCTGAACCTTGAAGGTCCAAGATCCAAGTCTAAGAACCAGATCTGACTGTACCATTGAATACGGATACATGTGAGGGAAAAGAACCCAAGAGAGCGATGCACCTGAGCTGAGCTCCACAATCATGTTGGACACGTTGTGACCATCAGACTCCTCCAAAGGTCCAGGGTTTCTGAAATCTGGACAAATGACGACATGGCCACGGGGTACTCCAGCTTCCTTGCACAATAAAAATGCTCAAAAATATTTTTGATTTGAATGAATGAATGAATGAATGGCTTCAATTAAAAGCTAAAAAGGCAGATAAATTCACCTGACAGGTATAATCTGATGCAAAGACTCATATTTATGCTTTTGACGGTTTTTCCAGATTATTCTTTCACAATGAGATCATTTTATAAAAGCAGCCGGACAGAAATGTCTCTCCTCGGTCAGGTGTGGAAACCACTTGTGTAATGGTTTATGCTTGTATCAGCGTTTTTTCTGGGCCACAGTGCACAGTTCAGTCCTTTCACACATTCCTAACAAAAGTATGCTGCATATTTTAACTCGAAGACTCTCTATTCACGACAGATGTTTTTAAAATTTTTCAGACATGGTGGTAGACTCATTCTACAATGTATGGATAAAGCTACTTGGCAAAATTTTAGATACTTGCTGATAGATGCAAAATCTGCATTTTGTGCGTTTCTCACAAACTTTTAAATTACAATTTTTAGTGACCATTGGACATTTGGACCATTGGAACAAGTGATTTCTGTAATCTATTTTTCTCACTAGTTTTTCGTTTTGGATGTCGTGGCAAACAGCAAGCAGCTCAATGAAACAGATATCTTGTCCCAACTGGAGAAGATTGTGAAAATGGCAGAAAAGGCTGAAGAACGACTCCCTCCGCTCGGCATCCTGACAACCGACGGGAGAACAGAATGGGCGCAAGCCAGAGAGGCGCTGATGAAAGGTCTCAGCTCAAAGCTGTCTCTAACCTTTTTCATGAGGTTTATAACTATTGTCAGACAACTGGATCAAACATAAACAATTTCCAGGTGAATAATCCAGAATTTTTTTCATCTGCTTCCCTTTTCCATCTAGACCAAACCAACAGGGACTCTCTGGGCCTGATTGAGAGCTCTCTGTGTGTCTTGTGTCTGGATGAACCCAGTGGCTTGATGCCCAGCGACACCAACAGGGCCCTGCTGATGTTGCACGGCGGTGGTCGAGAGAAGAATGGTGCAAACCGCTGGTATGACAAGTCGATGCAGGTAAGACCGCATTAAAAGCACATCAATCCACCACGAACGACCAATTTGTTCCCTGCGTTAATCCAAACCCTGGCAGTTTGTTGTAGGAATGGACGGGACATGTGGAGTCGTGTGCGAGCATTCACCGTTTGAAGGAATAGTTCTGGTGCAGTGCTCTGAATACCTGATGAAACATATGTTAGTCCACTCATTGCATTCACATTTCAGTGGCTTTACCTCAGTGATTGCCGGCGAGGATGATAAGTGTTGTTGTCGTCCATCCAGAATAGGAAGCCCTTCCAAGATGGCAACAATGTCCATGAGAGAGCTGCCCCCTCCAAGGAGACTGCTCTGGAAATGTAGCCCTCACATCCAGGGACTCCTGACAGCATCTGGGGACAGAGTGCAAAGGCAAGACCCGCACAAAGAACACAAACAACCACATCCACAAATAAATCCTTGTCTTTCTAAAGGCGTTAGGTCTTGTATCTGTTGTGCTTTCTATTTCAGGCTGGTGAATAATCTTGACATGGATGTTTTCAAGTTCAAAGCTTATGGAAAAGACTTCATTAAAAAACAGAAGATGAGTCCAGATGCGTTTATACAAGTTGCCTTACAACTTGCATTTTACAAGTAAAAACCATTCATTATACCTGTTTCTATTTTTCTGTTGGCCATCACTATGTTCTTTCTAAATGACTTTCGTGTGTGTCACTCAGATGCAATGGAAGACTTGTGTCCACTTACGAGAGCGCATCCATTCGGCGTTTCCAAGAAGGCCGGGTAGATAACATTCGCTCTGCCACCCCGGAGGCTCTAGCCTTCGTGATGTCAATGGCTGATGAGAGGGCCACTTTTACTGTGAGTCATTTTTCTCACTTTGACCTCCAATTACTGAGTAACTCCCATATCACAGTTCATCAACGAAACAGGTGTGACAGACCACCCCGGCATGCCAAACCCAGTCTGCCCATTCAAACAGATGATCTCTCCGTAGATTTAATGGCTCTGTTGGAAATGAATTTACTCGATGTGCTGCTCTGTTTTTGTACAAGGTGAAAAATGCCCTCTTTCCATTTACTTCTCCTACAGGACTCGGAAAAAATGAAACGACTGAGAGATGCAATTTATGCCCAGACAAGTTATACAATTGCAGTAAGTATTTTAATCCAGTTTTCAATATATTATTGTCAGAAGAAAACATTTTTATGTGCAAACTAAACAAAAATAGGTATCATTCGTTCCCTGGAGAATTTAAAAGGATGGTTGGGAAATTTACTCTCTGGCTGTCTGGCAACACAAGTACTTAATTGAACATACAATATACACTACAGAAGGTAATGTATACTGTCTGACTTTGTATAAAATGTGTCTTTCAGGCTATTACAGGAATGGCGATAGACAATCATCTCCTTGGGCTTCTAAGGATCTCAAAGGAGCTCAACATGGAGAAGCCAGAGATCTTCTGCGATGAGACGTATCTGGCCAGTAACCAGTTTATCCTCTCTACCAGTCAGGTAATATGTCTTATATTAATATATATTAGCTGACATATATTTAGCTCTACATATCATTTACTCTAACTCTTGGGAATAGATATACAGTGATGAGAAAATGAAACTTAGCAAATGCCAACAAATCGACTGTGAGCCTTTTTTGGTATTATTCAAAAACTATCCACTCAAAGGAGCTCACATATTGTTATGTGACCGACTTTGGGAGGCTGGTATAACTGCATGAAATGACACCTGGATGACTCTTTCCATTTCTGGTGACAAAATAAAACAGCTTCTGTTTCTGATACTCAGCCGTGACATGTTCAAATTCACATTTTTAATCCGTAAGCAAAATGAATGCGCATTTTGAAACATGAACAAACATGAAGCATTAAAGACAGCCACATCACATCACTCACTGCAGGTGAAACATTTCCACCTCTTTAACATAAGGAACGTTATAGCAGGCTATTGCTGGCTATGGTAAGATGGAAACTGATGTCAGAGTCATGCAACTCTCTCATTTACAGCTTAATGAATTCATCAATTACATTTTTTTAAATAAATATTTGAAACATTGACTTCGATTATTTATCAAAGTCAAACAGCCATTGTTGAATCCAAATTATCAAATGTGATGATTTACTGTTTTTTTTGTTTTCTTTGCAATTATAAATAAAATATATTTGGGATCTGTACTGCTGATTGGACGTCAAAAGAGGTCACACAGGTCTCTGACAAATTGTACTGAGCGTTTTTCCTAGTTTATGGTGTAAAGAATAATTCCTTTCTTTACATTCTTTCTCATGTCCGTCTAAACTTTACTGATACCTGCTGCGTCCTCTTGTCTTCAGGTTCCTACTACAGTGGAAATGTTCTGTTGCTATGGCCCGGTGGTACCCAACGGCTACGGCGTCTGTTACAACCCGCAGCCAGACCACATCATCTTCTGTGTGTCTAGTTTCTGGGAGAACACGGAAACAAGCTCGGCTGTTTTTGTCAAAGCCCTGAACGAGGGCCTGCTCGAAATCAGGGACCTGTGCAATAGAAGCAAAATGACTGATAGCAGCCAAGGAGCCAATCAGCCACATAAATCAGGGAAGTAAGCCATACTGAGAGAGCACGCCCACTCAGCTGCTCCTCTCAGCACACTTAGACTTTAGATTTTAGCTTTAGACTCAGTAATAGAGATGCTGTCATGTGTCTTTGTTGTCCGTGCAATAGTGTTCCCTTCACAACAAAGTTCAAAGCCTTAAAAGTTCATATATAGTATGTAAATATAAAAAAAAATTATAATGTGAACAAAAAGTGGAAAGTAAGTTCTCTTTTGGATTTGTGTAGACAGAAAGATTTCTGATTGAATCGGTAGACTGAGATGAACTAGTCTGCTGCCTTTAGGAAACTGAAGCCATGCCTGCTTTGTAGCACTGATGTGAGGGGTAGCTCCTCCATCAGAGAGTGAACAAACTGGGTGTTCCCAATATGTATCTCACACACATAGTGCAGTAATATAATAGACAATACAGGATTATGTAAAAAAAAAAAAAAAAAAAAGAAATAACAACAACAACAACAAACAAACAAAAAAGACAGAATATTAAAGTGACCTGTAAAATGTAATCCTGTCTCACTTTGTGTTTTCCGTTATGGTACAGTTCTTATTTTAATGTAAAACTGTTTCTACTCAGTATGTACATTGTTTTATTCTACTGATATTATTAGTTTGCCAAAGAGGTTGTGTATATGTTAAGACAGTATAATGACGCACTTTAAGATATTTATATGAAGATATGACTAACTGGGAAGAGTTAGAAATAACTAGTGTAGAGTGATGTGGTTTCAGTGGCACATGTGAAGTCATCTAGTTGTACTGTATGTTCTATATCATAGCAATAGTTAAAAGATGTAGTGACTTTATAAGTAAGTCGAGTGGTGACGAGGAGAGGCAGACCACTGTGTTTGTGTGTATATAAGTGCTTTTCATTTGCACCTCGAGGTAAAATGAGAGTAGTGATATATTGTTGTACTGTAGGTCATTTGTGCAATAACAAAATAGCAAGTGCAGCGAGGATACATGTGCAATTTACCAAATCTGTTTATTAGATGCATGGAGCTTATGTACATTAAAATTAGACCCATCAGTTGCTATTTTTGATATTAAGAATTATTGGAGTAGCAGAATGATTTATGGCAATCAACATCATGCATGCCGTTTCAGCCATTGGAAGTGTACTGTGAATTTAACTCATCTGCAAATGTATATTGTGGGTCTTAAAATGTGGGGATGTAATATTTGGTGTCTAGATGGCACATACTGTGTCAGTGTTGTGTATCTGTATATCATCAGCCAAAGTGAATGTGAACAATGTCGATGGGTCACGTCAAGAAAAGACGCACATGCATGTTTATTCTTATATACTGACTGTATTTTTCTATGTCTACGTGAAGAGTTTAACTAAGGATAGAACAAAATAGTATTAAAGGGTACACATAAGTGACAAAAATGCCTTAAAATAAAGTGATGCAAAGTGTTTCCTCACAGATGTAATATTCTATAGATGTTAAATGTTTTATGTCTGATGTTCATTTGATGCAGTAGACGTTTATTATCTATTCTGACTGGTATATGTAAAAGAATGTAATATTTCATGTGTTGCTCAATTATCTTGATCACCATGTGTGTGTTAATCGGGTTGTTATATCTCTTGTGCCACAGCTTAGCAATGGGGTGACAAATTTGTGTTTCGCGCAGCCACGACCCAAGCCCACATTTTTTTGAATTACAACTTATGTGAAACTCGTCACTGACAATGAGAATATGGAGTTTTATTGAGGCCATTTAATACTAAATGAATGTTCAGTGAAAAATTATTTTTTCAGGTTACAACAATATTTTGCTTATAAAATGTATTGCAAATTAAAGATGAAACGAAACAGCTGTGCAGCTTAAGCTGATAGTCTATTCCAGAAATAAAATGAACTTCACACCATTATATGGAGTCTTCTAAGTGTTTTAGCTTTCAATTGAAGCTCTTGTCTAGATAATTTTCTTTCATACAAGAAATGTTCTACTAATGTTGGAAAGAAATTCACAAGCCGAGGTTAGCCTCTTCAGCTTCCAATATTTTGACACACTGCAAACTCTAAACTTGGTTAGATTTACTACATATTGTAGTGATTGAGATATATATTACTACTGTACAATTTACTGAAACCTATAATTAGACCATTTTGTTTCATTATGCACATTTATCGTACGTAGAACTTTTAAAGTGATTATGCAGATGTTCAAGGACAATGATCCAGATATTGCTGACTGAAGTATTTCACGGATTAATATTAGTACCATCCAAATTCTTTAGGCAATCCCCAAGAAGTGATCACTTTACTATTCTGACTTGCAAGTACATTTTCCTTCATAAAGCCAGCAAAGAAGTTCAAGAGCTGAGTAACTGAGAATGATCTCAAACAAAACCCACGATGTTTTGTGATGCTGTGCAAGGTTTGATTAGGTTTGATTAGATCAGCATTAGGCGGCACCGTCCCAACCAAAATGAGATCACACACAAGAACAAATTCGCCCAAATTAATTTTCCAAGCACGATGCAGAGCAAGTCCACAACAATCAGTCACAAGTTCAACTGTACGACTAACTGGAGAAACAGTTGAACTTTGTTTGTGTAGAGCTGTCTGTTTGCAGCATGTCCACTTCACTAACACTCCCAACAGATGGCCTTGTTTCATTGGCATCTGATTAGGTCTTTGGGGAGAGACCCAAATTTAACTCTCCATTGGTTAAACCGCTGAAGTGGGTCAACCAAGCGCCCAAAAAACATGAAACATTTAGTCAAGCTTGCATGAACTTTTAGTCTATTTAATTTGAAGTACAAACTGGGCTGAAGCTAAATCGTGCAGACTCATAATGATTAAACAAAGAGTTCAGTGTGTTACTGGTAACAAACAAGCTGTCCTACTACATCAATGCAAACAGTGACGACGTGTTTTGTTATAACTATTTCACAATACAAACAATAATAAGATAATGATACGCAATCCTGCAATTCCAATATGACAAAATATTAATGATCACTGTAGTTCTTTCATTTTTCTTGATTATCTGAAGGTTAAGAAAAGGAGAAATGTTCACTTGCATGTATTTAACTGGCCAACACATGATTTTTTTTTTTTTGCTTTTTCGCTGGATGACCCTCCACTGAAGCCCCTTGTGCTGGCACAGTTGTACCACCATTAGACAGGCACCAAACAAACAAGTGAAAGGTGTTTTATTCCACTGTCAGTCTTGAAACGGATTTTTTTTTTTTTTTTCGCCCATTCCTCTCTAGGACAAGAATCAATGCTGACTAACAGACAGAAAATATAATTAGAATTTCTGCCATTGAGTCTGAATTTAAGGTATTGAAGACCACTGAGGAAAACACCTCACACTGCTGTTCGAGTCCCCTCAGAGGTCTAATATTGGCTGTCTAGCCATGAGTCTATCGACAGAACATTAAACCGGGACATCTAAAGCCAGTGCTGGAGGGGACCTGTGCTAACATGCTGCAGGAGGAACAGATAGTGACAAGACCTGGCGTTCAGATCAATGGCGGAAGGCCACCTGGAGATGGATGATGGGGGAATATTACCACTAATAAGTGACTGCCATGCTGCAGGCAGAGACACAACCTCACCTGCTGGCTGCTATTGACTGGAGAGTGGAGCAGAGGGTAGCAGAGCTGTCTATCCATGTTCCTCCCTCCCTGCTAAGGAGCCAGCTAAAGTCCGAGACAAACAGAGGGCCACGTTTCTACCTCAGCTGCAGACTCATGTGAAGAAACTTTCTCCTTGATAGGCAAGTGATCCACTGTCACTGAACGACTGAAGCTGGAAGCGCCAGGAAAATGCTTAGTAGCTTCACAGCCGTGATTTAGGTTTGTGAAGTGCAACAGAAATTATCTTTCAACGTCACCAGAGTCAAAGAGCTAGCTGTCCGTCCTCACAGCTGACCAGTAGACTAAACCACATGAGCACGTAAGCTCTCACAAATCATGAGCTGTAACCACTAATCACCATGTCGTGGTAATGAACCTCTCTAATTGAAAATGTGCGCATGAATCAAAAACAACAGCCGCAAGATTACAAACTCACTCTACAGCCAATTAGTTACGCTGGACCTGTCACCCAAACGTGTCGCCCGCACTGTTAATGTATTAGATAATTTATAAGCCACAAGCAGTGATGCAGCCATCTGTGAGAATAAATGTGAGGTTCAAATTTTCCCCCCAAAATAAATAAAAAATACAAGTCCCATTGTCTTGTGCTTTTAGATATTGACATTTCGGGAGGAAATATAAAGATAGAACCGCTGCATATCTTACAATCTATCAATTATGGCTGAGTCTATATAATAACTGTTTTCATTCACAAAAGAACTCTGATAATGGCCATTCTGGCATTTATGAGGGAACTGCTCCCAGGACAGGAGTTACATTTACACACCATCTTGGAGCCTAATTGGCCAAGAAGTGAAGCCCCATTAAATAATACGCCTGAATATAGTATATAAGAGCTGAAATGAAGCGTCTCCATGGAACCTGTCCCACTTAAGTTAGGTGTCTATAAAAGCATGGATTCTTCTATGTGAGGATCTCATGTATTTCACCTTTAAATAGTGAGTTGCTTTAATTATACATTTCTAAACCTTGGATGAACCAGCAGCAAGAAAATTTGTTGCATAATTAAAAAAAAGTGAAAAATAAGAGCAAGAACTGTTGATATTTTTGAGGGACAACAAATAAATTCATTTAGAAAAAGACACTAAAGATTGAATTCATAATCACACACATTGTTGCAACTTCAAGCTCTTCACTTCAGCGACTGTCAACACTTTTCTTTGGCTGTTTTGATATGTTATAATGAGGCTCTGCTGGATGACAATATGACACCTATTCATCTCAGCATAGACTGATTCTAATTTCTTTTCCCATTTACTCCCTGTTCAGTGCAGACTCGTTTTCTCACAGTCCCTAAACAATAATCCATCGCCAGGCTGCATATCAGCTGTAACACAAGCCACACTACTGTAAACGTGGTACCTTAACAGTGGCGGCAGCGTATGATTCATTTTGGGATTTGAAGATCAATAACCAATTTGAACATGACCTGGTGGATAGGCTCCAGATTGCAGGACTGTGCTTGGATGTGCAGCGTAAATCTCAGGGTGGTGGATGTGCATCTCGTCCTGCCATAGCTCCTGCACTGGGGGAATGATTTATGCCTTGGCCCTGCGATGTGTCCTGTGGCGGTTGGGCCCTCATCGAACGGCCGGAGCTAATTTCAGCGGTCTCAGTGAAAGAGGTTGGTGAGAGAAAAGTGAAAGGGTCAGTATCTTATGGTTAAAGAAAGTGCAGAAAATCATGATTGGTGTGGAGGAGGTAAAACAAAAAAAAGAAAGAAAGAAAGAAAAAACCCTCAGCTGTCATTTATCATTACCTTTATCATCATGATCGTTATCATAAGCATACAGTGGAGCTCACAGAATTACTTTCTTTCTATTTGTTTTCTCTCAGGCAAACATACAAGCTCTGAAGAGAAAGAAAGAGAAAAAGTGGATAGAAATTGAGAATCCATGAATGGATGCGAGTTAGGACTCTGGAAGGTAAATGGTTGTGCCAGGCCATCATCTTAAGACCAGAATCAATCATCCACAAAAGCACTTCAAAGAGACAACTGCTTAAATGCCCTCCTCACATCAGAGTAACAACCGTTCTTCCGCCTGTGTGGCCTCCCAGCTCAGCACGAGGGCCAGTTGTATAAGTGCCAAATAAGATAGATACAAGTCGACAGGAGGGGGGAAAGTTAGATGGAAGGACCTCATTAGGAGTCTGCACTCTCTTCACACACCCTATCGCAGTAACGCAGAGGAATTTGTGAACTTGCTATGAGTTTTGAAGGATATCTCATAATGCTTGACAAGTGGAAACCGCCACCAGGCAACTAATAGCTCTGCTGTCATGAGGGCAAATAAAAAGGCATGAGTTTGCATGCATGTAAGCTTTGTGGGCTCTGGTCATGTGAGACACGTTTCGTGAGTGAGGCAATTCCTTCACTCCCTCAGTTTCCCCACAGATCTGCCCCATTGCCAGACCAGATGTGAGATGGAGGGATTGTTGATGTTAGGAAAAGGGGTTGACTGAGGAAAAGAGCAGTTAAAAAAAAAAAAAAAGTGTGCTCCACTAAGTGCTCGGTTCCCAGGTGACCATTTGTCCCAGTAATGTCGTCCCTGTGGAGCTAACCCGTGTGAGGTGGAGAGGAGATGAACAGCGGCCCGTGGTGAGCAGCAGCAGCTTCCTCGGGCTCACAGCTGCCGTTGGCTCCATCACTCTCATGGCTCCAGTAACTTAACCACATGCCGTGGAGCGGCGCCCGCTTCCTGCCTCCGCCAATTACAGTGACCCATAATGAGGAACGAACGCAGCACCAACAGATGGATGAACGGAGCTGTGTTCATTTGCTTGTTTGGTGCAAGAAAAGACAAAGCTTATTTTGATGGTGACGTACTTTTCACCTCAGGTCTTAAGGGATGCAGGGAAACTTTTCAGAGCTTCCGTCGTCAATCCTACATATTTTTTATGTGACATTTACATGGTTATTTTGCTAATGTGGGGTTTCAGGATAAGGTAAAAGTTTTATGACTTAATTAGGTACTTGCCATAATATAATGTATCGACACAAATGTTTAATTTTCATACGGCTTCTACAATCCAAAAAACGGAACAGATCATGAACTCCACTTTTCTGATAATCAGAGCCTATAAATGCCACTATTCAATTCACTATCAAACACAACGCACAACAAACAGTAGGAGAAATGTTTAAGTTGTGGGGCTGTCCTACTGGTGAAGCAAACAGCACAGTTGAAATACAAACAGCCCCGTGGGGAACGCTATGTTCAACGAACGCATTATGCTGCATGGTTCACAAGGGAGTTTGCTTAATCCTCCCTCAAAGAGATATAAAGAGAAATAAGTTCAGAAGCATTAGGAACATTACAGTGAGGTGATAATCGATGGTCCCCTTTCACCCTTGGGTTCACTCTCTGTATTTTTCAGCTCATTTGTGTCTATTTACCTACTGGGGGGCTGTGGAGGTAGATGAAGGAATAGCAGAGGGAAGCGAGCCGTGGCTGTAACGTAATGGTTCAATTTTTAATGAGCAGCTGGAGACGGCAATATCTGGTGACAGAGAGGGCTCTTATGCCGAGTCTCTGTCACAGTGGAAAAGCTCATCCTAAATCTCGCTCTTATAGCTATGACCAGCACAACGATATCTCATCCTCGAGACAGAACTTCAGGTTTTTATGGCCGCTCGGATAATTGAACAGCATGAGGTAAAGAGGTCTAATCCAAAGTGTATCCAAACTAGATGATGGCAAAATTGGGATTGGAATTCCCTTCCTCCCTTTGTTGCCTTTCAGTCACAGTAGTCCGTTTATGAAATATGTTTGTTAACGAGTCAGTGCTGTTTGGCATTGGAGCGATGGCATCATCTAGGCTGCATGTGTCCTGGTGTAAATAAGCCTGTCACTTTAGCCACTAGTTCATATGTAACAGAGAACAGGACTGAAGGATGGCAGAAGTGGCACTTTATGGCCCCTCAAACCAAACTTGTCAGCGAAACTGGCCCAACGAGACAGCTCGGATGGGAAGGACAAATAGGCTTTGTCTCTGTGGTTTACAATTATCCGAGCTATAAAGTATTTTCAGTCTCTGAGCTGACTTAGAGAAATATCACCTGGCACAGACTCACTGTTGCTTTTATCCAATGTGAACGAACTCCTCCCCCACACTCAAACAAAATACTGACGGGTGTAAGAGATAAATATGACCGGCAAGGTGCTTTAAAAACACCATGACACTGCTGGACATCTTGAAATTTTGCACATGTAGCAGAGTGTAATACATTTCCCGTCTTCCTCTGCCTCGGAGCAAAACAAATCACTTATCCCTGTGAATCCTAATATTTTCATACAGGCTCAAGCCTTGGTGTGCCTTAATTCCAAATTAAGCATCTGATCATGAATAAGATGTTAAGCAGAGTGCAAAGATAAAAGAATCCATCTATGTATTTTTCATCCTAATTAGAAGTCATGAATCCCCTAGAGTTATGATACTTGAAACCACTTTAGCATGTCTCATTTATGTTTGGATTAAAAAGGATGTCTCTGTAAGGACTGCAGGGCTTTCACAGATGAAATCCAATTAACATTCAGTAAAAAGGCCCAGTAGGGATTCACTTTCTAACCAGGAAATCCTCAACCCCCCATGCAGCCTTGCTGGTGAATAACTGTGCTTTCAAAACACCGTAATTACAGATTTGTCACAGAAAAACACACAAACACATCTTGGTTATTCAGTACATCCATGAATAACAAAGGGAAGTCAAAACAGAACTCATTTGCTCTCCAGCATCCAGGAGAGAAACCGTTGTGTTGTGTGCTGCCAACGCTTCCAGTGACAGCTCCATAAAAAGTCCAATTCACAAAAGAGCCTTGAGGCCCACTCTGCCTATATACTTAAAAACACTAAAGGGACATGTAGACAGCTACCTCCTCTCTATTGACACACACACTGATCCAACCTGTGACACGAGCAGACCACTGCCTTTAGTCGCTCTGGTCTGCGATTCCCCACAGTCCACTGTCACAGACGACACATCACGCACTTTGATAGCTTACTTTAGAAGTTTAAATGAAGTTGAAAGACTTCTCAGAACCCAAGGTGACATCTTTGAATTGCTGTTTGTTTCCAGTCAACCGTACAACAGCCAAAAGACACTCATTTTGTGACATCGAAGGATGTGGAAACTTTAGTGATTAATGCATTCCCAAATTTTGAGTAATCATTTACCCATTTTAACTTTAAAATAAAAGAACAGTCAAACTTGGCCTTGTTTTTCTAACAGATAACCACTGTTGCCATGTGTTGGAATCTAATGATTTCCTGGAAATGATCAAGGCCAAGAGCCAGTCTACTTTGAAAGGTTTGGGGAAACATCTGTCTCTGGCACCTTTGAACCCCCAAGAGAGAAATCTATCTGATGGGGTAACATGCCCAGAGAGCGACATATATGCTCTCATCCATACATCTCATTGTAACACAACTCTGCCATTCTAACAGTTTGAAATATTCTTAAAGCAAAAAACACAACTTGCATTTATTCCCTAATAAACTTCCTGTAACACTTTGAAATCTTTGCCAGGGAAGTGAATATATTTTTCCCTTTTTGAAATTATGATTGGTCTTCAGCAGACAGAAAACAGATGGCGTTATGTACCTCATGGGTGGAAGGAGCAACAAGTGTGCAATTAAAGGCCTGAAGACATGAACTCAGTTCAAAACAGATACACTTGAGAGAGTAAACCAAATCAGCCACACACCTCAAAATTAATAGTTCATACTTGGTGTCTTTGGATAGTTAAATTTGACATTTTGAATGTTAATATATGGTAAAATGAAATCAGCGGCCATACTCGACAGCTAATGAACTGTAAAATTAAGTGGTCAGCAATATGTGGAATATCTTTTCCAAACACTTACAGCTAATCATCTTTCGACAATAATCCCCTGACCAGCACTTTTTTCCCCCCACTTAACTTGCTGAGATTATAGATTTTACAAAGAAGAAAACATGAGTAAAAACTCAAGATATCCAATAAGTTGAAATGAGGAGCAGTGCAGCACAAGTGGCAGTAAGGCTTCTTCCTCTCAAAGTGTTGTGGCGATCAGGCCATCCCTTACACGGGTGCGCAAGCAGCAACGGCCTTGCTCCATCTTTCATTCAAGCTGAGTCAGTATCAATCACATGACTCTCAAATGATAGATAGGCAATTTTATAACACTAGGAGCAAAAATAACTTCACCCACTCAATCCTTGACCTTACGGAGCGAGCAGTCAGTTTGGTTAAAAGCTAGAGCTATCACATAAAAATGGATTTTTCTTTTAGATCAATTGCAGTGGAAATATTTGAACTAAAATGCCCATAGAAAGCTGTCACCAATAAATAATTGCTGTTGTTAAGGATTTATACACTGCCTCCGCCTCCTCTGCAGCAGGCAATATTTAAGAGTGCCTTTGACCGTGGGCTATTTAGGCTGAACAAAAGACAATGCAAGCAGGTTTTCGAGGCAGCAAAGGAACTGCCTTCGGTTGAGGAACAATCTCAGCATGCGTAGAGCTGGAGGAGACACACAATTACCATCAAACATAGAGACTATGCCAGTACTGAGGCCCCATACAGGACACAGAGGAAGTGGTGAAGCATTCAGGTCCTGCTGAGTTCAAACAAGCTTGCAGATACAACAGTCCGAGATCAGGATATTTACAGAGGATGGAAAAGCACTTTTTAAATTTCAAGAAAACAAGCATGACGAAGCACACGTCCTTCCTGCAGTGGAACATGGTTCACTAATGGTTGAACAGAAACTGCTGATGACTGGGGGAAAATAAGGATGGGTGTGGCAATCATTTGTTCCAAGATAAGAATCACTGCTGCAGTTTGGACACTACCGCTGTACTACCCATTCCTCAGCATGAAAATCTCATATATCATCATCTTACTGAAACATGCAACAACATATTACAGCTTCAGATTCAGCTGAACTGACTGTGTCCCCACCAACACACACCTTTGCAGAGGGTCGTGCCAAAAAACAACTCTCTTATAAATCCCTTTTGAAATATGCATGTGCAGAGATTAATTAGAGTAGGCAAGGGAAATATAAACTCTTTGATGCCTAAAACGTCATTTTTTATTCTGAACAGATGACGACTGTAATAACATGGTCCAAAAACACAAAACACACCGATATTAGATTGCTGAACTTCATCAAACTTAAACTTTCTTTAGACTATTTAGATGTTAGCAATGAGTTAGTAATGGAGTTTGCCATACCACAGTCATATAGCAATAATTCATGGCAGTTGCTCAAAATTTGCATCAAATGCAAATGAGCTGCTTTCTACAAGTAGCCTGATACTGCTGCTGGATGTAAACACTCTCTTTTTTTTTTCTTAGATTAAAAAATTTTATAATGGAAAGGACATAGCATGAATAATTAAGAAAAAACAGCTCATGACAACGAATCTTGTTTTTATCTTATGTCCACAGCCCAAACAGATGTCAGCTGCAGTTCTCAGGGTTTCATCAAACATATCAATATTCAGCTGATAATGCCTTTAATCTGTAGCCAACAGAGCTCCTCCAAACACAACAGGGAGATTGCACTAATGATGAAAAATGACAAGGAAACATGAAGTAAATAGCTGATTCAAATAGGCTTCCCCATTTATTATAAAGCACCCTACATTATCAGAGCTGACCTTCTTGGATGGAAACAAAGCAAAAGAGGAAAAGTGAAATCGCAACGTTGTTCAAGCTTCAAAAAGAATCTAATGATGAACAGCTTGATGCACGTTATCTCTGTTCTCTGGGGTCCATTGATAATTAATACAATAAATTAAATAGAACTTGATCACTCAGTTCAAACATATGAGCACACTGTGCTGGTTAGAGGACCTGGATCTGCTGATCCTCCACATCGAATACAACTCAAAACCAAATTTGCCACTAGAGCTGGTAAGAACTGATTGCAGCACTTCAAATGTTTAAAAGCTCACTTCCTGGATTTAAAACACATTTTAAAATTCCTGCTAGATTTATACCTACTAGTTTTCCCTTTGCTGCACTTGAGTTATTTTTGTGAGTATATTGAGGGGCCCACTCAAGTCATGGATAGACTTCAGGGCAATCTATCCAACAGTTGACATGAGTCTTGACTGACTGACTAAAAAATGGGACCCCAAAGGGAAAACAAATCATTGGCAGGGGTAAGCTGACACTCAATACCACCGCCATATTATTGGTTATTTATTTTTTACTTTCGATTAACTTCCCTTTTACTAAACTGCAGTAGAGTGGTTATATTAACACAACTAAACACAGTTCATGTTCACGACTTTATGACAGCCAAAAGGTCAAAGACACACAAGGTTCACTGCAGAAGCTTCAATCCTGTCGGAGACCCCTGTGTGTCCATGGTGGATCCCCCCGAGAGAGATGCCACCAAAGGCTTTTTTGAACCCAGCAAGCTACAAAGAGAGACCCCCTACCTCAGGTCCTCATTCCATGAAGGCAGACAGCACCAAGCTCAGAGACTCCTACACCTCATTCATTCATTCATTCATTCACTTACCGGCTCCCAGGAGTCCATTCAGTACACCATACTGTGGGCATAAAACTCATTTAACATTCAACTAAAAAAATATTTAGTCAACAAATTCCTGCTGACAGGATAATCTGTAGTGTTCATTAGGTTCATTAGGCATTTACTGTAACTAGTTAATTACACAGAGGAAAATTTAAACACATACATCACTGAAATGCTAAATTATATCTGTAAAGAAATGACCAAACAGGTGGCGTATGAAAATACTAAATCAGTATCAAACAGGGTGGTACAATTTGGTCATATTGTGTTAGTATACATTTAATGTTTGATACCTGTAGATAAACTGTGTACCAAAAATATTTTAAATGCGTTGAAATAACATGAAAAATGCATGTTACTTGAGAAAGTGTCACATGCCATCAACCTTGCAAGTAAAATGTCAAAGGTCAAACTTCTGAGTTTATCTGCCAAGCAGCTTCCTCTTAATGCAAGTGGCACTATGTTTTATCCAACAGACAGAGAAGTCATACGGGAGCCCAAATGCCTGACTTTTGTTCTGTTACCTATTCTTTATTTAATGAGGTGTCATGTACAGTTTATATAAAAGGTATGACCTTATTAAACTATGAGTGAAGGGGTGAAACAGTAGCTGGAGAGAGATAAATGGCAAGGCTGTATGGAAACTCATTTAGCCAGTAAAATCCATTGGGACAGGAAGCCATCATACTGATTGTTCAGAGATGTGTTCCTGACATTTGTAGCTCCAGTCAAAGGGTGCAACAGAACAAAACATAGGCAATATTACGTATATGACATGAATTCAAAACAAATTTCTTTTTATTAAGATGATTTCGAAAAAAATAAAATAAAATAAAAATTATCGGGAAAAATTCTTCGTTAACCGATTCACTTCACACAAACACATTGTATTTTAAGCACATTTTTTAAATGCATTGAACCCCTCAAAAGTGTACCTAAATTTTTGCTTTCAATGCAGAAAACATTATTTCACAAAGAGCCAGGCTGCTTTTTTTTTTTTTTTTTTTTTAAATCAAACTGCTTTTCGGTGACCGCTTCAAGCTTTCCAAACCCTGTTCTTGTTATTTTTTTTCCTTTAACTTGATTTCTGACAGCCAATTCAATTAGGCTGGATATGTGTGGGTGTAAAAAAGGCAACATGACAAACTCTGAAGATGGATGGCAACCTTTGCCTCACCATTAAAACCACCATTGCGCCATACTGAAGCTCAATCTATTGGCATATTACGAGCAGCGGCAGGATAATCACAGTTTGGAGTGCAGCGACAGACAAGGTCGTTAAGTTATCACTTTCTGCAAGTCGGTTGTTTTTCTGGCACACAGGATCTGTGTGCCAGATTTTCACTTTCAGCTGGCAGTGGTGGAGACCATGTTTGGTAGATATTTCAACGTTTGCCTCGCAGAAGCATTAAGATAAAAAGTAAATCTTGATGCAGAGAAAAATGTAATTCGGTAAGTGCATCGCTTTCTGAAGATGCAGCGTGGTGATTCATCAGCCACCTGACCTTAACAGCAGTCTGTGGGGACATGTTGTCTGGCCGAGTGGCTGTCGGACTGGTCAGGCACCAGGGAGGAGCTGACCTGTTGGTAGATGAAGGAATACAGGCTGACGTCAGGGCACCGACTGAGGCAGCTCCTGCACACTGTGCTGTAGTACTGACCCAGGAGATCATACACCTCCCCTGTAAAGGAGACAAGGAGACTGTTTATGTCCAACTCCTGCAGTGGACTGATATCAGCATGTATAGTTAGCCATTTCATTGTGTGATTAGTTCACAACAAAAAAAAAAAAAAAAACAAACCCTGAGAGGAAGCTGTATTAAAATACAAAAAATAATTATTCCCAGCATCATAGCATTATACCACAACATCAGCAGTTGCACACAGACAAGTTGCCTTACCGACTCTAATATTGTTCTGAGTGAGGAAAGCGTGCATGTTGTGAACATCCTTCATGAGCTTGCTGTCACCAAAGGTGAAATAGGCTACATCTCGGGCCGCCTCAGCAGATGCCAACATCTGGAGCAGAGCTGCAGGAAAAGAAGCCTTTGTTAAACTAGACACCAAATCTGTCTCCATGCAGTAGAGGGATTGGCCTTCACTGCATTAAAACATGATTTATACCGTTCACTTAGTTCGCACACTTGCTTTGTATTTGTGAAATGACAAAGGTTAAATAAACAGAGGCTGGAGGAGTCATCCAGCAGCTGATGTTAGAATTAAAAGTGAGCCACACTGGTATGGCATGTACAGTAAAAGGTAAATAATCAGGGGAATAGATCTCCCCCCTACTGAGATCTCTGGATTCGTAGCATAGAGAGACCACGTATGGCCCCTGAGAGCTGTGAATATTTTAAGAGATTGGAAATGTGTCTGCTGATTAATGAAGGTTGGGACAGTGGTGAGTTAATGAGGAAAACTGAATCAACATTTTCAAGGGAGCATTGAGCGGAATATGTCTGCACTTCAGCAGTTTCTTTACCCTCTTCCGTAACAAATACTCACCTCAAAAATTATCTGACAATTGAAAAATAAAGAGACTATGTAAGGTGACAGAAGGTAAACCCAGGAGGAGAGCAGCATTTGAATTAAGAGGCTCTTCCCAGGAGGCTTGTCATTAAGAAGACAGTAGGTGATTGTGCCTATGGAGGCTGTACCTCGCTTCAGCTAATTAACAAATATGTATGGATGTATGCATAGCTTTCAAGCACAGAAGCGCTACATCAGATTGAAAGGGAAAAGCAGAGATATTACTGCAAGCGGTTAGAATAAACTCTCCTTAAGCCCCCTGCTCAGTGACAGTGATACAAGGCTCAGACAAAGTGCTGTAACGGATTGATGGACTCATGCAGGCGATCAATTTCACTATTAATGAAACATATTAACTTTGTCAGTTGATCAATAGAAGGAAGGCGACAAAGAGACCTTAAGTAAATGAACGCATTACCGGAAGACAAATGGATGCCCACACTGATCTACTGAAGCCTTTAAATCTGATATTTATTCCGTTTCAACCATGAGGAGAGTCTGCTTAGACTGCCAAGGGCACAAAGACAATCATACAAGATTTCCACAAGCTCTGCTGACGACAGTGTAACGTCAGTGCTTACCTTTAAGGCGTGCGTCACCTCCAAAGACTCCACAGCCCCAGTTTCCTGTTGCCACTGCCGACAGGTTTTGGCTAGGCTCCTCAGGGCGAGCAAAGCCACAGTAGGCCTAAATGACAAGGCAGCAAATTAGGAAAGGAAATGTAAACACAGAAAAACACAGTTTGATATGTAGGGACTAGAATTCCCAAAAATCATTCACTATTCTCTACATAGAAAATATTTTTGAAATGTAGTTAATAAAAAAAAACAAAAAAACAAAACAGTGACCCTCAGTGATAAAAACTGTGAATGAATCTGATTTTCGTGGGGTGACATTAGATCAAACTGTGGGCACGAGGCCGTGCCACTCAGGTGAGTAGAGACTGAGCTGCCCAGATCAGCTCTAATGAGCCTCAGATCATGGGAACCTTCACTGTTCCAGATCACTGGTATATTTCCTGAGAACAAGGGCCTACAGAACATCTCCATGCCATCAAATGTAAATGGAATATGTAGAAAACAAGCGAACCAGTCATTCTATTTGCCTGCAGGCCTGTGCTCGACACAGCATTCAGTGAGTGAACACATGGGTTGATTGGCCTGACAGAACATACATTTTTATCATTGTGTCATTTTCAGACCTCTTCTCTCACTCTTATAGCCATGAATGGGGAACTGATGTGAGTTTTACATGTTAATCATTTTACATTATGAAGAATAAAAGATCTGAGGGGGCTCTGGACATTAGTTTTCCCATTGAAGAAGTAGTCAAGAGCACATTCTCTGCCTGACCAGTCATAAATTTTTCCTGTGAAAGGGCAGATGTGACAGTTAGCTAAACAATATTCGAAACAGGATTGATCTTCATGTTGGCGCATTCTTCACATCCCTGTCAGAGCTGTCAAACTCTTCCATGCATTCTGATGGCAGACTTGACAACATTAACATCTTGATTTTCTATTATGAATGTGCATCTTAGACTGGGAGGACACTACATATGGAGGTATTCGTATAATAATAAAAAAAAAAAAAAAAAAGAAAAACCAATGTGATATTAATTTTATAATTACGATTCATCACTCCGAGCTCAATGGTTAAAATGAATTCTGCCTAATGGACAGTGTAATAAATAAGATTAAGCTTATTCTCTGCATAAATGACAATGCATTTGTCTGTATTACACACATGACACTTATCTATAATTCAAATATTTATCGCGAGAAAAGCAAACAGTTAATGTCATCTCAGCTGACATTTGTGAAGAGACAGTTCTCCGATTATCTGCTAAATGAATTCACACTGAAATCGTTAAATGTGTGCAAACCAAACACAAAGTGAAACGACAAATAAAGTTAAAATAACAATTCTGCAGCAATACACTTAATAAAAACAAAAAAATGTATGCGTGATCAAAGTATAACATCAAAGACTAGAAATAGATTCCCCTCATAATTCCAATGGCATAAATTATACAAATTTGTCTACAATACCCTTTTTTCCAAAGAACTAGTATGTTTTGTATTCGATGTCAGATGATTTCATCTAAACCTTAGTATGATCTTGTTCAAGGCGCAAAGGCAAACATCATAACCAGGTTATCATGTTTTGTGTCATGCAGACTAATGAAACCGCAAAAGACAAACAGGAGAAAGAAACAAAAATATACAGATTAAAGGAAAACTGCAAGATAACCTTATTGAGTTCTCGGTTGATTCTCTCTGGGCTAAACTGTTCAAGAAAGCTCCTGAACTGCAGCGCATCGATGGCCACAATCTCTGTGCATTTCCTCTGCCAGCCATCACTGAAACAAATCAATGACAAACAAATGAGTTTTGCTGTACATACAACAGATCAACTGGATTTTTTAAGAGTGGGCTAAAAATGTTAACGTGCATTAAGCTACAATCTAAGTATTTTGAATGCCATAAATACCTTGGAGTTGTGTCTTGGTGTTTGCCACCCCATTGGTAGGTCTGTGCATAGCCTGTATATTTACTGTACTGTTGTGTACCTGGTAATGACAAAAATAGATATAAACTGCCATCCAGTGCAAAACACAAATGTATTACATTCTCAAAAACAGATTAGCAAAAAAACTAAACAGCAAAAACATGATGAAAAAAAAAATATGTTCATACACAATCCAACATGGTTTGATTATTTATTGTAGTAAGAAGGTCTTCAGGGGGTGTTCCTGACGTGAATGTGCCTAATGCAGTCTGACCCGCTCTCTTCTGACAAGAGGATGGTCAAGTTATTGCCCCCCACTGAAAGCAACAAGAGAAGCCGCAGCTGACCGCAGGGTGGCCCACAGGGGAACACTCATCACCCGTTAAAAGGGGAGAGGGAGGTAAGAAGGTAGCAGCAGTCAAACAAATGAGGCACAAATTAACTCATTCATTAGTGCTCATTAGAACATGGCTGTCAAGAACACTTGCTGAGCTGCTTCATGCTGCAAAGGGAATAAACCAAGTGATTTGTAGAAGGGTCTTGGTCAGCAGGTACTGAGAGGTGCACAAGGGATGAGGGAACATCTACAGCATTGTCCACTTGACAGGGATTTCTCTAATCATCAGAGTCCATCTCACTTTAAAAATATAAAAATCAATCTCATGCTACCCGCAAAATATATACAGCAGTTTATTGATCAAACATTCTGGCTGTGTTTCAAAGTCCACAGTATAATGCTACTACCTTCAAACTATATGGCTTTGTATAAACTATGCATACACCTGACATTTACTGGTTCTCCAAAAATATCAACCTCTGTGATCAACCATATTTGCATTTGAAAGGAGTAACCTTCATGAACAATAAAAATTATGCGTTGAATTTCTTTCTTTCATGCAATCTATTTGTCATTTAGAAATTATGTGTTATGGGGAGTAGATCGATCTTGGCCAGGCAGAGATGGCTCTGGTTATTAGAATTTAGTTATCAATAACAAACAGTTTACATAAAGATCAGTAGGTATGACTTTTAATGTTCCTGAAGGTTGTTTCATTCATGTGTAAATAGATCATGTTGTGTCTCATATTTGTGGTGTACCAGAGACTATAAAAGGTCAGAGGCATGTCTCATTTTAGTTCTGTTATGGTTTGGATATGAACAAAATAATGACGCAAGTGCTTTGTATTGTTAAATGCTATAAATTGATGAAAGGAGTTTTTTTTTTTTTTTTTAATTAGTTAAAGAAAAGAAGCTACGGGTTCACCATAGGTGTCTCTAAAGAGTATTTTTAGATCAATAGGGCAAAGCAAGATTTTGTGCAACACCAACAGAAATACTTTTATGTTAAGCTTGCGCTGTATTTTCTGGTCAGTGCAGCCACCAATGAATCATATGACTTCTCCTTGATACTATTTATAAACTTGACCGCCCCAACAACAGCCAGATACCTAGCAATCAAGGAAAATTAAATTAGGACTGGGCACTTTTGCAAATTTCAATGCAGAACTAAGATCCATTAGCTTCTCTACTGTATGCCAAAACGTATCACAGGGGAATATGATTTACCACATGGCCATATTGCAGCAAAGACTCAGACTTTTACAATGCGGGGGACGGCAGACAAGAGGTATGGCCAGGGTTTAATAAAGATGATGGAATGGAAGAGTCCATTAGTGGAGCAGGCCTTGGGCAGGTCTTCCAGCTATAATTAATTCTGGTCCTGAGTAATAAAGTTAAGTGGCGTAAGTGAAGGCAAAGAGATGGCCGATGAGAAGTCTGAAGGTGACTCTGCCAAAACAAGAATATCTGATACAGTAGTGTGATTGGGGATCAAGAGGGTGGAGGCTCCATTGCCTCACTTCCTGTTCTGACCCAAACCACATGCTGTGCAATGATAAGGACATTGATCTTACATGGGAGACAGGTACCATACCATTTACCACTAATGTAAAAGGCAATTGGGACTCTAAATTGCTACGCAGAACAAAGACCTAAATGAAAATGAAACTTTGGTAATTCGATCCATTGTTAGCATAAAAAGAATTACTGATGACAGCTGATTTAGGGCAACTCCAAGAAGATGGTGTGTTTATGTAGCCAAAAAGTAGTTTGTTTTTATTTCACTGTTCAAGAGGCATGGGCTTAAATCCACTGACTCAATTTCTCTTGCATGCATTTATTTAGTAAATGTCAGGAATAATGTATATTAGGGGCTCACCAAGTCTATTTATTTTGTGACATTTTGTGTAGACATCCTTCATTTTTGACAAACTAGTGCCATAATACATAACACTGGTTTCCTAGCATATTCATCTAAGACAATCAAGCTGCCAAAATAATAAAGAAAGCAAATGTTACATTTAAAAGATTACTAAAAAAACAACAACACAGAGACAGCTGCCATCACCCTCCTGCTGGGACTCCCTTGTTAGTAGGTCTGCTGGCCTGTCCCAACCTTGTCTGGTGCAACCACTCAATACTGGAGCACAATCAGTGGGAATTACTCAACAGAAACACCCAACAGAGAAATCACTAAGGCCCAATCCCCTCCTCCCCACTGTGGCAACTCGCCTCTTTACAGCCAATCAAAAGGAAACATGTGACAAGGACAGGCAGAGAAAATAGGGCAATTGCCACAAACATCCTTTTGCTGCTTGCTGACCCAGGATGGGGTAAATTGAAGGTGTGCGATGTGTACTCCATACTGTGTGACGAGAAACATTACTATGTTTCTTCTGTCAAATTGTAGGTCAAGCATGAGAAAAGTGAACCTGGGGCATCATTGATCTGGATTAACGGACTAAATCATGAATAATTAAAGAGCCGCACTCTTTCAGGAGGAATTATGGTTTAACAAGGTGTGCGAGAATTTTTGATCACTGACCTGTGATGACCAAACATTCATTATGATCCAGGGCTTCAGTGAAGAGGCGAGAAACAATGAGCTCAGGATTGATCAGAAAACGGATTTCCTCTTGAACGAGACCAGAACCTGTGACTCCTCCCCCCACAAACTGATTGGCAAAATCCACCTGCAAATCAAGACAAATGGATGAGAATCATGAACAATGCATCCCTGCAATATGTGCATAATAATTTCACCCATATATATATATATATATATGTTTATGGTTCCCATATTGTTTCCCATGAAACAAAACGGCACGTGATCTAAATGATATGAACCATTTGAGCCAAACATTTTTCTTAAATTTGTAACTTGAGGAAAACACCTCATGAAAGGTTCACAGCCCTTTTCTTTTATTTGTGACAGAAACTCAGACAAGCTGATTGTGAAGGTGGCCTGAGGTGCCGACATTACTCAGACCTCTCTCCCCCATGCCAAAATGATTTCTCCCCAGGCGCAGCACTTCACTGCTCTGCTGCCAGGAGCAAATATTACAACAAGAGTGCAGGCCTGCAGTCCAAAATAAGCGCTTCCCTCCAGTCATAACATGCCACTAAATTGACTGCTGACTGATGTCTGTGTTATCTATCGCTGCTTTCTTTCTTCCCTGGTTGGGCGCTGCACTTTGGGTGACACTGATGTACTTCTTTATTTAGGTTTGTTTACGATTGAAAAGAATCAAAAACCTTTTCATTTCATCCTAGCCATAGCGACTTCTTGTTTTAGTAAGAAAGCAACCATGTGAAACTTACATAAATAATCCAATTTCAGGACTGACAGTTGTTGCTCACTGGCCCGTAGATGAGCCCAAAACCCAGAAAAACCTCATCACAACTGGGGAAAGAGGCTGCAAAACGGGGTGCGGCAGTCTAAGAGTAGATCTCACCAAACTGGTCACTCAACTCTAGGACAACAAGCCAGAATCCAAAGTCTGCTTTGACAGGCTGTCAGCAACCCCGCACCCCCCCCACACACACACCCAGAGCAGAGCATCCATCAATCCAGGCCGCAATGTGCCACGGAGCTGGTCATGTGTGCACATCAACTGTCAGCTTATGGCAACTGGAAGCAAACAAAAGGTGAAAGGCAAAGCGGGCCATCCTGACAGTGAACAGCGAGCATGGCCGACACTTTGAGCAGCGAAGGCTCAGAGGCCTCGACCCCAGTCCCAGCACACACTCCCTTGAACGTGTCACAGGCTTCCTCAAAGGCCTTTTCAGCACTAGTAAGCAATCTGGGTGAAAGACTTCACAATGAGGTGGCTCGGGGCAGAAGAGGACAGGAACCAAGCACAAGGAGCATTTCTCCAAATAAGAACTTCTTAAAGCAGAAGTGGAAATTAATTTAAAGATAATCTGAATCACAAATCACACCATTATCTTGTCTTTCCATAAATCAAAAAGAACATTTCTCCTCCTCTGAATTTTACCTGAAGCATCCCGTAACCATCATCCTCAATGGTTCCTTCACATGTAATGTGCAGCTTTGTGAGAGGAGTCTGTGAGCTGAAACAAAGAATAAGTAGTTTTCCATTTATTAATGATGGCTCATTAATTGGTTAATAACAGCTTACTGGGTTTATCCTGCCGTCAGAAACAATTAACATTCTACTACTTTTTCTTGTAATGTATTTTTACTTCTTTAATTCGATATACTATACCTCTTCCAATCAGGGGGTCTCTGCAAACTTTTTCGTGTGAATGTTACAAGTCCAGTAGGCTCTGAAAAGCAAAAGTGTCACAATGTTGGCATCTTATTTAACACCAAAAAGGTGTTGTACCATTCTGTATTACTCAAATAACTTATGAAATCGAAATCCAAACACCTACTCTGCTCAGTCACACTTTTGAAATAGCACATCAGGGTTTTCAGCTTCTCAATCTTACTTGAAGATGACCCATCAAACAACCTGTAAAGAGAAACATTGTAAATTTTAGTAAATTCTTGATGAAGGGGGGGGAAAAAAAAAAAGAGAAAACTAACATATTTTTCGTTCCTTTCATAAAAATGAAAATCATGAATTTTAAAGTTTGACACTCCAAAAGACACAGCCAAGACCAGGAAAAATGCCTCTCTATAACCAGTGTCGTAGACACACAAGACTTCTATTTTAGCCATGTGAGTTCAGTCATGCTTTAACTTTTGATATGAATTAGTTCATCTCTCACTCAGCTTCCCTTTCAGTCACTAGCCGATTATGTAGGAGCTCCTTCAATGTTACGACAATGCAGTTGCCCCAGGCCTGCCATCACAGAGCCAAACTCATGTGCCACTTCACAGCACTCACATAAAAAAGGAACACAGAGAGGAAACCGTCCTCCCTCCTTGAGGATACATTAAGAAGCCCTGTGTCCCTTTTAAGCAACAGTCCTCGGGAGGCAAAAGGTCAGTTTGCCTGAAATGTAACACACAAACGCACACGCGACGCTGCTGTGGTGAGATGCAGTTGGAGGATTTCAATCAACTTTTAAGCATCAAGCCCAACGTCCTCTTTCAAGTTAATTTATAAAGAGCTCCACTCACGAGCCACAACAAAGAAAGTCATTACATGTGAGTGAAATGAAAAAATTATAAAGCTTGATACACTGACAGCCCTTCAGGAGCTGAGAATCTCATTCATTGACGTCAACTCCCACATTCATTTCTCTCGTTTGTAAATGTGGCCCCTAGAAGCAATCACATGTTTTGTGGACTTCAGGGCAAGCATAACCTAGGTACTGGTAAAAGCCAGCTTTTAGGAATAAATCGCAGTGGGTCTTGATGGTATTAATACAGAATTATATAACATCACTATACACTCCACAGATGTGCAGAAAGTTATGATGTAACTTAGTAAAAAGGGTATATGTTACTGCAGCAGGAAAACCAGCTGGGTTTCAGCATCATCAGCACAAGAAATCTATGCTGATGGCACTTACTGGTAAAACGACATAATGTTTGAATAACAATGACAGAGCCAACAAACAAACAAAAAAATTCTTTATTGCCACAAAGTTTCAATTATCTCAATGCAAATAAGAAATTTACACTCCAATAAAAAAGAAAAGCAGCTGATAAAAGATTTATTTTCACTTTCTTTTACTGCCCTGCACATATCTTGTGAAATGATAATGAAGAAAAAGAAAGGAGCATAATGAAACATAAGAATGTAATTATAAGGAAATAAATGAATGAAATTTTTAAAGCATTCAATATCCCTCTCACAGCCAATTGGTGATTCAGGACAAGTGTTTAGCCACGGGTTAAAAAGGAGGCCACTTTCACTCCTTCTAAATCAAAGCAAAACCTTTATGGGATAGAAATACTGATGTGATTGAACCCCTTTACAGTCCTTTACCAAACAGCCAGTGGCCTTCTCCATTGTCAAAGGCAGCCATCTGAGTCAATGTTAATTGAATTCCTGTCTCCATTTAGGTAATTACACTGTGATGCCAACAGAGATGGGGGGACACGACTGAGAAGTGATCTGCAGACTGATTTTGCATTACAGGACCCAAACAACCTTTTTAGTCAAGCTTTTTCACTAGAAAAATTCAAATCCTCCTTTCTTCCGGTTTGTAATAGTGGACAAAAATGAAAAAGAACAGATGTGAATGTGAACTACTCAAAAGCTGGTTAGTAACCTAAAGCTAAACCAAAACGTTTGGGTGGGAGTGGGCTAATGGAAAGAGCTTGATATCACAATTACACCATAAAAACACATGGATCATTGTCTATTTACTTCAGGTAAACCCTTCTGATAGGTGTGTACAGAGGACAGGCCGATCACTGTGTCTGGATAATATACATGTAATTAAAACTATGTGCACTGTAAATATTGCCTGCTGTGACATCCAGCCAGAAAATAAAATGGTGAGTGAAGAAACCATATACAGTAGTGCCCCCTCATGGAAATGAAAACTAGCTGTCACAGTGGTATCATTTAGATTGTGAACATTCACCATCAAAAGCAAAGGTCAGACATCCCAACCTTACCTGACAAAGTTGATGTCTGGATAGTTCCGGTACTCAGTCTTTCGAGAGCTGCGTCGCGGGAAGGTGCAGAAGAAGGCGTTGGCGAGCAGACATGCCACCTGCTCCTGAGACATAGTGATGGAGTGGTTCATGCCCCTCTTGAGGAGGGGTATTGGCTAAAGGAGGAGCACAAGTGCAACAGAGGAAGGTCAAAATCATTAGTTTTGTCAATTTGCCAAATGAAACACTTAAGTATGTTGCATAAATGTAATAATTTTTCAGCACTCTGGGCCTTTTGAGGGAGCAATCATAATTATAATCAAGGTCCATTCCTGCTTACATGTGATCCATACCATAAACGCAAAGGGGCTGCATTTATAAATAAACACTGCATCTATGCAAACAGTCCCATGTTTGGAAAAAGAGCGCAATAATGATGGCTTACTGATTTATTACTTAATGTTATCATAGACAATATAAAATTTTCGCTTTCATTTTGGTGGTCTACAACATTACCACATACAAGCATGGACAATTTGTTGCACCAAACTCTTTCTAAAATGTTTGTACTTATTTGAACCTTGTTTAGTGTTAATCAGCCTAAAGATGCGTTTCACACAAACATTTGGATAATTGGATTTTTGGCCAAATGAACGCACAAAAACCTTTCAAAGCAGAGTTTATAAGCTCGAATGGGCAGTAAATCATCTGATAAATGACTATCAATAGCCATATACCTTGACCTCACCATTTCTTCTACTATTTCACAAGCTTATTTGTCCTGTCATGACCGTTGGGGTTACACTGCGGCAGTGATCCACTATGTCACAGGCCAGTGAGTCACTGTCTGTGTCTGTTGGTTAGTGATGGCTGTTACCTTGGTACAGAGCTCAGATGCTCTCAGTGCTAATTGCACCATGTCTGGCAGCAGGGAGCCAAACAGATGTTCAGCAGCATCAGGCTCCAGGACCTTGGAGAGAGCAAGAGATCTGTTTATGTTTGTTGTTTTGCCACAAACCTCAGCTGTGACATCATTAGCTGTTTGGGCTGAGTATTTTGAGATGGACAGATCAAATTAACAGCTCTGGCTCTTATCAAAATGTTGAGAATTGACACTATGTGAGGTTTAATGTGCAATCTAACAGAAAACCAAATATTAATAAAAAAAAATAAACAATACAGATCATCAATGGCCAATTACCATGTTGAAAAAAATTATGTTTTATAAATAAATACCTGGAGAAAAATTGAAACCTTTATAAATCAGGCTATTATCTCATACTGGACCTTTAAAAAGAAGCATGACACACATGGCTTTGTATTTTTCAAAAGAGATCTGGCTTTAACAGAAGAGTGCGTCTATAATATCACCAGAACCAAATATCAAAGCGATACACCAACCATCCATGACACCACTGCGTAGGTGCACTGACATATTGTAGACAATAAGCTCTACTACCCGTATTTACACCCATATTGGCTCCAAAATGTCAGAATGATCAATCACAAAGCAATTTCATCAAGACTGCAAGACCACGCCAGCTGATTAAACAGTCTTCCTGGAATAGATGCAAATGGCCAAGCATTTGAAATTGAAAGGACAGTGTGTTCCCAGGACAAGGAGCCTTGACTGGTGATTTAGACTACAACATTTATATTATGGCAAAGGAAGCCTGACTAAACACTGTCATAAGTAATGGCCTGGTTGACATCATAAACTGCTCCTATGGGCGTAATAAATGAAGGTAGTTGACAGAAAGACGGTGGATATAGCTGAGGCAATATAAACTGAGCTCTTTAAATCAGCAGAAGACAGTGAATCAAATCAACTGAACTAACTCTCTGTGTGACTTAATACAGGTCTGTACATCACACCAATCTGACAAAGTAATCAAGCAAGATGTCAGGGTGTGGGCAGTGAGAAACCAGAGCTCCCATGTAGATTTAACACAGCGTCTGACCATTAAAGCAATCTGCTTTGCTGCATCTGTGGATGTGTGACCATATAAAAATAAAACACGTATGTGTTCATAACCATAAATGGAGTGCTGGCTTGGCGAGAAAAGAGACAAAAATTATGCTGTCTGTCAACAGCTTTTCAGTTATTCATAAGATGTGATCACTGAGATGAATATTCAATGAAGTTGCCAGGCCCGTCATTCTATGCCACTCATGTTTACTTTTCTCTGACTCTCAAAAGCCGGCCTGCTAGTTTCTCCAGCCTGGAATTTCCAAGGAAAATTACAAAAGCAAAGTGCTAGGTATTTTACATGGCATAGTTTGCTGTTCCTCCATTTAACTCCTGTATTGCACTGGAAATGAATCAAACATATAGAATTCAAGGTAATTGTTTTTTTTAAATTACACGTGTTACACAAAACAATATGATGTTCTGTGGTCTATAGTGGCACACTTTTATTTACTACAGGATAAATGCTGGCTTAATTCATACTGCCTCTCAGCATTTTAAACAAAACACAGATTACTCATTCAAGCCGTGAATAAACTCTGTAAAGGAGAGAAGCAATCAACAGCCTTGCTACAGAGGAGTTGTGGGCAACTATGCAATAATATGAAAGTTTTCATGGTATTCCGAACCATTCATTAATTACAACACAGAGTCTCATTTCAATCATGAAAACTGCTAGTGAAAAAATGTTTAATGCAATTAGCTGCAATTAATTGGTACCTTAACCAGCTCTATTTCACATTTGATTGTACCTGCCCATTTGCAGTCCAACAAAAATCTAATTTTGCTATTCCGGTAGACCTTGCACAATCTTAATCCATCCTTAATAACTAAGCATGGCCTATGGCTAAAGCCTTTTAAAATGTACAGATTTTATCTAATAAAACTTTCATTGTAATGTGATTTATGGCACACAATCCAACAGCATAGAGCTGGAGTAGCGCACTTTCTGGGATATAATGCCAGCCATTTTCATTTCTGACAAGTTACTAAATGTGACCTTTTGCCAAAGGATTAAATTATATCTTGAGAGTCCCATGTTACCTTTGAAGGGCTGCAACATTCTCCTGCAAAATCCATTACCTTTCTTGTGCAAAAATGACAGAAACACATTTGACACACCGGGGTTGCGTGTGTTTTTTCTTTCCCTGAAATGTACATCACAAAACCTGTGGCTGGTGTAGTCCACACAATGCCATCAAGCACTGATTGGATGAATGCTCCCTTACTATAAGAATAATGGCTACTATTTGTCTAGTCTTATACGCACAGAATTTCTTAAATAAAACACTTATGGCATAACATGGTCCATCTCTCCAAATGGAATATTATCATTTTCTTCAGGAGCCAGACAATAGAATAACCCTCCCTGATTCACCACGCAGGATTACACAGAGTACATCAGGATATTAGGTGATGGATGGCCCCTAACAACTCTGAGCAATGACCAGTGGACTAACAGTGCTCTGGTCGTCATGATGCAACTCAGGCTAAGTTTATTTGTTCCGTGAAATAAATTACTTACCTAAGGAGAGGAAGAACACCGCTAGAATTTGAACCTCTGTGTTTCAAACAGCCACATGTCCAGATAGCCTGAGACTCTTTCAATGATGAGGGCGAACAAGCCCTAAAACATTTGCACAAAATCTTCTCATACAAAAATTAACTAAATAAGTATTTTTGACCTGTGCTCATTCCATGCAACAGGCTAGTTATACTGTAAGCACTGTCTGAGCTAAAGACTGGGTTTTTTAGCACCAGAGAAACTGCAATACTAAATAGTCTCCGCATTTGTGATGACTAATTTCTCCACATGGAGTCATAATTATTTGGCCCATCCATCAATACTGATTCAAGTTTCCACTTAAATAAAAAGTTTGTGCAAAGCTAAACTGAATCTGGTGTCAAATGAAACATTTTGTATGGCTCACAAAGTGAATATTACAAACTAATGAGCCATCTGCACCTTCTTTAAGCTGAGAAGAGTGGCACTGGCTCATGATGCCTTCTGCTCAGCAGTGAACTGTCATGATTGGACAGTTGATGTTTAATTATTGTACAATTAATCCTCACATTTCAACATGTGTTACATCTACATTTAGATGTTTGCATGCCAGTATTAATTAATTATTCTTCCAAAGATGTTATATTTAAAACCAACAGAGACTTCACATGTTTCTGGCTTTTGAGATATACATAAACATGATCAATCATCATAGAAATATTTACATTGCTTACCTTAGTGCAGTACAATTTTAATGCTGTGAAATCCCACTTCTGGGCGTATGAGGCATTGTATTTCAATATTGCATTCTGAAACAAAAAATGAAAACAAATTCTGAAAAACATGGTATATCTCCCAACTTTTGGGGTTTTGGCACCATCTTGTGGCTTAAAGTGAGATCAAGAATTATTATAGATAATGTATCATCAGGAGTAAGACTTGCCTTTATCTCAAGTGGACTTGTAAAATTCTTGTTTAAAGTTTCCTTGATCAGCTCCCAACGACTCTTGTTCTGCAGTTCTTGTGTTTCCTGTGGAAGCAGAACTTCTGTTAGGTCTGTAGGGTGAATAATAAGTTTTTCATTCATTTAAGTAAGGAGCCACAACATTTCTGTCCCATCATTTGCTCATCGTTGGGTTCTATTAATGTATGTGTGTAGATTTAAAAGAAAGACCATGAAATGCTGTTTTGAAAAATGATAACATCAGTGGACAGAAAAGCACAAGAACTTGGAGAGCCTTTTGACAGTGTGACCTGAAGTGATACTTTAACAGTGCTACTAACAGAATAACAGCAGAATATCATGCATTTCAACATTCCAGTTGTGTTCCTTTATAAACATAATACATGACTGCAACTTTTTCTGTATTTGCAGGGTTATAAAATGTCAGTCCTTACCTCATCTTTGACAGGAAACAGGCTACTACTCGAACAGGGCATCTTGACATGGACATTGTCCCAGACATCCTTAAAATACGTCGGATATGCAACTGGAACTTTACTTTTATGAAGGAGGTCTGTCTGTCAATGGGAGTGTATTAAAAGAAATGACATTGATGCATGATACAATATATGAACCAAATAGTTGTACTGGCAGAAATTTATAATTTGTGACCAAATTGAAGAATAATAATAAAAAAAATGTAGACATGTGACCAAAAACTGCTCATTTCCAAAAACCTGGAAAAAAAATTGTGTTGACCAATAAAATTACAGAGAGTTCTACATCTGTACGTAACTAACAGAAAGGATGTGAAGAGTAGAAAAAAGAAAAAACTGCTCAAACCCTTATCATCACAGTGTGTTGACCAGGAATATCTTTCAGTGGAGGAAGCTGTCGACCACATTCAGGCATCCTCTTCAGTTCATGGATTGGCGTCCCCAACCATTTGATGTCAGGCTTGATATTTCCTGATGAACTTTCCTTGTCTGCTTTTTGTTTCTCCAGGCATTTATCTGGCTTTCCACATCTCGAAGGTGGATGAGGTGATGAGGTCCCAGAAAAGAAATCTGTTATTTTGGTATTATGCCTGGCAAAGCTCTCAGAAGTTGCCGCACACGATTCAGTTTCTTCCTTTTGTAATCCACCATCATCGTATAACAGCGTCTGCAAAAGAGCGCTCCCATCAGAATCCTTGGAAGCTGGTGACAAAGGATTGTCTTCTGCCAGGTCTTGTGGTTGCAAGGGTTGGGTTTCTTCATCCGTGTCAGAGACTGTATGTTTTTCAACATATTGGCGGTCCAGAGAATGAGCTGAGGAACTTTGAACATTTTCTTCATCTGTACTTGCATTTTTTCTAGGCTTAACTAACCACTGGTCAAGAGTATTTTTGAACTTCTGCTGTTCTCTGGTGCCGATTCTTTGATGAGAAAGGTTTGTCCTCACTCGTTGTAAACCACCTGTGGCCGTCTTTGGCTGCATAGCCACCTTCATCTCAGTGTTGTTTTGCCTTTCTTCTTCATCTACTATCTCCTTATCTCCACTCTTACATATGGAGCTGCCTGAAGAATACAGGGGGGAAAAAACAATGTTTTACAGAACTGTGATAACAAAGTCAAGACTGTAATTAGATTTTTACCAAGTTACCTTGCAGAGACGATGAAGGCAGCCTTGAGGTTTTGTTTTCAACCTTTAGTTTTTTTGCTAAGGGCTCAAATTCAGTCATTCTAGATTAAAAAAGAAAGCAGCGCATTAAATGTAGTCCACGTTTTTTTTTCTGAGACCTGTGTTTTAGAAGTTTAAGAAAAAAAAGACAGTACATCTATACTCACAAGATAACTTGAGCTGACACCACCAGTGAAGTTTTTGTCCAGACTTGTCTCTTGGGCAGTCTTTTTCTCAATAATTGACCAAATCGTAAAATATGATATGACGCCATACGTGATACCATTTATCTAAAAGAGGCACATAATGGTGCTTCCATCAGAGACGAAATGTTCATTTTTTTAAATGCTGTGAAATTAACTAACAGTCGTTGGCTGAGTACTCAATTAAGTAGTATGATGATGACTTGTAGCAGCTGATAGCTAACCACAGTTTACAAGCCTACATGCTAACTAGCTGCAACTATTGTTGTACAGTAGTTTTGAAAACAACCGGTTCAGGCAAGCACTTGAGCAGGTGTTGTGTAGGCTGAGAGCCCTAGAATATAAACAGGTTGAAAGTAAAACACGACAACGTAACAAAATGCCCAGATTCACTTTACGAGTTTTGCTAAGATTCAACTGTGGCGCTGCTCAACCACAAAACATTTCCGGGGTTTGGCGTGACGTCACAAGTGCGAAAATACCGCGATATCTCAAAATGCTGCTGGCAAAGCCGATAATGTTTAAATTAAGAAACTAATATGCTTATTAATGTATTTAAACGTTATTTTGATATATATTTATTATTTAATTTATTTATTTATTAATTTATTATTTATTTAAATGACAAGAGAAATTACATATTGTTGAAACTAACATGCAAGTATTGTTTACTGCCAGTAAACACTTGCAGAACAGGATTCAGGATTCTTATTCCTATACCTGTGCGTCAAATCCGCTCACAAATATTTACACACTTATCAATCCACTTTTGCATTTTGTTTGTTTAAACCGTGTTCCTCACCTGTCTTAAGCCACGCCCATTGCAAGGATGCGCCTGCTTTGACCACAAGGAAGCGAAAGGGCAAAAACTCGAAATCATTACTTGTGGACGCACCGCGAGTCAATCAAGATCTCCAAACACACAGGATAACTTGGACCATGGGCAGAAAATACGTCTTATGTGTCGGTGTCTTGCTTTGTTGCATTTCTATGATTGACAACAGAGGTGAGGGTCGTCTGATTTGGGTAGTCCTTTGAAACAAACCTTGTTTTACTTTCTTTTTTTATGCTGGAGACGAGTCGGAGTTTTATAATTAATTTATCTGTGTTTTTAAACGATGTAATTACGGCTCAGGGATGAATCAAGTCAAAAGGACAAGCTTGGATGTTCCTCAGTATATTCTCTCTTCTTGTGAGCTGCCGATTAGCCAGAGTTTACTATTAACCTGAACCTATTGTTTTACTGTGAATACACCTTTCAGACATTTTAAGTGGGCTTACATCAAAACTTTCCAAGTACTCCGTTGTAAATCCTGAGCTGGTTTACAGACGAATAAGGAGTGTCAACAAGTTGCCACAGTCAGAACAGGTTGGTTTACAGTCATGATGAAATAACATTTTGAAGTGATGTTTATAAGACAACATGTAATAATGCTTTATATTAACCTATCTCAGAACGCTGAAGAGGAGAGGATATCATATGCAATCACCATAGGCAACAGAAAGCTCCTGCTTCATCTAAAAATTAACAGGTATGTACAGTTCGTTTAATACTTGTATAGTACTACATATTCCCATTAGTAATTCTGATTCAGTGTCCAGCACATTTTTTTTTCTCTTCCTGTCAGAGATTTTTTACACCCAAGCCTTCAGTATTCACACATCACAACTGGCAACCACAGCTCATCAGTCAAACAACATGTAAGTTGACCGTTTCAGAGTGTGGCGTCTGCTAAAACTTAAGCTTTTTAATGTGGTTGCACTTCCTGTCTCTCAGGTGCATTGCTATTACCACGGAACAGTTGACGGTTACGAAGATTCACTGGTGGCGCTTAGTACGTGCTCTGGCCTCAGGTTTGACTATTTTCTATTGTTATTCTGTTCTCATTCCTTATTCCCTTTTTTGATAATAACTGGAGCTGGATTTTGGCCCTGATTCTGTGATCACAATGTAATGATTATGTTCAGTTGTCATGTAATCATATTTTGCTGTAAAATTAATACTTTAAGGCTAAAGTTTTTAACCCAGACTTCATAACCTTTAACTTATAGTTTCCAAATTGTTATTTACCAGTGAGCAATAATAGGTCATTTCCTCATTAACATGTGACATTGATTTAAAGACTACAGAGGCCAAAGCACAGCCTTATAGTAAATGTGGACAATTTTCAACATTTTTTTCCAAACTGTATCCTTCATGCTCATTATTTCATGTAAAGTCATGGCATATGTCTAATATATAAAAATATATATCATATGGTACATCTGCTGTGTGCTGCTTCTCTATAGGGGCCTGATCATCTTTGGAAATGAGACCTATGGACTTGAGCCTGTGCCACAGTCTGCCACCAATGAGCACCTTCTGTACCTACTGAAGGACATTCAGTCTGAGCCTGTCACTTGTGGGGTTGTCCATGAGACTTCTTCAGGACAAAACCACGAACCCTTTGAACCTGGCCACTCTCTGACCTCACTGCTTAGGGTTAGGATGCTCCCTTCATTGACTGTTATCATTTAGTGTGAGCATATTCTGGAAAGTGGCTGAGGCTTTTCAGTGAGAACTTTTCCTCATTCTTTTGTTTCCTCATTTAATAGATGAAGCGCAATTTACCGCAAACCAGCTATGTGGAGTTGGTGCTGGTTGCCGACAATCTTAGGGTGGGTGTATGTTACTACTATTCTTTAGTGTTAACTATAAATTTGCTGACTCATCCACGACCTGCAAATGTGAAGTGACTCATTGACATCCTGCAAAAAATGTTGCATGGCTTCTCTTGTGCTTTGGATTACACTGTCAAAAGCATTTACAGGTCTGATCTAACTTTACAACTGAAAATGAATACATATTTTTTTGTATTCACAGTACAATTTCAGGAACAGAAATGAGACAGCGGTCCGAGAAGAGTTGGTGGAAATAGCTAACATACTTGATGGTGTGAGTTTTTTTATGTTGTTTTTAAATTTAAAAAAAACAACTGTTAAATTTGTATTAATTATAACTGTGTTTCTGTGATATTGCTGTGCTATGCTATGAAATACTCTGATTTTCTTTTCTCTTTTCCTCTAGTATTACAAGCAGCTAAATATCCGTGTCGTGTTGGTTGGCCTGGAAATCTTTAAGGACGGTAATCCATTCAGTGTGGAAGGGTCTGCGGGAGATGTTTTGGGGACTTTTGTTCAGTGGAGGAAGAAAACTCTACTACCAAAGACCAGACATGACATTGGTCAACTCCTTGTGTAAGTAATGTCTGTCCTTTGTCTTTTTTTGAGTAGTAAGATGCCATCAGAGGACAGATTAAATATGTGTCCCTTTCTCAGTGGTCGGCCAACACCATACAATGGAGGTGTGTTAGGTATGGCCTTCGTGGGCTCCGTCTGCTCTGTGGCGACCTCTGGGGGAATCAATGTGGTTAGTTAAACTCCTTTCATTTCCAACAACAGTTGATACCTATATGAGCTTTTGTGTAGAAACTGATACTGTCTGCATTATTTATGGACGCTTTTTAAGTGAAGCTCATTTTCAAACAGACTAGACGACAGTGTCTATCATAAGCTGCATGACGAGGCATCTCTTAGTGTCTGATAGGACACTGTTTTTTACTCATGTAAGGTAGTATAGCTGAAATAACTACACCCGTCTACATAATCCACCTAGAGCTTCATCTTCATTTCAGATGATGTAATTGAACAATTGGAGGCCGTATTTCCACACTGGCAATTAATGAAATCAAGCAAAATGCCATTTTTCATCACAACAGAAGAAATATTTTTGTTTTATCTAAGATTATAATATTTTTGACTAGTAACTTTGTTTCTCATCAAGAGTAATATATTTAAGTATATAAACTACTGCGAATATATTAGCACAAAGTGTCTTTGGTGTGTTTTCACAGTTCAGCAACGACGACCTGATTCGTGTCTCTGCTATTGTGGCACACGAGATGGGACACAACCTGGGTATGAGTCATGACAACGGCCGCTGTTCTTGTGAAGGAGGACCCTGCGTCATGGCAGCCACTGTTAGGTACAATACTATAAACACGTATCAAGGAATAATAAGAAGAAACCCTATGATTATTTTCTATTATTATTTTGTTATGTGAGGGCTTTGTAAATAGACAGTTCGATTAATAGCTTAATCTGTCACCCTGTAGTGGTTCCACCACTTTCAGCAGTTGCAGTGCAATGGACTTTGAAAACCTGATCCTCCGTGGAGGAGGCATGTGTCTGAAGAACCAGCCCTCCCCATCAGATGTGGTCAGCTCTTCCAAATGTGGCAATGGCCGACTGGAAAAAGGAGAGCAGTGTGACTGTGGCACACCAGAGGTGAAGTGCTGTCTTCCTGATTGTTGTGCATTTATTTTTTTAACACTGTCGTCATGTAATGTAACAGGCAGTACTGGATGTGTTTTTTGAACGGGAAGACCTGCTTTCACACAGGTATTTTAGATGTAACAACCAGTAAATGTGAATGAATACATGATAACTTATACACACATAGCTTATACACGCCGAAACAATTCTGTGGTCGATTCCTAATCAAGACGAACATTTCTGAATGAATCTTATGCTACAAACTTAATGAGTTTAGAGTTTGAATTATTCTGGTTGTGTTGAATTCTTTTTTATTACTTTTTTTGTCTTTGATAAGTATTTAATTTCTTACAGGAATGCGATAATAAATGCTGTGATGCTGCCACTTGCCGTTTAACACGTGGGGCTGCCTGTGCTCAGGGGGAGTGCTGTGTAAACTGTCAGGTTGGCACTGAGTAAAGAAAGTAAATTCCGATAAGGCAAAGGGCAACCTTTTCCCTTAAGAATATTTCTTGTGGTATGTAATTGTTTTTTTTAGATCACAGTGTCTGGAACGCCATGCAGAGAGTCTGTCAATACCTGTGACCTTCCTGAATACTGTGATGGTGAGAGGGCATTCTGTCCCGATGACTACTATATGATGGATGGCCTGCCTTGCCAAAGCAATACTGCATACTGCTTTGAGGGAAGATGCCAGACATATGATTTTCAGTGCAAGCATCTCTTTGCATCAGGTACATTCAGTTATGACTGTGGTTAATCCAATCAACAGTCTCACAGGAGATAGTAATCAGATATAACTTTACTTCTCTTGGAATTAGTGTTATTATTTTTGTCTTGGGCAGACGAGGCAACAAAGGCATCAGATATTTGTTTTCAACATGCAAATATTCAAGGAGACGCATTTGGGAATTGTGGCATCACCAATTCAGGTTTCATCAAATGTGCTGTGGCGTAAGTACTCATGGATCCATAAGAACTGTGAAACTTGTAAGGAAGGGGTTGTAGCAGCGGTCATGTTACAGTCAGGATCAAGTTCACAGGGGTGGATGGCTTAATCATTTATTACGAGACACAGCACAAAGCCCAGCTATTGAAACTATCTGGGTCAAATTTAAGATTTTCAATTTTCTCTTGATAAATAATACCATCAATCCTTTCAACAGAGTTGGGCTAAGTAGACTCTTATGGAACCAGCTTTACAATCTTTCATCGCTGTGGATTAATTTAAACAAAATTATGTGATGCAATGCTTTGTGAGTTGAAGGACAGTTTAGGTTTATTATTCTCTCTGTCTTATACTAAACATTTTCCCTTGAATCTGCACTGCAGTAACGCCATGTGTGGAAAGGTGCAGTGTGCTAACGTGGACGTCAACAAACCTCCGAGTGGTGCCAAAGTCAGCATCCAAATCGTCCAAGGGTCACGCTGCATTAATGCAGATTTCAACCTCGGCACAGATGTGCTCGATCCTGCTTATGTGAACACTGGCAGCCCTTGTAGTCAAGGAAAGGTGAGCAGACTTTGAAAACTGCGAGGTGTTTTGAGAAATGTGCACATCAGAGAGAAGGAATGTAACGAGGAACAACTTTCTGTTTTCTGAAAAGTACCGCCAAAGTGAAAATGGAAAAGACGACACTGATTGGCATTTCTAATAGCATTATAACTTCTACGTCTTCTTTTTCAGGCCTGCCTTAATTTCCAGTGTGTAAATGCCTCAACGCTCTTGCCTGATTTGAATTGTGATGCCCAGAGAACGTGCAATGGCAGAGGGGTAAAATTACATTTTCCTTGCCTCTGTTATCAACTGTTTAAAAAAAAAAAAAAAAAAAAGATCTGACTTTGCTGATATAATTACTTGTCTAGGTATGTAATGACCAAGGGAACTGCCACTGTGATAATGGGTGGGCTCCACCCAACTGTGACAAGGCAGGACGAGGAGGCAGCATAAACAGTGGTCCAGCTCAAATAGGTGGGTTTCAAGTTCTCCTATTGTTTTACTTTTCAAGACAAATTGAAATGTAATCTAATACATATAATGAATAAGTTCTTTTTTTCCCATCTGATCTGACTACAGATTACTCGCTCAGGAATGGCCTATTGATATTCTTTCTGTTGGTGGTTCCTCTTCTGGTTGTTGTCATTCTGGCACTTCTCTATGTCTTTAAGAGAGATACCTTAAACGTCTGCCTGAAAAGAAAGCGAAAGTAATTCAGACACATTAAAACAATTGATAGACATCTGTGTATTTATATTTTGATGGAAAGTCGATGACGTTTTTTTGTTGTTGTCTGTTTTTACTTTTTTTTACAGATCAAATTATGCTCAAAATGGAAATGCAAACAGACAGACAAACACAAATGATAATACAAGTCTCCCGACACAGTTTCGAGCACAGTCTCCACCTGAAAGGGTAAATCTTTTTCTAATCTTGTCATCACTGCAGGGAAAGCTGTGCAATGTTTACTTTGCAGTTTTAAAATCTGGTTGTTGGGTTTTTTCTTTTTTGTTATGTAAAAGAAACCACAAGGTAAAATTTCTTTCTTATTTCTAGCCTGGAAATCTACCTGCTACTCCAGTTTCTGGGTAAGAATTGATTTAATCTTCTTAATTTCTTAATTTTCGACCCCTATTGCCCTCACCAATTCAGAGGCAGCAGGGTGTTCACTGCATTTGTAGACCTGTTTGACTTGTTGAATGTCTGCAAAACCTGTCAGTTCCAGGTATGGAGAAGTGAATGACTGGAATACAGCTACAAGCACTATCCCTGCCCCACATCAACCACCTCCAAGGCAGGGCCCTGGAGTCCCCAGACCAATTCCTCCCAAGCAGCCATTGAATTGATGTTCTTTTTATCACAAACATTTGTATGTATGAAGTTTACAACCATTTTACACCTTATGAAGAGAATTTTAACAATTTACCGGCACCTTTCACAGTTTGTCTGCAGTGTCATTGTGATGGATGAGGCTGCTAAATGTGTAAATATTTAGTGGAATATGTATATTTGTATTAATTCTTTCTAATTTTAGCACAGCAAATGTAACAAAAGGAGTCTTTTTTATGTCTATTTAGGGTTTTGGGGGGGTGTTTTTTTTTTTTTTTTCAATTTCTAAAAAAGTATTTAAGATTTTGTGAATTTTGATGAAATGGATGTTGATTCTAATAAAATCATGTCTTGCAACATTTGTTTATTATATGTGTATTGGAAGGCTGACAATGCTTCTGTACTTCCTCTGTAAATGTAAGCCCTATAATGTAATTTTATCTATATTTTGCTGCTTATCTTAACATAGTTTTATCTAAGTACAAGACGCTGATTCTCCTCTGCCGCATTCTCACACAGCAATGTCAATCAGATGGACACACATATGATTAGAATGGTTAAGGCCTAATATCTGAAAGTAATTTTTATAAAATTATGATGATGAAATTCTTAAATATAAAATGATTATCAGAAGAATTGAAGGAAAAGTGATCAGTAGAAATCAATATATTAAACGGCATTTCACTTTCCAGACTATTTTATCATTAATACACTGATTACAATAATTATTGACACATTTTCTCTTACCTAATTATGAGGAGACTACTATTTCCTAATTTCATTACATTTTCTCCTCCGCCTGTTTAAGCCTGATGCTCCTTTATTCTGAAAGGATTATGGAAAACTGAAAGTCACGTGATTTCCCTCTCGTCTCGAAAGCGGAAGTAAACAACGACCATCCATGGCGGCTTTTTAAATTAAAACGCGGAGCTCTGAAGCGGCTCCCCGGTAAGGCATGGCAGGAGAAAAGACTGCGGATGTCGGTGCGGCTCCGGCTTGTCTGTGCGTCCTCTGCGGGCTTCCTGCGGCCGGGAAGTCCACCCTGGCCCGGACGGTCCTCCGCACCGCCGCAGAGTCCGGGTGGAGGGCCACCGTGGTCCCGTACGACGACCTGATTCCGGATCGGGCTTTTCAGAGCAGAACTGTGGAGGACCGAGTCTCACTGCATGATGCGGTAATAACAACTGAGTGATGCCAACACCATTCATGACAGTGATGAGATTTGGGTTTGTACTTGTGAACTCTGGGATCTCATGCACTGTTGTTATTACCATTATTTCTTACAATTCTTAGAGCAAATAGTCACTTAGATCATATTTATTCCCAATTAGAATCCACATCACCATAAGTACTGTTTTTATTATTTGGCTGTGAGCCCCGAAGAAATAAATTCACTTTCATACTTTCAACACAGTTTTTTATTTTTTTGACTGGAGACATTTCTTTCTCTTATCAGCCCACTGAATGGAAGTTGCACAGACAGGTCGTGTTGCAGTGCATTGAGCGGTTCTTCATGAAACCTGCAGTGGTGGCAGAGCTGCCAGTCAAATGCCAGATCAATGGTGGTGTGTGGGAACAATGCATCCAAGATCTGCTGCGGCCTGAAGCTTTGGACCACTCTGGGCCTGACCAGAAACCACTTGTCTTTCTACTGGATGACAACTTCTACTATCAAAGCATGAGATATGAAGTGTGTCAGCTTGCCAGAAAATGTAAGCAGTCTGGTTTCAGCACACAGAATAAGCCCCAGAGTTAAGTTTTTACAGGAGGTGTAGCACATGTAGTTTTGCCTTTTTTTAGCACTTATATTACTTTTCATATGTCAAACCGCAATTTTTAAGCAAAGTGGGAGGCATAATCTCAAATCACTTAAAGCTTTTTAATCTGGGAAGTTTGGAGTCTCTTCCAAGAGCCACTGTGTTGCATGAGAAGAATATACAATTTTTACGTATGTGTTTCAGTGGCAAATGTGCAGTCATTTCAGGTTCCAAGTAACTTTGTGTTAATGTTCCTGTTGCTGGTGGCTGATTTAATGACTAGAAATCTGAAAAACCTTCAATACACTATGGAAAATATATCCTTAAATATGTTCTCATGCCATTTGGTCAGATTGCTTTGTTTGGCTGTCTCTGCAGGTTCACTGGGGTTCTGTCAGGTGTATCTACACTGTGAATTGGAGTCCTGTATCATCAGAAATCAGAACAGGCCCCAGCCCATTCCCACTGAGGTGATTTTGGAGATGGTGAAGCGTTTGGAGTCTCCAAACCCACAGAAGAACCCATGGGAGAAAAACAGCATTTTGCTCAACACTACAGAGAATTTATCCAAATCTGGCATGTAAGCAAGCAGAATACAATACTAAATACTTCAGTGTGCTAATCAGGTATTAAATTGTTGACTCTGTGGCTTGTCTTCAGCAACAGAGTGATGGACTTGATCTCTTCTGCACTAAACAACCCACTGAACCCTGTAGAAGACAATATTGAACAAAAGGTGTGTCACTGTTAAGATGAATTTGTGCAACTGCAGCATGCAGAATTGTAATGTTATGTAATCTTCCCTATGCAGGAAGCTGACCGCCAGAAATGTGCTACTAGTGTGGTTCACCAGGCTGACCAGGCCTGTCGACGCCTGATCTCTGAAGCCATGAAAACTGCCCGAGGTCAGCTGAGAGTTTCAGTAATATTCCACACATCTCTGTCATTTGCAGCTCTACATAATGACACTATTGTCTCCTTATCTTCAGAAAATCAAGTATCCTCTGAACACATGAGGTCAGTGGCCACTCAGCTAAATGAATCCAAGACAACATTTCTTCAGAACTTTAAAAAACAGATACTTCAGCAAACATCTTTCACTCAAGAAGAGGACCTCGATGTGGAACATGTGGTGAAAAAAGCAGTGGCTGTTTTTGACCATGAGAAAAAGGAAATCTTGCACAGAATCATAAATGACCATAAATGACTTTTTATTTTTAATTATACGTGAATGTGTGTAATTTGTGTTTAATAAAATGTAAATGTAATGTACCTTTTATGTTTAGTCACTCTTCATTTAGTGAAAAATTGCAGCAAATTATTTGGGTAAATAAAACAAGCCAAAATTCAACATAAGCCACAATGCAGAGGCCATGTACATGATTTTAATTTCAGTCTTCCCCTCTCAACCATAAAAGGTTAATCACATACTGGTTCACCAATCTATTACCTTAAACCAAGACTATCACAAGATCCAAAACCACTACTTAAAAAAAGAAGTAACATTATTTCACATTACATCATCACACCATTACCTTGGATCTTTACCGGGCCTCAACATCAGCTACTACATAAATGAGACTTGGCTATTAAAATTTTATACATATTGTGTCACAAAGTTACTTGACAGTTTATAAATATCTGTAGAAAAAGATTGAATGTATATTTAAGTAAAAAAAAAAAAATACAAGGGAAAAAGAATACCAAAATCTAATCTAAATGAGTCTAAAATAATGACTAATTTGGTCGGACACAAACTACAGTCTAATGAGTGAGGTATGAATAAATAAATAGAACAACAAACAAGAATTATAATCAGTCTATCTGGACATAAACTTCAATTTTGGGCAGAAAATGCATCATTACGCCATCAGCCTTTTAACATCCCACTTTACTCACTCTCTTAGAAGTCCATAAATAAAGTGAGATAGTAACTTTGGAATATAATAAAATTGAAAAAAAAAAAAAATCTATATATATATATATATATATATACACACACAGACAGTTGACATAGTCCTGCGTTGAATACAGAGCAGGTGAAGGTTGTGCCATTTTTAAATACTGTAAATGTACCTTTCACTTGAACTGCTCCATATGTAGCTGCCTTTCTACAGTGAAACCCTGGTGAGTCACTATTCGTACTGTAAGATGTGCCTATAGTTTTGTCCATTCAGCATGATTATGAAAGGCTCAAAGTTGACAGCAATGTGAGGCTGTAAGGAAAAAAATATAGATGTGTGTAATGAGTGTAAAATAGTGAAAAATTAAAGATATGAATCAGTGTCAGTGCGTTTAAGCACTGCTCAAGCAAAATACTGAAAACACAAGGGTCTATGTCTCCACGTGTTTCATTTTTTATGTTGACCACGTGCAAAATGGCATGCAAAGTCATATTTGTCTATGCACATGTGTCCACAGATGTTGCACTGGAATGGATGCTCATAGCCATGACAGCCCATGTGAACGGTGTAGAGAATATTGTCAGAAAAGTGAATATCACAATGCTGGCATTTATGCAAGAGTTGTGAATCTGGTGCAGCTAGGGTGAGGGTGGGTGTGCTCGGCTGGCTGTTGCTTACGCTCGCAGTGAGAGTGTTCATGTTGTTGACGAAACCAAGGCCAGGAACAGGACTGCAAGAGCCATGGCCTGAGGTGGGAGATTCTTTTTTAGATGGTGATGTCTGTACTGCGTTTGAACATACTACAACCTGTTCACTTGACACCTGATGTATGAGAATGGGCTTCTCGTCTTTTAAGGACTCCCTGTCTGGAGATGCAGGAGTCTGGGACTCAGGGTGAAGGTCGGCCAACTGGCCAGCAAGTGTAGACAGCTGGTCCAGTGGGTTATTAAACGTCAAACCGTTAGTGCCCCTGTTGCAACTGGGAGTATCATCCACCTTGGGGAGGTTCTTAAACTCATTGCCATTCAAATGGTGGTGGATCTTGTGAGACAAGTCATTCAGATAATCCGATTTTTGCATCACCATGGGAGGGGGGTTGAAATTAATGAGCAATCGTCTGCTGAAGCCCAGTGATCCGGTCCTCTTCTGCAAGGCACTCAACATTCTTTTATTAGAGAAAGGAGACCGGGCAACCCTCGTGGGCAGAAGTTTGTGGCGGCGGCGACGATGGTGAGAGAGGTTGCTGCGGTCACTACAACGGAAGGCGCAGAGGTCACACTTGTACGGCTTCTCCCCCGTGTGTGACCGCATGTGAGCTTCTAAGTGGCGCTCGTACGCTGAAGCAAACGGGCACAGTTGGCAGCGGTGAGGCTTTTCTCCTGGGTGATAATCAGGGGAGGAAATAAATGCAGTTAGTTGGCATTAAATATTCTCCTGTGAAGGAATAAATAGCAATGGGGCGATAAATAAGAAATTGCATGTGTGCAGCACAAGGGACAGCAATACAGCAATAGATAGTCATGGGATATTCATCGTTATTGGCCTACTTAATGCAATTCACACCATAACTGGAGCTGAAACCAAAACTGTTGTCTTTTCACTAATTATTTAGACACACGTGCTTGGCATCGAGTGTCATTTTATTTGTATTAGAAATGCCCACATACTTGCCCCAGGTGTGTGGCTTTTCAGTTTAAAGCTTTAACCTATTATCCTGATTGTTATACAATGTTACTGTTTTTATTGTTATTTATAAATGACAAAAGAAGCTGGGACCAGGGAAAAACTTAGCTGGACTTTTTTTTTTTAATAAAAACACTAATCCACCCCACTGATCTAAAACTTCTGTGACAGAACATACATTTGCTGATATATATGATGGTAGTGATTCATGGTGAATTGCAGCTATGTAACATGTTTTAGGGTCTGGACATGGTGCGGGATTAGTGGATGACAGCAGTGTAAACACTCACCTGTGTGGATGCGGATGTGCTCTATCAATCGAGCCATGCCCTTGTTGGCATAGCTGCAGTAGCTGCACTTGTACTTTCCGTCGCAGGTCCTCTCCAGGCCGTCCATCTGCACGTCCGACCCGTCCTCCGTGGACAGGCTCACCTCCACAGACGGAGGGTCCAGACCGTTCTGCTCACTTCTGGGTGCGGCTACAAACAAACACAGCATGTCTTTAACATCTTCATCAGTGCTCAAGAGACACGATGCTTTATCATTCACCGTGCGACTTTCCCACCGCTTTGAATCGGCTCCACTGCCTCCTTTTCTCCGCAAACAGAGCCCGAGATCATGTTGACATGTTGGGTTTGCTGTGTCAGGTATTCCTGAAATTCCTTCACAAAATCCACAGGCTCGGTCTTAATCTCTTCCATTTTCCCCTATCTGTGTTGAACCTGAGGGCAAGAGTCAACAGCTGAGCTTTCACATTTGACAGCTGATAGCCAACAGCAGCTAACACAACTAGCTGCCCATTAAAAAAAAAAACAACAACAAAACGTTAGCTCCTTAGGTGTTACCAACAGTGCTAACGCGAGCTAACAGCGATAGTTTCACACCAAATCTACCCAAGTCCACGGCTTACCTTTCAGAAACCGAGAGACATCATCGTTAAGCTGAAAGAAAAGGAGAAAACTGATCCTGGGGGATGGACAGTCGGAGACAATCGTTGCCAGGTGAAGGACTGACTGCTTCCGTTTTCGGACACCTCTGTCTTCCGTGTATACCCGAAACGTACCAGCTGCCTTCCCGTGCCGTCAGGAAAAATAGAATCTAATACGCTTATACAGTCGAGTCTCAAAAACGCTTCTTACACCAGAGAAAGCCAATACACTTCCAGTGTAACCTGTTTATTTTTATTCGAATCCACAAAAACATATATAACTACACAAAAATTGCAACTTTCACGACAGTTCACCTCGTTATTGCTGCTCGTGGTTATTAGACAAGCGTAAAATTCGGCCCGGACCAGAGTCCTTGAAGGCAGCATGTAAACCTTTCGTAACAAAGTATGGCTGCCCCGTTGATCAGGATTTTCTCTCAGGTGAGGCTCCATAATATGGTCATGTTTGTGTACATTTTCAGAGTTTCTGTGCTGATTTCAACATATGTCCCACTGCTTTAGTTCCTTATTGAGTAACCTGTCTGCCTCTTGCCTACGTAACTTTGCTAGCCAACCGACGGCTAGCACCAATAAAACAAACAAACTGGTTTAATCAATAACTTTAAAATGGCTGCCCATTTCAAACGAATCGTTTGGTATTTTTGACTTGTGCCATCAGTGACACGGCTCTCTTATTGTTCTGTTAACCTGCTCTCTGTCCTGCTGGTAGTCTTGCAGGCAGATCTCTCGACCACGGGGGACCTTCCAGGCCGGATGGAGGAGCCTGATCACCAGGCCTGCAGCAGACAGGGCTGCAGATCAGGCTCCTGCAGCTGTTTCTTTCCCCCCCCTGCAGACGTACTCAGAGGAGGAGAGCATGATGAGGGAGGCAGGTGAGCTGCTCCTCCTGCTGCTGACAGCTGGAGAGAGGAATATCTAAAACCCTAAAACATGTGTCTTGTTGTTTGACAGTGAAGAAATATGCACAAGAGCGCATCGCTCCATTGGTGTCAAAGATGGATGAAAATTCTGCCATGGATGAGGAAGTGATCAAATCTCTCTTTGAGCAGGGTGTATGTAATTCATTTAGTTGTAAAACAATAGATGTGTGTTTAAATCAGAGCAAGTGGTGACTCTGATTTTGACTTTTCACAGCTCATGGGTATTGAGATTGATCCAGAATATGGCGGCACCGGTTCTACATTCTTCTCTTCCATTCTGGTCATTGAGGAGTTGGCGAAGGTGGATCCCTCTGTGGCTGTGCTCTGTGACATCCAGAACACATTGATCAACACACTGTTTGCCAACCTGGGCACTCCAGTTCAGAAAGAGAAGTACCTCAGCCGACTGTCAACTGACATGGTGAGCAATTTGAAATTCCGTGCTGAGTATAAAACACTTAATTTTTCCCTGTGGCTCTTCTGTTGTAACCTTCGGGTGAAGATGTAATAGCTGACCAACTACGATTATGAAACATAATTTTCCTATTCTTCCTCATGCACCGGTTCTCATGTCTCTTAGGTTGGGAGCTTCTGCCTCTCTGAAGCAGAGTCAGGGAGCGACGCCTTTTCTCTGAAGACTCGTGCTGAAAAGCACAAGGACTATTACATCATCAATGGATCCAAGATGTGGATTAGTAATGCAGAACATGCAGGTGTATTTCTGGTAATGGCCAATGTGGACCCCTCTAATGTGAGTAAAGTCTTTGTCAGGATGCATGTTTTCAGACAATATATACAACTCATTAATTTATATTCATTATTTCTCCAGGAAAGATCTTAATGTAAAAATACTTAATCTCCTTTGAATAAAATAATTTATCATAGAATAATGTGCACATCATTTTGTTTGAAATGATATGAAACAAAGTGAAGTGAAGAAAAATAAGTAAAAATATGTCAATTGATTTATCATATAATAAAGCATTAAAGTCAAATTCTTAGTGCTTGAAAAACAACTGAAATGGATCATTGTTTAAAAATAACTCTAATAGCTCTATTTAATTATCAATATATTTTACTAATTTACTTTTTTTGAAAGGGTTACAGAGGCATCACTTGTTTCATCGTAGACCGGGACACTGAGGGTCTTGAGATTTGCAAAAAGGAAAACAAGCTTGGTCTGCGTGCATCCTCCACCTGCCCACTGAACTTCGACAATGTCAAGGTACCAAACTAAACGCTTTCCTGTGTACCAGATGAGTGAGGAAAAAAACTGTGACATTTCATAACTGTGTACTTACTGATGTAGGTACCAGAGAAGAATATTTTGGGTCAGGTCGGTCATGGGTACAAGTATGCCATTGGAATGTTGAATGAGGGCCGAATAGGGATTGCAAGTCAGGTAAACCAAGACACATTCTCACTTAAGGGATTTAAAACAAGCTTATTGTGCTTTATTCTGGATCTTATTTTGTCTTTGTGTATTTCAGATGCTTGGACTGGCACAGGGTTGCTTCGACCACACCATCCCTTACACCAGACAGAGGGTGCAGTTTGGAAAACGCATATTTGACTTCCAGGTTAAGATCTTCTCTCCGATACATGTTTGGGATTATTCATAATAAGATGGTTGCCAGCGTGTTCAAAGACTGCTTACTTGTATGTTGTGATGGTACTCTTGTATTCCAGGGCCTGCAGCACCAAATTGCCCACGTGGCGACACAGATTGAAGCTGCTCGGCTGCTGACGTACAATGCCGCTCGTCTGAAGGAAGCCGGAAAACCTTTCATTAAGGAGGCCTGCATGGCTAAATACTTCGCTGCAGAGGTGAGCTTCCCGACGCCTTCACCACAGTTCAACATAAGGATATTGTTTCCAAGCATTTCTTTAGTTATAATTCTAGGATGGATTATCTGTGTCATGATCCAATGCATTTAGTAGTCAAGAATTGATTCTTAGAAGTCGTACATACTTTTCTGATCTAATTGATGTCACTAAGCTTTGAATATTGTCATTGATTGAATCATTTTTTAATGTTTGTCTTTCGTGTTTTATATATAGTTGTATAACTATGATCCTAGATATTTTTAACCTCAGTGAAGGATCTTCCTAGTTAAAGTCATTTAACTGTTCTTTTTCATCTTCCTCAGGTTGCAACCCTAACCACATCTAAGTGCATTGAATGGATGGGAGGAGTGGGCTTCACCAAAGACTACCCCATAGAAAAATTCTACAGAGACTGTAAAATTGGTGAGTGTAACTAGACATTACATCGACTAGTGTTTGCTCCCTGCTGCTTCTGCTGCTGTTTAGATTAGAGGTGGTTTAGGTTTCTGAAGCTACACTGTGGAAAAGGACACAGCTCACAAGGGCTGCAGGAAGGTCAGGTGTAGCTGTTTGTGATTGGACTACGGTGGGGTGGAGAGACGGGCTGATAGCAGTGGCTGAAATCAGACTCCGTTGGAATTCCCCTCTGAGAGTGCCATTACAACAACACACAGCCAATGGAGCTTGCCAGGGCAAAATGTCACTTTCTCTTTCATCACCTCCATTCTGGCTCCACAATTCTACAGCTGGAGTACCAACAAAATGATCCTTTGTCTTCTGATTTGTGTAGTGTGCAGAGGAATATCACAAAATCAACATCTTTTTAATAATTATTTCATAAACTTCTAACGCTTTGTTTTGTATTCATGTGCAGGCACCATTTATGAGGGCACAACAAACATCCAACTATCCACCCTGGCCAAGTTTATTGATAAGGAGTACGACCACTGAAACCATCTGATGGCGTCTGGCATATTGCTCTCTGGTTTGTTTCACTCCATGTTCTTTTCCTCAACTGACTTTGGTGGGATAAATGCAGCAGCATATTTGCTGTTCCCTAGAGTTGTTTTTGCCTTTCCATCTTGTACACATGTAAAGTATTTGTCACTATCGATGTTACTGAGTTAATTTGATAGTTATACAAGTATTTAATATAGTTATAGTTCTCCTTGAGGTTGAAGTTGCTCTAATGTATTTTAGAAAATCAATAAGTATCACAGCATCTTTATACGTACATTATGCCCATATGTTTGCCTTTCTGCTTACTGATAGAATGATTGATGAAAATACATCCATGTTTTGTAATATGACAGGGAATAACTGAACAATATGAATGTTTCAGTGCATTCAGAACATCCCATATCACTGAGATCGATGACTCAATCAATAAGAATCATAACACAGTTTTTTAACACCAAGCAGGTGGATTGTAAAAAATGCTCTATACAGTACAGTGCCTTACTGGCAAAACAAGAACACTATTTCATATCATAAAGATTTTAAGAGTGATCTATCAATGATTGAGGAAATGAATAAATGCAAAAGATACCATGGTACAATCGGTGTAATTTTTACTGAGTGGGGCGACAACGCACTCAGAATTAGTACCAAGTTGTGACACTAGATGGGAGCATTGGCCAGACTGACAGCAACACTGTGAGAGGACTAGCCTCCCACTGAGAGAGCAGTCAATTACCACATCTCATAACAGCCTGTCACCTCTAATGATATTTTATATCAATTTAATTATGCCGGTGCTTCAGATGAAAAGAGCTTGTCTCGCATAATTGCCTCACTGATCACTGTACAGGTGAGATTGATTACATTTCTGTAGCCAACATGCTGTTAAATTAGGTGTATTATTTTACACAAAATAGACAAGCTGTGTCCAAATATACAGGCCCATGACCTCTTAAAAATATAAATGCCATATGCAAGGTTTCTCTAACAACAACAAATTCATCAATTAATTATCTTAAGTACTTGGGGGGGAAAACAGCCAATAATCCTACAATGTTAGCATTGGTTTAAAAAGATTAGTTAAAAAATGCTGGAATTTATGATATACACAAAGTCAACGGATAACAGTCTGTTTGCTACATTAACTATGAGATTATGTAATTGGTTCCTTAAAGATAATTAACTTTGCCTTAACATGGAAATAAGAAATATATTCTTCTCATTGAAAAGTGACTCTGAAAAGCCTGTAACTAACAAATTACTGGGGAAAAAAAAGAAAAGCTGGGCTATAAAATAAAAGAGGGTTGCATTAAAAATAGATTATTTTGACAAAGCACTCCACATCGAAGTCACGTTTTATTGGTCATTAGATTTAGTTGATATGGTACAAAGAAAATGTAATCTCTTGTTTAATTCTGTGTTGTGATGACTGTTGACATTTGGTCCAAAAGCAGTTTTCAATTATTTCAGCATTTGAAAGTAAAGAGAAAAATGAACCCACATTATACTCAACCGCCATCATATCCAGTTCAAGAAACCTAAATACTGAGCTGCTTAAGAAGAATAATTAAGTTTGGGTGATCAGAACTGAGAAAACAGGCTATTTAACATAAATCGGTCTGTTCTTTGTGATGTAATGAGCTAAAAACCTTAACGTTTCCACTAAATCTGAAGATAATTATAATACTATGCTGTTGCGTCACAATGCTCAGAAACATATTCTTTCATATCTGATTAACAACACCAGACATTTCCAAAATCACTTAAACAACAAAACTGAGAAGGGGAAACAGGCCTGCGTTTGCATCATTGATTGAGTGTACTTTGTTTTCCCCTCTGGTCCACTCTGACTTGTTATTGTCTATTCAAGGAGCCCCTGCTTAATAAACATAATCTGATGAAAACACAGCTATCAGCTTTTCACTTTGAATCAGCAAACGCAGCTCCACTGGCCTTTTTCTCCACCCCCGTCTTTAGCACAGCTATGAGACCTCTAATTATGCAGGGATTCAAGTAGCTTTTCACAAAACACAGTGTTGTCCTTTAGAGCTGGAGAGCGCTCCATGAACCAAAAGGATAGGCTGTATGTTTGTAGGTTGAGCAAATTCAATTTGTTTGATTAGTTTTCTGTATCTGCCTCAAGTTTGGTTTAAATTATGAAACTCAAATGCATATTTTCTTAATTTATAGCCGTTGATCAGCATTTAAGAGAGAGTTTTCATCCAAATTTAAATCTAAATACTGAGGTTCCTTTTCATCGAAGGCCTGGAATGACATAATTTCTTTCATGTGGGTGTTTATCAGTGACAGATTTGTTTGATGATGCAGATCGCATTGCACAGGCCAGATGTGGGATCCAAAAGTCCACGATCCCTCATTGCTTTGCATCTGAATATGTAATTTTACTTCGGTCTAAAAGCACAAACACAAAGGATATTTCTTCTGCTTGCTCATTTTCAGCCCTTATTTTCTTCCAGTCTGACCACACTCAACCATATAAATGTCTGATTTCACACATACAATTGTGGTCTGCTGCATTGAATTATTGTAACGTGACAGAAACAAGCCCGGTTTTGTGCATTCAACTACCTGCTGCCATTGTAGGTCTGCAGGCTTTTGTACAAAGCTGATTTGAAAAGCCTTTATCACAATGGCAAGCCTTCATTTTGATGTCTGCCTGTAGCACTTCCCGACTAATAAAATTACACTGAAGTCAATGAGCTCCGGTCCAGGTGAAATGTACAGAGCGTATTGCTGTCCTGTTCCACTAAGACCCACCGGAGGAAGCTTGAAATGCAACAGATGAGTGACAGGTTGAGCCTCAGCAGATCACAGAGCTCGACAACAGCTTCAGCACGTAAATATTGTGAGTATCAATAAATCATTCTTTTTCCAATAACAAGTTCATATAAAATGACATTTTAAATGCAAGTCCCCTGATCATCAGGCGACTCTCTTACTTGCTATATTTGTCGGTGGCGCACATTAATGCGTAAAATTTCTGCGTAATTCGGTAAATATTTGTGCCAAGGCCAAGCTGCTCAGCTCTGCCCTGATGTGTGATAATCTCTGGATCATTTATTCCATTTACTGACCGGTGATTGCGGTCTCGGGCACGCCCCAAAAACCTTGAGACGTATTCCTCTTTAGTTTAATTGGATGATAAGTGTGTACCCGTTAAACTCAAAGCCAAAACGCTTGCGCGGCCCTTTTTTTTTCCTCCCTTTTAAGTCTATTCTCGTCACAGCCGCCCCCCCTCCACCCCTCCAGCGGTCTCATCTCAAACCCCATTTGCTATTGTACCTGCCCAATAGCAGAGACCGAGCGCGTTTTAACTCGGATGGCATCTTTTATTTCATCATTACAATCCGGGCGTGAGTTTGACGCAGCGATCTGTGCGCTCTCGCCTTGATCATCCTCCGGAGGTGGACGCGACTCCGTGAGATTTTACCATTTTTATGATACGACTTGAACACAAACCATAAACCAAGGCGGTCTGACTATTTTAAAGGCGTTGTCCCCCCCCCCTCTTTGACAAGTTTTTGATGGTGATCCACATCGGACAATAAACGGTGATGGCAGACTCTGATGCGCAAGAGACTCGCCAACCCTCGAAGGACTCGCCGTTCTCCATAAAGAACCTGCTGAACATCGAAGACAAACCCACGAAGCCGAAAAGCTTCTTCGGCTCGTCCAAAGGAGTGTTTGAGGGCAGCTTCTTCTCTCGGCTCGGTGAACTGTCTCTCCCTCGATTTGAGCTGCCCACACAGAGAATTGGACTATCAGGACAGTATTTGGAAAGAGCGTCCACCTGGTGGTACCCATACACCCTTGGAGCCCACCTGAGGACCGGGGGTAAATGTTATGCACTTTCTCTCTGCAGATAGAAACTGGAAGGTTTGTTAAAATCTGAATTTAGACTGGGCAGAAAGAGGCCTGTTGCCATTTTTTTAGGATATTGGTTTATTAGAAATAGTCCAAGTAAGTTTGTAAATAAATATTTTTAAAAAGGTGAACACAATGAAATACTTGAGGTGAATGGTTTAGAGAATTAGTTTTGTAAAGTGGAAAATATCTGTATACTCCTGTAGGCTCCGAGAAGGCCAGTCTGAGGGAGGCATCTCCGGCACCGGACAGGCGCTCCCCCGATCTCCAAAAAAGTGACCAAGATGTCAAAGAGGAAAGCGCAGACGACGATATCGCGCTGGACGAAAGTGACGCGGAGGAGCCAAAGAAAGAAGCAGATCAGGCGGAGGAGTGGAGGAGAAAGACGGACGAGCTGGACACCGACAAGAAGCCCTGCCGGAAGAAGAAGACGCGCACGGTGTTTTCCAGGAGTCAGGTCTTCCAGCTGGAGTCCACCTTCGACATCAAGCGCTACCTGAGCAGCTCCGAGAGGGCCGGCCTGGCCGCGTCCCTGCACCTGACGGAGACGCAGGTGAAGATCTGGTTTCAGAACCGGAGGAATAAGTGGAAAAGGCAGCTGGCCGCCGAGCTGGAGGCGGCCAACCTGAGCCATGCGGCGGCGCAGAGGATTGTGCGGGTCCCCATACTTTACCATGAGAACGGAGCCCCGGAGTCCACCGGGGGCCCCGCTGCAAACTCACCGGGCAGCCAGTCACTCGTGGCTTTCCCTCACCACATGTACTATTCCCACCCGGTCCCGCTGCTGAGGCCTGTTTAACACAGACTGTGAGATCATCAGCTGTAAATAGGTTTTTAAATGAGATTGACCTCCAGTGAGAAAACAAAAAACAAAACAACAACAAAACAATTTTGTATATTTTGTAGATTAAATGAACACAATGCTAGGTCATATTATTATTATTATTATTATTATTATTATTATTATTATTATCCTTTATTCTGCTGATGTGTCCTTGAGCAAGATACAGTCCCTATTTCAGCCCCGGAAGATTTGCTGATGGATAGCCGAAAATGTTAATGATGATTATTATTAATATTAATATTGGTGGATTTTTTTTGACAAGCTAAATATATTTTCATGTATTCCATTAAAATAAAATACTTGCTTTCAACAGGGTTGACCGTCTATATGTATTTTACAGAGAATCGTGTCAGTGTTTGTAGCTAAAAATGTGGAATTTAATATTTTGATATTTTTCAATATTGTGCAATACTGTTAGCTTCACATTAGGCTACCAGCCCTTGTCACCCATATAGTTCACTTTTACAGAAAAAGAAGCTATCCTTTTCTCTTTGTATTAGTGAGGACAATCATGTGATCCTTAAAAAAAAAAAAAAAATCCCGAAAAGCTGCAGGTGTAGAGGCAATTGTTTCAATGATGCAGTGTTTTACCGGTAATTTCAAAGCCATGAAAGAGCCAAAAATAGCCTCTGTTTTTTGTATGGTTTTCCTCTGATATTGTTATTGAAATTCTGTATATTATATGGTCTTACACTCAGTAAAGATTTCGTTGCAAAAAGAATGTATCCTTCATCTTCATCGTGATTATTCTCACAGGGAACGGATGATTGATTTTCGTCAAGTCCTAAAAATCTTGGTGTTTAGTCATTTGTGAGGATGGCGTGATCTGTTTTAAATTACTTCAGCGATATATTAAGAAACTGTGAGGCTATGGTCCTTTGCATTTTAATAGTTCAATAATGATGCACTTTTTTCTTATCTAATGACTGCATGGGCTTCAATTACAAAAGCATTTGCTTACATTTTTTGTGAAGATGGTAAAGAGTATAAAGAGCATGTTGACATTTATTCCCCAATATTTTCTTCATTTGTAGGCAACAAACGGTGATGATTAAAACCTTTTGGCTGAAGTAGGGTGGGCAGAAAAGGAGAGTCAGGCTTTTTTGCTTTTTGATAAATTTTGCAAGATTCAAAATCATTTATTTATTTATTTATTAATGGAAGAAAACGTTATTTTTCTTTTTAGTGCCGTCTGAGAAGCGATCTAAAAATACATTTACAATACCTGCTGGCCTATAATAGATTATTTTATAAAATCATAGACCTGTTTGTTTTCAAATCACAAATTAGCAGTGTTACCAAAGCAGAATCAACCAACGTGCCTATATCACCATAAATAGTATTTTTAGACCACATCAGTGTGGCTTTTTTATATTTTAGTGTAGTAATTTAGATCACAAAACAGAAATATTCAGAAAACACTTTCCATCCTATTAAATGTTAAGGGGAGGGAGAGAGACAGAGAGAGAGCGAGAGAGAGAGAGAGAGAGAGAGAGAGAGATCTCTGTCATGTGACCTGGGCCGAGGCAACGGAAATACAAGCTCAGGTAAATCAACCAATCACATCGCCGGCGGGAATTTGAACCGTGATTTCAGCCAATCAGCGTCAACTAGAACGTTTGGCGTGCTTAGAGTGGAGTTAGCGTCTCTTAGCCACCCTTGCTAGCGGGCTACCTCCCGATGTATTATATGTTGTATTTTCACTCAAAATCGAGGATTAATAATTAGGACGGTTTCACAAAAGAGCCATTATCGTCTGAACGGCACCAAACCGAAGCGGTAAGTGAGGGGAAACGGCTAACACCGGGGTTTATAGTCCGCCTTGTGTCAACTATTAGCAAACACCGGTGGCAGCTAGATGTGGGCTTGGTGTAATTGCTGGATGTGACGGAACTTTTCGGTCTGTTTTTGTGAAATAAAGAACAAATGCTCTCATTTGGTTTGGTAACTGTCAAGCAGGGGAGCTGTTGGTCCACGTGTTAGCCTGCTTATTCACAGTTCACCGAAATAAGGTAATATCAACAATGATTTTCAGAGAATCACCGGGCGTTAAACGTATACTCACCAGCCATTAGCCAAAAGCATTCAATTTATATTTGATCCATTTACAGCAAGCCCAGCTGTGCTGTAAACTGCTATGTAGTCCAAAATGGTTTAATTTGACCAATTGAAAGTCGAGTGAGTGTTGTTCTCTTCAGTTTAAGCTTTTCAACTGTTTAAGGGATTATCAGTTGTGTACAGAAAATAATAAATCTAACAGCCAGTTTGTTTACGGTGAAACACAGTTACCAGCACAATAGAATGAAAGTGCCTGAAACGACAGCATCTATAAAATAATGTAATTAAATCAACGCTCAAGACATAAATTCACCTTTTATATGGTGATAGATGATCGTCAGTTCTTCTGTTTGTGCTGTTATTGACATGGATTAAACAAAATGTTGTATTGTAAACGCAATCTCTCTTGACTTTCGGTTGTTTTGATCTTTGCAGATGACGGGATCGAACGAGTACAAACTGAACCAGGGACCAGAGGACAGCATCTCTGCTGTCAAGTTCAGCCCCAGCACAGCTCAGTTCCTGCTGGTTTCCTCATGGGACTGCACTGTCCGTCTCTATGATGTTGGAGGCAACACCATGCGAATGAAGTATCAGCACACCGCTCCAGTTCTCGATTGTGCTTTTTATGTAGGTAACAGTCATTTGTATGTTTGTTCCTTACTTCCACGTCAAAGCAGAGAAGTCATTTTCTCCTTTTACCTGCAGGACCCAACGCATTCTTGGAGTGGAGGTTTAGATGCACAATTAAAAACTCACGATTTGAACACAGACCAAGGTATGTCAAAAACCCATTACGCACAGATGAAACCTTTCAGACACGATCATAAATCTTCATAACTGCATTTAATGTGCTCAATGGATTTATTTATATTCTGTTGTATAATGTTTTCCTTACACAGATACAATAGTTGGAACACATGATGCCCCTATTCGTTGTGTGGAGTACTGCCCTGAGGTTAATGTCATGGTAACAGGGAGCTGGGACAGATCAGTTCGGCTGTGGGACCCAAGGACACCCTGCAATGCTGGCACCTTTACTCAGCCTGAAAAGGTAGAGCAAAAGAAAGACATCTATGTTTAGTGTTTCATTTGTGTTTATGCAAATATAAGGAATGCAGGAGCTGCGCTTTTTTTTTTTTTTTTTTTTTTTTTTTGGGTAAAGTTCAAATGTGTCACAACACACTATAAATGAAGAGTTGTTGTGCATTGAAGCCTAAGGGAACATGCTTGTTAGATATAAGAGCCAGAATTGGTTATTTGTATCTCTCATCTCTGACAGGTGTACACCCTGTCTGTGGCTGGAGATAGGCTAATAGTTGGCACAGCTGGAAGACGAGTCCTGGTGTGGGATTTAAGAAATATGGGCTACGTACAGCAAAGAAGAGAGTCCAGCCTCAAGTATCAGACTCGTTGCATTCGAGCCTTCCCTAACAAACAGGTACACTTTTCATTACAACTCACCTTTCATCAATTGAAATATGCATTTTCTGATTAAGGATACATAACTAAAACTGGGTAACTTGTCTTTTCCTCCTAGTAGGATATTGTGTTGTAAATACAGTTTCCCATGTTAATGTAAAGAGATTGGATGGTAATATTATATTTTCTGGCTTAAGGGCTACGTCTTAAGTTCAATCGAGGGACGTGTAGCTGTGGAGTACCTGGACCCAAGCCAGGAGGTTCAGAAAAAGAAGTACGCTTTCAAGTGCCACAGGCTCAAGGAGGAAGGAATTGAGCATGTTTATCCTGTCAATGCAATCTCATTTCACAGTGTTCATAACACCTTTGCCACAGGTATGCTTGACTAGTTGGTACACGGAGCAAAAGCAAATGCTTAATTTGTTTCTGTAATTAATTGCAATTAGTTTTTACAAAGCTCAAAAATTTACCTGTGACCATTTTAGTATTCATCTGCCAAGGTTACATGTGGAACACACTGTTATTACAGATCCATATCTCAGCAGGAACACAGCCCATGTCTTTTTACATTAACCTTGAGGCTCTCCTTCCACCAGGTGGTTCAGATGGCTTTGTGAACATCTGGGACCCATTCAACAAGAAGCGTCTGTGTCAGTTCCACCGTTACCCAACCAGCATCGCTTCGCTCGCCTTCAATAACGATGGCACCATGCTCGCTATCGCCTCTTCCTACATGCATGAGAAGGGAGACATCAGCCACCCAGAGGATGCCATTTTCATCCGCCAAGTTACAGATGCCGAGACCAAGCCCAAGTGAGTCCTCTTCACCTCTGTGGTCCCCAGTAATGCGTAGTACGGCAGTTTGCTACTCACTGCATCCACGAGCAGCTGTATTTACAAGAAGCACGTCCAGCTGCAGCATATGCTGATCTGTATCTCTGTCCATCCACTTTTCAATATCCGTTGATAGTTGAAAGATACATAGATGAGAACTTGAAAATCCTCCACCAGTCTGCAACTGTCCACCTAATACACCCAGTGTTGAGACGAAAAGAAACCCATTCTACGTACAATACAATCCACTCCTATAGCCAAAAACACTACCTTCATGAAACTGGAAACATGAGTGCTTTAAGTAATTAGTAGCAACCAGGTGGTAAAATTTGATGCCACAAAAAGAGACAACTTTAACACGTTAATTAAGAGCAACAACAAGATTTGTTGAATAAATGATGCTTTTGCACAGTGTGTTGAACTTCAGTCATAAATCCAGAGTGTAACGAGTAGGATATCATTTCCTTTACATGTGCTGGCTCAGTGATACTGTTTCGTTGATTGAATCTGCTCTCTTCTGTTTTTGGTTCACAGGTCAACCTAAGTCTGCTCTGGAATGGCTCCTTCTGCGTATCAACCCTTTACCACATTTGGGTTTTCTGCTGGCATCCAGTGTATCATTACTACTATCTTTTGTCATTTCTTTTGATTCCAGTACAGCTGTTTTCCTTTTTTGTAAGTAATGTTCGTTAAAATCTTCTTTTCTTTCTAGCTCTTGTTGAATATTTCATTGTTTCATGTTCCGTCAACCAACTGTTTAAACAAATTACCTTCATGGCATTTTTTGCATGGTCACCAGACATGACTGGATTTTCTGATCATTTTAGATGGGGCTACTTTTTAACACGACACACGAGCTGTCTTTGGATCAGTTTTTCAAAACATGCAAGCTTTATGACAATAATTAAAGGAAAATTTTGTCCAAGTTGGTTCATAGTCAATCATTCGTCACATTTTCTACCTGCGGAAGAAAGCCTGAGAAATGCCCGGAATGCATCAGGGCAGTAGAGGTTCTTCTCTTGATGATGTGTTGAGGGAAAGTGATGATCCACTCGTCTTGCCGTGGGCTCCACTTGCCCCCAGACAATGACCTTTGCTGATAGACATCAGAGGTCTGTGCCCTAAACCAGATCCTGCATTATTACTGGGGGAAATTGGAAGAAAACCACTAAACTGGGTGACCTCCTGCACCTGACGGACTGGGGGGGGGGGGTGTAACAACTGACCATGAAGCTTGCTTATAGACATCTCTTACCTCCTTGGTAAATTCTTGTGCAGCCACTGAAACGAGCTTCAATCCTGTGTCCTGTTCATCTTTGTGGTTTCAGTGCCATGGTGTTTGTTTCTAACTCTCTTGAGAATTACAGAGAAAAAAAATGTTTACTTAAACAATTGTGCAATTTTATGAATATGGGAGATAAAAGTAGATAGTTAAAATGTTTAGGTGGGCTCTTACCTTTGTTTTATTACTGCAGAATTGATTTGCTGCACTTTTCAGAGTTGTTAGTCTGCTGACAGTCTGATGCAGCGCAGGCCTTTTTAATGCAGCACTTTGTATCGTAGGAATGAGAACAGCGAACACAGCGGTGTCCTGCACAAAGTCTAAGTGGTGTCTTTTTCCCTCCGTTCAGAATCTCGGTTGCAACTAATGTAATTCCTGAGGCCCTTCAGACACAGCAGCAGAGAAGATATAGATGTCAATTATTCTATTTAAGAGCCCCCATTTTTTTCTAATGGGCCTATCTGCTGCTGCGGTATCCTGGAAATGATTAGTGCACTTTGGTTAAATGATGTAACTAATTCCCATGATCGTCGAAAATGAGTCTGTCTTTGACACTGGGTTACGATTGCAGCTTAATATGAAATGACATTCGTTCTGGGACATAATTATTTCTTATGAAGCAGATGTAGAATGGCCGGGGGGTTTCTTGTTGGGCCTACTGTGAATTACCGTGTTTCCTGTCATCTTTGGTTTCTGCTAAATTGGAAAATTGAGGTTTTTTTTTGCGTGTCTTAAAACTGTTAAGGTTTCCTTGTCTGTATTGGAAAGCTATTTTACAGCTGCCAATGTGTGAATTGCATTAAACCAATCAACAGGCACAGTTTGCGAAGAATTACCAGTCTTGTTCAGCAACTCAAAGGATTTATTAAGGCCCATAATTTGACAAATTGCATTATCTGTCAGCATCTTCATCCAAGTGTGCCTCCGTGGAGCTCTCTCCTGTTGGTGTTTATTTTATTTATTTCTTAAGTTACTACACCAAACGGACAGTTAACCACATCTGTGTTTGTGTGGCCAGGCTCCGGTTTCTGAGCTCAGAAGTGTTGCAGACAGTTTGGCTCTACATGAAACCGTGACATGAAAATTAAAATGGGTGTTTGTGCTCCAACAGCCTGTCAGGTGCATTTAACCCAACCACAAAAGGCTCTTATGTCCACTCAAGAGGGCACGAATGACCTTCAACCAGACACCTTATCTCGCAAGACCGGCTTCTAATATTATATCAAGCTGGTGATACCGTCCTTCATGGTCTGTGGAGAAAAGGGGAAATCACATGATGTGAATGGAAACTATTGACAGAATTGTGTATTCTAGTGTCTTCTGTTTCGCAGCCAAATGCTGCAGACCAGGAATGAATACGGTAACACAATGACATCACGCAGTTCGTTCCGTAAAATATATTTAAAAAAAGAGCTATGCATCATATTTTATTTCTGCTCAGCTTTGAAACGCTGGAAGATTCTTCCGTGAAAGGGGTGTTGAACCGATTTCTATCTATGGCAGCACTTCAGTAGCTCTTTGTGATAACTTATTAGTTTACGTCTTCTGCTTTTACATAATCAGGAAATCTCCTCGATGCAGAGTGCGGCCACCTCAAGTCTGCCTGAAGGGCTGCAGAGCATCTACACCAAGATCCATCCGTGAGATGTCAGGGACATTTTAGGAATATGGAAATCATATGAGAATATGATTAAATATTATCATCAGCTAAGCAGCCAGCTGGGTAACATCAGGCTACACTCCACTTCCCAGGAACTCTGAAGCTCACCAACTGTTTTAAGTGGCCTTTGCCTGGCAGAACATTTTCACAGTCAACTATTTAAACAAAAAGAGAAATCATTTTAATGCGTCCAGTCTCTCAAAGGTGAAGTTATGATGCTTTTCTTATAAAGTGAAGTGGAAAATCTTTGTATTCTGAATGAAACAAACAAACATCAGGAACATGATTCACTCACAAATCTAGTTTGTCAGCAGCCATCAGAGTCAGCTAAAATCCAGATCCTGGTCATGACCACTTGAGACTTGGTGTCCCATTGCCGGTAAATAAAACCTTCCCCTTTTGGTTGGATGTGGCTGTGGTCCAGCACCTACACTCCAAGCTGCCTCCTACCACTGGGGGGCTTTTAAAGAGCTTTGGTGTTCAAGACAGCATCTTCTGGAGAGCACTGTAGTTACATCAGAGCCTAATTGGACGCTCAAGGCCATGCAAACCGCTGCTGGGTTTCACGCTCAGCCATCCATCTCCTCACACGCTTGGCAGGTCAGCAGCAGGGGGGCTGACTGGGGAAGGAGACTCTCACCCTGGAGCTGGACTGTTGCAATTCGGGGTCACAGTTTTTGGGCTTGAGGTGCCTTGGCCTGTAGTTGTGGAATCATCATTTGATGATGACTCGTGTGACACTGGTGTTTCTAAATCCAGCCTGCGCTGATATTTGAGACTTTGTATTAAAAAGAATATGATATTAAGAATTCAGATTACAGTCGGCCATGAAAAGTAAATCTGGGCGTCAGAGGAGTGAAAAGTGCAGCTGTCAAACTGATGAATGAATGTATACAGAGAAAGGGTCCGTCGCTGCGTCTGGGGTCATGTTGGAAAACGTATGGCCAGGGGCAGCAGAGCTTCCAGAGAGGTGAACGTTCTTTTTAATTCACTTCACTTTCCTCACCCAGACAAGTTATTTCAGGTGTGCTGATTGATTCGGGCTTTGATTGGTGTTCAAGGTGAGGGACAGTAGTTGAGGTTTCCTACTAATGGCCACTCTTCACGTATAAGGTGTCATATTGGGCCATGACTGGGTTGTCACTTTCCCTCAGGGGTGAAACCACAAGCACTTAAACTGATCCCTTTCCTAAAGAGAGCTGCCTGTCAGGCTCTGTGAGAACTGAGACTGAGTCGCACAACATAGTCCACTTGAAAACACAGAACGTGCTGCATTGTGCTGGTGATTTGCGGTCAGCTTTGGTGTGACAGGCTGTTTTCTTTATACACTCAAAAATAATACATCAGGGCCGGATCCCATGGGGGACTTTGGATATCCCCATTTAAACCAAAATCAGATTGCAGGGCTTTTCAGGCCTGCCCATGAAGCCCTCTGTGTCTTTTAATGGGTTCATGGCCACAGGGCAAGGGTTACAGTTTGTCCTTCCCGCAATTAGCATTCACAGTTATCTTAGCAGAACTAATGCACCACATCTTTGAGGCTCAAGTTCCCTGTGTGCCTCTGAGTGACTGCGGGCAAGATTTAACTGACTCCTTGTATCCATTTCAACCTGCATTATTAGAAGTTATTGGCAAAATCCCCCGAAGAATATAATTTCAAGCCAACTATTATGAGCCAATTAAGTGTTGGTGTCACATTGTTGCTCTTTTGAAAAACAGAGGACATGGCTGATGGACTCATGTACAGCTCAGCTCCAGCTGCGGCACTCGGATCAATACGAGCCGCTTCCTCGCTGTTGTCAGTCATTTTATTCCTCATATAACAACATCAAAGGTGGAAAACATGGTTTGCCCTGTGACATTTAGGTCATGACACTGTGATCTTCAGCACACAGGGACATTCACACCAGCGCTATTGTAGGAGCAGTTGTGGGCCGAGGGGATCTCATGGGTCTTAAGTGACACCACGGCTGAAGCGGAGCTGCTCGGAGCTGTTTTCCACTATTAGCTTTCTCTGTGTTGTGTAATATTACATAGCTTAAGTACGAATCCACGGACGTTTATGTAGGTTGACAGCCGCATTGTTTGAGAACTGTAGATAACGTGTAGCCTGTAATGAGGACAGCAGGATTTTCAGGGAGCCATTGAATGCATCTTTTAAAAAAATGCGATCACAAAATGAGCACGGATATAAACGTGCAAGCCGGACAGGTCAAGGCCTTAAGGTGAAATAAGGGTGCCTGCAGCCTCTGGAGTTAAATTTAACTCTATATATTAAGCATTTTGCAAATTCAGCCTCCAAATCACTCTACAAACAGACTTAAAACCAGGAAATGCAAGATTTCACCGAAAGAAAACATTACTTTAAGAATTAAAGTGCACATGCAGGGAAAAATCCATGTTATTGAATATGAAATACATTTGTCATTTCCAAAGTGCATTCTGTCTGAGTGATCAGTGACTACAGTGCATTATGGAGCCGAATCAATAACACAAAAAGGAGGTGCTTTCATAAACAGTTTTTTGATTATTGGACATGATTAATTTTTGGGGATTCAGTGATGTGAAACAGAGTGTTGACCCGTCGACTCAAATGCAGATTAAGCAAACTAATGTGAATGCAGAGATCAATGCATTCAGCCAGTGATGTTTTCTGCGCGTAGAGCGGCGGCGCATTGAGAAGTCTGGCTCTAATTCATCATCATCCACACATTATATTATTATTGATGGCTCTTGCCTCAGGCTGGCCCATTTGTTTTGTTTTGTTTTGTTTTTTCAGATATGTGGCAGGCAGGCAGCAGAATGCTGGATGGAGGTTTCTTCTGCAGCCAGCGACACCGCACACAGCTCGCTCCTATTCATCTATTGACCATCATACCTCCCAATAATCTGGCAGCTGACACATTTGACAACATTATGTGGAACAGGTCAGGGGACAACGCTAATGAAACCGAATGATGGATGTTGTTATCCGCAGCATTAACCTTGCTAATAGTTGTCACAGGCACATTTACTCACACATAGCCGCGGCCCTGCAGAGGCTGCTGGGATTGTCATCAAAATAAAAAGGTTCTCGTCCAGGTGGAGGTATGTGCATAAAATAAATACAATAAAACATTAGATACTGCTGCAGATCAGCACACATTAGGACGGCCAAGCAGGTCAAATTGGATTGAAAGCAGAGCCGCTTTTGGTTATCTCTAACACTTCAACAATATTTTAACGCCAGTTAAATGACCACATTTACACGTCTTCTAACTATAATTGAAATATAGTGGCTGAACTGTAATTTTAAAGTAAATAAATTAAAATTTAATCAGATTTTCAAGATGTTTTGTGACCAGAAACCATGGTTACCTCTGGAAACATATTAACAGTGAAAAATTGGCTTGGGAAAAGAGCAAAAAAAAAAAAAAAAAAGAGAGAGATTATTTAGAAAATGGTGGCGGGACACCTTAAAGTAAGAGCAAGATCACACAGGTTAATTTTAACTTCAACCAAACGCAATTTCTCTTTTCCTTTTTTTTTTCTTTTTGATTCATAAAGGGAAAAAATGTGAGCAGATATTTCCAATGTCTGGATTTTGAATCTTAGAGAGGAAGTAGAAAATCACATAAAAGGAAAAAGAAGAAGGGGAAAAAAAAAAAATCACAATCTGTGCGAACGCAGTGTGTGAAGTCATAAGAGAGATCTGTAACACTGGGGGTGAAGTGAGCAGTGTGACTGCGAACACTCTGCTCCACTGCATCCATCCCGCATGGCTAATGTATCCCTCTCAATAGCTGGGGACAAGGGGAGAGAAGGCTGCTTGTGTGAAGCACAAAAAGCCCCAGCGCAGCCATGTTCGCAACAGTAATTGGCAAGGAAGCTTCATTTCATTCAGTCTTGTATGCCTTTTGTTGTCCTGTAGGTTTTTACAACTGTGGTGCTTTTGAGAGTTGTTTAAGGAAAGAGAGAGAGAGAAAAAAAAGCTAATTTCTGCAGCCCCCCTGTCTGTCATTGCCATGTGCCCACTTAAGCACTTTTTTTTTTTATTTTTTTATGAAAACACAATTGAAAGATCTTCCCTTTAATTTGGTGACCAATACAGTGTATTTAAAAAAAAATCCAAACATGTAGCAATGTCTTGATTACCTCTGAGTACCCTACTTAATTTTCGAACATGAGCAAGAAGTGGAAAAACATTTAGTCTCTTATGAATCCTGCTGCTTTCACGCTCTGAAAGCTTTGTTGCCGTCCTGTAAAGTAGTGGTCACAGAATGGAGGTTGGTGGGCATTAGCGGGAGGACCCTCACTCCTTTCATCATCACATTGCTGTAGTTGTATAAAAGCCTGCAAAATGTAGTACATAGTTACATTTTCACCACAATTACACTCTATCCTATTGTAAAATGCTTTAAAAGATTTTTCCTGCTATCACAGTGGTGCACACACACACACACACACACACACACACACACACGCACGTACAAGCACTCTTAACCCCCAGATACACCAGCTTTATATAAATACAGCTGAAAAGGAAGGTCTTGGGGGAATAGCATGTAGTTATATTTCAGGTGAAATTCAGTTACTGCGTTTTTCTGCATTATTTTCTAGATCTCGGGATTTGTTGTTCCACAAATTCTGTATATTTAGATAATGATATTATTTCAAAGAGCTCAAACTGCTGGATGCTGCTGGTTCCCAAAAAAAACTTGCTTGTGAGCATCAGCGAGTTAATTCTTCCTTTTCAGATTTCTAATTTTGAAGGTGGCCATCTCATCTTTTTTTTTTTTTAGCTTCGAATGAACTGATGCCTCCTGAATCTGATGCTGAACTTTTGTTTCCTTTATGTCGAGAAGTAAGCAGCTGGACGATGATAAGACTGGCTATGTGGCAGTAGCATAACTTCCAAATAACCCTTTTAAGGTCATACACCATTGTTGCAACAGGGATTCCTTTGTGCACAGAGAGCTGCCTCATGGCGTGGAAAGCAACGCCAGTGTTAACTTTGTTTGCTATCACGTCTTTTCTTCAAACTGGGGTCAGAATGCCAAACAGCAAGCCCCCTCCCAGCCGATCCCTTTCCAACAGCGGCTCAGTGTGGCCCTGAAGATGTCGTATTATGAGCTCTTGGGAACACAACAATGACTGTCGAAGGCCAATCATTGACCAAAGAGAACACTTGAGGAAAGTCCCTTTAAATTTATATTCAGGATCAATACTTGATGAATTTTAAGCTGAGCTGAGAGATGTAGAAGCAAAGTGAAGTTCAGACAGTGAATATTAGAGAGTTTCAGCCATTTGCATTGAGTTTATATATCGGGAGTGTAGAGTCTTTCCCCACTTATAGTAAACACAGCTTTTCTCGTGAGGTCAGACACATCTACAATACAATCTCATCTCTAGGGCCCTTTACAGATGAAACAGGAAATATTACAGTTAAAAAGGGGATGTTGACTCCCGCCTGGTCCAAAGCTTTGAGCTGAAGCAGCAAAATCACAGAAAATGAGGCAGGCTCACATATTGAGGTCAAACTGTTTGCTGAGTTTGTTCACCTGAGTAGGTGAAAGGAAGAGTAGCAAACACTTTGGAGTTAATGTCCTCGGGTACTGACCCATAAGACTGCAGCGCTGTGGTGCAGGGTTTCCAGCTGAACGGCTGTGGCTCAGACAGTGGCCCATTCCTCCACATATGCCATTCAACAGTGACCTGTCCATCATGCGCAGGCCGGTCTGCAGTTCCATGTCCTTCACAAAGGAGAGGTCAGACCAGACACCTGACCTGACAACCCTGGGGTCCGTGCAGAAAGGCCACAGGTCAGATTTGGACAGCTGGCCTTTTTTTTTTGGGGTCAAGACTTTGAGGTTTGCTTACTATAAGCACAAGCTCACCAGGACAAAATATAGACTTTGGCTTCTATCTGGCTTCTACCTGTCCCCAGGCTGCATGACGTACATGTTTACTGCAAAACAAACTATATTACTGTATTTGCGGCTGATTGCATTTTACTATGGAGTCACTTAAACTCGATATCCGGGAGGATTTCCATGACAGAACCCTTATTGATTCAGTTTCCAGAGGAATTGCAGCCTGGATCAGTTTACCTTGTTACCTTGTCACACTATGTTCTGGTCTGATCTCCATGTCCATTTCCGCTCAGACCCCCCCACCCCTCCCCTCCTCCCTCACCACCAGGCCTCCCAACAGACCTCGCTTTGTCCCTGTGGCCAATCATCCATTCCTAATCTTCAGTCCTTTACCGCGCCGGAGACGTCCTGCATGCTCTCAGACAGCAGAGCTGATGATGCATACCCTTCATCTCCCATATGAAACTCAGAAGAAACCTTGTGAGCCTCCCGACAAACGAACAAATATTAAAGCTAATTTGCACCAAGCATATCTGACAGACAGAAACAGGAGAGAGGTGGCCTTGCACAAAACCTTCAAAGTCATTATGAGAAGCCTTGAATCGTTTAATCAGTTTATTAAGAGACTAGCTAATACAAATACATGTAAACGTAGAAACACCATGACTGAAAAAGCACACCAAAGAATAAAACCATTATCCTTAAATCAGTCAACTCGAGAGTATGCTTGGTAATCATGTGTCTTAAGTTGGTTTGATGTTGAAAGTGCTTGACATCTTTAAAAAGTTATCGATAATAAAAAAAAAACAATAATACCTGCATGCACCTACCACTTACAGAATTATACAAAGTAATTTTACTTCTCATGACATCAAATCATGTGGCAAGTACTGTTTGTCAAGTGCTGTGGAGAGAGCTGTTCCTGAGGACACTCTTTAGTATTTAGGTTTAAATGTGCAAAGACAATGAATTCATGAGAACCACTAAGAAATTCAAGCCACGTAGACCGACATGTCAGAAAAACCACACAGCTACCAACGATCTGTCCCTCCCTCAGGCCTCAGGTGAAACAGCAAACAGACATTTTGAAAACGTGAGGAGCTTGAGTACAGTGTAATGATGTTTCAGGTAGAGAGATGCCATGCAAAAGAGATACCATCAACATGGAGAGCTCTCTTCACTGCATTAGCTAAAGGCACTGATATCTTGATGGAAATAACTTCATTTTGGCCACTACCAGGCCCAGAAAATACAATTGCTAGCTGTTAGCGCAGCTGTGTAAGCCCGGTAACTGATGGAAAGGGGCTCAGACACAGTTATGAATGGCGCTGGCGGCTGCGCCTGTGCGCTCTTGAAAACGTTATCGTCTCCTTTGTGCTGTAGAGCATATTAATAAAGCACCTTACAGTTACACCGTCTAAACAGACCATAAATCACTTCCCATTAAACCCACAGAGACAGCAACATGCTCGGCCCTCATCGGACTGGAGGCCACCGCTTTTTAACAGCCACAATTAACACATTAAACACTTCAATCCTGAACTGATGTGACACAATCAGCTAACATAATGATTAATTAATGGCTAGAGTAAAGTGTGGGCTAGACCTAGAAATTCAAAACAAGAGAAAGTTAATCAGGCTAATTGTCTGAAACCATCTTCATTAACATAATATTGCCACTGAGGATTAGGCAATCTGGAAAACTGGCAAATGGCGCCTTTTCTTCCCCCCCCCTCAATAAATGCTCACAAAATCATTCAGAACTTGTACTAATATTGTAACAAAGTACAAAGAAGACATAGTTAAAGGCACTCAGTGAAAATGTCATGAAGCTTGAACTTAGGCAAAGCAGATGAACATTTCTTTATTGCACCGTACGCACAGTTAAATGCTGAGCGTGATGCTGTGAATGGTGTTTGCTGGGATTTTGGCCTCCGCTTCCTCCCCACTGATCCTGAAGATGACAAAGGTGTTGGATGGGATGGTGGTAGTGGCACTCAGGGATTTACCCAGCCAGCCACGAGAACCACGCTTATACATTTTAACTGTTACCTGCAGAGTTGGACAGAGAAACAGAAACAGAAAGGATTAGAGCGTGTTAGAGAGAATTTATTCAGAAACCTCTGGTCTCCAAGAGCCTGGTAGGTGCTTTTCACAGACTTTTTCTGGGGCTGTGACCCTGACGCAGACCTTCTGACCTCTGGAACGAGTTTAACAGACACTCATGACTTTCACCTTTGACCAAACATTTACAAGCTGTTGCCTCATCAGTGGACCTGTAGACAGACAAACCGATATAACCCTACCGATACCACTTGCTGAAAGAGGGACTGTGATTAATCATAATTAAAAACAATAATAATAAAACCCAGGCAAGCTCGAGTTCCATTTTGACCCAAAGTATAGATTTACTGATTTGAAAACTAAAAAGCTGTTTGAGCACAGCGGCCCTATTTCAGTCTGACTGGTGCATTCACACTGAAATGGAACCCCTTCAAATAACACAGAAAATGTTCCAGATATGTTTTATGTCTTAATTTTTGCAGATAAATTTTGGATAATTGTTCAATAGACTGAATTTATTTATTTTTTGGTCTGCTTATTAATAAAATCAATTATAGTTTGAGCACATCTGTAATATTCAGCTTTCAAATCAGCTCTCATTTCAGTTGAAGATAATATTTTAGATATTATTTAGAAACCAATTATATGTTGAATGAAAAAAGAAACCCCCCCCCCCCCCAAAAAAAAAAAAAAAAAAAAAAAGTAAAAAGAATTTGTGTATTCTGTGTAAAAATACTGTGGGAAACGCTGATGAAAGAGTGATCCAACGACAGTCTGAAAAAAAATAAATATTAAATTAACCTTGTTCTCCCTGTGAGTTTTTTATTTTAATTCCCCTCCACATCTTGAATGGAGTCATACCTCTCTTGATTTTATGTAGGTTGTAGGGCATAATACGCTTTAACACTACATCAAAACTGCCTGTTATGTTTGAGCCTGACAATGGAAGCCTAACTAGATTTAGACATGCAGGTAACTGAACCACATCCATTTCAAAAAGAATGCCTCGCCACATCTCTTGTTTGGCTGCATTTACAGGGGATAACAGAATATTACAGTGCCTTTTCACAGTTCCATTTTCTTTCACTTTAGCATTAGGCAATTTTTCAATTATTATTTTTTTCCATGTTCTTTCATCCCCGGCTCTCCATAATGTCTGGGCCTTTTAGTTAATGGTAGCGACAGTCAGGGCCCAGTATATCGGCCCTTGTCCATTTTGCAGGTCATTGTGGAAGCCCAATAGGCCTTTTATTACGCCGACATCAAAAGGCAGATAAGCATTAGAGGTGGGGAAAATACCCTGCACTAGATATGTTCCCTTTTTCCTTTGTCTGCTATTGAAAGTGATCATTTTAATAGTGAAGAGGTTGGTGAGCTTTGGGGCTGATGGGAAGTGCGACACCCCTGACAGCCTCCGAATATGAGCAAGTCGATAACACAACACAAGCACACAACACCTGCGCACTCTTGCTGCTAACCTAATTATCTGCAACAAAGGCCACTGCGATTTCAGACACACATCTTTCCACCATTTACTTACTTATTAGTGTGCATTAAAACAGGGCGAAAGAGAGAGAAAAACTCAACAATTGTGTCTTATATTGCAGCCTTGGCCGAACGCCACATGGCTCGTATTACAATAGCATCAGACACTTCAGAGTGAGTGAGTGTCTATTAATTTGGGATGCATGAAAAATAGCTTCATGACAGCTGGTGGCAGAGAGGCATATAAACCAACACAAAGACATCAGAGAGGAATTATTCTAACTAATTATGGCCAAACGTAATAGTTGGTAATCAGCAATTAACTAATTTAGTGGAGCTAAAGTTGAGTACTCCCATCTTGGTGTTGCTGCCGGCGGCACAGAGACAATGCTGGTTTGGGCCGTACATGAGCAGAAAAGCTATTCATTTTATGTAGCAAGGGCAGCGTGAGAGGCAATAAAACATACATGCTGCCAATGCAGGTAAACATCCAAGAAGCATTTACCAGCATCAATGCTGCAAAATGAATAAATAAAGTGCTCTGCTAAGAACAGACAATGTTCAGAAATCAACATGGAAATAACCACAGCAGACAACCACGTCTTCAACCATCTGGACACCAGTTATTAAAAAATGTTGAATTTAAAATAATATTAAAATATAACATTATTGGGAATGGCAACAATTCAGTGGACAATAATTAGGCTGTTGTACGGTCGAGCAGTGCAGCTTGACTGTATAAATAAACTCTATATAAAAAAAAAAAAGAAAAAGCACCAAAACGTGTCTCCTTTGCATTAATTTTGAAATTCCGTAAAAGAAGGACGCTGCAGTCTTCGGCCTCAAATCAAAGAGAGGAGCTCTGTGTGGTCTAGACTACCTGCCCGCCAGGTGTTGTTTTATACAGACGACGTGTCAGGTGCAGGAACTGTTACTACATGTTACGCTTTCAGCCACTTGAGGCAAGTGACTGAGGGTGAAGACGATACGGCATCTTATTTACAGTAGAACAGAGCGCGAAGGATCAGCTGGCATGAAAATATGTTGTTTAAAGTGCAATCTGCATCCTGCTTTTGAGATGAAAAGAAAAAAAAAATAAATAAAAAATAAAAAAAACACAGATTGATGGACAGTGGCGAGAAGCATCGTTCTTTTGACAGTGAATTGTCCACAAGTGTACGAGAGTCATTACTATTTCAAGCACAGACAGGCCTGTGTGCGTCTGTGTGTGTGTTTAGCCCTTCATGGGGAGGATAGGACCCTTGGGGCTAAGGTTGGGTGTCACACAAAGGGCTGAGAGCTCACCTAACGGTGTCTACCCCTGTTCAGCCTCTCACGTTCGGCCATGTGAATGACATCACTCCTCACATTTCAACGACACCATCTCCGTGCTCTTATTTACCGTCTGCTAACAATCATAAATCCTGGATCACTGTTCACCTTTTACCCTCTTAAATTCAAGACAGTGGCTCATTCTCCATCTAAAGAAGGAAACCTCACAGTGAGCTGATAGCAGCCTTCACTGGTTTCCTTATCTTCTACCTCTGGGGAAATTTACTGCAGAGATACTAAACCAGTTTTGTGTAGTGATCCCAAATTACTTCCTTTAATGGAAACTCTCTAAAACTCCGTGCTCTACATACTTTGCACTGTAGATCATCTGATATATATATATATATATTTTTTTTTTTTTTTTTTTTTTTCATTAACGGCTTGACAGATGTGATGAACCTGAGTAATAATAACTGTGTAATTGGGGAGAGACGTGTCACCACTTGTGTGTATTGCCATTGTCAGATTCTTCCTCGATAAAGTCACAAGAATCCCGGCGGGGTATCAGTCAGCCTGTTACCTGGGCTGTTACCTGGAGCCATGAGTGCAGTGTTTCAGGTGAACTCTGAGTGAGTGTAACGCCACACCGGCCTCAGACGACGGGCTCTTTGTTCCGCACCATGTCTCACCAGACACAGATGGGGAGGAACACTGAGAAACACACCTCTGTCATCTCTGTCAATGAGCCAAACGCGACGCAATCAGCCCAAAAGTGTTTTGCTGTCGGTTTGGCTGAATGTTACGAGGCAATTAGACTAACACTGTGTGGTTTGGCCGACTAAATGGATATTTTTAGGAACTGCTAGGAGGCACGCGCATCACTGGATTATCACCAGTTTTAATAAATCTAATTCTTGAACTTGATTTTTTGATCCCAGACAAATGATTGCTTTAGTTCAATTTTAGTTTGGATATACTACCTCAAAAACACAACATAAAACATGTGAAACTACCTTTATTTTATCAGATGTTATGGGAGACACTGTGTTTTTCAACACTGCTCTTTAGCTCCACAGTTTCTATTAAAGTTTGTTTCCAATTTAATTTTTCTTTTCCAATTTAAGAGTCAACATCTCATTTAAAAAGCAGAATGAGAATCCAAACTTTCAACAAGTAAATCAAATATATGTTCATCATAATATTAATTTATTAGTGAACAATTTTTACTTTTTTTAACCACATTAACACGTTAAATTTGCTGAATATATAAGTGATGCATCAGAAATGCAAAAACAAAAGGTTATTTTCCAAAAGAATAGTAACAAGACACAAATTAACAGTATATAACAGTAACAGTATAATCACAGTATAATCCGTCAATTAATTTTTTTTATTAATGAACTAATTATTTGTGTAATAAAATAGTGTGCAAGGAAATAATTTTGATCTTGTCTAATTTGCACAACTAGCAATCACAGAGATTCAATACATGATGATATAGAATTGAGAACAATGAACTAGTGAATGTTCATTTTCTAATGTGATGTTAATTCACATTTTAAATAGGTTTCTGTTGACCCGCTAATTAATTCATCTACTAATTGTTTCAGTGCTGGAGGAGAGTAAATGAAACCCCAGAACAGCATCAGTCCAGTAGCTGCTTGCTCGAAGCGTCATGATAATTCCTCCTCCATGAAATACTGAAACATCATAGCTGAGCTCTACTGTGCTGCAGTTCTGGACTGTCCATTAAGATGCCAAAACTTTGCTTTGGCTACATGACCGTCTACAACTGTAACTACATTTGTCTAAAGCCATGACTGCGAAAAAAAATAAAATAAATAAAATTACTGGTTAAGTTCTGAATAGCTACAGCTCCGCTTCCCAACAAACTGCCTCAGCTAACAGGAAGCCATTAGACTCTTGGCAATAACCATTTACATCCATTCACCCAGCTTTGACTTTATTTCCATCCACATAAGTGCATTTTCTGCAAGAGGTTAAAATATGAATCCCCCTCCTTTTTCTCCTCAATGGGTCTGGTTGTCTGGCTGACTTGAGAGGGCACAATCTATGACTGATTTAATTTGCTCTTTACGAACATCTCTAACAGCATTACCCCCAGAACATACACTGACTGCCCCCATCTGACTCCATTAACTCCCAAATCAGGTTTAAAGACCATATTGATGCCGTCCGTTATTAAGGGTGATTATCAAAACAACAGACAATGGGCCAAAGTGTCTGTTAACTAGTTTATCCATAATTTCACGTAACTGTAACAGATGGCAGGGCTGTCAATTATATACTGTATCTGCTGCACACAGCGGCCACACACTGTCTGGATATGCAGCCTATTAGCCTTTACATTAAAAGAACGATAGTCTGCTCACAGGTGGTCGTAGGATACGGATCAAGCATGCCAAATAACCTATAATGGTCAATGGCAAACACAAAAATGTTCCAATTTGAGAAAACAGCAAGAACTCACCAACTGACAGCTGATGTTTTTTAGTTATCACCGAGAGGCTCACTGTGTACAAATAATAATAAAAAACATGACGATAAATAGAAGGTTGCAGATGAAACATTGTACACGTTGCCATCCGGTCCACTTCACCACCTTTATTCTCCTCAATTAATGAGAATGGCTTTTGAAACTGTAATTAAGTGTCTCTGCTCCACTGTGCCTCTTCATTATTCATGAATTCCTATTGATCACAGCGTATAACCTATACTGTGGGGATCACTGGAATATCCTGAATCCCCAAAACAAAGAGTGAGACAAAGTGAACAAATATCTTGACTGGTCACCGCAGAAAAAAGGTTGAAGTCCATATTAAATCTAACATTTGATGCTAAATTTAATGAAGTCAAAGAAGTCATTACATAGGTAATAATATAATAATATTTTGAAACAACATTAAGTATAATAATATCATTAATCTCATTAGGTATGAAACTAATGACCATTTTAATTGCCAATTCCACATTTAATTTTTGAAGCTTTGTTTCTATAAAACGTTGATGAAGAAAATTAAGAAAATTAAGGAGTGATGCTGATTTTATCAATTAGAAAACTAGCTTTAAGTAAAACGTGATCCCCACGCATGACAAACTAAAGAAGCCAAAAAATATTTTCTGAGAAAATTACTAACAATATTCATGAATTACCAAAATATACAACATAGTATACAATACTGTGCACTGAGCAGAATATTTATCACAGATATAACTATTGGCAATGTGTCTTGAACAACTACAGCTCATTCCAAATTCAAAGAAATTATTATGTAATGAATATTAATGGTTTGGAGCTTTATTTTAAACATGTATTCAAATTTACTCAAACTCAAGCTCCACCTATATTAAGTAGGAATGTGTAAAACGTGACCTCTAGCAGTTGATGTTTAACTAAATTAACAAAAGAGCACATGAAGAGCTCTCTAAAATGACTGGTATTGCAGGCTGGGTGATGAATTTGGAGGAAATATATTGAGTCATCTTCAAATTGACAGCTGCAGAAACTCTCCACGGGACTCTTCACTACGGTTTAGTGCTGGAGTGAAAAAATAGATTTTACCAAGTTTAATCACACGCTATTACAAGGCAGCTTTTATCATTGCCTTCCACTGTGTAAGTGCTGGTGTCTTCACTAGTTCATTACAGACACTTGTGAATCTGCAGCCCTCTTCTCATGTGTAATTGCATGGTTAGCTTTCCTCTGGAGCTTCCTACACACACTCCGGTGCAAATTATTTCCAATTCCAGTTTCCTTTCGAGAGTGATGCTGCAATTACAGGAATCTGAACATCCTGGTAATTTCCCCACAATTTTCATTTGTGTCAAATAAATGCTGTGCAACTAATAAATCTTTTTCTCAGTGAAATTCTTCAAAAAACTTTCCTTTTAAACTCCTAAACATCATCCTTCCTCCGAGCTTAGCCAAGGTCTTGATGAATCAGATGAGCGGTGAGCTCTGCAGGACTGACAATCGGATAAATTGCACTTCAGGTGGAAGAACTTTCTCAGTGTATGCGTGGCAACTGAAAATGTCAATCTGAGTTGTTCCTGTGTTCAAATATACAGGCAGGCATATTTTTGCATAGGTTTTTTTGCCTTGTTTGAGGATTAAACATGAGGTTTTGCCATACTTTTAAATGATTATTAAAAATGATTTATAATGAGTAGTAATTTGTACAACATGTTTTCTTTTACTGGCTTTCTCTAAATAAAGAGACCAAAAAGCCACAGTGGCTGCCAATATTATCTATTTAGGCAGCAGAATTTGCAGGCTTTGTAAATGGCCAGCTCCTGGCCTTTTGTGTGCCTCCATTCATTATCACCACAAAGCGGTTGATGTCTCCCCTCTCTGCCTTTTCTGTGCTAAGCACGGAGTGCACCAGCCTGTCCATTACAGGCCTGTGACACATGCAGCCTGGGAGATGGCCAAACAGAGAGGAATGTCAGTATGGAGCTAAATTAACAAGCTGCATCTGTGTGGAATCTGTAGCCAGTCGCAGAAACGTGATGTATGTCTTAGTAAATGTGGCCCGATTATTTGTCGGATGATGAGATGTTGACGGTCAATTTGCAGCTTTACACTTGGTGGCTTTGCTTCTACTAATCAGCTGACAGGCTAGTGTAGTCAAGTTACAGTCTGAGGAACTCGATTGTTGTCTCTCAGCTATGCAATTAGTAGATATTCTAAATGCTGACTGAATTTTTTGAAACACAGGGATGCCATTTCTGCTCCTCCTGAAAAGGCTGTATTATATAAAATGGGACAAAAGCTGCACGAAAGAGTCAAATAGTAGGAGACAACATGACATGACATGAAGATGGCATGAAGATGAACAATATAAGTTACCTACACTTTAAATTATGACATGAATAGATCTCTTTCTCTCTCACCCGACCACACACACACACACACACACACACACACACACACACACACACACACACACACACACACACACACACACACACACTCTCTCTCTCTCTCTCTCTCTCTCTCTCTGTAATTACCCCTCAATCCATACAAATTGAATGAAGCCAGAACCGTGGTCTAAGAATATAGACCATAATTAATAAATTACAGCCACTCTACTCAATCATTCTCCACTTTGGGGACATGTAGACATCCCATTCTCTCCAGAGTAATTGACTGAGCCCACAGAAAACACACCTAGAGCCTCCATAGTGGCTTTGTGGATACATCTGGTGCCACTTCTTACAACTAAACAGATGCCTGAGTGAAACTGCAGGTCATATCGCAGATCTTCCAGCCTTTGTGTTTACAAGTAACAAATCAAAAGCATGCATTATTTCTGGGCTCTGAAAATACGCCTGGGGGAGCTATCAGATTTCTTCGCCACCCCCTCAAGCTTCCCCTCACAGCTGCTACACACGAGCAAGGGTGTTTTTTTTTTTCATCTAAAGAGGAAAAGGCTGACAGAGTCATCAAGTCCAAACGAGCAAAATCTTAAAATCTTTGAGTTGATGTAGATCCAGGTCTTTTTTCAATAATGGAAACAAATAGGTGTGCATTTTAAACAACTAAGTGGGGTGAGACAGGGTATATTTTCAAAGTCACTTATTTCTCTGAAATATGGAGGCATCATGCACCTCACAGTGCCTCCATTTACAAATATTTCTTTGAAAATAATATATTTAGTTGTCGTCGTGTGTGTCCCCCTGGGCTAAAAAAAGGGCTCACTGAAGACTGCTTAATGATTGTGGGGTCATGTATCAAATGCACAGCAGCTGGAGGCAAGAAGGGAGAGTACCAACAGTCTGGGGGCTGGGATGGTGGCGGTGGGGGGCAAAGTAAAGCCTGAGTGGAGTCTGGAAGGACGGGCCAGACAGGGTGTTTGGGTGCTGACAGTCGGTGTGAATCTGTAATGGCTGCTGAGCAGGGGTCACACTCACTGGACCTTAAGAGCTCTTCCCTCTGTTTATTCAACAAATTCATTGAACAGTCTGCAAATAAGTCAGTGTCTTTAGGTAAAGAGAGTGCAAATCATATTTTGTGTCAGTCATCCAGATTCAACTCCTGCGTATACAACCTTGAGAAACTGCAATGACAAGGACGACTTCCTTCAGTGCCAATTGGAAACAAGCACATTTGTTCTGTTGTAATAAACAATGTGAATCAAAAAGATGAACAGATTCGAGAATGTTAACTAGCTCAGATAATAATTCATGGACTCTCTGAATTTGACTTTTGCACAGTAATATGCTCACATTTCTACATGAACCTAATAGTTTTCTAATTACTTTAACTTATTGCTGTCATGTGCTGTAGCTTATATCAAACCTGTGGTTCTCTCCTGAACATGAGGGGAATGGTGGACATAAAGTACTACTGCCACCTGCTGGTGTTGTGGCTTGTATTGGCCATGATACTTGATATTGTAATTTAGGGCCACTTGCAGAACTTTCAACCCTCATTTCCAGACAGAACTCGGTCCTGGAAGCTCATCGGAGCCGGTGCAGTGGACTGACCTGAGGGGCGTGTCCCAGCAGGGCCCACAGTGAATCAGCTGACAGGGTCTTGACTCTGGAAAACTCAAGTGTGTCCGTCTCCTGTCTGTTGAGAGCGATGTACTGGCAGCCCTGGTAGTCTCCTTTCAGCTGCTTGCCACAGTGTAGGCGCACCAGATCCCACGTTCCCACCCTCTTCAGGACCTCCCGCACTGACTCCATCTGCCTGTACGACAGATGACCTGCAGGCAAAAAACAAGTTGAGCCGGTACCGTTTCTGTCAGAAGCCTCATTTTCTACGGTAGGACTCACTGCACTGTGACAAGAGTCAAGTTGTATAGTTGTGGTAACAGTCTTCAAACAAGTAGATTCATTTGGAGACATTTGGTTCCTCACCAAGGGTAAAAAAGGATCTGTCAGGACAGTTGTGACAGAAGGAATTAACATTTTAAGGTGGAGATTTATATAGTTAGGCAGCACAGTGGAATAGTGGCTGGCACTGTTGGCCCACAACAAGAAAGTCGTAGGTTTGATTCCTGGGCATGTTCTCCTGTGCTTGTGCGGGTTTCCTCCCTCTGTCCAAAGACATCATGTTTGGGTTAATTAGTGACTCTAAATTGTCTGTAGGTCTGAGTGTGAGTGGTTGTTGGTCTATTTCTCTGTGTGTTGGCCCTGCGATGGACTGGCGACCTGTCCAGGGTGTACCCCCCCACCCCCTCACCCCCTCACCCAATGTGAGCCGGGATTGGCAGCAACCCCCAATACCCAGAAAAAGATAAGCAGTAGAAGATGAACGAATGAATGATTTACATAGTTAACAGAACACCGATTGGATTCCTTTAGTGTTGATCGATATCTTTTATGTACCCACTCACCAGAGAACCAGGAGGGAGTCACTGCATCTGATATCCAGGCCATGTAGCCCTCCCTGAAAGATCTGAGGAAGTCATCTATCTGGCTGTGGGAGACCAGCTCCCTCCTCTTACTCAGCTCCTCCTCCAGCTCACAGTCGGGGGAGAGGAAGATGACCCTGCTGAAGAAAAGGCTTTGGCGCACGGACACTCCACTCCTCTTCAAATGGCCACGTAAGTTACCTGCCTTGGTCTAGAGGAGAAGGCATTTGTTTATAATAACCTTTGAACTAAAATGTGTCTATGTTGTCAAACAGACGTATGTGGTCAGATTTGTAGTCTTATATTTTCTGTGATAAGTCTGATTTAAATGTTAAATTAGTTAATTAGTTTTGATGGCCATGTTAAATTAAAATTTTTGTATATTAAAAAAAGTTTAGGCAATTAAAGGTAAGGTAAATCTATGGTAAATTTAAGGTAAAGACTAACAGTCCACTTTTTAATGTGTAATTTTACATATTTTAAAAAATTACACACTGTTAAATTTGGAGCACAGTCACGGTATATCTGCTTTGTGTAAATTAATGAAGTTAATAGAGCCAATTCCAGTAGAACTATTTCAATAATGCAGCGTACGTTTGCCATCAGACTCTTCTGTCCAAATTGAGTATCATCTATAGAGATGGAAATGAATGACTCCTCACAGACCCAGGCACATAAGGTGACAGCTGTGTTTAGGCACCTGCCTGCTTCCACCTCCCTCCATCCATGAACATAATTATGGCCTTTCAAATGAAGAGCACCCACTTGGGAAGTTTAGGAAGCCCCAGTGTAGTGTTTGAAATTTACATATAAATTGTCATGGTGACTCATAATCTCTTAACATGGCTGGGGTTTGGATGGAAACAATGTACTGGACAACTGATTAGACCTTCGACTTAAATATGCCAGACAGTTTGACATTCAGTTTTTTTTATGATGCTGTTTAGCCATTTAAAGCTGTAGGCGTCTTTTTACCGTGATAGCTCTAAGGGGATCTTCTGTCTGCTCGATGCAGGTATTGGTAGAGTTTTGGTCCTCTTCTTTCACTTGCACATGCCAGTTTCGGTTTTGCGCAGACACTGTGCCTTTCCAGAGTTTCACATCAATACAGAAGATCCCATGGCCTATGAAAAAAAACAAAAAACAAAAAAGAACCAAGCATTAATCGAAGTGAAAGTTTATGGAGTAAATAATTTCCTGGATGCCTCAGTCCAAACATTACTTATACATTATACATTATAAAGAAATTTATTTTAGAAACTAGACACAAAACAACTGGATAGGAAATGACATGCAAGCCACGTTAACCAACTCAAATACATAGAATTTGATGATGTGTATGATATATTTATACAGCTCAACATGAGAACACATAACAAATATAATGTGGTGATACTACTACTGGTACTTTGCGAAAAACTTCCAAAATTATGAGTCAATATAATGACTATGGAATAATTTGCTCCTAATTTAAATGTACAGGCAGCACTGTCATGAAATATACTTTTCTTACACCAACCTGTGAGGATAACAATGTTGATGTCATCTTTGGTGGTCTGAAACTGATCAGGGATACGCAGGTTGCTGTAAACATCTTCCTTTCTCAGCCCGGTGAGTTTCCTACAGTAAAGGTAATATAAGTTTAGATGTATTGTAAAAGTTTTGTTTTTGAGCACAAACTGACCTATTTTTCTAGCCTCCCGGTGAATGTAATTCAAATAGTAACTTGTCTTTTGGCTGCTTTAGTCTCTCCCAACTTGACATCAGATTCATTAACCAGCCAATTACTGTCTGCTGTTCTGTGTTTAGACAGTGTTGAGCTTTAAATCAAAGAAAATGGCTGAATGGCACTAGTGTGTGCCACAAGCCCTTTGGGTGAACCATTCACTGTCAGTTTCATAATTACAATTAGATCCTTTATATTTATTTGTACATTTGTGCAGATTTATGTATACTCAGTACTTACCTGACATGCTGCAGAAATTCAGGCAGTGTTTGTGGGTGCATCTGGCTTTGGCCTTGGGCACTTTGTGAAGCTTTGGCGCTGACCTGAAAGTGCGTAAACAAGGTGCCAAGCTGAAGCATTCTGGTTTGTGTCTGAAAAAGAGGATTAACATCTAAATGACAAATCACTCATATTAAGAGACAACACATGCACATGCAGAACAATAACTTCTCAACATAGACAACACAGCTTTTAGATGTTAAGCTTAGTCAGTGTAGACAGCATCTGTAACCAAATCAAACATGTTTGTGTTTAAATTGAGTTACTTTCACGTTTAAAAACAGCTTTAGCATTCTGATCAAGCCTCACATGCATCCTGAAGTTAAGCTAGCTGCTGCAGTTGGGGTTAACAGCTTTGTTGACAAGACTTGAACTTGAACTTGAGGAGAAGAGAAGAAAGAACAAGGTCACACGTTGAACTCGCACAAGCATCGAAACAAAACAACACGTACTGTTGAGGTCGCTGGGAAATGGAGGAAAAACTCGAAACCCCTCCGTCTTCAACTTCGGTGTTTTTCTTACTTTTTTTCCCCCTCTAAATAACGAGCCACCGTAAGGCTGTTTCTCAATGTGCCGGCCCTCCTCCTCCTCCTCCTCCTCCTCTCCGGCTGCACTTCCAGCCTTCCTGGAAGAAGTAAACAACAGACCACGTGCATCAGCCGCAGCATCACATTACGCCTCTCCAGACGTGACGTCAGGCGCGTCACTCAGCCCGGCACGTGGACCGTAAATACCGCGGTGTGTGCGATCCCTGCTCGACTGTAACAACTACCGAAGCAAATGTGACAAATCCGTGAATTCGTAGCACATTTTAACTATTTTAACAAAAAAAAAAAAAAAAAAAATATATATATATATATATATATAGTAAATTAAATTAACTACTGTGAATTAAAGTCGGGATATTTGAAAGTAATTCAGAGCAAAAACTTCAAACTTAAAAATATACAAGTTGTTTAAATTCGATCAGCCTAAATATTCAGATTTGATATCCGGAGTTACCAAGGTGACGCAACTCGAGCTAGCATCCAGCCAATCAAGTTGCGCCCCATTGGTCACGTGAGTCTTATTACACCACGAAGGCTGTTAGCAATAGCAACGAACAAAAATGGCGACGCAGGTTTTTAGTGTTTCTCGTCTGAGCTGTTGGAAGGTAAGCTTATGTTAGCCGCTTTTGACAAGACATGTAATTTCCATTACTGCCAGGCAATTGGAGCATAGTTTTGAGAAAAAAAAAAACATTGATACTTATATATTCTTAGAAGAAAGCTATAATTTAGAGACCTACGCAGCTGGTTCAAGTTTAAGTTTTGATTGTGTTAAAAACTAAAATGTTGAAATTAATATTATGCATTACAGATGACCCTCAAGAGAATAAAAACAAACCTATCGCAGTGAAATGTTTAACCTAGATTTAGTTAATATTTACATTTTATGATTCATAGCATTTGGGAGGGCACTGCGTATACAGTGGGGTTGAAAAAGTCTGGGACCAGTTTTCTCATTCTGTTTTGCACATATTGGCTTTTTTCCATCCTGAATTCAGATAGTACACTATGGATTTCAACATTCAACAGGATTCTCACATCCTGCATAAGCCTACAGAGAGGATATTACAAAAGTGATGAAGAATATTTAATTCGGCAGTAAACACACACACTGAAAATCTCAATGTGCTGATAAACAATATGTGGATAGCACAAAATACTATGAAAGAACTTAATATCAAGAGCAGATAGCCAAATCAGCTCATATGGGCTCAATAGAAGCCAATAAACAGAGGCACTCTGTCCCTCCTGACCTTCACTTCTGGTTTAGATCAGCGCGATAAAGCAGGCGCAACCTCAATAAAACCCATACAATGGAGTTAAATAAATAGATATTAAATTAAAGCAGAGGCAATACTGGCTGAACTGTTGCAGGAATTCAAAACAAAAGCTTCTTTGTCCAGTTTAATATTGTCTACAATCACCACAGCCTGATACCTTTCAGATCGTTTTCATCTCTTGCCTTGACGTATCAACACATATAATCATCTTGTATTGGAACTTGTAAATGACGCGTGTGTGTGTGTTTGTTTGTATGTGAGAGAGCAGCAATGTTTATATATTAAATGTGTTTCCTGCTCCTAGTTTGGCTTTTTTGGTCAGGGGTAATATCAAATTCCTAATCTGTCTCATCTCTGACTGTCCATCAAGGAGGAGTTCATCGTGTCAAACATTGTCGTGAGTGCATGCTCGTCTTTACCCTGTTACATTTTATGTCCTTTTAGCTGCCAGATATACCAAATAAGTTTTCAGATGAGGAATTACCAACTGGTTATTTTGGTGTCACTATGTGCAAACCCATGTTGCGTTCAGCCTTTTGTCATGAACTGGAATGCAAGACCTCTTCATGCCCACTGCATGCTTGAAGTGGTTACTGAAGCCTTGTCTGCTATTGTGAGTGTTAATGTCATTTTCACTCACAATGTGTCAGGATTTACTGAGGGTTTTACGTCCCCTCTAAAGTCTAATTAGGCATCAGAGTTCACACTTTGGGGGTCTAGCTATGACTCTATAGAGGATTTAGAGACCTTTAGTAAAAATAAATTAGCATAATATAGAGACTGATAATGATATGAATTTCATACATTTTTCAAAATCTGAATATCATCTATAATCACATGATATAGATATAGATCGTGCTATCAAAAAAAGATAATTTTTAATGCTGATGATTTTTCCATTTTCAGTCTTTGAAATCAAATATCTCATTTGCAGAAGTAATGGCTCCAGGACATGGCTGACGCACTTCTCACTAATTTTTGCTCATTTCCTTTGAATTATTAATGTGAGAGATTCTCCATATGCTCTCTGAGTATTCTTGCCCATTCGTTTTAGGGAGAATTTGCATTTTAGAGTGAAGAGTATAAAGAGTTTAACTGCCCCAATCAAACGGTGTGATTTAAATCCTGTCTAATCAAGATGTTTAATCGGGGTTGTAGCTCACTGACCTGAAGTAAATGGCCTCAATGTTCCTTGGTCTCAGTCACCTGTATAATTAGGGCCATCTCACCTGAAAAAGCCTGGATACTGCAATGAGGTTTGCAAAAATAAGACTGCAGAAAACAAGGTGAAATTACCCGTAAGGGGCTGTTTTCGGCTAATGTGTTGAATGCCGAATTACTAACAAAAGAGTCAGTTTATAATCCCCCCTGATATAATAAACTCAGTTAAACCTGTACTAAAAAATTAAACATGAAAGTGTGAAAAACTGTTTTGGTATCGACCCAAAGAACCTTCTTTGTGACTGGCCTGCCTCGGTAATTAGTTATGCCATATGAAGAGGTAATTTGTATGCTAAAGTTTAATTGTTCAATTATCACTGGATGTGAGAGGTGGCCTTGATGCCATTTCATCATGTTTGAAAATAGTGTTGAACTCCTCATGCCACATATTGTAATAGCTGGCAATTACAGAGAGAGCCCTCTCACTAAGTTGACTGATGCAGACTGGCCTCGCTGAAAAGCCTCTGCTACCTGCCTGCTGCAGTCGCTGGCAGCAAAGAGTGTTTCCATTCAGTCTACAGAGATGAACCAGCCAAGCTCTCAGTGTGGAAAAAGGCCTCAACTAGCTGATGACAGACAGCATAAACACCAACTACATAAGTACTACTGAGGGACAACATGTTAAAACAACATTATCTCAGCGTAAATGGCACAAGACAGTTTGAACGTTCCTTATTATCATCTTCACTTATGAAAATAAGTTGAACTAAGTTGAATTGAGCAATAATCACATGCTTTTTTTTGCAACTCAGGGAATTTTTTTAATTTTCTCTCAATGTAGGCCAACAAAACCAAAAATAGCAGTAGTACCCTTTTAATTTCAGAGATTTTCATTGAATGTAGTGTAACAATTACTATTTTATCAAATCAGTTTTGTTTTTGTTTTCTACTGTGGAAAGAAATAATGTTGCCATCTACAGACTGCTATAAAGCTATCTGTAACCAAGAGAATCACAAAGTCAACAGAAATGTGCAGGTTCATATAAAGCAGTGTGAAATATTAAAAGTCCACAGTACATACAATAAATGACAAAGGAAGAAAATACTGGATGTGGATGATGTATGTAAATCCTGTCAGAAATGAGAGCTTAAATGTTCATTTAATGTGCTTTTCTGTTTCTTGGACCCTTTGAGGTCTGTGTGATACAGGCATTTATTCTGTTGTTGCAGCTACATACATCAGACATGTCCTGAGATGACGACTGCTGATTACAGATCCATTTCATGCTTTTCATGGGCTCAGATGGGAATCCAAATGAAGGGATAAAGATGTCATTTTCAAGATTCTCGTTAGTGCTCATAATTGAAACATATGTGTCCAGTTTATAATTAACCGCTATAACATGAGAGGTGATGACTTTGACTGGGTCCATTAATTCTATTTTGTTGAGTCATGTAATTTACCTTTTGGACACAGGACACAGGAGTGGTTCACATAAAGAGATGACATTTAACAGAAAAAGAAAAGCTAAATCTAAATATAATCAAATGCTATTAGCTGGTGGATGGTCATCATTGTTTTGTGTGCCATCAGCTCAAACAATTTAGCATCAAAAAAGCTTACTTGAACATACTGTGTATGGTTCATATAGCTAACTTGGACTTTTACAGCCTCATATTTGGCCTAAACTCAGAATTTATTTTCAGTCAGAGATGAAATAATGACTGTGACTTTTAAGCTAACACAGCGAAAGTGTGATCAACATGCACAAAGAACTATTTGTACACATTTTCTTTGTTGACAGCTTTAGGGTCTCATATAAACCTGTCTCATTTTCATTTTCGTTGCAGTAAATACAATAAATATTCTTCTTTGTTTGAGCATTGGGCAGCGACAGACACAGTCCCTTTGATGAGTGATTTGTAAAATCAGAGGTTTAACAACAGGTGTTTTCAACTCTCCCCAAACAGAAAATATCCCTTTCATGTTTCTCCAACTTGGTACTCACAACCTAAAACAAGGGTGCAATTGTGGTTGTCACCAAACAATGACATTTTTTCTTTCTTTCACTCCCTAAATTCCCCATATCATCTCTACACAGATGAGCAATTTGTCTGTCATGGGGTCTGGGGCATCGGCCCACTCTAGGCCTATTTCACTGACAGCACTGTTATTAGCTGTAAGCTGAGCTAGGGGGCAAATGAATCTGCCCACTGTTCAGGAGGCCAGGGCTCTTTTCAGCGATTAATTTGATAAATATATTAATTATGAATCTGGATGACAGTACAATCTGATTGTCAGGCTTCCAGACTTTGCCTTTGTGATAAGTCAGCTTTGAGATGTGGTTGCTGGGTAAGGGGGGTGTCCTCGGGTTTCGGGAGCTGTCATCCCTGAGGCTCAGCCTCTTATCAGCACCCGACCTATTCACTCAGTAATTTCCTGTGTGTTGTAATTAAATGGAGGCTTTCTGATTGCAAGTGACTCTTTTTAAGAGGTTCTTCTTGGGTTTCAGGTGGAAAGGCCTGCTTCTCCTGCCCTCTGCAGGACTCATTCGGCACTGTAAATCTAAATGTACAAAAGGATATTCTTCATTAACAACCCTTTTTAATCTGTGCCAGACAAAATGTATCTGTTTGGTATGAGAACTGTGCATGGTGGTTTGTCTGATTGCCAACTTCCCCAAACAAATGTCAATATTAATAGAAAATTCCAACGAATTATTGCCATTTTCCAATAATAATCCAAAAATGTGGATCTTTTGTTGTCTTATTGACGTACTTAAGTTAAACTCAAACCACTTTCATCATATTTAGCAAAGCATTAGTCCTAATAACCTAAATGACAGTATGTTTTATATCTGCACCAGGATCGTTGACTCCTTTGAGGTTTCGGAAATCCATGGCTGGCTGCCTACTGTGGATTATGGACATTTACTGGAGGTGCTGACGCTATCCTGAGCCCAGTGTGAGGCCTGCTGAAGTGGTCTACTGCTGGTTTAGTCGGACAAGTGGTTACCATGCAGAGGAAGTGCTGCCCTCCTTCACACCTCTTCCCTGGTAACAAATCCCATATATCCCTTGTTTTTGTTTTTTTTTTTTTTCATCCACCAGCAAGCACTATTAATTCAAACAGTCGAGCCGTTTTGGAGGCTGTAGCTCCCAGGACAGCAATGGGGAAGATGTGGGGCAGTGGCTTCTCATTGTTACTGCCCACCCCAATGGGTGCCTGCTATGTGGCCCCATTTACTGCAGTGACTAAATGGAGTTATGTTTTGGGCCTTTTACGCAGACCTTGGAGATTTAAATAGTTTCACACAGTGTGTTCACCTTTACTTGTCAAGTTATTAAAATTATGAATATTTTTAATCACTTTTAGCACAATTTCAGCTGGTGGCAGAGTCATTGTGCAAGTGGAAATTTTGACACAATCTGATATGACAGCTTTTTAAGTGTTGTAAAATTAAACTATGTAATATCTCATCCTGTCAAACAGCGTCTTGGCTGAAAGCCCAAACTGTAGGTCACCTCTTACTTATATTCAAATGTGTGAAATAATTCATTTATCTATGAGAAGACAAGCAGACAATTTACTAGCTCAATTGATAAGGATATGCGCCAGAATGACTTAAATATGAAAGAGATAAAAAAACAGCACTGACCTTCCTTTACCACAAGGAGGAAGCAGTGATTAAATTTTGCCCCATATGGCATTCATTGCCCCCCTCACAGAATAACAGCCTGGCAGGAGTCCATTGGTAGTACTGTTGTGCTTCACTAGATGGCAGGAACGTACGATGTAATGATTTTGCTTTCATCCTCATGACTGTGAACTTCAAAGATAATCTCTTTTATAAGCCAACCACCTGAACAAACAGGAGACTCAGTTTTTGCTTTTCTGTCTGTTCAACAGAGATTGCTGAGATGGTGATTGGGACTGTAGATGTGATGGTTTATCATGAAAAGATTTATGTAATGTTATTTTATGGTATATCCCAAGTATGTCTGAAAGACCTTACTGTTGCAGAAATGGCTACATCACCCTTTGAGAGCAACATGCCGTAGAGGGGACACCAGAGGTTAATTGCAATCTACTGCAAGCTGGATACAACAGCTCTGAGCAAACAGGAGGGGGAAAAATTACACTGTCACATTCATGCAATCATGCTGATATGAAATTAATTTGCTGAAGCCCAAATCTGCTGTCATCCCCCTGTTGTATTCCATTCTTGCTGGCTATGTTAAGCCAGAAATAAAAGAATAATTACACATTAGTGTTTCTAATTAAGGTTTCTCTCTAAGGTGAATTGAAAACTGATAGAATTTGGGGGGATTTATTAAATTACTGTGAAATCAAATTAGGGGAGCAAATTAATCCTTGCAGTGAATTAGATCAGTGGATGGGAAAATTGACTTCCCAACACAAAGCATGGGATGAGCAGGATTGGTGTAAAACACAGACCCAGTGCAGGTTGCTAAGCCCTGGTGATTATTGAAGATGAATGGGAGCACGGTTTTAGTCATCTGAAGAATGTTCAAATTGACCACATTATCATGTAAAGGAAAAATCTGTGTGTCATCTGGAAAGCATCCAAAGGAGCAAGCGACACAATTTCAAGTTTTCTGATATATATATATATATATATATATATATATTTTTTTTTTTTTTTTTTTTTTTTTCTTTTTCTTTTTCTCCCCCCCTCTGGGCAAGCCTTGAAAAGTGTCCTTGGCTCCTCACATGCTGACAGCCTCCTGAACGGCTTTTCTCTGACTCTCTTGCACCCTGATTTATCATCCTGGTGAAATCCTGCACACTGATGCTCGTATGTCTTACTGTATTTTCCAGGTATTTTCACAATGCACTCACAGACTCCGCCTGCTTTAGCATTGATTCCCAAGTGGTTTGCATCCCAGGAGAATCACTTTTACCTGAATGCACCAAACTCAGTGATAAACTGCAGCGGCTTGAGGATGGAGACTAATGATGTAAGTTTACACCAACACAAACACTACAACATTTTACCTTGTAGTAATGTGAAGACGTAGTTTTATATATTGGCAAATAAACATATTTATTGCAGAAATAGATAAGCATATTGATACTTCTCTCATTTCAGACGTTGTTAGAGTGGAGGGGCTAGATCCAGGGGACAATTAGCTGAGCACAAACACTGAAGCTATTGAGTTTGGAATACGATATTCTGGTATTCACTGTTAAGTTTCTTTCTTTTTTCATTTGTACTTTGTGCGAAAAAGCCTAACCCTTCCTGCTTTCTAAAGTTTCCAATCTTAATGCCAAGATAACTTTTCTCTGGACGTGGCAGTCAACGACAAAGTGAATAAGCTTTTTGGTCAAAGTGTCACTTCCTGGAACAGGCCCATATATTTTTCAATCCCTGCTATAACTGTCTATGAGGACAGTTACAGTTCACTAGTTTCTAGCTTTAAGGCTAAATATGTTCATGCTGAAATATAATAATAAATATAATACAGTTTAAATTAAATTGCCCTCTTAGGCTTATCAAGCCACTCCAGTGTTATTCAGGCTTCAGATATTTTTGCTTGAGCTGTACTTTGACTCTGTAGTAGACAGTGCAACCTCATGCTGCTAGCCATCATCAAAAACTTGATTGATTTTTCCCTTACCCAATGATCTAATAAGTGTTCAGAGTGAAGGGAAACAGATGATGTTTTCTGGAGATACAAGGGTTGTTTTTTTTTTTTTTTTAAGTCGAACAAAGGGCAGAGTTCAAGGATTTCTAGCCAGTTTCTTCAGGCTTTATTTCTGAGTGGACTCATAAGTTATCAAATCTGCTGCCGTGATGTTACTGAACTGAATTTTTCAACTTCAGATAGTCATAAGCACAACAGGTCTATGAGATAACGGGACTATAGTAAAGATAGTGTCATGAAGGAATATTTAAAATTATGGAGGATGCTTTTAAATTGATTTAAGTGACCTACATTAGAAAGAAATACAGTTTATGCACTTTACTCTGTGACAAAAACATAAATGTCTGTTGAGTCTTCATCTGGAGGGCAAGTCCAAAATCACTCTGTACTATGTTTGAACATTTGTAAGAAGATCAATGCATTGCAAATAGTGTTTGCTTTTGCTGTTTGATGTAGCAGAAGATTTAAAGAACAGCTGATAATGACAGCGTGAACTCATCTGTGAAATAAAGAGATGAGACGATGACAGCCTCCTATCTGAATTGCTGTGTGACCCAGTTTGACACCGTAAAGGATGATTGTGCAGAAACTTCTGTCATTTATACTGAGATGTGGTGAAAATCCCACTGCTATTAACGTCAGCTGAAGCTTTTCCCCTATTAACCAAAGATAGCGTTAATTCCAGCTCTTTCCACAGTTTTATCCAATTATGCTAGAAATCTGACAGCTGCTGTAATTGCATAGCAAGGTTGAAGACAATAATTGCAGACACATTTTATTGTACAAATAGTAACCGAGGCAACACCATGTCCAGCTGAAATTCTTTGGTTTTGTAACTGTAATTGCTGATTATTTCTTGCCTTGAGCATAGCTTTACAAGGGCAGAACCCTCCTGGATCGATGATAAAAACATGCTTCTACACCATAGTCTGAAGCCTGTATTAAAAGTGTGCTGATTATAAATTGCTGATGGTAGCTCAGGCTTGTTGCTGGGTTTCGATGCCACTCCCACTAACATGAAAGGACACTGGCCTCAGATTGTTTAGGAGGGGGTTGTTAGGATGGTACGCCGGCCAGACGGAGGACATGCACAAAAGCTTTTATCAAGGAGGCTTTTCTAGTAGCACATGTGCAGCACTCAGTGATATATTAATACATTATTGTATTATTGTTAGCAATGCATTAACGTCAGCAGTACTTTAGTGTTTTGGCTGGTTAATGTTTTTATCAACGGTATTTTAAATGCTTCTTGACCATGCCGCATCAGCAATGCTTTATAATTGCAAAGATGATGCTGAAGATGATGTCTGGGATTTATTCTGCTTTGTAACTAGTACAGATTTCAGGCTGCATTGAAAGTGACATGACAGTTCAGAGATGGTTGGTTAGGGTGCTAACTGCAGTATGAGTGAAGATATGATAGTCAACATATCGAAAACTTAAACATTTTAAACATGACAGATCATTTAAATAATATCATTGATTTCAGGGATGGCTGTTTCAGCTGGCTGGTTAGTTGGTCCACCATTAAGCAACTAATAATATGACATGGTTAAGACATTCGACAGTCCATTTGACATTAATTGTCCTTTGAGAATGAATTCTATTTGGTGATTCCCCAATTTTTCATCAGATCTACATATTTTTTTTTTAATCCCTCAATATCCCAGCTTGGCTTTATTTACAATGAACATTAGCATGATGACAAATACATCCCTCGAAAATGTAGAAGAGCATTGAGTGAAAAGCAGCTCAACATTACTACTTTCTCCAGCTGTTACTCAGTGAGGACGAAAAACAAATGCAAGAGGATATTTATAATTTATTGTTAAATTACATAGCAGCATTAACAGACTTGATCATCGAAACATAAACCCTTTGTCACAAAATCAAAAACACCAGAGCTGATAACATTATGTAATCACAGACAATAAGACACCAGAACAGGGTTATTTTTAGCAACGCTCTAACAAAGCCTGTAACTGTAAATACCTCTCATTGACTGAACTGTTTGCTAATTATAAACCTGTCTGTTGAGAACAGGTAGATGGAGATATATGATGTGACAAAAGTGTTGTTCAGGTCCATCGAAGAGCTCCCCTGAGCGCTGATGCTTGTTGTTAATGACTTTGTTAAAATCAAGCTGACTGTGCCTTCCCAATTACATTGATCTCTGGGGAGTTCCCTGATGGGAGGGAAACCAGCTTGCGGTTATAGGTGACACCCATGTGGGTGGTATCATGACGGTCAGGGACATACAACCCATGTGGTCATTCACGTTGATGGACTTAAAGCAGCTCCAGATTTTAAAATACCAAATTGACAAATGCAGACATTAATAATGAATTAGTGGCTTTGTTGTTCAGAGTTTGGTGAGCATTGACCAATTTTTGACTTTCGCTTTTTGTGTCTGTTTTTATTATAAATATTTTAATTTATTTAATCCATTGGTGGTGTTTCATAATTTTCTTCATTAATTCTTATCTCTTTATAGTGTAATTCAGGTGTTTTAATGAAATAGAAGAGTGATTGCTTTCAGCTACACTCAGGATGGAAATGATGCTTTGATGCTTCACAATTTCAGGATGACTCTTTCTGCATGAGAGTGTTTTACCCAAACTGCTGGGCCTTTTTTCTTTTCCAGTTTCCTGTTCAATATCAAACAGGTTTCAGTGGCGATGGCTATGTCAGGGCGGAAATGAAGCTGGCTTCTCAGCACTCTTGTTTGCTCTGTTAGTACCTCCCCTTGTCCTTCTGGCTGCGGGACATTTCACTGTTTGTATGAAGCTTCTTCTCTTGAGTCCTCGCCTCTGACACCTCTTTGAGCCATAAGGCAGCTTCACTCTCCTGTGTTACGTAACGCATCATCTCAAGTCTAAGTTTTACCAGCTTTCTTAGTTGTCACATTGAATTCCCCAAACTTTTTGCTTCAGCACCAAATGCTGACTTTAGTTTCTTTCAACCCAGCACTGGGAAATCCTGCATCACTAGTTGAGATATGTTAAAATATAAGTGACAAGTCTCTGTTGAAAAGGTGAGTCAGGAAAACATAGAAGCTAAAGCATACAACTAGTTTTAAAATGTATGCTTGCCTGCCAGTCCCGAGGAACTCGAGTGTGGAAATGGAACTGGCAGCAAATTCAAATCCACACTGTCAGAGCAAAAAGGGAGGAGTGCTGCAGGCTCTGTTTTGGCCTACTATCTCTCATAGTCAAGTCCTGCACTTGTTAATAATCTCTGACAAGCGGTATTATCCTCAAAGTGTGGACCTGCACACTTGATATCTTGTCTCAAACACAGCAAACTCAAAGTAAACCAGCTAAAACATGAGGATTTACTGCTTTATCCTGTTTTGTCTCTGTATTATATACACATCTTTCAATATTTTATGGGCTGAACATTACAATAATGCAAAAACAGAATAAATTATAAAAATAGTTTGATGTCCCCTGGTCACCAAGTCACCAAAATCTAAACAAGTTTTGGCCTCAATTTGGCCTTTACCTCAATATAAACGAAGTGAAGCCTCCTCACTTCCTACACAATACGAGACTTATTTGCTTGATCTACCTGTCTCAGAGCTTCTAAATCCTCCGATAACTCAAGCCCAGTTTAAGATGAATGGCCCAAGTATCCTGAACAGTCTGTGCTTGGTGTGATTAATCAGTCAGACACACTCTACCAATATCAGATCTCTCGTGCTCTCTCGTGCTTAATGCTCTCCTTAAACATTGGCATCCATATTTATCCAAAACCATTTCCATATATGTATATATTGGTTTAAAGTGGCATGAAGCTCAAGAGGTGATTTTTTTTTTTTTTTTCTTTCCCTCTTACACGTTCTGGAAAAATCTTACAAAAGAAGAAAATTCTCCTGCCACAACTAGCTTTATTTTTAGAAGGACTCTTTTTACGGGCTCCATTGTGCGTGCAACTGACATTTAATTATAAAAACAGTCATTTAAAAGATGCCACAGAAAAAAAAAGCTGCACTTGTACTGGAGCTCAACTGGTGGTTCTGTGCTGATAAGGCCTTTTGAACTGACAAGAGAGGCCTGCAGAGGCACTTATGTGACAGTGCTTGATTGTGCCATCTCTCCAAAAGCTGGTTGCCCCCATGACATGTGAGAGCATAAGTGGAAATGCCTCCATCATGATGAAAGGCTCACTGAGGACCAAGATGGGGTTGCATTTCAGTTTAATCACACCCAGCAGCTGGCAGAGTTGTCTGTTCTTGTCTTCTCTTTACATCAGGAGCAACCCCCCCCAAACCCCCCCCAATCCACCTCTCAAACACCATGACAGCATCGTGTTTTAATGAGACTTGTCCCTTACTTTCTGTCTTATCTCATCTTCTTTCTTCTCACCTTTTTTGCCATGCTGAAGAAAGAAGAAAGAATACAGTGGCATTGTATCACAGTCAAACACCATGCAAATGTGTGTTGCAGTAACAATAACTCTTTCCACCCACCCCCCACCGACGCCACTCCCTTTCCCTGATTGCAACCACAACAACCACCTCACCCTGATTCTGTGCTTAAAGTGTCTCACATGCCGCAGCACACTCCAATGAGTCCCACGCTTCAGAGGAAAAATACTCCCTCCACACAGAAGTCCAGAGGGGCAGCAGCACAGAGCGGGGGCGTCATCCGGCTTCCAGAGAAATGGAAGATGTTGCTCCTTATCAATGATTGAGGCAGACTTAATCAGTGAAGGAGTTTGAGTAAAGCATGAGGAGGATGGATGCTGGAATGAAATTAAACCCGAACTTATAAATATTTGTTTTCTTTCAGAATGAGATTAAAAAATCTAATTACATGAGCCTGAGGTGATAAAAGGACGTATTTTTTGACGGTTCAATTTTCTCCTTAATGAGATGCTGCATGTGCTCCTTTGTTTGGTGTGCCAGTTTTCTTTACCTACCATGTGTGGATTGTCAGGACACTGCTTTCCTCTCAGCCCACTCTGCCTTCAAAATAAGCACTTTGATGGCATCTGATGCAGCTTAAAAATGACAATGAGTGGTCGTTTATTTAAAACATAATAGTCCAAGAAATGAGCAAAAGAAATCTCCCACATTTGTTAAATGAGTTTATGTTACGTGTGAGGAAGGAAACTCTTAATGCCATTTTCTCTGTATGCTGAGAACTGTTATTAATGTCCCTTGTCTGTATCCCAGAGGAGACTGGGTGGGGGGGGGGGGGGCAGATAAAGTAGCCCACACACTGTGCAGTGTGAGCGGAGGGGTGATGCTTCAGGAGCGCATCCCAGGACGACAAACCCCCGCTGCAGGACGCAGTGCCGGAGCGGAGCAGCGTGGCACGACAGCTTGTTTTCTGTAGTTCAGCGTGGGAGGGGGGGGTGGTGGAGGGGGGTGAGACCGACCGAGAGATCCCCCCAAACATACTTCTCCTCCGCTGACAGAGACCATGTAGCTGAGAGGAGTCGCGGCTCTCCTCCGGAGGAGAGATCTGGGGATGCCCGGACACGGCTTTGGGTGATTAATGGCGTTTTTTTTTTTGTTTTTTTGCGGCGCTGAAGCGGAGATGATGGATGTGTGCACAGAAAGTGGGGGAAAGTGAGTGCCGGGGCCCGCAGGATGGACACTGCGGAGGTAATCCTCTCTGTGCTGGTGGTTGTGATCATTATTGTGTCGCTGCTGTCCAACGTCCTGGTGCTCATCTGCTTTCTGTACAACCCGGAGATCCGCAAGCAGGTCCCCGGTCTGTTCAACCTCAACCTCACCTTCTGCAACTTGTTGCTGACCGTGTCCAACATGCCGCTCACTTTGGTGGGACTCGTCAGCAAGGCTCAGCCGGGGACGGACGGCTTCTGCCAGATCGTGGGATTCCTGGAGACCTTCCTGTCCACCAACTCGATGCTGAGCATGGCAGCTCTGAGCATCGACAGGTGGATCGCGGTGGTGTTCCCGCTGAGGTATCGCTCCAAAATGCGCCACAAGGACGCGGCTTTCGTGCTCGGCTACACGTGGGCGCACTCCATGTCCTTCTCCACGGTGGCCACCAGCCTCTCTTGGGTGGGATACCACCGGCTTTACGCGTCCTGCACCCTGTCCAACCCCAGGGCGAGCAGCCGGACCCAGTTTGTAATCTTCACCGTCTTTTTCCACTCCTTCACCTTCCTCCTGTCTTTTATAGTGTTGTGTGTCACATACCTCAAAGTGCTTAAAGTGGCGAGGTTTCACTGTAAGAGGATCGATGTGATCACAATGCAAACTTTGGTGCTGCTGGTGGATATTCACCCCAGGTGAGCCCCTTTCACTTGCTCCTGTGCGCAGAGCACCTCTTCCCTACTGATGCCATGAATATTAATATTAGGAGAGAGCAATTTCATTTGTATTTCAACACTGTAGAGTGAGAAGAAGGAGGGTAAAAATAAAAACTGTACAAACGCCCCCCTCAGGCCTAAAACAAGGGGGAGGTTCTTCTTCTTATTGATTTTAAAACCTGAAATGACACTATTCTGTGGATATGTGTGTGTGTGTGTGTGTGTGTGTGTGTGTGTGCGCGCGCAGGAAACCGTTCAGTTATTGATACTCTGCACTGACATTTGAGTTGTGCCCTCAGTATTCAGAGGGGATGCAAAATATAATTACAATGAAATGTCATACAGAGTAATTGCTTTACTCTTCCTCCACACAGCATGAATAAAAACAATGTGTGTGTGGATTGTAGACCACTCCTCCTCTCTATTAGGTCCATGCTGATGTTCTAACTCTGGCTGCCTTTGTTCACAATGATGACCTCAATTTCCTTCCTTCAAGTGTTCCACTGTAATTCAGGCGTTCAATACTTTTAATGCAGAAGAGTATTTGGGGAAGAAAAAAAAAACTTGATTATTTTGGTCCAGCTCAGTCTCAGTCTCACTCTGTTCTACAGAACAGAACGGATGGCAGCACCTTCACTGTTTTCTGCCTTTCATAAGATTTCTAGAGGCCCTTTGAGATCTTCCTTGAATGTGTCTCCATGATTATCAACAATGTGTCCCCAGTGTTCGCCAGCGTTGCCTAGAGGAGCAGAAGAGGCGACGGCAGAGAGCGACCAGGAAGATTAGCACCTTCATCGGCACCTTCATGATCTGCTTTGCTCCCTATGTGATCACAAGGTGAGTCTTTGAGAGAGAGAGAGAGGCGTGGAGGGGGGGGGGGGGTCCATGCCGGCCTGGCACACACTGCAGCGTAGGCAGCCTTTGTGTTTTGCTGGTATCCCCCAAACCTCCCTCCTCTCCTGTCCACTGCCTCCACTTCCTCCCCTCTGTCTTGTCTCTGCATCCTCTCCACACCAGCAAGAGTTGGAAGATGAGATTGGCTGACCTTGTGATAAGTAATATGCCTCTGCTCTGCTGTTGCTGCTGCATTAGCACTTTTCTTCTCAAGTTCGATGGGTGCATCTGTTAGTTGGGTAAAACCCACTTGCATCAATCACTTGATAAAAACAGGATGTCAGTTGATGACTACAGTGAGTGAGATGTGTGTGATGTGCGTATGACAGTTTTGTTTGTACATATTAAAAATTGCACAAAGGAGACAACTCAATTTAATCAGCAAATTTTTCCATCCCTTAATTTTGCTCATGTTGCTTTTGTGAATTTTGTGAATTTACCAGAAAGAGCTTCCTATCCAGAATAACAAGGACACAGCTGATAGAAGAAGAACATTCTTTGTAATGTTGTGTGCACCCCAGTCAGCCCATTAAACTCATAAATAGTGTGGCCAACCTTAAAACGTGGACCCAGAAAACTAAATGTATCTACCTCCAGTATATGAGACAATTACTAAGAGTAGTCAGTAAATGTGTGTGTATCCAACTGGCAAACTAAAATGCACTCAAAACATGTGATCTTTTAAATGTACCGTTATTTCACACTACTGTAAAAGAATGCAGTGTCACAACAGAAACGGATGAGTTGCTTGTTGCTGGGGGAAAGAAATGTCAAGCTAATTGCAGATGGCAGTGAAACAGCTCCAGGACCAGCTCAAAGAACAGAAAATAATTACTCCAGAAAAATATTTTCCTGTGTGTTTTTAAGCATAATTGGTTCTTGCCCCGTGAAGTCACAGCTTGATCAACATGTGATGTCGCAAGTGTCATTTTCTTTTCGTGTAATACGGATAAATACACTGATTTCTCATATATTGGCTTGAATTTAAATATTGTAGGGAACTGGCCCTTTAAGACATCCTATATTAGTACCTGTTATGTAACATGCTTACTAGGAAGATGTTGATGTGATGAAGATGAAAATCGGCTTGGTAGGACAAAACTGTCCCGAATGTTTTGCTCTCTGAACGTCGTCTTCTAAATATTCCTAATTAGCGTCATTAATAGTTGTCAAAAAGATCAGACTTTTTTCTCTGAGTTATGCAGCCACTCACACCATTTGCAGCAACAATTTGTCGTGTTGTTAGTAAACTGTCAGTAGTGAATGAACACAGCAGCACTGGGCATGCTCTCATTCTGCAAATGGCAGTTTACTAATTACAATCTGAATATATTACACTAAAAGCTTCTCCGCTGCCTCTCCCGTGCTCATTTGTTGTCAGGGTCGCAGTGTGTATAGTAAAAATCCCATTGTGCTGTGTGGCAGCTGACTTAACTTCCTGTTCACTCTGGCGCTGTGGAGTGTGCGGGCAAATGCCATTGATGGCTAGTAGCCCATCCAGGGCGGGCGTTAATGTGCTGACAGAGCTCGATAGTGGACAGAGTAATCATGCAGAGTGCAAAAGCAGAACATCAGCATTATATATATTTTTTTTATATACCTTTTTATGACACACATATGGTAAAATATTTCAGCACTTGACAAAAATTTGTGTGAAAGCATTAATTTAATGTATTTGTGAGCATGAGTGAGATGAGCAACACTGAGATGCAGAGACCAGACAGACCAGACTACAAGGGTCATTAAATGACCTTTTACATCAAATATACTGTATTTTAAGTACACAAGAGGTCTTTTGTTTTATCCAGATTGCTGGAAGAACTCACCGTCCTCTGTCATTTGAGGATTTTCTTCATAGCCTTCAGTCCAATACTGCATTAAATCTCAACCAAAGTTAATTGGCCTGTTTCCAGGCACTCATTACTGCTTAGACGGGTCTGTTTTATTCTTTTGGGGGCTCTGCCTTTGCCTATTCTGACATGAAATGCTGCTGGCTGCAAATGAGAAATGAGGTGAGAAGAGGCCTCACACTGTAAATCCAAACACATGAGAGGAAGAGTTGGAAGCTCCCCATGTAGGCTCGCTTCCCGGCTGCCTATATTTTATCACGTGGGCTTGACTTAAGAAAGAATACTGAGGTGACTCTCTCCAGAAATTAGAAGTAGTTTCTGATTCTTTGCATAATTACAGCAGTAAAACACACCTTGCTCCAAATCCAAAAGGGGCGATGTTGTAAATAACAATGTCTTGCAAATGTATTTTTCATTTCTGCATAATAAGCTCGGGGCATGCATGTCTTTTCCAGTGTGTTGGGTCGCCTTTCCGCTGCTCTCACCGCCCCTTTCTTTTTGCTTGCCTGCAGGATTGTGGAGTTATTTCCAGCGGTGCCTATCAATCCTCACTGGGGAATTGTGTCCAAGTGCTTAGCCTATAGCAAGGCGGCCTGCGATCCCTTTGTGTACTCCCTGCTTCGGCATCAGTACAAGAAGACATGCACTGACATCATCAACAGGCTGCTGAAGCGCAGCTCCTTGAACACATCCGGACGCGGGCATGAGAATCAAGGCAACAGCTTACCGTCGATGGAGTGACGGAGCCTGGACCGATGGGATATAGACTGAAGGCTGACCTGGCAACTGTCAGGGAAACATGATGCTGATTTATCGTCAATGAAGAGGCCAAATATTGGTAGTTCCTGTCCACGTCTGCTTGAATTTGGTCTGGCATGTCAAACAAACAAAAAAAAAAAAAAGAAGAAGAAAAAAGAAAAGAATGAAAAAGTCGATGCTTGTTCAGAAAGACGAGGGCAAATCCCTTGCACAGGAGCACCACTGTGCTTGCAAACTGACTTCCCAGAACAGCTGATCAGTGCAGTGAACTTGCTGTGAAGACTTTAAACAACGGCAGATTTCACATCCACCTGGAGTCAGATGTGCTTAGCCAAGAAGAACAGTCAGTTCATAGCTTCGTTACTTTAACTACAGTAGTTTTCAGTCTCACATAGGGTATATTGATTTTGCAGTATAGTTTGTTTCAATATGACTGTAGCATATATCCATATGAGCTTAAAAAAAAAAAAAAAAAGAAAAAGACAGCAGTGGCTACATCTGTTTTAGTCTGTGCAAAGTGTTTGCAAGTTGATACGTTGAGACTGTATGTAGCACAGAAATTTAGCCTGACCAAAATGAATTATATGTTTGAGTCCTAAATCATGTAAAAGATGAAAACGAGTACAGCAGACAGTGCTGTACAGTCCACAGTCCGCTGCAGGTGACAGATAAAACAACTACTTTTATTTTACAGTACACTGCTTAGCAGTGTAATTGGCCAGAACAGGATCACGTGTTTCATTTGTATAAACGCATTGCCGTTGTTTGTGCTGTCAGTGTGCATTTTGAACAACCCTCTGACCCGACCAGGCAGCGTTTTAATGGGAAATTGGCTGAAACTGGCTGCCTTTGCTGTCATGGCTGACATGTGTCCCTCAGGTTGTCAAAGCAAGCGAAGCGTTACCAACAGTACTTGCAAGGGTTGTTTTTCTCTGAGGCGTAATACAAAGAGACTGCTTCATGCCTCCTCACACACGGGCGAGACGGAAAGGACGTCTTTCCTTTCCTTTGTGATATTCTCATATCTGTTTCAACATTATTGTCACTGTTGCTGCTTTTTGCCATTATTGGCAATGGTAACAGTAATTAAGATGTTAGTCGGGCTCCATGAAGGCAATCATTGTGCTCTGCATCAAGAGTCGTATCTTGTCTCTGGTCCACCAATAGAAATTACACCCAAACTAAGTTTTATAGTCGCTTAGTTAAAAATATTGATGGAACTGTTTCACGATTATCATACAAATTATGTATTTTTGAAAAGCTAACAGGCTAGCAGTTGGCTTTCATTCAGTAACAGTGATTACTATGTAAGTGGAGGGTCAGCTAAGCCCACTAGCTCCTGCTGATTCATTCAGTATTGCCGGCACACAACATTTAAGTTGGATTGGATTTTGCAACATTCACTCTGATCAAATAGTTTCTACCTCAAGAGGCGTTAATTCCCATGAACTAAACGAAGCAATAGAGTATGTTCAAACGTGATCCCATGACGCTCATATTTCCTACAGATCTTCTCACATTCATTTTTTTCCCATGGTGATTGCATTTAGGTTACAAAATTTAGCCTGATTGTACTTCAGTTTTAAAAGGAAACCGGAATGTGAAAAACGCGCCATCCTCGCAGCACTCCGTACACAGAAATTCAGAAGATACACACTTTATATATTGATTGAGTCATATTTCTCTCGTTAGAGGCCACAAGCCATCGTTATTGGCATCGCATTGTCTCGAACACAGTACATATTTCACCTGTTATGTTCTTTTTTTCTGTATCATAGACTTTCTAACTGGGCTCCAGTTGAGGTAACGCTGTAGACAAAGAGAAACCTTTCAGAATATTACTGTCTGTTTTATTTTTCACATCTGAAATTCTGTTTACGTTCTTCATTCTGTGTTTTCAGCGGATTTTAGGCTATATATTTTTCCTGGGAAATAATGCAGTAGTATCTCTGATAAAGATAGACATTTTCAAAGGGATCTATTCTGCCCAGCTACACATCAGAGATGATAGATTAAAAAGTATATGATAAAGTATTTGCTCTTATTTATGATAATTCAGAGAAGATATTGGTAACTGTACGGCACTCCAAGACATCTGCCTTAAACTCTATAATCAGATGGTGGTTTAGACTTTTTCCATTCACAGTTTGGATAATTAGAACAACACAGACAAAATAAATCATGGCCTTATTCACTCCCATTGATTAACATTACTCAAAATCCGACACTGTATTTCTCTGCCCTAATTCAGCTTTCCATAGTAATTACTCAATGATGTCTGCACTGATGTAGACTAGTTATTTTTCTCATAACCAATGAATATGGATATTGGTGAAAAACAAGCTAGACGTAAAAATGATACGTGTCGACAGACTTAGGCAAATGACAAAGTGAAAAGTATTTTTGTGTCTTTTTAATATACGTACGTGTAATTTATGACAACACTGTAGTTGTTTTGAGTGTTACAGAATGTGCTGCTTCAAATGCAAATTAAGGTTTAACTGTTGTTGATTGGTGACAGTAAAGTGAGTGTGATATACCTCATTTTGTTATCGTCACTGTCTTGACACCCGGAAGTGATTTGTATTGTTCCTCTCAATTTATTTAACTTTGTCTCAATGCTGCTGCTGCTGCTGCTAAAGATGGTTAAGATGGCAATGTGATGATAGGTGGTGATGTTGAAAAGAGTGATGACTGCTGTTGATGATAAGACGAGAATATCAGAAGTTGATGGTGATTGTATCTGTGAAATTGGAGGAGGAAGATGACTGTTAAATATTTGGACCATGATTATTAAAGTAAACTGTAGACTTTACTAATGTGGTCTGTTCCTGAAAAAAGCCTTTGGGTCTTCAGCAGCATCACGTCTGGAAGGTTTTCCAAAGGTCTGTTTCTGATTGCAGCCAAAGACTTCAGTCTAAGATGCATCTTTATGGGGAGTTAAATCAGAAAATGTGCAATTTTAAGTAATTAAAAGAATATTTTTAGCATTCAGCCACTGCAATGCATCCCCCTTTAGACTCTGGGTGGTTACCATTAGGTAAAAAACAATATGTCAACAAATGATTGGTGTTTGTCTTTGGCAGCCATTATCTTTAAAGCTTTTTTTTTTTGTTTTGTTTAAACAAATTGTCTTTGGGAAGGAAGGATGGTTTGACAAGATCGATTTGCCGTTCAGCCTTTGAATCCGCAGCAGTACAAACTGCTTATACTCCCAATCAGTCGGGGCCAGAGAGAGGCGGTTTCAGCTCACACCACGGTGTATGTGGTAATGAAACAACATCAGTGCTGACGGAGGCGGCCTCAGCTGTAAATGACTTGAAATTGTGTACACTTATTCGCACCCCAGGAGCTGGTGATTATCTTCAGGTGGATGGCACAAACCCAAACACACGGCTTAATCATGGTTAGTCTCAACACTGTCAGTCAACAGACCTCCATGGATGAGAAATAAACCACAACTAAAAGTGAAAATTGGACACCTCGCTCTGCAAAACAGGAATCTTTCTATATCCTTTGACCTGGGAGCAGAAATAAAAAAAGGTTAAAAAGCAGCTCTGCAAGTTTTTTTTTTTTTTTTTTTCACGAAGCCCATATTTTTCTTTCTTTCGGAAAGCTGAAGCTTTTAAGCTCAGTGGGTGCATTCATTCATTTACCTTCTACCGTTTATCCGTTTCTGGGTCACAGGGAGTGCTGGAGCCAATCCCAGCTCACACTGGGTGAGGGCGGTGTCATCCTGGACAGGTCACCAGTCCATCACAGAGACAGACAGAGACCAACAACCACTCACAGTCACACTTAGAGCTACCAATTTATCCAAACATGATGTCTTTGGACGGAGGGAGGAAAGTCACACAAGCACAGGGAGAACATATAAACACCACGCAGAACCAAACCCACCACCTGCTTGTTGTGGGGCAACAGCGCTAACCACTATGTGGTGCACTGTGGTGCTCTCAGTGGGTGCAGTGAAGACTAATTTTCCTAAGAGTGTAAAAAAAAAAAAAAAAAAAAAAATGTGTTAACATCTGTTTTAAGGGCACTTACAAGGCACAAAATGAAAAATAGATGGTATGAAAATTGATAGCAAAAGAAGGAATGTTTTGTGTATTGGCTGAAATGTGAAATCCTAAAGCAAAACAGTCTTCTAATTTATGATTACTGCTTCGTGTTTCAACCAAACTGAACCCGACGTGTTGGCGAGGCTCACATAGAGAATCCTGTGTCTGCTCTTTAAGTCAATAAACAAAGACCATGTGGTGTCTTTTACCCCACTTGAATTCTTCTTTTTTCCCATATGGCACCATATGTTTTCTGTTTGACAGAGAAAAAGCAACACACGTTGTCTATGTGGAATGCTAATCCATCTGCAGATTTCTTTTATGTACATCTAAATATCTCATTCAAACTAATATGAATTTATAACTTGGGAAACGTCTGCTTGTTAACTTTATATATCCCTTTTCAACCGTCTGTCCTTTATGCTGTGATCGTGACGTGACTCTGAAATCACTCCCTATTTCACTCTATATTTTTATACATGTCATAAACACTTCATAGCGGCTACATTTAAATACTCCAAATCTCAAATAAAGGACGGTGAATAGGAGGTGATTTGGCGCAGCTTGAGCTCACACAGTAGCAGTTAAGGAACACCTGTAATTCGATACGCTAATGAAAACTTTAATGCATCCGTGGCTCACTCGTTTGGTTTGACTTCTTGGAATACCTTGATGGAACAGATCCACTATCAATGAATAATTCATTATCAACATTAGTTGCCCTTGGAGCTACAAGCTAGGGCTGGCTGTGTAGCTTACTAATTTAAGACAACTGTTTAAAAACAACAACAACAACAAAAAAAACAAAACATTTTTCTCACAGAGTAGCTTTCCAGCTTGGTTCACACACATTAAAGGATTATTTTACATTAGTACAACCTGGCTCTTATTTAGAGCCACACTAGTGGATCAGACTGACCAATATCTCCACATGCATTGGAAAGATTACAGTAAGATTATACACAGACATTAATGTTCCCTGATGGATGAAGTTTAATGACTTTACATATCACCTGACTGAGCTAGATAAAGATAAATTTGTTATATGCACCTTGTGGTGACTCAGTTGATGCCTTAGGTTTTCCAGCCTGCACCCTCACTGGTATTCAACTTTGGTTAAAAGTATTTAAATTGAAATTTTTTAACTCCATTTGAGTATTCCTCTTTTGCATAAGGAGTCAAATGCAGCTTAACTTTGCAGATAAATCCATAAACTCCAAAGTTTAGGACCCCCCGCCTCCTTCTACTTGCTTATCTGGTTGTCACCTTTGATGTGCGTTGAGCCCACAGTCTAATCTGTCTCCAGGGCTCGGGGGTGGTGGCTGGGAGAGAGGTTAAAGGCTGGTTTACCAACGCTGCATGGTGACTCGCTCCTGTGATATACAGGGAGGCACTCTCACACTTCAAAGGCTGGACCGACTTCTGAAGAAGCTCTGGCCTTTCAACTGCTGGCAAGGTCAGCTGGTGCCTGTGTCTTCCCACACATCTGCACGGTATCACAGCTGCAGGCAACAGCGGTTACGCAGCACGAACCCCACCGCCATCCCGCCCTGATCCACACTCACTGTTATTCTGCGCTCCATATGGAAGAAGTTTGTCTAAATGAAGTTCGCATCAAGGAATCTTATAAGATTTTGGAAGGACTGCACTGAAATTTTGCACAGATATTCATGTTGACCAGACACTAGAGCTGTATGACTTTGCCTCTAGCGCCACCAGCAGTTTGACATTTGGATGGACGAATGATGAAATTTGGTTGACACGTTAACCGCAGGCTGAAATCTTATCATCTGATTTCAATTTGTCGATATACAACAGTCCTTTCTTGCTAGTTTGTCAGATTATACAGGAATTAAATTGTAACATTTTTCAATGTGAGGAAAGCACACAGTTCAATTTGACAACGGGAGCGTTTAAAATGTAAAGCCCCACTTACATACTGTAGGCATTTTTTCACTTTCAAGACTCACTGGCGATGGTATAGAGCTGCAGGAAGCACGGCGATATTAACAAGCTCCTGTATGTCTTACACTTTCCGGTGCTGTGAGATTATGGCAGTTTGTGCGAGCCTCGATTCAATAACCTATGGAGGAGGAGATAAGAGGTTAAGGTCCTCCTCTAATTGCATGTTGGCCAGGGGGAAGGAGGGTCGGTGTTGTTGTCAGAATAAGCCAGTGATCTGTAAAAAGCCCAGCAGACTGAGCAGAGCTCTGATAATTAGAGGCTTTCCACCCCGACACTCTCCAGATAGGATCACACTGCTGCAGAAATCAAATGAGATGATGCTTAAAATTACCCACAGTGATTAAAATTAAGTTATGGGGATGTAATGAATTTACTTTCCATTAGAGAGGTTCAATCAAAGGAGGAACAAATGTAAAATCTGAGATAGTGTTAATGTTATCTGTGCTGTTATCCAGCAAGATCACAGTCAATTATTCATTACTGCAGATATTCTCACTTTCTTTCTCAATTCTTCCTCTTTCGATGACGATGCCTCTGAAATACTTTGGTTCTGTAGTGTAATTCAGAAAAAAACGCACGAAACGACTATGAATAAAAATGAGCCAGCACATTTTGACATATGTTTATATTTAAACACAGATTAGCATTTGCTATATTTATGCATTTCAGATTTTTACATATTAAGCTGATGCACTGACCTATTGTGTAATTGTTCGGACATTACACTTACAGTCAAGTTGTGCAAACATGGTCTTTATTAGATAATTTTACAAAAGCAAAGTTTAAAAATACAAAAACTAATCAGTGACACTCAAAAGGTCACTGTGTCCATGAGTTTCTTAAAGGAGTGAAAATTGTACAAGTGCAGGTAATGAAGCTTTAGCAATGGTTTACATAACTGTGTTACATAAGTTAATACGTATGTACATAATGACAATCATGTTTGTCTCAAGCTAAAATTAGATAGTAGGACATTTTTATTTTAGTTTGTAATAAAATATTACTTTATTTAAAAAAATAAGTTCTTAATTGATTGCATTCTCTTATCTGTCATTTGATATTCATATTTGTGTCTCCAGGAGTGATGAAAGAGCGCAGGATAAATTACCCTAACAGTGGATATGGATAAAAGATGAAAGCTGAGAGGACAACAGTGACCGATAGAGAGCTTATGCCTGGGGACAAAACCAAACTAAACCAAGAGACGCACAAAGCATCCCGTTTAAGTTAATCCACAGTTTCAAACTCCAATCAGCAATACCTGTGGCAGACCTGTGGAGGAATCTGACAGAAGTCCAAACCCAGAGCGAGAGTTCATCTCTGTCTGATCAGAGCAGATGTTTGTTTTTGATACATCTTTCAGTCTCACCCATTATGTTCCCATACGTCTTTCTCTGGACCTGCGAGCTTGGAGCTGCCGGACGGGGAGCCTGATGGGCTGCTTGTTGAATTTTTCCATTATTTCTTTGATCCGTGACAGGTTGGTGCGGCTGATGGTGAAGTCACAGCGGGTGGCGCCCATCTCGTAGCCCACCTCGCACTTCTTGCTGCTGAGGCTGTAGCCCTCGGCCCTGGCTGTCACTCTGTACTCTCCGGGGTTCAACAAGCGCCAGTAGTCTCCATCAGCGGCTGAAACACACACACACACACACACACACACACACATAAATAAATAATGTTCACCACAGCCTTTACAGTTTCCCACACTGAACTCCAAAATGAATTTTTGAACTTAACGCCAGTGACTTATTGTCCTCTTTGACAACATAAAATTCAGTCAATAAATAGCAGTTGTAAAACTGAAGTTAAACTGAGGGGATACAATTGAAAACTAATGAACTGTTTGCTCCATCTGCAGACGTGTGACAATGTGTATCGCCTGCGTGTCGTCATATCACAGCTGGAAATGGACTTATTTCAAGTCAAAGCTTCAGTTCACTGCTCAGTCCTTTCCTCATTTCACTTCATCCATGAAGACAAAGCAAATCAGTAAATCTGCACGCTGCTCCAATAAAATCTGAAATATAAGAAATTCCAGCTTTAGTTGGATTATTTATAGCATTTTGTTCCCTATTTAACTAATCCTGTTTGTCTGAGGGAGAAATTCATAAATACTCGACCAAGATGAGGGTGAATCCTGATGCAATAAACACATAAATCAAAGACAAAGACTGTGCTGTGACTTCAGCTATATTTATAATATATTATTATCACTCATACAGAATGAAGCGACTGTCTGGGAACAGCAGCAGTCTAGCCATTACTCACCTCAACTCCTGGACACAACAGTCTGTGACACTGATTTGATTCGAGGCAGGTCTGTATTACCAATTCACTGAGTGATACATGTGATTGGTCAAAGTGGCGTTTCAGTGCAAAACCTTGTTCTCAGTCACTCGTCTGTAAAAGTTACTGCATCAGAGCTTAATACAAAGCGTTGCAGCAGAAACGGTGGAGATCAGTCAGTCAGCCCAGATTATAGACCAGACCCTGCAGTTGTGTCCATCTTTCACTAATCCCTATGAGGCCACGTATGTTCATTTCTTCACAGTGACTCTGATATATATTACATTCTTATGCATTCATTTATCCTCTGTTGCTTATCCCTTTCTGGGTGGTGGGGGGTGTTGGAGCCAGTCACAGGGCATACACTTATATGATGATACAATATATACTTATAATTCTTTAATTTATGCATTTTATTTTAGTCCTACTATGTGTTTATCAGCTTCGTCTTTCATCACACAATGATATAAAGCTGTCCACTGTATGTTTTTCTGTAATGTGATGAAGGAGGCATTATACTAATTCAGCATTGCACCTTCATACGACGACTTGTGAGAGACAAAACTGAGGGTCCAAATTTTAAAGAGTGAGAAGAGGAAGGAAAACGCTTCATGTATTTTTATCTGCTTCTGGTAAACCAGTTTTCCTGGAAAATTAAAATGAAATTCACAGTAATAAGAGACGTGAGCTTCACTGTTCTCAGGATACAAAAACACAAAACCACGAGAGCTTTTTTTTTTTTTTTTTTTTTAAGCTCTAATTTTTGTCAGCACAATCATTAATAACAGCCACTCTTCACTATGGGCAGTTTATCCTCGATGGCTTCGCCTATAAAGGCCCATGACATGAAATCTCAACAAAAATAAAAGATACACATTATTTCTCCAACAGCAGCAGTATTCACATTTTGTCCCAGAAAGGTAGATTTGATCAGCCAAGTAAGAAAGAAAAGCCGTCATCTAAAAGCTCAAATAAAAGTTCTTTGTGTGAAAAGGAGCTGCTCTTTATTCCCGAGTAGATTTATTTTAATTAGCTCTGCTTTGTCATGCCGGATTGTCTGCTGAACACTGCCTTTGTGTGACCCAGGAAGTGTATTTTCAGCCCCTGAATCACTCATAAAAAAAATGGCAGCGCTGCTTCCTCGCCGTCTTCCAAACGCCCACCTGACACGTCTGAACGGTCACAGACACAAATGAAATGTGAGAGCAGTTCCGTCTCTGCTGCTGATCTACGGTCGATCCAAACAGTTACACGGGGACATCTGCGCTCACATTACTCACACTGAGACGGCTGAAGGGAATCTAATTGTTCCCTGAAATGCATCCCGATGAAATGCTGATGAGCTAATGAATTCTTTGTTTGGCAAAACATCTCTCATTGATGATCTACAGCGATCTACAGCCGATTCATCCCGAAGGAAGGACAACTGCTTTCTGTTTATAAAGTCCGTGCTGTTCCAAAGTAAATTCAACGCTGCTGAAAAGGTGCATTTTTCTAAATAAATAGCCTAAAAGCTTGCCTGACTGCAACTGAGAATAGCAGGGTTTCTGAGAGGAAGCAGTGACTTATACTTAGCTCCAGGAATAATAATGGCTAATGTCCTTTTGGACATTCGATTTCACGCTCTAAGTGCAAAACTACTTTAGCTTTAAAGGCTGCATTTTTTAGGCATCAGCAGAGATTGCCTTGAGGACACACAAATCGATAGTCAAATTCAGGGCAGAAGGCCTGGAAGACGCTGGCAGTGACTTTGACGTGAGTCAGACTCCAACATAAATACATCAGCTGCTTTTGTTTATCCTTTTTAAATACCACCTCAACACCAGAAGACTAACTTACTGTAAGCATGACTCATTCCTGAGGAATAAGCTGAAGTGTGGAGACAGTGGAGTCAGTGCACCCTGAGGGGGCTTCTGCTGCTTTGACTGCAAAATCTGAGCTTACTCATATGAATTCAGGGGAAAGCACATCCACATGCTGCAAAAAGAGACAATGACAGCTGTATCCACTGAGCACATTTCTGAGGTGGCTAGCTCAAATGAACCATTAATAAATTATACACTCAAATCCGGGGAAATGTGATATTTTACCTGTGCGAACATCGTGGCTGATTCCCTCCACAGAAACTTTGGCGTTGGCTATTCCCCGACCTTGAAGGTCCCTCACCACACCTTTGATCCCACGATGCACCTGCACAGTCAGAATCCACCAAATAATTTCCTACAATGTACATTAAATGACATGATGATATAATGCGATGTTTGATGTTGATGACATGTTTTCGTTCCTCCTCAATATTTTAATAAAAACTTGCCCAGCAGGAGGAATGCTCACGAGACAGATTACAGCATAACAGGCAGATAAGCTTTATTTTGCTCCTTTTTTTAAATGAAATATTCAGGTCATGGATTCTGGGGTTTATTTTTTATGCTGAAAGACATAAATTTTCTCTAAATGGCCGACCCCCGTAGCCTGTAGAGGATCCTGTGGTTAAATTTGTTTTTGCTTTTGACTGTTACTGCAAACTCTCTGACAAACATCCCTCTCTGTGTTTGACAGTCAATAATGTGTGGAGTGCAGACATGTAGGAGCTTGTGTCGTGTTGATGCAGCACAGAAGTGAGAAGAATCACAGGAGGAAATTAAGTCAAACTTGGTCAACCACATCCCTAAAAAAAATAAATAAATAAAATAAAAAAGTGTGCTGGGGTTTCTGTTTGTGTATGTGTGCACTGCGGGGGCTACTGTGCCTCTGTACCTGCTCCATGAAGACAAGAAGAGACTCGCGATTGTTCTCCCACTCCTCAGGTAGTTCGCTCTCATGAGGGAATTTGTCACAACCCACGTACATCGACAACTCAAAGCAGTTGGTGTGCAAGTAGCTGAAATCATTCATACCTGCCAAGAAAAAAACATGGGAATATCAGGTGACAAGAACTCAGGCTCAGCATCTCATCAGGTAATTTGTGGTGATCAAGAGTGAAACAGGGTCTGAAGCTTTCTCGTTTTTTCCTGGCTTTGTTTGTTTGCCTCTGAATTTTTACATGATGCTTTTATCTGAAACCTAGAGGGGCTGAAGCAGCCGAAGGGGTTCAACACTGAATATGCAGATGTGCGTGCTAAACAAAGCTACGGCTCAAAGGCTCAGAGCTGAGCAGAAAAATCCTGCATAGCTGAGTGTCATGCTCAGTGAGAAAACGGCAGTGGACACTAACTGCCAGCCGCAGTGTGCCAGGATGCCCCATTCACGGTGCCGTCCTCCTTGGCGAAGTCTTCTGTGTGGCAGACCCGTCGGTTGGCATCAGTCATCAGGCGGTGCGTGGATGCGTAGGAGAAGGCCAGCCAGCGGAAGACGTGGTCATCTGGGGTGGGGGTCTGCTCCCTGGTCACCCCCTGAGAGCGAGTTTTGTCGTATGGGAAGGTCACCACCAGCTCCCCTCCTTGGAGGTTACCACCCAGCACAAAGGGTATCTTCTCCATCCATGCTATCAGAGCCCGTGTCTCCACGGCAACCTAGAGCAGGGAGACTGGAGGCTGAAAACTGAAAGCAACTGAAAACAATGTCACTACCATGTGGTCTCAGTCAAGTCATCACTCTCATGCTGTAAACTGTCACGAACATTTATTCTGGAAAGTGAAAAGACGCTCATCAAGAAGCTGAAAGCCGCTGAGGATCAAGTGCTTTGTGTTTGCCGGTTATAATCCTCTGTGTTGTTGGACTCATATAATTAAACTCGCCCTGCTATCTCGGAGTAGTGTTCGGGCCAGTTGGTGAGGCGAGCGGGAACAGTTTTCACAGCTTCCTGAGCACAGATGGGGATCCCAGCTCTGCAGCTGCTGCAGCTATTCTTGAGGCAAAGTGTGACTCACAGTAACATCAAAACACTCGTGAGGACGAGCTTTTAATAGATTGCTGGGCATATTTTAGCTCACAGCCTCACTGTCACAAATAGCAAATGCATCCGCTGCACCCGAAATAGACAGTGGTTGTTTTGCTCTTTTCGAGAGGCAGATGGTCCTTTTGTTTAACTGGTTGAGGCAGGACGTGATCTCAACTCAGGACCTCCTGGTGAAAACTGGTGTAACTAATGGGAGATCATATTACTAAAGATGCAGCAGGAAGATAAAAACCTGACCTTCTTACTTCACATGCACACAATTAAAGATGTGAGCTGAATTTCAACAAATCAATATGGCTGTCACCACTGAACTAAAAACGGCACGGCTTTACTTGCAGAGATACCAACAGTCGTTCCGTCTAACAGCCAGACTCACTGAGGCGTTTTTGGACTGGTACCACTCTGGGATGGGCACATGGTGGTTGAACATTTTGCGAGGAATCCACTTCTTAGCCTCGGCTTCCCACAGTATGGAGTTGAGATCGGGGAAGTTATGGTGAATGTCTATTCCATCATTGCTCCATCGACCCAGAGACCAGCCGCTGAGCTCTGAACCCTGGGCAAAAGGAGAATAAAAAAGAAATTCTGAGAAAGTTTTTGTTGCAACATGGCTGAGATGGCCTGGTGGGGAAGTGGGGAGTTTTATTAATCCTTTCCGACACCCGGCAGTGTTATCAGATAGTGGAAAACAGCAGCGGAGGCAGGGGGTCTCATCATCCCATCACCCCGCCAGTGAACTGAGGAAGATGCTGCAGAGTCAGGGACGGTCAACACAAGCAAACAACAAAAAGATATTATGTGTAGTTTTTCTCCAAAAAATGTCAGGAAATGTGTTAAAAACTTTTTCCACCCTCTGATGAGCATAACGTCTTTATGCGAGGTTGGGCCTTTTCTGGGGGGCTCAAGCCCATCCAAAACTTGGCTTAGCCCAGCGGCAGAGCCAGAATGCAGCTAATGGGTAGACCTGCAAAAATCTGGATGGGCCTGATTTTTTTTAAAGCTGAGATGTGCATACAAATTATATTGAGTAAAAAAATCTGTCGGACGCTGGTCAGATGAATATCTACACGTATGAAAGGATTTGATTGTGTTCATGAATCTTACTGGACCTGTGCACATCCAGGCCCACCCATAGATCCGCCCCTGCCTCAGCCCATGCCTTTGTTTAAAATTATACGCATTTTATTTTGAATAGTTTTCCGGCTAATTTATTTTGAAAAGTTGCCACATCCACCCACGCCTCACTCCCTCACCTGACCCCCAGGTGTTTTTCATGCCTCATCCAGTTGGCAAGCTAGCACAAGAAAAAATGGCCCTCAAACAGAAGTCGATGGAGAGTTTGTTTAATAAGGGGAGAAGGAGCCAACGAGGAGACAGCAAAAAGAAAGCTGCATTTAAAATAAAATATCAAGAGACCGACTTAAATTAGACTTTCACCACAACAAGTGATTCGTGTGCTGTATTAATGAGGTTGCCGGCTAGCTGATGGCTCGCACTGATTGTGCATTATGGTGAGTAGATATTAGTGGGGTAATCATTTCATAGCTATTAAAGTGCATAATATAAGGTGTAGTGGTTACATTTACATTTCTCTTTCTTTTGTTTTCACACCTTTAAATTATAGTAACCCTGTAATTTAAAATGAATTGGTCTGGGTTACTGCTGAAACACAGCAAAGAAGAAGAGGTAGAAGAAAGTGAAGCGTTTTTTAATGATTGTTCTTAATGTCACTGTCTGACTGTACAATGTGTTGTATAGTTGGGCCATATAGTGTCAGGTTTAGCATTTAGATTGTGCAAAAAGTTGATAATTGTTCATCCTTAATCATTGATGTTATACATTATAAGGTTTAAGAAGATATTAGACTCATTGGTGAAATGGGTGATTTAGTGGGGGGATGGTACGTCACTGGAGCTTGGACATAGATCAGGGTTGGATAATCAAAGATTCTTGTTATGCTTTTATGAAAAAGCTTAGCCTTTTTTTTTTTTTTTTTTTTTTTTTTTTTAACTGGATTAAATCCAGTAGACTCAGAATTCCTTGCCAAGAGCGGAGGTCAGCTGCTTCCTGACTTTATTTTAGCTGGTGAACATGCTAACTCCTGTAGTGAGCATGGTGAGCAGTGAATGCGGTAAGAGTTAAGGATTCACTTTCCACCCATGGAGACAGATCTGAGCCATGAAATGAAGTTTGGTACTGAATTGGCAACATCTCCCGTCAATAGCTAACATTGAAGCGACAGCAAAAACGTACACATAGGACCTTTAAAGTTCAATTTTGGAGTAACTTTCTATCACCAGGGGGCAGAAACACTCCATAATAAATCGTCAGAAAACATAACCAGGATGAACTGTTGGCTAATCAAGCTGTTATTTCCAGCAAAAAAATGTTTATGTAAACACAGAGCAGATGCAAATGTAGTTGTGTTTTTGGTCACATGTATATCAGGTCCATTATTTGCCTCTCTCAGTAATGTTTTGCAAAAATATGAGTGTTTAGCTTGTTCAAGCCAGCCACTAAATTATTTTGTCTCGCCATTAGGTTACAGCGGCGCCTCGACGGTTTTCTAGACACAGCTGATTTTGGTTTTATTTGCGGGGCTGGTGAAAACCAACTCAACATTTAAAAACTATGTGCAGCTGTGAAACTGAAACATTGAACCAAAAATGATTCAGAGGTGCGAAACTGCTGTCACTGCTTCAGCCACGCAAAAATCTGACTTTTGGAGTCAACCTTAGGACAGCACCATGTGGCATTGTGGTTGGAGCTGTTGCCCCACAACAGAAAGGTTGTGGGTTCAGTTCTCAGGCCCGGGGCCTTTCTGTGCACAGTTGGCATGTTCTCCCCGTCAGACATCATGTTTAGGTTCACTGGTGACTCTAAATTGCCCGCAGGTCTGAGTGTACCCCGCTCTCGGCCAGTGTGAGCTGGGATTGGCTCCAGCAACCCCCACGAGCCAGATAATGGACAGGCAGTAGAAGACAGATGGATGAATGGATGAATGAATGAATGAACGAGTCGCCCTTTTAAAGTCTTACCTCTGTTATCTGTTTGTCACAAAACTCCAGGCCATACAGCACACTTCCACATCAGGCCAGCAAATGGCATGATGTCACTGACTGTGCTGTAGCCAAGTGTTGTCTGACTTGCTCATGTCCTTCCGTACTTGTCTTTATCTATTTGCTTTCCGTCTCTGCTGGGCCTTTAATCTCACAGACCTGCATCTGACCTGAGATCGCGCTCAACAATGTGTTTTATAACAGAACAGGAGGCCTGTGTCCACTTCTGTTCATCTATATACACAGACACAGACATTTGGAGCTCAGTATTCATCAGGAAGCTGTTCATATATACTCAACCTGATCACTCAAACTAATTTTCAGATACGGAGCTGCTTTCACCAGAGGCCAGCGTGCGATATGAGGTCACTAATGGCTGTCTGGCAGACCTACCACTTCAAAGGCTTTCTCGTACCCATCGGGGTTGACGGAAGGCAATAGATGGATCCTGGTTTCTTCCACCAGGTGACGTATCCGCTGGTTGCCAGAAAGATACTCCAGACACATGAACTGCATCAGCAGGAGGAGCAGCTCTCTTCCTAGCACCTCGTTGCCATGGGAACCTGCTGCGTAACGAAACTCCGGTTCACCTAGTCAACAGGTTCAGACGAAGGGAGAGATGAGAGGTGGGGGGCACAGATGCTGACTTAAATATGCAATCAGCGTCCCTTTATGTCCGGAGAAAAACACTGAGGAACACTGTGTGACGTCTCTGGTGGTTTTATTTTTGTACATTAAATGGAGCGGTCACGTCCTGTCGCCTTAAACTCACTCACCAACTTCATGCTCTCCTGGGTTGTCAGAAAGCTCTATGGCGTACAGCTTGAGGCCACTCTGGCTCTTTCCTATGTTGTAGATCCGGGTGATGTTGGGGCACATTTCATTCACCACCTTCATCAGCTGCAGAAAGTGAATAAGGAAGCATCAGCTCCTAATGCACAACACGTTTCATCGAAGCAAATCGCTTCCACATGTAGAAATTATACAAGTATGCATTTATTCAAACGCTAAGAAGTACAAATTTGAGATATTATATGTTTTGCAGCTTCTTCTCCGCTACCTTGGAAAGAATAATGTTGTAGAAAACAAAATTTTCTGCATTTCTGGTGAGTAGTGACTTCTTAAACAATTATTTTACACAAAAGTTATGATTAGGTCATGGAATATGGAACATTTTGACAAACAGAGCATATGTTATTTTTTTGCTGACTTAGATTTGACTTAAAATATGTTTATAAATTCCTACTTTAAATTTGGCCTGTGTGAAGTCTCAAACTATTACAAAATAATCTCCATGTTATTGGAAATTTCAAAAAGCAATATCGCCAGTGCTGCCTTTCATTTAATATCACTGAAGGAAGTGAGGGAGGCGGTGTGAGGAGCTGTAGAGCTGCTGATTAAAATAGCGATTTTCATTTACCCATATGGGCGTGAGTGGAGACAGAAAGAATAAGTGCAGCAGGAAAAAGACAAACAAGCTGTGAAGTAGGTTGACTGCAGTAAAGTCAGATATCTGCGTTTACTCACTCGTCAAGCTGCTTGGGAAGACATTAACCAGTCGGGGGGGGCTTTTAATTAAGTCTGGATTGAATCTTGACTATTCTAACCAAGCGCACAAACATCTGGCTTTGTTCATTAAGCAACAGATTGCATCCAGTTTAATAAGGCAGAGAATCCCCTTGATAAATGTACCTGAAGAGTATTTAGCAGGATCAATGTAGTGTTGTGTCTTTAAAGGTGTTTTTTTTTTTTGTTTTTTTTTTGTTTTTTTTTAACAGCACACAACCTAGCGAGTGTTTTTCTCTTAAAATAAAACTAAACAGTGCTGACATTGTTTTAATCTGATTCATCGAAACTATTTACGTAGGCTAAGCTTCTTGGCTGGGATGTGCTGTGGTAATGGAGATGCAATGTACAGCCTTCCTCTCTGAAAAATGCAGAAAATGTTCCTCCTTTAAAATGGATTTCACCTGCTTGCTCTGGCAAGATCGGCACTCCCAAGACTGCTATATTACAATCAGCGTTGATCTTTGAAAGAAAAGTCTTTAAGAGATCTCTTTTTCACTCCTCAAGGGATGTGCACTCGATTTGAAAAGCCACGATGGACGATTTCCACTCTGGGGTCCTTTTTAAAAAAAAAAAAAAAAAAAAAAAAAAACTGCCTTGGGTGAGATGGAGATACGGTACGAGGTACATACATGGAGGAAAGTAGTGTGGGTTAGTAGGTTAAAAGGCTTTAGAAGCTGGCTTTTAAAAATAGTCGACAGAGCCTGGACCCCATGTGTGACGCATATTAGCCTCAAAGGTAGTAAAAGAAATGTCGAGAAAAGAAAAGTGTTTCATTTGTCTTTACAGTGTTAATTGGACGAGGTCTTAGTGACGTGGCTCACTTTAGCAGGTTGGGACACCAGCAGTCGACCGTTTCTGATCAGCAGCACTTACTGTAAGCCTTCACAATCATTCAGTGACAGGGTTCATGGAGACCGACACAGCTGTCCGCCGTGTCGTGTTCATGACAACTACATGAATAAGGAATGACAAAACCCAGAAGATGCTGTATGCATTTTCATGCGTCTGGCTGCGTCGGGTTCATTTGCAGCCGCTGAACACTTTGTTCTTGCAAAGGACACAACTTGTCTGCTGTTGGCTCACAGTTAGGCGGGATGTTTTATCGCGCCCAGCTCTGGCCTCCTTGCTGAAGTAAAAATAAGTGCTGTGGCCCCCCCGCCTCCCCTGAGTAGGCTGCTGTTTCCTGCTTGCTGTGACTCACCTGCCTCATCTCTTTGTAGCTGTGGTGTCTGAAGTCCAAGTCATCTGTTGTTATGACCTCATTGCGTCTGTGGTAGTAATTATTCGGATCTGCAGAGAATTAGAGAACATACAGTCATTGATATTCAGAGATTAAAGAAGGATGATGAGTTACTGTTTTTTTTTTTCCTATGATATCTATGGACAGCGGTGATCAATCATACCGTGTGTCCTGACTATAAATGCTGCTCGCTCCCCCTCAGGTTCAACCATATTTTCTCCAATATCTATAGTAGTGTCTATTCTTACAGAAAGTTTTTGTGCCAAAGTTTTGAGGTAACATCCTTTGAGGATTCTGCCGGCATCCCAACACACAGATGGAGAGGTTTATTACAACCCCCCACCCCCTCAAATTTCTGTGAGGAACTATTCTAGTTTGAATTTCCAGATTTCAGATGATGTTTAAAAGCCTGCAGCTGATAAAATGGTGAACTGGCCCTTAACTACTCAGTGCAAACATTCAAGCCAATTAAAAATATATGCTTTTTAGACAGATCACATTGCAAGAATGGCTTTCAGACGCAGAACAGTAGTTTTAAAAAAATCACAAGCTTTGTTGGCAGGGGTGTGCAAGCTTCACTGAAATCCAAGGGCCAAAACATGGCACAGTAGTTTATAATACTCTTAAACTGGAAACCAAATAATGTGATGCTGCTATAAAGCTCCACTTTCTGTAGGTCAGAGTGGATGACTGGGTCAGCAAAATGTCACACTGTTCACTGTTTGTGTTTCCTCTGCACTAAACAGCAATTTTTGTCTGACCGAAAATATGTGCGATTGTTAAGATGGCGACAAAGTTTATAATTATAATTTAAAATCACCAACCAAGCCGCTTTTGGAACTGAACATAACTAAACACAGTCCAGTTTTCTTTTTTTATTTGTCACATACACAGGACAATATGCAGTGAAATGTTTTGTGTACCAAACTCCAATTAAAAAGAAAGAAGGAAAAAAAAAGAAACAATAAATATCAGGAATACGACAATTATCTGATTTGGGTGATTATTTTAAAAACCTTACAAAGTAAACCTAACTGAGCCTCAGTGTTTCTCACTGGCCAAAGTTGATTTTGTTTATTCTTTGCAGCTTATTGTGCTGGAGCCTTCAGAAATCAAACTCCATCAATCGATCAAGGTAGGAGTTTTCATCAGATTCATTAGATTCTATTGAAATCATTTATGTGCCTGCTTTGTACATACAAACCCGTCACCTGGCATTGGACAGCCAAGGATCTCCACTCTCATGCAGATGTTGCCGATGTTGAACCAAGAGCGAGGGTTGACTCGGATGTATCGGGCCACCACCGGTGTCGGGAAGATGTTCCGGACCGGAATCTCCTTTTCTCTGTTGGCGCTGAAGATCTACTGAGACAAACATCGTCATCCAAATGGTGAGTAAATGATTTTGATTAAGTGAAACTAAGTTAACGGTCTTTGATGCAAATGGGCCTAAAAAGCCTAAAATTTGTTGTAAAGGTATTGCTGTGTTTGGTTATTTCAAATAGACGAGGTCCCCGTCTGCTTCAGGATCGTAGCTGCTATCCGCTCTCAGCTCATTAACTTGGAAATAAGCAGAGACCCAAAGCTCCCTGTGTAATTACTTTCAAGGAAGAATTAATTTTTCTATCTGCTTCCAGTCAGGCAGGGCCACACTAGACTCCTTGTGAAACAGGTTTACACGGAGAAAGAATATCGCTGGAGCTCAAAAGCTTTACAGCGTGATGAAACTTTCCCTCTTTGTCGATGACAGGGTATGTCGGGAATGTGTCATTTTTAAATGTCATGTTTGTTACTCACCAAGTCTGCGGAGCCGTTCTTCAGAGTTATCCAGGTGTGGCTGTCGTTGCTCACCATGACCTTGTACGAGGTCACCCAGTCACTTCTGTTATGAGAGGGGGGAAAAGAAGTATCCTGTCAGGCTGAATTCGATGCCATTGGCGCACTGAGGTGACACGTCCAGGCACATTTCAATTTCACCAGGCGGAAGTCCATTTTAAATGGAAAATCTGAGAGGATGTGAAAGGATTTATATCAGCGGTATCATTTGAATGCTTTTATTATGTGCAAAAGGGAAGTATGCCATGCAGCTGATTTTTATTTTGGTGAAGTTAAGATTTAGAAATTCCTAAGTCTGATGGAAGTCAGACCTGATAGACATTTTATGCCATTTCTTTGGTTCATTTTGCTGAACTCATGAAAAATTTGAGCGGCAGTTCAAGCTGCCATATATTCCTTCATTCAAGACAGTCTGTGTGAAAGGAGAAGTTAGACTTGTGTGTTCGAGTTGGTTCTCATCTAACACATTGGCATCTTACTGTTTTTCCAGTTCCATAATAAAGTTGTTTTAAAGATGACAGACATCACAGATTTCATACAGTTCAAACCAGGTTAGGTTAAATGTCCAGACAGTATTATACATGTTTTCCTCCATTTCCAACCAATTGGGTAAATAATAGTTCACTCTTGAGAAATGCTCAAGCTGTCGTTCATCACACTGAACACAATCAATCACAAACTGCATTACAATGCATAGCTATCATGCCATTGTGTCACAGTAAGTGTGCAGGACAGGCAGAGCTACAACCTCCAAACACACCAGTATGGCCTGTAAGAAGTAGCATTTGTACAGTGCAGAGAGGCGAAAGAGGAAACCAGAACAGAGTTTCTTCTCTGATGACTTAATTTCCCATCATGCTAAACTGAGCTCTTCCCTGGGTGTGCAGTAGGTAGTTTGGCAGCGATTAGAGCTTTTGGATAAAGACATCAGTGCTGAGCTGGTACAGCCTGGCAAGGAATTCCCAGTTCTGCTAATTAAGGTGCTGCTACAGACAGAAGCCCCTGAGCTGGCACCACAGACAGCTACATGCCCTACAGAGCTAATTGAGGAGAAAGTCTGTCTCAGGAATCAATGTCTTCTCGGCCCTTAGATTGTGCTGGCCATGAAGGAAAAATACAAACACAGACTGATAAAGTATCTCCCCATGCTCCCTAACTACGCAGCACTTTCTAGTCTGTGCCACCTTTGCCAATTAAGAAGTACAGAGGGCAAAAGTTGTCAAATATTATTACACAGTGAAGTTAGAGTAGGTGGACAGTGGGAATGTAAAGAAGCAGTTGTTAGGTCTGAGGTTTGTGAACAGAGGACTGGCTGAAATGCAAGCACAACCTTCCCCTTAAGCTCAATTCACATGCAAAAAAAAAACACGATTGATTTTATTTATTTTGTTTGAAAAAGGTGTTGCTGTAATACGTAACAAAATTTTTAGTCAGTAAATATTTTTGTCTTACAAATCTAAATTACGACATCAGACCTGGCAACCCGTGTAATGCTGGTATTAACGGATTAACACTGATTTCTAAACATAAATGACACAACCAGTGTCTCTCATTCAAAATATCACCTCAACATTATTTCAGTTGAGAGCACATGTCTGCAGAGCGAGGATGAGTTTTCTGCATTACTCCCTGATACAATAGCAGCTTACAGCCAGGTGTGGGCGAATATTGGCGAATCTAGTGTGGGCTGAAAATTTCAAAGCAAAATAATATGACAACAGGTGCCTCTCTCCATAAGAAACCACACGTCTAATCCTCTGTGAGCCTGGAGTGGATTTCTGAAGAGCCCAAATACACAAATGTACTGAGGAGCATGTGTTTTCTCTGCACGTCTGAGAATTCAGGTCAGAATTGACACAAATTCAATCTGAGTTAAGTTACTCAGGGTACTGAAGGCTGAGAAGCTCACCAGAGGATGTTTTACACTTATTTTCCTTTAACCTATAGAAACTACCTGACAAAGCTTGACAACGTTGACCTAATACAACAAAAACCATCAGCATCCAAATGAATGTCAATTACATGTTTTAACTTTGGTAATCCTGGCACAGTGACTGAGCCAGCAAGGATGTGTGTGTGATTTCCAAATGTATTTCAAAGAAATGTGTAAAATTTTACACAATTAGCCGGTGACTCAATCTACACTACAGTCAGAAAACTTACTGCAAATATGACAACCTTAATATATAGACATTTTCAAAAATAATCCTCACATGCCACACACCTCTTTTTCTACCCTTCAGCACGTGATGACAGCCCGGTGAAAAAATATTTTGTCCTGTTATTTCTACAATGTGGCGACCTTTTAAGTGACATGAAGGAATGAGGCTGCACTCCAATCAGTAAATCCTCAATCCCACTGTGAGGGGATCGGAAAAGACGTGTGAAAGGGCAAACACCAGTGAAGGATCGGCGCCGCGTGGGTGAGATTGAAAAGCTGTTGTTTATATTTGTGAAGTCAAAAATTTCCAGTTGGATTTAAAGAGAAATCCAAGAAACATTTGGAGCTTTTTTTTTTTTTTAATAGCACTTCCAGTTTTCTTTTCCCATAGTCATTATGAGAAACATGCCATATTTAATTTGGCCAAGTAGCTTTTTGGTTTAATTTAGCCAAGCGGTAATGGTGAGGCTCTACTGGACTGTCAGTTTGGTCTCAACTGAAAATTATTATCAAAAATATTGGACACATTGCTATGGTAGTTAATACAGACACTTATGTTCCCAGAGAATGGATCTTACAAACTTGGCAGGTTTAATCTAAGTATGTTACTAATAACATGACAGCCAGCCAGTTTTTCTTGCAAATTCTGGGTGATTAGTTGGCCAGAAAACAAACGTTGTGTGTGCATTCAACAGCTTTTCCACAGCAAACAAAAACTTGACAAACCTCAACAGGAGATTCAATATCTTGGATTTTCTGACTGTCAGAATTTATTTTCCTGTTTTACAAACATGAACTGATCTAAAACGACCTCAAGACAGAAATCTGAAGGATTGTAGGAAACTTTGGAAAACTGGCACAAAACCCATCCTGCACAATTATCCTTTCAAGTCAGAATGGACAACAAGAAATTCCTTCATCCTCACTGTGCAACCATCTGCAACTCTCCATGCATGTCTGCAGGGGTCCTACTCACGACCAGAGGGAGCTCCTGCCTTGTGTGATGACCCCGGTGAACTTTGTCAGCCTCCTGGCATCCACCTCGAACCACTGGAGCGGGTCATCTCTCCCCGCACACCAGGCCCCGTCATAGAGGTCATCTTCATAGAGGCCTGCCTGCAGGTATGAAACAGCTGCATGGAGCACAGTTTTATACCAGACGAGCATGTTGACTCAATCGCACATGCAGTCTATACATGCTACTGCTTTTCTGACGCACAATCTTGGCTGTGTTACAAATGTAAAAAGAACACTATTCAAGTGTTGACAGTGAAGAGGAAGCCAGCAAGGCTGAGATGTTTAGATTTGATCTTCTGACAATGTAAATATGCTGCCTAGACAAGACTCAGCCAGACAAATGTCTTCCACGATGATGATGATGAAGACGGCATTTGAAGTGGATAAAACAAGTGCATGGTAGACAGCCTGTACTCGGCTAAAGGGAGTAACCAAGGGGAAGAAAAAACAACAAACAAACAGCGAAGCACATCTGAGAGACAGGGCCAATTTTTCCAAAGAGCAGCATCACAGAATTTTCTGCTACAGTTTTTGTGCGCATTTTTCTTTATATAACACGAGGACATGTTTTCCTGACGCTCGCATGGTTCAACAGCTGAAAATGTTAAACTAATTATAATGCATTAAATGCTCCTCCATCCGTAAAGCCTTGTGCTGCACCGCTTGACAATGTTGGCTCAGAGCGAGGTGGTGTGAACTGTCACGCACATGCTGTATGCTGAAAGGCCACATTGCTCATCGACTTCAACACAATTTAAACATTGTGTTGACATTCAGTTCTGTACATGCTGAGTCGATAATATCGCTGCCTCTTTATCATAGGTGCCGCGTCTCCTTGGAATGCACCTCTCTCATTATGCCTTAATCCAGACTCTCTTCAAAATGGAAGAATGGGCCCGAACATGTCTACATTTGAATATTCTCCCTTCAAAGATGTGTTTAAGGTTCCATTATGCAAATTGCAGATTGAAACTGGGGTGAAGTCATCATCATCAATCATTGTATGTCCAAAGTGATGCTCTTACAAAATTTTGGACATTATATTACTTTTATTTAATATTTCATCTTTCTTTTGTGCGTGTTTGCTGTCTTTGAGTTCAGTAATAGTTGTTCTCAAGATGATGACAAGGCATCGCAGGTAGAGTTCATATTGTTCGGAGCAGCTCAGCTAATTGGCCCAGATAGTTGTGCACCAGCTCTGAGACTTCTGCTCCTTCTGCTCTACATGCTCAGCTTCCCTTCAGCCAGAATCCTAAAGCTAAAATGCATGCGCTAAGTTTACAGTTGAATGATGGCCGGCAGCAAATGATAGTCTGTTTTATGTTCAGTTTGTCTGTCAGTTACAAGCAGAACAAGCAGATTTCTGTGAATTATGGGTAAAGGTTTGGCTCTGGAACAAGTGATTACATTTTGGTGCCAATCCAGATGCAGACCCTGAACTGCTTGGTTCATTAAAAAAGAAAATCTGGCACATGTATCCCACATCACTGTCTGTGCTCTACGGAACTGCTCCCTTTCAGTAATATTTGCCTTGCCCTTTTTTTTTTTTTTTTTTTTTTTTTAGTTTTCTCAGTACTTTCCAATCCTTCACTTGTTTGTTTTTCCTGTTAGTATGCATCTTGTAATATCAAGAGAAAGTAGAATTCATCTCAGTGCTGTTGGTGTCTGGAATCTAAATAAACTGTCACAGCTTCAAAAGTGGAAACAAACCAAGTTCACTGGCCAGAGGCCTGATTCAACAGGAACATCTGCTTCTGATGTGGTTCTCCTGATTTACTGATAATTGTGCTCTCGAATGGACGCTATCTCTGTCCGTCCTTGATTCCTGAGGTTCACTCAAATACACAGGGATGCAACAAACAATAAATCCTCTGTTTTGGAAATTTCCTGAAACATAACGCCCTTGAGTGAATTGACAGCATGCATGTGTGTTTCATTAGCGTTGCCGGTGGATGCGGCCTGCAGAAGACGAGACTCGCTGCAGACTGAATGTAGGCTAATACCCTCAAATCACAGCTTGCACTAACAGGAAATACCTGTTCTGCAGATGCCACCCCTTTTTTATTAGGTTTGATCATGTGCCCCCAGTTTGATGGAAACACTATTGCTTTCTCTGTTGTGTTAGCTTTTGAGGTATTAAAAATATGCTGTGAGCTGAAATAGAATAATGTCACCCACATTTAACTGAGGCGAGTTATCACAGCAGCCATCTTTGGAGCATAAATGTGAACTCAAATTGACTTTAAAATTAAAAGATACTGTCTCAATGCCATATTTTTTTTCTATTGCTGCTTAGTAGTAAATGATTCCAAAAGAGATGACAGCCAGACAAGGACAGTTGAGACTGTCCAAGGTGTAATGTGATCCCCAACATTTCTGGTAAGCTTGCCCAAACCATGCCAACAATTAATATTCCTGTCTTACCTGAATGTTAAGACGACCTCTGTGCGCACCAAGGCCGTAACGTTTCGTAGTTGAAGCGTGAAGCTGGAAATCATCAATCTTCAGCGTCTCCAATCCCATTGGAGGGCATTCTATGTAATGAGAATGACAAATTGGCATATGAAGGTAATGTTGTGCACTGTATCATGTGTTGCATCACTCCCTGGACGTTGCTTTCTGTGAAGTGTATAACTCCTGAGTCAGGGCTCGTGCATTTGGTAATAGCTTGACAAAAATGACTCAACAGTAATGAGCAATTTAGACTTTGCACAGAGAGCTCAAATGTGTGAACAAACACTGAGCAGCTGCACTCGGTTTCTAACTGAGGAGGTCTAATTATATATTCAGTCAGCACAGTGAGCAGTGAACAGCTTTGGCTAATAACGTGAAACAGCGAAATTACAGCAGAATATCTTTTTTTTTTTTTTTTTTTAAATCAGTGTCCATTAATTGTGTTGATGTCTCCTTGTTCTGTCCGTCCTCATCACACAAAGACACACACCAATGAAACTGAATTGCATGTGCAACCAACGTTACACAATTTTGTGTGTAGACAAGCTCATTCTCTAATAAGCTGGAACGCTGAACAACAAAAGGAAAGCCTGAGACTTTGATGTCTCAACTGCTATGAATTTCAAAATGTGTCAAGCATCATGGGTGATTAATGACTACATTATGAAGGATTCTTTTGTAATTTTGGAATGCACACCTACAGTATCACATCCATCTAAAGGCAAATTGAATGCATAATTAATTTGCTTAAGAAGTACTAAAGCAAGATCACTATCTTGAAAGAAAATGGAAAATTACAGCAGTTGCCACCACAAACTTAGTGGAAGTTTTTTATTAGACCATAAAATGAGAGGAAAATCTCTCACAAGCTTCAGTTATAATGAAGATTCATATTTAGTTTTTCAGATGTGGGGAAATCAACAGGTTGACTAAATGCAAACTTTGGATCAATGTAAGGTTCCTATACACACTGCTCATTGTTGCTCAGGAACTAGCATGTACGGCTGGACTGAAACTTTGGTGCCGCAGGTCAAGTCACAGAGAAGTGATTGTTAAAATTCCTGTGGAATATCAGACACAAACCTGCAGCTGTGATTTTGAGCTGCACTCCTCATTTAGTTGGGGAACAGACAGATGAGAGCAGAGGCAGGAAAATCCTGACCTTTTATTTCTACCGCAGGTCAAGTGGACGGTGGAGTCTACAGTTCCCTTAATGCAACCGAATCACGCCCCTGTGTTTGACCTTGACTGCCACAGACACTAGGCGTCTTCCCAACTCTGTGTCTACAGCTATAACAGAGATTTCTCTGTTTGAAAGACTCCAAGCCCAAGCTGGACTAACCCTGATGACATAACTGGGACCTCATCAGCATTATTGACTTATTTTCTCAGAATTAAATCTCATGCTTTGTCTGAAATGAACCCTCTTTCACTCTTTAACCACTCTGCAGTGGATTGACACTAAACGTTGAGCTTTAGAATGAGATTCCTGACTTATTATCATAATCATTTTATGTTGTCGTTGTTTGTGGTTGAGTTGGGTACCAGTCAGTGTAAATACAATAGATCAGGAGTTGGACACCCGAATAAAAAGGTGGGAGGGTAAATGTAGTACATGATAGAGTAAATAAATAAAAATGGCTTTCAGGAACAGCAGCCTCGGACATGTTTCTGAAAACTGACTGCGATGTGGAGTTAGCTGGGGACACCTAAAGTGGAGCCAGTAACTGTATGTGATGCCTGGCAGCTGTGATTCAGACTGCAGTGTGAATGACCTTGATGTCTTGCTGTAGGCATGTTGTGTGGCCTCATGCTTAGTCATGCAGAAATGCCACAATGCAAGCAATAGTCATCTTGTCACAAGATGTGTCATTTAAGGCTTGGTATGCCTAGATAAAGATTTTTCCGGAAGCATAAGATCGATATCTGCTCTTCTCCAACACAAATCAAGCCCGGTGATTTGCCTTATGTTGCCACGTTTCAGGTCTCTTGCCAAACTGTCGTTAAAAGGTTATTAATTATGCTAACTTGTTTAAAACAGAATTTTAATCCAAAATCACAAGTTCATCTCTACAGCCCACACTAGAACCTGATCAATCAATGCAACGAGTCCCTTGGCTCATATGTTTACTGGCAGTACTGATGATGGCAATTAGGAGTCATCAATATGAATAATCTGAGGAGGGCTAATTATCCAGTAACAGGCACTGATGCCGCAGCAGTGGTCTGGCGGGCAGGCAGCTGTGTCCAAGGTCTGCCTCTTCCTTCATTTTGGAAAAACACAGATTTTATTGGAGAAAGCTGCACAACACTTAACAATTTTTTCCTTTGCTGCTGGAGGGAGTTTTCATCGTATTTGAACAAATGCCTGCCTCTAAGTGACTCCAGTAACTGAGAAGGGGGTCGTTGCTAAATAGAACTCTTTGTGGGAGATTGGCGCATCTTTTACACCACAGCGGAGATCACCCAGCGAGGGCCAAATGGGCAAATCAAGGCTGACGTGCAAACTCCCTGCTGCCCAGTGACTCTCTGGGTCAGACTAAACGCTTCGCAGACTTCCCTGGACAACAACAATGGAATTTCAGAGCAAGAATTTCCGAATGGGCACCAGCCCGTTTGAACATATGCTTCACATGTCGCTGTCATCGAGCCAGGACTGGCTTCACAATGAAATCTCAGAGGTGCAACAGACACAAAGAGGACAAAGGAATTTTCCTCATGAATGTAAATCTCTACAGTATATACATGTATGTGAAATTGGCAGGAAAGTAAATATTTACGCCCTCTGGGGGAATCTGGCTTTGTGTTTTATAACTGTTCCATCAGCCTGATATGTCTGAGCCACTGAGGATCGTCAGTCACGTGCACCAGCATTTTTACTGAGGATCAGCTTCCAAAATCCACACATGCATGAGCAAATCTCTGTTTGGTGCATAGCGAAAGCTAAGCTGGACACCAAATCAACTGCTGTAAAACTGAAAGTGTAAAAGTTTATTAAAAAGCCAGAGGCAAAACCACTGGTAGGAGCCGTAACTCTATACAGCAATAAAACAAGCGTTGCTCCACCTGTGACCCCGGAAGGTCTATAATTACAAACCTTTCATTATAGACACACACTGTAAGTCCAGAGACTTTCTCAATGGATCTATCACAACATAATTTGGGAAACTCAGCCTACGGGATCAAGGTTAGGAGGACAAAAAAAAAGAAAAAAAGAAAAAGAGAGATGGATGTCTGCCATGCTGCGAAACCATAAATTATTATTACCATCTGTTTGCAATCCTTTGCAAGATAACCCAGTCACAACATCTGGACTCAACAATGATATATAATAGTAATGACAAAACAGACAGTGAAGGCCTCATACTGTATGCTGCTTCTAAGAGCCAAAATCAATTCCGGTATCACAGTTTATTCAGGCCACATATGCAAGTTTTTGTCACAGCAGCATTTTATAATGGTTATCTACTGAAGGCTCCCAAACAAAGAGCTCTCAACAGAAAAATAAGGGCTGATCTCTTAACATCAAAATATCAAAGCAACCTTTGCTTGCTAGCCAGCTTACTCAGCACAAGCCAATAAAGTAATTTATACCCAAATATTAGCCACAAAAAAATCCCAGTCAAACTCTTTTACTGACCGTTTTATTGAATGTAATTTAAGAAAGATTGTGTTGATTCTTCACATGGTCTCACTTTGGGAGAAAGATCAGGATGTAAATCATCAGACAGCTGCACCACAGCCCTTCATCCAATTTTTAATTTTCAACAGCCCAATCTTTCAAAAACGTCAAAAGCATTTTGTCAGCCTCAGCCTTTGTGTCTTGACTGTACATGTGACAAACTGTTACATCTCAGCGGAAGCATCTTGGCTCCACATATTTCTGTTACATTGGATGGGAATAATGAACAAGCCGGTGAAACATCCATTGAATTTGACTCTGAAAATCCCTGCTAGTCTCGGAAGAATGTTTGATGAATTCCCTCTTGTGTTTATATGTCTGGATGTAACAGCAACTGAGTCTCTGCTACATGTCCAATTATGGCCAGATGATTACAATAATCAAGGCCAGACAATTTGTTAAGATGAGTAATAGAGCTGCTGATATATAGAACGTGTGAGATTTCTACCTTTTAGAGGTGTTCAAAGATTGACCCTGATAAAGCAGCTGCTACCAGGAGACGTTGGAACAAATTTGGAAAACAGATTGGTGTTGAGTCACACTTTCAACCATGAAAACATGATTTTGGCAGTCTGAGCCGTCCAGGTCTCAAATGTGTGGGCTGCTTTGTGCCAGGCATGTCACCATGGAGTTCCCAGTTTTTCTACAAGCAAGAATATCCAACTTTCTGCTCCTATTCCCCGAGTGGCAATTTAAAGATGGCAGCCTCTCTGTCTGCCACAGTACGTTCCTTACAATTGTTTCAACATAAACACATCGGTTCTCGGCAGGCTCCCACGCCCAGTTTTAGCTGCCAAACATTATTGAATACACCTTCCAATTCTGCTAAATGCCTCACACACTAAAAAGTGTGCTCTGGGCAGCATCAGTATGTTCAGAGCTGTGGAAAGTCTGAGGTCAATGTATATGCACTCTGGCCTAAATCACACTTTGATCAAGTTGGTTTAATCCGTCATTCGATGTGACAGGAAGACTACTCGGGGCGTCTTGCTGTCAGTTTTGCAAATGTACTGTGATCCATGGAAACCCAACGCAATGCTTCATGGGAAAAGAGGACGGCAGAGCCTCTGTGGCTTGTCTCTGCTTTTTCAGAGCATCGTCTTGTGTTGCCAGACTTTTCCTCTCAGGGAGAAAAATGATGTCTGAAAATCATTGCCTCTCAAAAATATTTGTCAGCTCTGAGAAATATCGTTTCCTTTTTCTCATCCTAACAGCTCCTGTGAAAGCAGCGCAATGATCCCCGCATGTCGGAGGGAGGATGAATTATTATGAGTGCATGGATATCCCGTAGCAAATGAAGGTGGTAGTTGTTCCTCACTCACCTTCTTTGATTGGGCTGTGTTGTCCTCCTTCTGAGATGCTGTTTGGGGCTTTCAAGGGGCTCTTCTTGTTCTTCTCTGCCTTTTTGGTGGGTGTTTTCACTAAGGAAAGAAATTACATGAATACAGGAATATATAGACGTGTTCTTTTGGAGGGGAACCGTAAAGGTTGAATCACATTCAAACTTGCTGATTCATAGAGAGGGAAAGCAATTTTGTTGACACGTAAAAGGAAAACAGCTTTTGCTGGATTCCAGCCCCCACATATGGATGGATCCAGGACTGGGGACTGGACCAAGAGACGATCTCTACAGCCTTTAAAAATGTTTTGCTCTTATGGTCTGTTATACTGTATTGATGTATTGTACATGTATTGATCACAGTAGCTAAGCTGGAGATCCAATTTTCTTTTCACTATCAATGACAGTCTTTCATTCACCGATAATATTTATGAGGTAATAGCCTAAAGGTCCAAAAATCAATCATGAAAAAAATATGTACAAGAAGAAAGGTGGAGGTGGTATGTCACATTCCAGGGACTGAGGATAGAAGCAAGGCGTGTGCTTTTTATTTGATCAAGTGTCAGGGCAGGATTGGCCCCATGTGATAACAGTCCTTCTCACATCTGAAAGTCTTTATCTGCATCTCATTCTGGCGACAGGTCAAATACTCAAATACAAATACTGCATTCGTGGTTCAGAATAACAGATTTAGACAAATATGATCATCAGAGAGTTGTGTAGTACAGATACATATAGAAAAGAGTAATACATCGCCATAACATTTTATTCATATTGGCTTACATAGTATTGGAGAGGTATTGGAGAAGATACCTTATCAGAGACTAAGCAGTGTTATGATGTGTTTACTGTGTGTTTATTCTGTGTTGACATGAACACAGAATAAATATCATCCCTATTGTACTATAATGAAATATTATAACCGATTTTTATTAAAGTGGATGCAGAGCAACGCTCATAAACACACATAAAATTGTGGAGTGCAAATGAAAAACAATGACCTGAAACACGCCACAGTGTTCAGTAAAACTGAGGTGATCTGCAGAGAAGGGTACTGTCTTCAATGCTGCTCCAAGTACAGTGGGAATAAAAGGGGCTGAAGTGATTGCCACTTCCGTCGTTATTGAATTTACAAGACAAGGCGTTATAATACACCCTTTGAGCAGCGCTGTCTTCAGCACAAAATGGAAATTGACGAGCTCGGCCAGGACTGGCTGGTTTGCATTCTAACTTAGTCAAAGAAAATATCTGACAAGTGTTAATGCTGACGTTTTCCACTGCTGGACACGACTACTGGTAGCAAAAGCAAAACTTAGAAATAGCTCCCTGAAGAGTCTCCACTTTTTAACCTGTTAAAGTAAGTTTCTATTTAATTTGAAGTTTCTGTAGGTGCACAAAAACAACCATTTACTTTGATGAACTGCTGCTGTGTAATGATGGTAAAAGAAAAAACCTCCATCAAAAGTGGTTTCCGTGTGTGTTTCTGTTATTATATTCCTCCTCTTGTCCCACCTGCTCCAGGTATCCCTGCTCAGACATGTGAAGCCAGATGCCTGAAATATGAGATCACCGTCGACACAGCTGCTCTTAATTATCTGCCACCAACCAACAGAAATCCTCCCGTCTGTTGGTCCTCCAATCTGCTGGCAGGATTTTAAACCTACCTAAAAACCTGCTACTGCATGTGCTGAGCGTCACATCCACATTTCCACGCGGACTACAACGGGACGGCACTGCTGGCTCTGCCTGCTCATGGGAAAACGTGGATTTCACATGTGTTCTTGCGTTGACATGAAATGCAGCCCTGACCTGACCTGCAAGGTTCACACTGCTGTTCACACTCAGAAATATAACTTTGATATATATGTAGTGGGAGTGAGAGGGGAAACGACCTGAAGGGGTCATTGTTATTATTGTTTTTTGTCTCTCTCTGCACATCCATCATTGTAAGAATTGAATTCAGCTGCTCTTCCACAGTCCCAGAAGACAGCAGGTTTCAGTATTTCCACTTGAATTAATCAAACTGAGTCTGGGGCTCGCTCGTTGGGAAAGGTAATTAAACTGCAGCGTCCAATAAGATGCAACTTTTCACTTCAGCATCAACTGCAGCAAACTGTCACTTTTAATATAGTTGTGGTTTTACTTCTTAATATTGAACAATATCCTTTATTATCTGCATATGTTAAACTGTCATATTTTATTGAAAACTTCACTCAAAACTTGCCCTAAAAAGCTGAGATGATTAACCATACACTGTCATCTAGTGGTAACACTGACTCATAAATGTACTTTAATTTAAAGTTGACGAAGGTAAATGTTCCCTTTGCCCTGTGACAACTGTCAATGTAAAATAAAGTTAATGACTGACTACAAAAAAAAAGTGGTGCTGCAGAGAGGTGGCAATGCTTTTTACCTGATTTTGTACCGTCTGTGGTTTTATCCATCAGCCTGCTGCTGTCTGCCTTCCCCTTGGGGATTTTCTTGGCATGGTTTTGTCCAGGGTGCTCATGCCTGTCAGGTATCTCCAGCATTTGGACCTGGTTGTATTGCTCTCTTGTCATAAGCTCCTGCATGTAGTAATCCTCATCTTCGCCAGTAGAGCCATGGCTGAGGTCTGCAAGCCCCGCAAGGAGTCCCAGCAGAGCCAGTGGGGTTAGGAGGCTGAGGCGCTGTCTTGTCATGACCCAGGGGGATTATCTCCAGCTGAGAGTCCTGATGCCGTCTCCAAAGGAGCCTGCTGCTGCTGCCGGGCTGTGTCCCATCAACTGCTCCCCCTTGTCTTCCTTCGCACTCCAACACGGAGAGTTCACAAAGTTCTTAGAGCGCTCCAAGTAACTGACGAAAGCAGCGGAGCCAGAGGGTCCATGGGCGCCTTAGCCTGGGAAAAATGCAGTGAGGGAGGGAGAAAGACGGAGATTGGGAGATGAGGGAGAGGACAGGGAAGAGCCAGGGAGACAAACAATGCAGTTTTCTCCTTTAGATGCTGGCAGGTGACTCAAACAGAAGCATTTTTTTCATAATCTGTTTCAGATTCAAACCAATCCATACTGCTGACACATTCTCATTTTGTTGGTGTGGGCAGAAGTAAAATGGGGACAAAAACCTCTCTGAGAAACACGCATTGACACATTGAGGATCTCCTTTCATCTCCATCTCCTCCCACTTTGTCTGGGGCAGGCGCTGCTTTAACCAGAGGAAAGTTTCCTCTTTCCTGCGGGGGAAACCAACACTGGGACTTAAACAGCTCTTAACCAGCTTATAATTCTGTGTGTCCAAATGAGAAACAGAGTCGAGCTTCTTGATCCATGTAGGGGTTGGGCTTTAAGTCCACACTGACACATAAACCGAAGCGTTTGATTGCTTTATTTTTCATTCACATCCGTCAGTGCACTTATTGCACAAACACGATATCTCTTTACGCTCTCAAGATATTTAACTTGTGGCTCCTTTTTCTGAGGCTGTACAGGCAAGACCAGTTTAAACTTTGCAGTAATTTACACATTAACAACTGGAGCTGAAATTTCACATACGAAAAGAAAAAAGAAAAACTTTTTTTTGGAGCATCCAGGCATGTTTCAACACAGGGATGGAGCGCTGCCCCATATGTCACAGCTCATCATATCAGCTCTGTTACTCATGCGGCTCTTTCCTCTCCTTCTCACATATGCAGACATGTCCTCAGCAGCTGTTGGCCGGAGCCTCACTTTCAGAAGACATTATCAAAGCCCAAAGCCAGCAGTCAAATTGATTTCTTTCACTTAAACTGGGAAAATAAGACAAACGTTACACTACAACATGTTTTCACTGACATTTAAAAAGCATGACGACTGGCTATAGCTAAGCAGAGAAATGTCTCGCCTTGGGCTTGAAATTGTGACTCATAAGAAGAGGGGATTCCACGGCGCAATCACACAACTAATAAGTACAGCTTCTGACATTTTATCAACCTGAGGCAAAGATGATAATCCTTTAACTAGCTTGGTTCCCTGTCTGAACGCTGCAAAATGCATTTGTTCATTACACACAACTGATGTGGATGGACATTGCAATAGAGGAAAGTCTAAAAAAGGTTTCACGGAAATCAGGCTCTACACCTGAGTCTGAGAGAGCATCTGAATAAAGGCTAAAGGAGGCGGCTGAGTGCCCAGGCTAGTCACAGAAGAACAGGATCTGGAGTGGGTGGACAGCTCGAGGCTGGAATACACCATCTTTTGCCAGCTTGGCACGCAGTCGCTGATCGCCCACCCACTCCCCATCCAGACTACAGTCATCCTTAAGTGTCTGGGAGGAAGCAAGAGGAAGGAAACGGAAGGAGGCATGAGAGGAAGGCAGCCAAGAGGTCTGTACGTGGTTACCACATGAAATATCCCCCTTCCTTCACACCAACTGCAACTCACAGAGTTGTGTTTCTGACAACACGAGCTGTGATGCCTCTGCAGACGTGTCCATATCGTGGGAGGAATTGTAAGCTTCCTGCCTTCCATTTAAAGATGACCATGTGACAGGATTGACTGTTTTTAGATGGTGCAGTTCATTTGATCAGGAGTTTCCCTCTTGTTTTTCCACTGACTGTCCAATTTGAAAAATCTAGCAGCTAGATTTACTGGCCAGATTCTAGCCAATAGATCGCCATTACCTTCTTTACTCAAAAGCCAAGCCAAACAGTATTAATCACTTCCTGTTCAAACAATACGCTTCTCAAAACTTAATTTCAATTAATTTTACAGTATATCAGGAATTAGAGTCTACATTTCTAAGCTTCCAAGCATATTTCAGCCTGAGATTCTTGGACAGGGATATTATGGCATCCACACACCCATTTGACCTTAAAAATACCATTGATATTAATGGAAAATGATGAACAAAACTGCCAGAAAACAGTTGCTAATATAAAACCACAGAGTATAGTTTATATCCAGTTGAATGGAAAATGCAGGAATTAGTGTACCCATGGCTCTATGTACATTAGTGAAACAGACACGGGGCCAAGATGCTATCACAATCTTTCCTCAATAATGACTTTTAGTCGCCTGAATTAATACACTTGACTACTCAAACACTGCCAGTTATTGCAGACAGCCAGGCTTTTAAAACAAGTATTGTCATTAGACATAACCCTCTGTGTTGCTGTCCATAACAATGTGACACATATGACTTTGTATCAGAATTATGATCCATAATTATTTCTCCTTATTTCTCCTCCTTTTTGTGCATTCCTGCATTTTATTTTATTTTTGTTGTAGGCATTATTTGCTGCGTTGTCAAATGAACAAATACTGCATAAATAATGGTTGTCCTTGTTGTTAATATGCAGTTTTCAAACTGAAGCCAAACCTCAAAAGTGCTAACAGCCAAATAGCAGAGACAAAACACTGTTGATAGCCCCAGTTGATGTTAAACTGACTGATACGGGGATCTGTGCAACTACATGCACAATTAATGTATGGCACTATAAAAATGACTTGGACATGGTCAGCATTTATTAAAGCATAAAATGGTTTCTGAAGCTCACTGTGTGAAGCAAGCAGAATGTCTGCATTAAAACACCTGCCATGGTCTGGATGCAGGAGGATCAAACAGCTGCTTATCAGGCTGTGGAGCAGTGGAGCTTGAGGCAGACATGTTGTGACAATAGCTGTCTTTCTCTGTGAAGAACACCCAAGGTGGGAGATTGATGGCTCCTGCCTCTTTCCATAATCTTTTATAGGGAGAAAATCCCAAGCTGAATTCTCATTAATTGGACATCAGGGCCCAGAGTAACAGGTTAGAGCCTCTGCGGTGAATACGTCCCTGCTGCTGCTTTGGCAGCTTGTAATTGATGGGAAAGGAGATAGGCTTTAGATACGGAGTCTGAGGGTGGGAAGAATGACAAAGAGGTTTATCTTCTACAAGTGAAGGTAATCAAATGAACAGAGTTTTAGGGTCCATAAAAGATTGACAAAACCTAACTATATTAATAATATATGGGGTTTTTTTTTAAATATAACTGACAAAATAAAGAATGAGAGGAAAATATACAGTAAAGGATTAAACCAACAAACATACACATAAACACGGACTTTAAACAAAAACTACAAATACACACCAAAGAGCCCCAGCCCCCCCAATGCTGTCACAGCAGTTGGTCTGGTCCTTGGCCTCAGTCAGGCCCCACCCTCTGCGCCATCTTTTGGCCAAACCAGGAAGAAGCTTAGCAGGTAAGTTACTAACTCAAGGCAAAGAAAGAGCAACTGGTAATCAATCTTAGTCAAACCAAGCAGCAATATGACAAACAATATAGTGGCAATAAACAAATTTCAAGACAAACTTGTTCTGTCCATGTTGAAGTGACTGCAAATTAAAGTAACTAAACGTGTTGATGTTGGCGTGTGTGTTTGTGCAACCTAATTCGTAAACTCTGTGGCTTTGGCCAAATATTCTCTGACAAACAACATGTAGTTAGTGATGATTGGGCCTGTAGCACACTGGCTACACAGAACAAAGGACAAAACAAAGTTAGTAATGAACCCAGCGGTTTAAAAAGATGGAGTTTTTTATTTGGATGAGGGGAGAATGTGATCTGCACGCACACACAGACAAAATGTATGCGTACAAACACCATTAGTGATTGTCCTCAAATACAACCTTGAGTTTGTCCGATGGGCTTACAGCCAATGTTTGTCATAAATTCTAAATGTTAAGAGTTTATTCAGGACAAACGGGTCAGTTTGTGGTTGAACGGGACGAACCCACACTTTAATTTTATTTATATATTTATATTATATTTATTTGTCCACCAAAATGTAATATGACACCTTTTATGGATCGAAAACATGGCATATTGCAACCTTGGATTTATTAATTTACAGCATGTGCATTTCATTAGGGATCAGTCTGAACTCATGACACTTATTATGTAAAAATCTACATGCTACATCTTTGTTGTCCTCCTGCAGAATGAGAAACGTGCTGAAAGTCCACAGAATGATGTGTTAATTGGTGCTTTGTAAATCTGAGTGACATAGACAAAGAAAAAAGACAGGCAAGACCAGCTGCACTTTTATCCCTAGATTTCATCTGGAGTCCTGAATCCTCAAATTTGATAATCCACAAAAAGCAAGCTGCTTTTGCAAAGTTAAGCTTTTAAAAAAAAAAAAAAAAAAAAAAACACATTAGAACAGCCCATATATTTCTTCTGGCTTGCTTCACATACATTTCTAAACTTATAGCTGTGAACAAGTGTGATGATGAAGTGTATGATCAGAGCGGGTGGTGAAAGCCTTGTGTTGGATCTTGTTTCTTCTGTGTCCATGGAAACTGTGAAATGTGGCGATGGTCAGTGTGAGATTGGCGCACATGCAGAGCAGTATGCTTTGAGTTTGTGTCAGCTTATGTTTTCTTGGTGTCCTTTCGTGGAACAACCTGTTCTCCTGTCAAATGAAAGACACGAGCCCATTTTTTATTGAATTGATTGTAATCAATAAATGCACTACTATAGCTTGATTATGGTGGTGTTGGTATTTTCTTTACTGGTTGGTCTAATGCTCAGGCAGGTTCCAGCAGATGCTGCGAGGGGAAAAGGTTCACACCAGATATTAAAATTGTCTCACTTATCTTTTGTTTTATCAAAACAGAGTCTAACCTGAAATTTTGCTAAATTAAAGTTGAAGGCATTCCTACAAGGGGTGACAAAAAGGGATTAATCATAGTCTTAAGAGTTGATGTTTGAGTTTTATAAAGCAGGACTTTCAGCATCCTTTAACTCTTAAAGCCTTTCTGTAATGCCCTGCAATTGGCTCCTGTCAGCATTGTTTCTATTTGCGGTTGTTTTAAATAGACACAGACACTAGGAACTACAGATAAAGTAATCCATAAGCTAAGGAGCCACATATTTCCCTTAGTAAAGAGCAAAAGAGAAATAAAATCGGAGTGAATATTGGACTAAGGTTTTTCAGGCCCGAAACATGACTTCAAATTACTTCTAATATGTGTAATTAAGTTACAAGTTTGCCATGTCAAGGCAATTGGTAATAAAATCTTGTTCATGCAGTTAACACTTGTTTCAACAGCCCTCAAATGGCCAAATAAATCAGAATTTTGGGTTTTACATCTAAAGATCTGTTAACTTTACTTTAAGTCTAATATTTTAACTGGTATGGGAATAATAGCTTGTCAACGTGCACAGTAAGCTTTTTCTTCGGGCCAATTGAGACATCTGTGTCTTTGCAATTGCTGCAAACTACCTTTATGGTTTTCTCCTTCTGCAATGGTTCTATTAAATCATGTTTTTTTATGATCACTGCAGAAACTATTGAATCTGTCATGGTCCCACTGTTTTGGACAATTTGTGGTTTGAGGAGGTTGTTGAGAATGCCTCCTCTTCAGAGACCTGTGAGTGATGAAAAGGCTCTTCATCTATTTATCACACACTTCGACCCCAAACTGAACAGTAACATTGTCAGTTTTACCATGTGATGGCCTGGATCCCAGTGCTTTTCAGCATAACCGCCCTCAGCTTCCTCACTAAAAATGTTCCCTTCCTGAACACCTGTGTTTCTAATTCTTTGTCCACATTCACTGCTGCTGGGACTGGTTCCAGCTGGATGTGACCAAAACAGCCCAGAGGTTTGCGTCTAATATCAGTGATAATTTGCAACATGAATAGCAAAGAAATCATGATTGAACAATTGATTTCGATAAGAGTATAATCAAACTTAAAAAAGATTGATGCAACATGAAGCTACTGTGTGATAATTATTGCAAAGCTGTTATTACCCAGTACAAATATTTTCTTGAATTTTCTTAAGGAGAATATGAATCAAAATCTACACACTGATGACCAGACAAAAAGGTAATCAGTCTCTAAAACACTAAAGATTTCCCCTATATATCACCACTGACTTAGTAAAAGTAACTAGAGAAAATTCACACATACGGGTAGGCCAACAGTTGATGTGCAGTTTTGTTGCTTTTAGAGGACAGTCCATCCAGACACAGAAGAACCTCATTACAATGCTGTCTGATTTTGTTGTGAAATGCTCGGCTGGAGCCTGAATTAAAAGCCAATGCAGAGCAATGACCCTGGATCCACTGAACCTCACTGAACAAAAATACAACAACAAGGGCACAAGAGGCTTAGAAGGAGAGAAAAAGCAAAAGCAAAACATCTGGCTTTAGCAAATCTGCCATAGCTCAATAGCTGAATGGATTTACTCAGCTGTCATGTGAAACAGAACCGTTTGGGTAGGTAAAAAAGATGCAAACATGAAAGGAGTTTTTGAAATTTAACACATTTCTAAATAGATAGCATACTAATAAGCAAAAACATGTTAAAGGTGCCTGGGCAACAATTTTCACAAGAACTGGGAACCATTCACTGCCTGAAAACATAAATACAATGCCTGACAATGCCATTACAAGAGGATTGTGGCTTTGTTACACAGGGTAATCTGGAATCTTTGGCTTTGTCAGGAACCATTTCTATGTCTACAATATGTGTCCAGAGATAAAAAGACATAACAGTGTATATCACAAACAGATGTTTTGGGCTGAACTTTTAATAACCAATAAATGATAGGGAACGACAACAGAATAGGACCTGTAGGATTTTGCTTCTGGATTACTGTGTGTAATGTAATAAGAATAACCATTTTATCAGTGCTGACAAATCTTACCCAATAGGGACTATAGTTTTAATAAAGATCTGTTTGCTTCCTACATTCCTGGCTCACTCCATCATCAGTGGGCAAGACTGGGCCTCACACAGCCTCTTCAAATATAACTGGCAAACTCTCAGTGCATTCAATCAGCATGATGGATTGCAAATGTTTATCACATAAACTTGTTTTTTCAGATCTTTCTTTCTTTTGGTCTCAATAAACTCTCCATTAATCATTGACAACAGTGACATAAATAGCTGTGATTCAATTTGAGTCAGCTAATTTAATAGATTTTTGAGGTATGAGCTGGAGATATAGTAATTATCACTTTGTTGGTGGTCTGGACAGCATACTGTACCCCAACTGTGTTGGTCAAAGGTCTTAAATCTGCAACTTAAATCCATGAAAAAAAGAACCCCCGCCTCATTAAGATTCAAACTCCATATTACAGTTTCATTAAAGCTTAATTTGACATGGGGCCAAAGGGCAATGAAGAGGACGAGCAGAGGACCGGAGTGGACTTGATGAAGAGAAAAGCAGTACGAGAGAAAGCATATAATGTTAGAGCTCTTGAATCAGAGCCTATTGAAGCTGGCAGAGTGGATGTGGAGAAAAAGTTCCACTACCTCCAGTATCCTATTGTGATTCCCAAAAATGTGACCTGAGTAGACCCCGCTCTCCATCTTACAGGTTCAGTGGCTCCATCGATCTTCAGATGAAGTCTTCTCTTCTGTCAAACAAAGAGGATCCAAACAGCAACAAGCATGAGAAAGCCACCGATAGAGCTCATGCTTAGAAAGATTTATTTTGGCAAAAATGAATAAATATGTATTTAAAAAAATAGCAGTGATTAAAGAATGGTATTATAAATAAATTTAGGTATGTCCGTTTTGGGCTCCCATACTAATAATGCACTTAAACATTTTCGCACAATGTGAAAATGAACAAAGCCTTAAATACCTTTAAATAGGTTACAACTATTGTTTTAAACCTCTGGTATTTTTTTAGATATGTATTATTATTACTGTTATGTTTTTCTACCTCTGATAGAATAAAAATTTAAAACAGTGAAATGTTGGTATATCTTTCAGGTAAACGACTGCAGCCATTTTAACTGTTGGTCCGCCATCTTTGTTGGCCGTCGACCATTAAGAGCGCTTCGACTAACTTAGCTACGTTCATATAATATTTTTTAATACATAAAACTCGACTAACAGTAACTGAAAGTCTATAGATGGGTGGATTTAAGGAGAAATAATAATTTATGGCGCTTGTTGCTCCCGTCGTCGCCACCCAGGGATCTACCGGTACAAGCTAGCTGTCGGAGCCAAACCTGGCTTTTCTTTCAGATGGATTTACTGTCGCAGAGATCGGCGGGATCAATTCATCTCCTCAGTAATGGTAAGTGCATCTTGACACCACAACAAGCACTGGTTGTTTTTAAATGTCTTTAATGTCTGTTAGTGTGGTGTTTTTGCGCCTCGTTAGCCTGCATGAAGCTAACCTGCTAACGCTGCTAACACGGCTAACACTGCTAGCTGTCACTTCCTGCTTTCGTGCCTCCGTCCTTCTGGAGGAATAGTTGTCGAGGCTGAACTTGTGGTTTTGATCGCTGTTTGGCTGTTGATTTATGGTGATGAATTCTGATATTTGTGTGCTGTAGCTGGATCATGTCACTTTGTAATTGGCCCGTCGTTGTTGTTGTTGTTGTTGTTGTCATTGGCCCGAAGCAGGAACTGATGATGACGATGTGTACTGGCCTTAGGGATACAAAATGATTGCTGTCTTTTATAATCCATGCACATTATCTGCATATTTTATTTTCCCCTAACATTGACTTCACCCTATACCTTTCTATCCCACATTAGTCATGTCCACATTTTCTACCCACTTCATGCTTCGATAAGCTTCAGATAATTACTTTTAATCACAAGCAGCCTGATTATCTGACAGTTTTTTTTTTTTTTTACTAGTTGTGCCATAATTTAATCTGCTGGGGTGCTGTTTTATCATTTATGCCAGTGCTTCATTCACACCATGAAGTCAATATCCATGTAAGAATAAGTAACTCATCTGCTTCAGATGAGATGGCTATGGATTCAGCTTGGACTGTTTCACTTCATTAGATAGTTTGGCTTGACAGTGGACTCTGGGGCTGGTTCCCAGTGTTCACATAGTGGGCACCAGTCCCCCTTGCGCTGCCATGCTGCAAACTCTGTTGTAATGCACACACATGCTGCTGGTTCAGCTGCATTATTTCACATTATCCACTTGTAGGCTCTGAAAACACTCCCTGGGGGTGGCGTCTATTATCATCGCTTCACAGCCTCTGCTGAGTTCAGTTTATCCTTGTGGGAAATGATTGAGTCAGAGCTTAGATTGAAAATGGCTACGCTGTTCTACAATTCCTAAATCTGTCCCTTGCAAACTGGTTTTCTCATTGTTCCAACACACAGATATAATATTTCCAACCTGAGAAAAAACACCATCATTTGCCATGACAACAGGTTGTATTTTGTGTAATTTTGTCTCACTGTGGCCTAAAGTGGGATCTCTGGTGAAAAGTCTTTTTCAGAGAGTCTATAGTTGTCTCCAGCAGTAGTCTAGTCCAGTTTCCTGTAGTTCACTGTATTCTGATACAGCACAGACTTGGATGAAAGCAGCTTTGATAATATTTGTGAATTCCAAGGAAATTGAAGTTGGTCAGGGGTTCTCATCTAAACGGAACCTCTTCAGTCAGCCAGATGGACCGTCCGACTCCAAAAAAAATATGCAAATGATTTGCGCTCACTTCTTTTCTCCAGACAGATTGTCTTGGCTTCAATGAGGAGGATGTGGCCAAACCTGCTTGTATTGTTGAGGTTGTACAGTGAGAGAAAAGTATTCCCTTTGGAAAACTACAGCTAGGAAAATGGTTCATGCTGTTCAATAAATCTCAGTGATTGCACTGAGGTCACTTAATTATAAAAGACCTGATTTACCAGTGTATTTTGTGTTGTTGTTGTTGTTGTTGTTGTTGTTGTTGTTGTGGGTTTCAGTTCCAGGAAGACTTAAGGGCTTAGTGGAAGAAAACAGAGTTGAATAACTACAAACAGATTTTTTTTTCCCCATCCAATCTTTCTCTAGTTTAAATTTGAGGAACCCCTCTTTCTTTTTAAAGCCCACCAGATCTTCTGGATGTTGTTCAAATTGGAGAAATGTCCTCAAATTCTACAGTATTGCCTGCCCTCTGGTGCAGTGAGTGTGTATGTTCCACCTTAGCATGCACTTCATCTCAGAGTAATTTTTATTAATATCGCTTATTAATGTCTGATATGTATTTAAAGTATTGGAGTTGCTGTTGGCTTGATCTGAGTCTCTGTCTAAAATACTCAATCATCCTTGAGTTAATTTCGCAGATTGAACTGCCTCAAATCCAATTACAAACATTTTAATTAACCCTATGTTTGAAAAATTTGAGCAGGAGAAAGAAAACTATTATTTATTACGATGAACTATTATTTTGCTGCTTCTAAGATAATCTGCTCAGCTTCAATATAAAAAAATAAAAATAAACAAACAAAACACTATTTCAACAGCTGGTTTTCCCTTGATCTGAAATGATTCCCCTTTAATAGTTTGATACAATATTTACCTGACTGCAGTTTGAATTTTATGAAAGTGACAATTCTATTTAATAATTTCTTTTTAGACTTTGTTGTTCTTTTGTACTTGTACTGTACAGTACTTATGTACTGATGTACTTTTAGAATTGCAACTACATGTATTCCCCAGTAGAGGGTGATGGTGCTTCACTGGTAATTTATGGTCTTATCAGCTCAGGCTTCTCACTATATGTATTTTCATGCAGCTATATTGTTATGAAAGCACAATGTAAATCTTACATGATATGGTGGATAAAATTTACAGCAACCACAAGAGCTCACCTTATCAGTTGAGAGAGGATGGATCAGACCAAGCTTCAAAATAGACACAACTCTGTTTTCATATCTTTGAATTCACTATTTAATTTTATACACCTGGTCACAAAAAGAAACAATCAAGATCTGCCAGCAATTCTTTCACTCCAGTATTAACGCACTCTCTCTTTCACTCAAAACACACACACACACACACACACACACAAAATCACCACTCTCTCTTGTGCTGTTTTCTATCTTTGATTCATCTCTGTTTTTATAACTTAAAAAATAATTTAAATTAAAAAAGAAACATTGATTTTTTTTTTTCATGGGCACTTGAGAGATGAAACTCAAATTCAGGGGCTGGCTGATGCGTCAGTGTATTTTAAAATTTTAATTTTTCCATTCTTCCACTGAAGTAAAAGGAAGGTGGATTGTTCAAAGTTTGGAGTTGTTCTCCCAGAGGAAGGAGTCATTCCGCAGCACTTTGGCCAATTTCCTGTTGAACGGTGTGTAAAAATCCCGAAGGATCTCTTTAGTGATGGGTAACATGGGACCCAGGTTTTTGTCAGCTGGCCTCCTCGTGTTTGATGCTGGGCTTCTGGTGATATCTGACTCGATTTCCTTTGTCAGTGGCCCTGTAAAACACAAAACACTAGTTTCACATTCCTTCTGTCTTGACCACTTCAGATTTTTTCCACAGAACTGTATAAATGCAACAAAATACAGCAAAGGAAACTGCAATGGCACTGTGTCTCAGAGCTGCTCTAAGCAGAAGATTTGATGCTCTGGGAAGTGATCTTACCTCAGCAGCTCTTTGAAGAGCTAAGTCTGAGCTTTGGGGCAATTAAACTATGGGATGAACCAGTGAGGCAGAACCAAGGGGCAGACTGGCAGACAAGGAATAACTGTATGTGACTCCTGCACATACACACTGTTGTGTGACTTACACTAATCAATCCAAGTATACCCAAAGGAAAAGCTGGTACCTTTTTAATACTGAAAATTTGGAAGGAGTTAGAAAGTTACGATTTGTATCTGAAGTGAAATTTAACTTTCTTTTTTAGGCTGTATGCAACTTTAATACCTAAGAATCAGCACTTCTCAAATTTGTGTCACCATGCAGTTTAATTAATAAGAATTATGTAAATCGGATTTGTTAAATCGTTATTGGATCCCTGTGTATTTAACATCACATATCTCTGAATGTATTCAGCGATTTGTTTTTGTATTTTATTAAAGAGGGTCCCCATGCAGTCAAGGGCATATGTTGGGATGTGTTACTCACCTAGGTTGAGGAAATCAAAGACTTTGTGCATCGTGTATTTCCTATTACAGGCGTGGTCTTCCAACCTCAGGACCAGAATCTGTTCCCTGCTAAAGACGGTCAGCCAGTCCATTAGGTACACTATGTACAGGCCAACCTGCAATCTAACCTGAGGACACAAAACAAAGGAATCAGAAATTTCCCCCTCACATGCTGAGAGACGTGGCAGTAGGTGCATGCATGATTTAACTTCTCTAAGGAGGTGAACAGTTGGGTAATTAATGCTGGACATGAGAACATATGCTGATATCATATGGTGTGAGTAGGTGAGGGACATGAGAAAGGTCATTTCTGATATTAAATGAAAACCCAGTACTACCTATTAGTGGACCAGATACCCCTAAATAATGTTGTTCTGTTGTTGCACCCCATCATAGCCATCTATTTACATAATATCTAAGGCCAAATTGACAAAAATTAACTGGTTCTGCTTTCCTAGATGTTTGATTTCACCTTATATCAAATGTCATGGATTAAGGAATATTGGTCAGACAGAACAAGCAGTTTGAAAATGTCTCCTTGGGCTTGGGGAGCTTATTATGGGCATTTTCATCAATTACTTGCCATTTTTGTGGATTGACCAATCACACAATGCATTAAAAATGATTTTTAGCTGCAGTACAAAAATTTAATTGGCAACTAATCTAATGTAAGGTTCCACCGCCGCATTTGCAGGTAGCCTAATTAGGCTCGAAATGGATTTTGAGATTTACTTGTGACATTTCATTACAGAAGAGTAGGCGTAAACAAAATACCTTGTTACTGGCAAAGAAATGATCAGTGTGTCCTTCCACCTCTCAAGCAAACTAAAAGGTCTTTCAGAGTAAATGAAAGCCAGGCCAAGCAACTCTTTCTTTGTTAAATCAATTTTGTAGTGAAGGTCAATCAGCTTCTCATGCTGGTGTTTATTCATCTCCTCTTCATGGATCCCAGTCAGGGCTCTAAAACTTTTATCAAGAAGCCACAGGCATGAAAGACTGCTGTAAGAACAGCTGTAACGCTTTTCACATGGTCCAATAACTCTGAGGAGATTTTAGTGGATGGACAATTAGGCCAGTGGCAGAGAGCGAGCATGCTCCCGGAGGGCCGTATAGCTTGTCAATGGCAGTTGGAGAGGAGGACCTCTGAATACAAGGCAGCCTGGAAGGGGAGCCAAAGGAGGATGAGCCAGACTCCCCGCCCCTCAGCCAGTCTGCCTCAAGGCACTGTGGGAAAAGCTGGCCAGGGGCCCAATGCTGGGGCCCCACAGTGGCTGATACTAAGACTTAGACTGTTTTTGTAAAAAGGAGGAAGCTGGTAAACTTAAGTTTTTTGTTTTAGTTTTTTCATACAAAGAGGGGCTGTAGACACTGCACTCCTCAGTGATTCAACAACCACCAACCCCTTTCATAAAATCAGTCCTGCAAGGTTTGGCATGTGCTAATGAAGTGTGGATTTCACTCTATCTCTCTTTTTCACTGCTTTTCTATTTCTTTTTTCCCACTTGCTAATGCACTGGTCACTAAATGCCTTTTTTTCTTGTGTGACCAAGGCAAGAAGGGAGGGTAGACTCACTGGCATTGCATTGTTGACAGTAGTGTTATACACACAGGAGCGCATTGTGTACTCTGTAAGGCACCCCTCGAATAACTGCAGCGACTCTGACACCTTCTCGTGGAAATCCTCTGCAGACTTATTGGCAATGCCAAAGTAAAGGTAGTCAGAGTAAAGCCTGCAACACAAGAGAGAAGCTCTGTAAACAAATTTGAACACGACGCAGACAATGGAATCTCACCTTCTTGTTGGATGTACAGTCTGTAAGGACAATTAAGTATTTTGGTTTGTTGACATGCACATTTCTTTGCCTGCCTGAATGAGCAGAAAAGTGTGAACATTTTTTCCCTCTATATTTTAAATCATAAAAAGAAAATATAAAATGCAATACAAGCACCAATCATTATGGTAAACAGGACCTGACAGCACAGACCATCATTCCAGTTGAACAAAGTAAAGACAAAAAGTCACAAGGAGAAAAAAAAATACTACCCAAAAAAACCCCCAAAACCCCATGATATATATTTTTATCTCCCAAAAATAACGAGCCTTATGAATTGACAGTAAACTAACTTGACTGCTAATCTCAGCTCTAATGGCCCTGAATGTGTCTGCTGCCTTGTGATAAACCAAAGGCCAAAATATTCATCTTATTGATGTTAGCCTGTATAAAAAAAGCACCTGTAAACAAATAAAGGTAGACAGAATCTCTACTAAGGAGATGCCTAGGTTGTAAACAAGTCCTGTGTCATAAAAATTCATTTCCCCTTGAGCTGCTGTAGGGAAAGGCTGTACAGGCTGTGATTTGACAGACAAAGGCAATTACAGAAAGCATTTCCAGACATTCTCTTAAGTAAAAATCAACATTAACAGCATAAAGTAATCCCCATTTTAAAGAGACTGCCTCATGGGCATTCTGCAGCAAGCCCTCCACGTGTCTGATAAAGGCATCATAATGGAACCTATGTGACAGCCAGACTAAGTAAAAGCCAACACACGGTCTGTTGCCTAAAAACCTGGAGAGTATCTGTCTGTATCTGTACTATAAACAGTCATGATGGAGGCATATAGGTGCTGTGCGTGTCAGAACTGGATTGGACAACAAAGAGAGGTATTTCATGGCTGTGAAATGGATCACTCCCACCTCTCAACTGGATCCCTGAGCATAACGATGAAGCGGGCATCAGGCTGCAGGGCGTGAACAAAGTCCTGGATGAGGAAGGGAGGCTCTCCCTCTGTGGTGTTGTCATAGAAATACACCCAGGCGTTGTTATCCCACATAGTGGATGCGCTGGCTTCCCCTGCAAAACACACCCAGTGCGGTTCAAATAAAAACAAGACATAAACCATCATATAAGTACAGCTGCACAATTGCACAAAGACAAAACAAAAACCAGACGTGCACAGACAAGTTTATAGTATTTCTTCACTGTTTTGTACTGCGTTAGATGTGTGTGCGTGTAGTTGAATATAGGCAAAGCAGCAGATTGGTTTAAACTCAAAACAGAACCAACAGCAGTTGACAGATTTCATTTGCTGCTGTTATCAACTTATTGTTTTTCAAGCAGAACTGCCAAATATTTCATGCTTCTCAAGTTTGAGGATTTGCAGCCTTTCTGTTTTTCATTTTTTTGGAAATTGAATATATTTGCGATTTGGACTATTGCTTAGACAAAACAAAGAATCTCAAGGTATCATCTTCAGAAAATAATCCACATTTTCTTTGATAAAGAAAATAGATTTTTTTTTTCTTGATTGCAAGGAAGAAAACAAATTGTTCAAGATCTGACATTCCACTTTATATATGTTGTTGAATGTCAAAATAAATTCCACAATTTGTTTCTTAAAGCAATCAGACATAAATAAACTGAAAGTTATTTCAACTTGTTTCTCTAAGTACAACTGTCAGACACAACATGTTCCCTATTCACATGCAACAAGTCAATAAAAAGGATGTGTCTCAAGCAAATACACAAGCAAAAGCGAGAGTATTTACATCTCCAGCTGTGAGCTAAATTGTGGAACGATTGCAATCCACACAGTGCCTGTACTGGTGCTCATAACAAGTCAGAAGACGTTCATTTGTTCAACAGCTTGAGAGCAGAAACTTTATCAGGCTGTGCTGAGAAATGATATCCAGGATTCATTAGGTTGTCTGTGCCTTCATTATCCTCTTATCTGTGAAGAGGAGCTGTGATGTATTTGGAGGGAACACAACAAGGCCCTTATCTGCCTCCTTTTCCCAGAGAAAGGGATGATAGCCAAGACCCATTTTCTGTGATGAAAACGCTGAGAGTGAAACAGGATCGCCGCTAATGCTGTTATGCCTAAAATGATACAGACCGTGATCAAGTCTATTTAAAGTTCTCTATGTCCATTAAAAGGGCTTATTTAGCTCCATGGGAAGAGGCCATAATAGGGCAAACAAATGATGGAGCCAGACCAGCGTGCCTCTGGCGTTTCACAGCGGCTTGGTCTTGGCTGGCAGTTGAGGAGAGTCAAAAGCCCAAGATCCTGGCCACAGGCCTGCACCTTGCTGGGCTCTCCCAAGGCATGGTGTGAATACTGAGCGGGGCTTTGGCACACTCCCCCACCTTATGAGGATTATTTATTTAAAAAAAAAGAAACAAAACGGGGCGGCATGCTAAGCTGCGCTCAATGCACCAACTCAGCTCCGTATGAAAAGGCTATTGTTAAAAACTTAAATCAGTTTTTCTTTACAGCAAGAAGTTCTTTGAGATGGTGTTTGGATGAAGGAAAAAGACAGACAGATGGAAGCAGAGGGGATGGAAACAGGATATGCAAATGGAGGAAGGAGGTTTGTAAGACCTCTACACCCTGCTGTGGATATTATTGCCATCCTGACACACACACACAAAAATTCTTTTCTATGGTACTTGAAGTGGCTAAGTGAGGCAGAAGGAAGTCCACTATTATTAAGCTGTTGGACCTCTCTTTATGGCTGATTCGCTGGCTCTCTTAAAAATCACAGTCACTCTGTGGAGTGAAAGTAGCTGCTACAGAGCAGCACTGTGTTTCAGCTGTGCTACCTGCTGCTTTAATGGCAGCTTTGTAATATTGGAGGCCAAATTGCAAGTGAAGTTACAGGGAAGGGTCGGGTCACCCTGAGCCAAATGCTATTGGCTGTAGCCTGATGAGGCCACACAGTACTGTCAGTACACATTTTATACATACAGTCGCTGCACTAAAACTTGACCCGAGTAACTAATATGAATCAGCAGAAGGAAGAGGGAAAAACCTGCTCTCTAACATGATGTGACACACTGACAAAACAGGAAGACAGACATCAAATCTTACAGGAAATGTTTGTGCAGCTAAAACCACCAGGAGATCAGATTAGATTTACATGCTTCCCTTTTTTATATAGTCTAACTCTTAGTAAGGTTAATAAATCAGTGGTGCTGAATTGGAATAGAAAGATGATGTCAGAGTATGCCACTGTTAAAGTTTGCTAAGATTAAAGTGGTGCTTTGCTTTGTCAGCAAAGCTGTGCTTGATATTTAGTGTCTGGTTTAAAGTCAAACTGGGGATATTATTTTAAGTAAGATTGGAAATGGAATGGAAGTTTGATGCGGGATAGATCAGCGAGGCTGGTGGGGTCCTGGTGTTTATAGAGGAGTTTATAATATGATTGCCCTGCTAGTATTTACCAAAATGTGGATTAATGATGTACTTTGTCTGACATATTCGGAGGACACATCATATATGAAGCATTATTTTTCACAAAGGTGGCTATAGAGGGAAGTTAATTAGTTGACTAGCTTTTCAGTCATGAAGCGCACATGGGAGTTGAGAGAAAAGGTAAAATGTCCTGGAAATGTTTGTGTTATTGTGGAGAATTACTCTGACATTCTATTTCTGAGCAAAATTTTGTTCAGGATCATGCTGATGTTAAAATGGCAGGCTCAAACCAAAAGCTGCTTTGCTCAGGTAAAAGAAATCGTAATATGACATGAAATGTTTAACGTGATCTTCAGGCAGCATTGGTTAAAAAATTCACGAGAAGAGAGTGGAAACATTATTTACTATTGCTCTACTTACTAGCATTTCATAGCTAAGTATAAACTGCTCTTCCTTTAAATTAGACTTCCACAGGTAGAAACCTATTGTTATATGTCATATATGTTTATGTTTCATTACGTGGAGTTTCTCACCTTCTCTATTTCTGGAAAGTACATTTTAAAAACTTCCTGTTTTCTGTCATATTACCTAAATGATCAGGGGAAATCTTTTAGAATTGAATTCATGAGAAAATTATTTACCCACCAAAGGGAACTGGCTGTGTTTTTACGTACCTATGATAATGTCAGGCTGGCTGGGGCTTCCACTGGTATTTACTGTGAGGTTGCCCTGGATTTGGTAAGCAGCCTGATCGAACAAGTCCAGGTAGTCCTCCACTGGGTACCGGTCATGGAAGCCCTCACTGAGACGAATGATACCTGGTGGGAAAAGAAGACAGTGGTCATAAGTACACTGGAGTACAATTATATCTCCAGTGCATATTTGTTAGTTGTAGGTGAGTAATTGCAACTATTCTCTCGGAGAAAGTATATATATATATATTTTGGGGGTGCTTCAGATTAGCTTTGAGGACTGAGATGGGTGTGTATCCATCAGGCCTTCCTTCCTGCCCTCTCCCCTTCCTGTGTTGATGGTTGCTTGGCTCTCTGTGCAGTCCTGACTGTAGGATGACCTAATAAAATCAGATCCAATCCAAAATTCAGCAGGGAATACTGTCTGCTCAGCTTTCAGTGTTTCCAATTAAGGGCCGATGTCAAGTTAATACTTTAAATGTAAGACTAGCAAATGTTTTTTCCATCCAAGCTGCTGTGGTCTACAGTATAATTACCATTTACTAGGCAATAGTGGTGATTCAGTGAATTTAGGAGTATCCATGCAGCATGAGGATAATGAGGTAGCTCAGGCTCCTGTTACTTTCTGTGACGCTTTGATGGTGTCGCAGTAAAATACCTTTCTTTAGTTAGAAGGAAAACATGATTAGAAAACTCTGGCAAACTCTTCTCACAGCCAGCCTGCATCATTATTCATCCAGAGCGGTCACACTTGTATGAGGTGTGATGGTGCTGGTGTGTTTCGCTCCAGGGCTTTTTCTTTCACCCCCACCCCCCATCTCTGCACTTTTTGATATGAATGAAGCGTCATGCTATTTTCAAATAGTCTTCATTTCTTGATGGTTACCGTATGAGGCAGACGCATCTGCTTAAGATTCAAACTGTTCCTCTAAAGTTATGCAGTGCGGGTATCATCAAATCACCTTTTCACAGCTTTGGCGGAGTGAAGCCTCGGGGGGGGATGAAATAAATAAATACAAAACAAGACCATTTGAATTTGATGTTCTTAACGGATGTCTTAAGAGAAAAGTGCTGATTACCAGCACATAGCCCTGAGTGCAACACCAGAGGGGATGGAGAGAATGAAAGAAAGTGACAGTAAAGATGAAAGCATTGGGGGGGGGCAATAACTGAGAGGGATCTATGTCCTTGGGATAGAGCTGCATTTCCTGCTCTACAACATCACACGGCAGGAGAAAACACAAACATAAGGCAGACAAGTGAAGACAAACAACTCATCCACATCCCGCAGCTTTATGAGGCTCAAATAATTATCTACTAAAACTGAATACAACACTTTAAAATCTGTATTGCAGGCTGACTGATCAATCCACCAATTAAGGTTTGTGAGTCTCAGAGGGATTAGGGGCATTGTGGGCAGCTGGATGAACTTCAAAAGGATTGATTTTGCTGCAACTGTTTAAACCTCCTTTTGATAATTTTTGGTGGAGAAAGAAAAAAATTGCCCAATAGTGTATATCTTACCTTTAGCCAAGATGCCATGGTGAAACTATCAAAATCAAGTAATTTTTTGACAGCTGGCTCTGGGCAAAATAAAATGTATTTACCAGTCATTGCTCAGTAGAAGAATAGGGCTCGTCCAGAGAGACATTGCCATAGAAATTGGGTCCTCATGCTGCGCTGATTGGATACTGCAGCTGCTGTTCTTAAAGGGGAATTATGAGATATTTCAACTCACTATAAAGTCATTATGTAATCTGACTTTATTTCATAAACTGAGCTGACTTTGAACAGAGCCGTCAAGCGAGATGAAACTGCTGCTCTTCGCATCATCACCCTCCCATACTTCTTTGCCAGTGCAGACACACAAGTGGTACACATACACACATTCTGACTCTCACTTCTGACGCCTGGTTCTTGAGCAGCTGAAGATTCTCCATTATTCATGAGTCCTAATGGCTGTTTCAGTTGTAGGAGAAGAAACAACCCAAAAAAACAAAGCAAAACATGTAGGTATTGTTTTTTTTTCCCCCTTGAATCCTCGCCTGCTTCTGCACTGGACAGTAATTATTCATTGTTTGATTAAAAAAAAAAAAAAAAAAAATCAGATCTAAGAGAACAGATGAAAAAATCTTTTTTTGTATTGTATCAAAAAAGACTCCACTGCAAGCTAAAGAGCAATTCAACAAAAAATACATAGGTTATATGAGGTTTGGATTTATATGATATTCTGGGCAAACACTCCCAGGTTTTCCCAATCCCATCTGTAGTGGCAGGGCTGTTCCTTTAACATCACAGATGCTCATAGTGAAAGAAACACACGACGGCAGCCATCAACATATTTAGACGGCAGAAATGCCTCATGACCAGATGTCTGCAGTGAGGCGGCTCTTACCTCTCAACGCACAGGTTGAGGGCTTATCTCTGTTTGAGGAGATGACATACTGCCACCTGTTTCAAGGATGAAAATGAAAACCAACAGTGTGTGTGTCAAAACAAAAACAAGGTCTGAACTGGGTGATTAATAGTTCATGACCAAGTATGAATTGGCTAAATTCATGAAAAAATGTGTGAAAATATGCCTTCAGCACCCTAAAATGATTTGCTGTCTAATCAAATGAATTATTGCAGTTCAAAATTCATGGTGTGCAAAGAAGCTGTAAGATGACAGCTTGAAGCTGACAAAAGGAAAATCACTGGAGGTGTGGTGTAAACCAATGTGTGCAACCTTAGTGTTTTGCTAAGAACACAGGAAATAGCGTACCCAGACACCCACGTATGTGTTCATAATCACGAGTCTCTAACCTTTTGTCATGTGGTTTGTTTGTTTTTTCAAGTACGTTCCCACCACAGACATAAATCTATGTCACAGGATAGAGTAGCACAGTTAGTCTAGATTCTTCTAGTCCTGGTTCACTTCTGAAGGAGCGTCAACATTGCATGAGCTCAGTTGGGGGAAGATTTGAATTTAAAACTTTAAAGGCAGCAGCAACTGATGTAAATACAAAATTAGGCCTGTAGACTTGGGGCAAAGAACTCTCAGGTAGAAAATAAACAGCTTCAGTTTATTCTTATGCGCAGCATGAGATGTGATCTTGAAAATTCTTATCTAGGTTAATTGCATTTGGGATTGAACTGTGTGCATCAGAAATACTTAATTCCTATCACATTCAAAGCTAACATTTTGCAAGATTTGATATAAAATACATTGTTTAAAGATTTCATTTTTTTTTTTTTATATTTGACAGGAAAAAAATGTAAATACCCTAAAGACTTTCCACCCAATTGAGTACTAAGAATTGTTGAATTTTGTTCCCGAAGTCAACACATGAACAATATGATGTAAGAATACAGGGGATGAATCATGTTTGTGAAATGCCTTTTGAGGATGGGCGGATGATCACTAAGTCCTTTTCTGAATCTCCTTAAGATATGGCTTTGCCAAAATAATACACTACAGAGTTTCATTTCACACTTATATTACTAATAATAATCGTGGGCTCTGTCTCATTATTTTATACTGTGGAGGGATCAATGACTTCAAATTGTAGTTTTCTTTACTCACCAAACCTCTTGCGGGTCCACCAGTGTGGCTCTTTGAAAGTGGTGAACTTTACATCTGGATGAAGCCTCAGTCTGTCATACAGGTCTGTTGTGCCGCACTTTGGTTGGCCAATGATATAGAAATAAGGAAGGCACCGTATGCGGTAGAGTTTCCCGTCATGGGGAAACAAGTGCTCTCTGAAAGTGTTCCTCAGATGCTGAAACACAATACGGAAGCGCTTTGAGTAGCGCGCGTACAAATTTGTCCTGTATGGGTCCGAGGTGATATTCCCAGTGTATTCCTCGTACCAGCAGGGGTTCTTGACACCAGGCAGGAAGTTGCGGGGGATAACAGAAAACATCTGTAAAGGCAAAGAAAGGCAGCTGAATCAGCGCGCTTCTCAAATAACCAGATAAAAACATTCCAGGCAAAGCCGACCCAGCTTATTGCACATCAGCAGATAAATACAGTCCAGTCCTTTCACAGATAAAGTACAGGAAGTTCTAACAGCCCTTAAAAAAAAAACAAACAAAAAAAAAAAAACCTCTTTCCTGTGTGTGGGCCAGTGTGTTGAGAAGTGTACGCAAATGCCAACTCTGCGGGATCCAAGTACACACTGATGACAAGTTTGTACCCGGGGATGAAGTCTCTAGTCAGTTTTGTAGCAAAGTGGTTTTAGATACATACAGAAATTAAAAATGAACTTGACACACTAACAGCATTTAGGAATTTAGGCCCTTTTATACACAGATTGTGATTGGATAACATATTTCTAATATTTAAAATCCTTTACATTCAATGTCTGAAGGTTGCATTCCATAGACACCAAGAGACGCCATCTGTTCTGCTGATGCACTGCCTGATTAGTGTTTATTAAGTTCAGTTTTTTTGTTATTCATTTGAAACCCTATCTCCCAACCCTCATATATCCTGATTCTTTCTGATAGTACCGTAATTTCCGGACTATAGAGCGCACCTGAATATAAGCTGCACCCGCTAAATTTAAAGAGAAAAACTGTTTTGTACATATATAGGCCGCACTTGTTTATAAGTCGCAGGTGTTAGAAATATGGGAGGAAATGGCTTGTGGCAGGAATTAAGTTACACAGAAAGATTTCACCTTTTCACCAGATCGATCACCTTTAACTTGAGAGCCGCATCATATGCATTGCTTCGTGTGTTTTCCATGATAAGGGTGTGTGCATGAAGCGCAAAATAAACGACTGAAGAATTTAGTGTCGGTGTGTTTAATTTAATTTGAGCCATTTCATTGGTCCACTGTGACCTGTTCGATAATTTCATTGGTCTGATGTGACGCTAAATGTATTGGCAGCATAAAGCTCGTGACTCGTAAAAATCCATAAATTAGCCGCATAGTTGTTTAAGCCACAGGGTTCAAAGCGTGTGAAAAAAGTAGATGCTTATAATCCAGAAATTACAATAGTATGAATTAACGTACAAACTGTTTGCTTTTGAGAATACAGATTTTTCATTCATTTAAGTGAAGAAATGAGAAAACACATTTCTAAATCACATTTTAGAAGTGATGAGAGCCCTCGTTAGTATGACTCACTCACTGTCTGTGAGGCACAGCTACTTCAAGACAGACAGTTATTGCCAGATCCAGCCACAGATGTAGTATTGATTGTCCCACGGTCACACTCTCCTATTCATTAGCTTGTTCAATAAGAAATTAGTTGTGTTGCAAATAACCCTAGCACAAGCCATTATCATTAGGATTAACAATTAATTGAACCAGGCTTTAGGGGGAGATGGACACTGTGAGAAAGCCATAGGGGCCAATGTGTTTGATGGCTATGGGATGACTTTGAGCTTTAAATCCCCTCTGAAAAAAAATTAGGTAGAGACATATATGCAATTAACTGCTGGGACATGAAGTGTTATACAAGGCTTTCAGAGCAGGTTTATCTCTTAATAAAATTAAATTAGAAACTGCAGCCGGTGGGGAATTGCACAGTGTAGCTGTATTGAACCCTGTGTAGACAGCATGTAGACATGAATACTGATTTGAATCACCTTTTCACTAAGCATTTAATTGCCCTGTGAGACACATTTGTGATTGTCAATTCAATCAGAGATCAATATCATCCAAGGCTTGGTTTGTATTATGTATTATAAAAAAAGGGAGAGAGGTAACTGGAAAACACAGAGGTGTTTATTATACAGTGGTAATTGAATTAAATGTGGAATTAAATGTTTTAACATACATGAAATGAGAAATGAAACTGGTTATTTAGACTACTCACATGTGGCTCGCTGTGAACCAGTGCCTTAAACTCTGGGATCTGCCGACTGCTGGGAAACTCCACCTTGGATGTGATGGACTTAACCACGAGTTTGATATGTGCATAGTCCTTAACAGAAGAGAGGTTGAAGGCAAAAGGTCCTGGGCTGACCAGGCTGCTGAAGTGGTAAGGGGAAGGAGTTAGGAGGAGGCCCTTTTTGTCCCCTGTCAGAATGTATGAAGCCATGATGAGAAATGTAACAGCCAGTCCGAACACAAAGCTGTAGAGCCGAATTTTACGAAAGTAGCCCAGGGTGCTCCAGCGCCTCGGTACTTCCCGTTTAACCTCCAGGACTGCAAACAGGTTCATGGGCGTGTCATCTACCTGCAGGAGCAACGGCCTCTTGCGGTAGTCGTCAACTGCTGATCCCAGCAGGCTGTATTTGTAGTCCATCTGCGTCATGTTGTCTGTGGAGTCCCAAGTGTCACAGTTCAGACACGGGTTATGGAGCAGGAGCTGGCCAGAGAGGAAGTTTTGAGATACGGCCAACAGTTGATGCCCATGATGGGTGGTGGAGAACAGCCCACCTCATCCGCTGATGTTTTCCTGATAAGAAAAAAAACAAAAAACAAAATGAGGCAAAAATAAAATGAGTGCAATGACCTACTGTTATGCTTGGGCTGACTTAGCAACTTCTAAGTAATGTTAAGTAACTCTTTGACACCACCGAGGCTCTACTCCTTAGCTGAGGCTTCCTCATCTACACAGTGCTGTAAGAATTGTAAGACAGCACATAAGGTAATGCAACACTGTGGCAAAGAATAGGCCGTCACATCCTGTGCAAGTGCTGACTTGCATTTTATCTGTTTCCTTTAGGAACCAGGTCGCCACAAAGGCCAGGATGCATCATTTTTTTATTTCGATGTGGTTTTGTTTCATACCTCATGAGCTTGACGTCACTTCCATAAGTCTCTACAAAATCTCAACGCTGCATTGTGAATGTTGTAAAAATGGTTATGCGGCTGAGTTAACGCATTTGTTGTCATACAAGCGCCGGCTGTGCAAAGAAAATAAATTGACTGCAGAGAGAAACTCATCCCGTAAGTGAGAAATCACTTCAAAATGTCACAAATTATCCTATTATTAGTAGCAGAGGACAAAACATAGTATAAAATTATTTGACTGACATGCTCCTGCATTTTGTGTTTTAATCAGACAGCATAGCAACACCCTCCCCAAACTCAAAGTCCATCTTCCCATCCTCCCTGTGTGTCAGAGTCACAATATGGAGGGAGTGATAAGGACAAGGGATGCATTCAGCCAAGTAACTACCAGGCAGCGTGTCAGACTCTCCTGGGAGAGACACGAATATAGCAGATACCCAGTTTGGACCGGAGAGGGGATTATATTATCAGAAAATGGTATTCCTCACTGTGAAGTCACATGGATCAACAGTCGCCCACAGATAAAAGAAGGACCCACGTCTAAAGGGTGAAGCAGCAACACCTAGTCCTATCCTTAGGGCTTTCTTTGCACCTGGAGCTGAGCCAACACGATGGCAGTGAAATACAATACAGTATAATGACAAAAAGCCAAAGGAGCAGAGGGTCTAGGATGCTTTTCAAAAGATGAGAACAATGTTAAGTAGTATGGCTGAGGCTTTCGTTGATGTTTCACACTGTCAAGCTTTAAATTGTGCATTTATACAGCCATAAGGTTGATGTATGCTATACCCGCAACCTGCTCCAGCTCATATACATTATAAGATAAGGGCACTATGGAAGTGAGTCATCACTCCTCCTCACAGATGCTGATATAGTCTGCTCCATCACCTCCCCACCTGCAACCAACGCCCATCGCACACACCCCTTTGCACAACTCTGTTTGTGGCAGAGCTGATAAGAGTGTGACTGGAGAACATTGGCTCAAGCAGTATACCCTCAGGTGGGCGCTTGCCATCACAGCAGAGCAACAGCCTCCCCCAGACACAAGTCAAGGAAAAAACTGAAAAGAGAGCCTTGCTCCAAAAAAATTCTAGCCCTGAAGAAGCTTGTTCCTCTGCAAGGGGAACACAGATGAATAAAGTGGAAAAGTGCAGTCCAAGATTGATATTTTTCTGGCAAAAAAAAACAAAACAATCTTCTGCAGAAGGATTATTTTGTTATCAATTTACAGGAAAAAAGAGTGAGAGAGTAATGGATTTTAAATTATGATAGCTACTTCAAATTAAGTTGCTCACCCATCATAGATGGTGTATCAGTGCTTTTGCATAAAGTTTGCCAGAAAATTGTGTTTCTTAGAAAGTAAAGAAAAAGAAAAAAAAATAGTAAGAGGTTTGCTTTTAACTGAAATGTAATTACTGAAGGCCAGATGTCCTGTTCTGTCACAGAGATGGGTGCTCCACTGTGTAATCAAAGCATTCAAATTAGCATGACATTCTGAGGTTTGCACTCTGATAACAAGCCCACTATTTGCTATTGATGAGCGTATGTGCTCATCTGTAGTCGTCACGCCATTAGCACTTATTGACTGTCAGCGTCCTTCATCAAGTGAAGTCAATGGGGTGCTGCACATGCAGGCAGCAAGGCTATTTAACGTGGCAAGAAGGAAGAAAAGGGCATTAGGGTTAAAGATAGAGGGAGGTAAAAAGAGGGACAAGAGATGGAGTAAAAAAGAGTTAGGGAGGCAAAAAAGACTGTCATTGACAAGAGAATGTCACTCTCAAGGGAACTGGCATCTAAATCAATCAGTCAGGTAGCTGTAGCAGTGGGCGACTGGCAGCCTGACAGACCTGCTCTATTCATAGAGCAAATATGTTGCTCCTGTCCATCAAAGATGATGAAATGGCTGAAGTCAAACAGAAATATGGCTGCAGGGCAGTGGACAAAGAGGACGCAAGGTTGCATCATGCACCATTTGAGCTGAGATGGATGTAGACATTTTTCCCCACTGAAGAGGCATGTTTACCATATTTATTCCTCCACCTCCAACGTGCTTTCTGATCTGGAACATTCAGGTTGTGAAAAATGATTTTGGCAAATATGTCTCCTTCTCGTGTAATATGCTTAGTCTTTTTACTTATTGTATTAGCAGTCGCGTTTTTATTACTATATTTTTGAAAAGTTTTGTGATATACTGGCGCATATTTGGTTTTAATGGAAGACCTGGATTAGGTTTAGTCCGGACAAGAGGTTTTTAAATTCTAAAAAATCAAACATGACACCATTTTCACCAATTTTTGATGGACACATCATAAACCTAACAGACAATTCATCCAAGTCACAGGACCACGGGGTTGGCATTGATTTCAGTGGGTTATTTGAGGGACTTGGAATGTGCCAGAAAGCATGAATTAACATGACTTCAGAGGCAGCTAAAATTTGAGTCAATGTTCGCACACTAGCAAGTCCATGGTGACAGTGACAAGTAAAAAAGCTATCTACCTTGTCATTCAGAGATAAATAAATGAAAAATGGAATTGAAAATTTTTTTTATTTTATTCTTTAAATTTTGAAGCCTGCTGTCTACTCTGTTCATGGCCGTCCCTCTCTGCTCTGCGCTAATTGCTTCTCTCTTGTGTACCTTTTCTTCTTCGTCTAACAATTCCCTTCTTTGTGTTTGCTGATGCCTGTAAAGCATGATTGATTATTTGTGTGAATAGCAGCAGTGTAGATGGACAGATTATCTTTTGTTGTACTTAACAGAAGCACCAATTGAAGTCCATTGTCGTTAACTAATATTAAGCCATTTGCTGTAGTAAATCAAACTTCAGACTGGTTATATTACAGCTGGTCTCACGCCGTGAATATGAAAATTGATCGATGGAATACAAAAGAGGGCCAAATGGTGACACAAGCAGACAGGGTAGGGTAGATGTATTGTTCAGTTTTTCCTATCCTGTCTGTCAACTGTGGTCATATTTCATAAAAATGCTCTCACAAAATGGGAACGACAGAAACACTCCATAGTCTTTTTAATCATTCATTCCTCAAGCAACAGCTGTGAAATATTGTTATACCTGGCTGGATAAGAAGTCTGGGCAGTGGAGAGCACAATGTCCTGTCTTTCGCCTTCTTGTATTTCAACTTGGAGGAAATTAATTGGATGATCTGCTGATGGTCATTCTTCTTGTTTTGGTAGAAAGTAAAAGAGCCTGCTCTGTCAGGCTGCAGAGAATATACTGTCACATGAAATAGTTGTAATACCTTGGTTCCTCACAGACCTCACTGTTGTCTTCATCTTCAACTGCTAGAGAAGATTAAAAGGCCTTTTCTCTATTGGGCATAACCCTAACCCATTTATAGTGGAAGCCCAAAGTTTTCTTCTTGTTTTCTCTTTGAAAAATGGTGCCGGAAACTCTTCAAGATGCTCCATAAAACAATTTTCCTCACAGAGTGTGTCTGCCCGCAGAGAACCAGAAGGAGGTTTTACTAAATGTCAGAGCATATCTTATTATCTAGTGCTTTTCACTTTGCGTGGCAGCTTAAACCTGACCTGTCTACAGGTACAACTGGGAGTTTAGAGGTTGTGTGGGGGACTGCGACACACTAGATGATGATATATCAGTCAAGTCGATGAACTCAAGCAAGCCATATGACCATAAAGAGTTGATGGTAAAATGGTTAAATCCTCAAAGATGTGTTAATCAATGGATACCCAATTAAATTCACAAGTTAGACCAGAGGCATGAGGATGATGGAAGAGGTAATTTAAATGCCAGTAGACAAAGTGAGGAAACATATTCCTATCCCCTGAATGTGCAATATCTAGTCGAGATGGTTGTGTAATACTGACTGATAAATGAGAACATAACAAACGATTATCTCTGATTCATTGTGTAGATGTATGAAATCATACATTATACATACATCATACAGAGTGCCTCCCTATGCAGTCAGAAGCATATAATTTAGTTTACTGTTATCTGTTGCAGCATTACAAAGAAAGATTACCACAAGCAGAAGGTAAATGGCAAAAATAACAATGTGCTGCTAGCTTCCCTTTTACAAACAGAGAGCTGGAGAAGAGAGACAAAGCAAGCGAGCTGGGCACTTTTGTTTCTTTAGAGAAGTGGGGGAATGTGAAACACGAACACAAAATGAAGGAGTGGATTGAAAAGCCTGCGATAGAGAGACTTGGGAGACCTTGAGAATAGAGTAGCACATTCTGTCCACAGAGTCTTCATGTGAAACTACCCAGGAGTGCTCTCGACCTACTCTCACAAACTGATTTCAGGCATCCACTGTCATACTGAAGAACTGGTTGTCATTAAGGAACAAGCCGTGCGTCAAGGAAATGTCAAACCATTTTCCCCGTCGGACCATTTATTGATCCTTCGAAAGCAAATAAGCAACATAAAAATGAGGAATAGAGCAAACAGCTGACGACTCAGTTCAGACTGTAAGCACAATGCCTGCACACTCAAGCAGATTTTCAATATAGGTTGTACACATGACTGTGATGTAGTCACCACCTCTGAGAAACCAATAGTTTGTCCGCACTAACATTTCTATATAAAATCCAGGAAGTAGATTGTGGTTCAGGTCCAGCGAAAACAAATTACATACTGTTGGGAGAACGACTGTGACAATAGCAGTTGAAAGGAAGAACAACGTGGGTGTCATTGCTGCGTCAGAACAAATGTTTTTCCACCAGGCCACTCATGATAATTAGAGCTCAGCATGAGGCCGCTTCAAGGGTGATAACAGCCATGAGACTCAGCCTGACATGACACTGAAGCAAAGATGTCTGGTGAAATACAGCTGCTGATCACACTGACTCTGGCTCGCTCAGTTTGCCATATTAATTCACTTGTTCATTGTTGAGGAACTAGTCTTTCATTGTAGTTAAAAGTTGTAACCTTTAAGTTACTTTTGGCCGACAGGCATGGTTTCACATTACATCAGCTACTTTATCAGAAATCAAAGAGTAGGTGCAAATGTTTCAGTTAAGTGCACAGCCAAACAAATTCACACTGTTTTAATAAAAAAGTTAATCAATAATAATTTCAACAGCAATCTGATTTTGACATTGCACACACCTCAAGTAGTTCACTACACATAAGCACAGTACATTAAAATGAGTTGGTGTTTGTGCTTGAGCTAATCGACTTGAAACCTGATTTTCACCCAGGTTTTGGTCCTGTTCCTGTTTTCATCATCATAATGAATGCTGACCATGATAAAAAAATTTTGAACCTTAACTATGGGCTATCTGATTGAATAAATTAAGTCCATTAGAAAAATAATTACAGGTGAGAGTAAATGAAGCAAGAACCAAAGCAAGCTCTTGAAGCATGAAATTAATCCTTACAGCGGTTTGGAAGTCCAAGAGAAACATCTGGAAAAAGCATTGCATTGGGCTCCATCTCTCCTACCACAAAGCCCAGTGACAATACAGCAAGCAGGAGCCATACGACCTGTCAAATATGTCACTTCCTCTTCTAATCCTCCCCCCTGGGGCTGCAGCCCAATCCAATAATGTAAATCACTCCCATGTAGCACAAGCAAGAAAGAAAAGCTCAGTATTCACTGTGTCTGATGGATTCATGGATCATATTATCCAGAGAGGAGACACCCATCTCATTCCCCCAGATCACACACACACTGTTGTTCAAAAGATCAGAATCTAATCTTCAGGAAGTCGGGAAGTAGCCCCCCTATCCATAGAAGTCACCACAGACACCGGGACCTGACCATGACCTGACCGAGGAACCGCCAGGTCAAATTATCAACAGAGCACTCAGACTCTCGCTGTGGAAGAGGGCGAGAAATGTGACCTCTGCCCTGGATTCATAACTGCTGCTCAGCTGAGATCTCAGGCAGAGTCTCAGTTCAGCACTTTCTTCTGTCTTATCTTTTATTCATTATTTTAATTTCACTGGCAGCCTCCCGCAACCTGGGCCCTCTCCGAGGTGAATAAGCACTTATGATGGTGTCATTAAAATGTGCAGAAAAACAATGGCTGCCATTTAAATTATTGATTGCATAAATGGATATGTTGTGGAGGGCATGGGCTGTTCTGTTCTGTGCAACGGAAGCATACAAGTATGCTAAATTGGGACTGAAGATTTGAATTCAGAGATTTGATGAGAAGTGAATAACTATGCATGTCCTCCTCAATAGGAACCTACTTTTACATGAAATTATGAATAACTGATGGCAATTTTATTTGAAGAGCTGCATCTTTTTAACACAATAAACAATCAAGGATTTCTTGTGTGAATGAAACATCTTTGGAGTTGAGGTGCATATGCAAAACCATGCTGCGTCTGCAGATCATCTCACAATGAATAATTTATCAGGGTGAACTTAAGTGTGGCGTGTGTCTAAGTTATGATTTAACTTCAGAATTTATACTCAGATGAATTCCACTAATTCAGGAGACATCTTTGTGTGTATTTGCATGCTGGTCCTGTTCCTGCTGAGAATTCTTTTTTTTCTTTTTTTTCAGTGTAAGTGATCTTCCAGTCACTTTAACTCAGTTCCCCCATTTTATCTTTTATCTGGTGTTTGATGTGAGTGAATGTTGCTGTCTGTAGATGTTCTTTGTTAGCGAAATACCAATCGGTCTTCGGGAGCAGGTTGCAATGTAGGTCGCAATAAAAGATGGAGTAACGGAGAGTTCGACAGAAGAAACTTTTGTAATCTGTAGGAGAAAAAAACTGCAAAGTTGTGAAATACTACTAAGATCTATCAACGCTCAGTTCCTGTGTGGGAGGATCGGCTCTTTAGGGGATTGGGGATGTGAAAGACTGGCCACTCGTGTTTCTCAATCCCCTTGAGGTTCATCTGATGTTATAAATCACCAATATTGTGGGTGGCAATTGCAGCCTGTAGCATTTATATCAAGCACAATTAGCAAGTCCACAACATGTCTGTTTTTTCGAGAGGGTGGATAAAAAACATGGCTTCCCACAAACAAACTGCTGATGCTGTCTTTTGATATAATCTGACCTCCTCTTTCCTTTAGACAACCAGCTCTCTATTTGTTTAACGCCAACACTTGCTCCTGCTCACCACCTCACTCTCTTTACAAGATCTGACAGGTTGCCTTTCTACATGTGGACCAAAGTTCAATCTATTGTTATTCTTCCATTTTGACAAGATGCAGACAGACCTGGGGGAAAAGCAGTTTGTAATTAATCCAATGAGAATGTTAACTGTTTCCACAGGAATGCCTTTGAGTCTGATGAGAAGCATAAATGGCCCTGATCCAAAATGGCTCACAGAAACTTTAGGGGAAAACCATAATGCTGGTAAATTTAAGAAAAAAAAAAAGAATTTAAAAGGGAGGGGGATTTGAGTCGGCGTTCTTCAACCATATTTATACTGAAAAACAATTCTGCAGTCTTAGGGTATTTTTCCAGCCACATGTTGTTGCCCATTGACGCCCTTGGTATCCGTAAACAACGTTTGATGCTCTTGAATCACTTACAAGTTGGTAAACCGCTACTAAAATCTGACTTTATAGAACATCTGTGCAACATATAAATACAGTAGACATTTCAGTGAACACTCAATGGGACTGTCATGAAAGCCAATAAAGTTGTGAATACAAAACAAATAGTGTGTTTACCTATCTTGATAACCATCTCATAACCTCCTAAGAATTCATATAAGTTATAACTAATTGGTTAAAAACTTTTTAAAATGTTATTAAACACAAGCACAAAGAGTTGGAAGGTTTTCACTATGCTGCACAGAACTGCTACTATTGTGCACAGTTCTTCAGTGGCTCTAGATCTGGCAATTTAATTAAATCATAACTGAATTGTTTTACATCTATCATATTTAAGTCCAATTAGCAAACAATTTTCAGCCTGTTAGCAGCCGACTGTGTCTATATCAACTTCAGTGCAACATATGACTACTCCTGAGTGACGGATTGGGGATGTACAGAGGTGTTATTCGTTGATTTATCACTACAGAATGAAACAGACACTTGGGATGCATCTTTTTGCTCAATTTATTGTGCTCAGTAGATAGATTTGTTTTTATGACAAATATAAAAAAGACAACAATCTTTCCAAATCCTACAGTTGTGAGTTTCTCCATAGACACCTAATAGGTACTATCACCACTGAAGAAACTGAAAAAAGCCAGTGAAATTATTGAGGACCACACTTTTTCTGCTGTGAATTCTGCATGTGTGATGAAGAGGAGCAGATGCACCCCAGGCTGTGATGTTTTCAAGCCCCGCTTCCTGTTTTGCCTCTTCATTCCGCACTTTCATAAGGTTCTCAGAGATTTGTGTAGTAATCCTGTGCAGTAGCGTTTCACACCTAGTTAACACTCAGAGCTTTATCTCTAACTGCGCTGAGCTTCCTGCCAGATAGCGATATGTGCACGGATCGAGTGCTGGCCTATGACTGCCAAGAAAATGTGTGAATTAACAAAACGTTCCGCTATTACATAGTAGGTTGGCTCACCACTCCTCTGCTCCAGAGACGGTCTGATGTAGACAGTTCTAGGGGGGCTACATGAGGGCATCCCAGTGGATGCATAACTTAACTTGGCCTTTTTAACTTATAAGATACTGTGCTTTATCTCCTCCCTGTTCCATTATGCGGCTCTACAGTAACGAAGCCTTGGACATATTCTCCAGGTTTAAGAGATAGGCTGGAAAATTAGGAGTGAGAATAAAGACGTCTTCTTTTAATATGATTAATTGCACAATATCTTCATTTTTGCCAATATGTTCCATCTCTTTCACAGAGGGATCACTTACACTGTAATTAGAGTGTCAGATTTAGCATAAATCAGAATAATACATCCGTCCTATTCAGTATGGGTTCTTAGTAGGAACAGTTTAATCACAATTCTACTTGCTTGCCCAGATCTTGATGGATAGAGGCAAGGGTAAAGGTGTTGTAACTACACCCTATCCTTTTTGCTTTGTGCTTTTGGAAAAAAAACACAAAACATCTAACATTTCTTGAATTGGCCAAAAGGTTCATACTGGCAGTGGCTGCCTGCAAAGATATAAAACTCCAACTCTAAATTAACTTGGCAGGGATTATCCCACAAAATGATAGCTGCAGCAATGAAAATAACAGTTGTACAAATTCCCAGTGACCCGGGCCTGATTGGAGTGAGTGTTTTCACTGCCAAAAAGAAAAAAAGCGAAGCCAGAAAATGTAAACAGCCCTACAGGTGCGCCTGACGCTCCTGCTTGACATTTCAAGGCTGTCTGGTAAACGGAACTCGATGTTGACCTTTGAACTCAGGCAGACGTACGGCTAGGTGGCAAGTGCATGCAAGTTTGTTGTTTACCAGAGCTTTCATTCGGGGTTAAATGAGCCTCATGGCCGCTGCTGCTTGCACTGATAATTGCAGTCTTAACCACTCATCCAGTTGCATTTCTCAGAAGATAGAGTAAACAGAAATTGAACTTGTCTGCAGTTCAGTGATGAATAGGAGAAGCGGTCAACTGTGGGAAATTATCATTAACAATGTCAATGGTTTTTAGGTCATCGGAAAAAAGACCAGAGAGAACTGTGCAGAGGCTGCAGCGTTGAAAGTTTTCACGATTGCTCATTTAAAAAGAGTTGCTGGAGGTAATTGGAAAATGAACACTCCTCTCTGCATGGTACGTTGTTGAAGTCCCCACAGGTCTGTGCTGAGGCCCATTAGAATGACATCTGGAAGACAGACACTAGAGACACACACACACACACAACCACTAATACTGGGTCTTTTTGTTAACCTAACCTAAAATAATAAGCCTCAGCTAAGGGAATCAATGACGACACATGAAAGCATCTATGACCCAGTGGTAGGGTAAATATAGATTCTAAAAGTCATGTGTGTAAATTTTCCAGCAATATAAAATAACCAAATACTCACATCTGCTTTTGCTTTATTACCAGGTTTGACTACAAACAGAGCTTTTTGTCTTTATTTGACAGCAGCAGTGAAGAGGATAGGGACTCCAGGGAAGGGATAGAGAGAGAGAATAAGGGAGCGGGAGCGTGATTATTTCTTTGTGTCTTTTTAGGTATAAAGCGCCCTCATTTACCAACATGTTTTTGTTTGCCAGAGTGTTCCAAAATTATAATTACACAACCCAGTCATGTGAGCATTTTCTAAAACGATTCATGGATGGAGAGTGATTATGGTCATGGTTGAAGGAATCTAGTGTTGACTGTCGGTGGGAGGCGGGATGCAAATTACACTCTAAATGCCCCAAACATCTTTCCTAACCTCGTCCCTGAGTGAGTTTACTTGCAGCATTGAGACACTGAGGGCAAAATAGACACAGTTGTTTACATTTTGGCAAACTGACACCATTAAAGTATGCTGAATTAACTATTAAGAGATCTTGTTCCTGAATGTACTGAAAACCATCACCACATAATTTTGATGCTTAAGAAAATGTGAAATTGGTGATTATCTCAGGAAAGTTCTGGAGGGTTTCTTTTTTCCCCCGGTCTGATTTCTGTAAAAATTAGTTGAACTTAATTTGCAATGAACGACAGAGATAATGATCTTCAGAAAGCATGAATTCTCTTGGTCCTAAAAGTATGCACATCATGTCTGTGTGTTTAAATTTTTTAGAGCAATATAGCTTAGTTATATAGATGTTAACACAAATTTTTCCAAATTGGGCACTAAGGGTTGTCAAGTACCTTAATTGTTTTTCACCTCACGCTGCGTTCTCTCTCTCCCTTTGGCTCATTCCAGCTGTTCCTCAACATGCCTCACAGTTTGAAAACCTCTGGTTTAAACAAATCGGCTCATAGTAAATTGAGATATTTCATAAACTGTGAACATATAATCTTTCTCTGCATAAGTAATATTATCACCATAAAGCACAGTCCCATAAATCAAACTGGTAGCTACATAAGGGGGCTGTCCACGCTCACCACACTCCCATCGATATGGCACAACTGGGTACAGATGGTGAGGGAAATAAAAGCCAGTTTAGTTTCCCATGCGTCATTAATACAAGCAATGACCCCCAACTTGGCAGCTGTACACAGCAACTCTGGGATGCCAGATTTACCTTCCTACTCAGCACTACAAAGTCCCAGCATCACAGCCACATTACACACTGGGTCTCCTGTTTTTAGAGAAAAGTGTCCTTGACAAATGCCTCATATAGTCTGTGTACTTTGATTTTACTCGTAGATATGATGTGACTTTTTTAAAGGGATTTATTAATGGCTTGTGTCTGTAAATGTTCTGGATGCTGTTAAAGTAATTCTTCCCTTTGTTTACTAGAACCACTAACATTAAAGAAGAAAACTCTGCAAGTCAATCACAAGATAAAGCAGATTAATGGCTGCCTGCATGTTAACTTAATCACTAGGAGCTCATCAGTCACGATGAGAAACTGCTTCAGACTACTACTTTGGACAGACAGCATCTTTGGAATGGTTGCTCCTCCACAGCCACATAAATCCTTCCCAGTGATCCACTACTCTCATCAGCAATACATAACATAACTTCACTGGAGGACCAATCCATCACTAGGACCCTGCATGCACCATTATTTTCCAAGTCCAGCCCCCACACTCCATCCGGGCAGCCGGATACTGTCTTCTATACCAATCACTCAGACAAATACTGCACTCATTTAGATGGAGGTTCACAAAAACGTCAGTCTGCCAATGAAACATTTAGGCAACAAGGGGTTAATGATGACAGGCGTGAAGCTAACAATGCCATCTTTAAAGAGTTGACATGTTTTTGATAGGTTACTGAATAGCCCAAGCTTTAACAATTCAAATAGACACAGAACAAAACAGCATCTGACAGGCCAGTTTGTTTATGTTGATGCAAACAGTCAACTGCAACTGCATACTGATGGGAGGCGTTTATATCCACCATAGGAGGTTCGTGATGTGCAGTCTTAACTTCATTTTGTTAACCGTCAGTGATAACTGTACACAGTTCCTCGAAACATTGATTGTTTCAACTAAATCAACTATGAAAAGGAAATTAAAGAGATGAAAAATGCTCATTAGCCAATATTTTTTCTGCGTCGGGCGATCCCATATGACTTCAAATCAATATTGAGGTGACTTCAGTCAATTTTTTATTTCCCTCTATTATAGTACTTCGGCTTTCATTGGACTCTCTTTTTTTCCTCCAATCATGCATTGTTTCTATTTGGCAATGCAGTTGCATGCCAAATGAGTAAACAAACTAGTGCTACTCAAGGACAGTCTCCATGTTGCATTCACCACTGTCTGGTTATTGTGGCTGATAATAGTGGTTGCCTCATCATTTCCAAAGGTCGGGTTTCTGCCTGCCCAGACATCAGCACAACCCTGGAGTTATCCAATGCAAAGGGGCGCAAGCAACATTCCCCCTAGTCTCAGTTTTAGGAGCTTGAAAACTTTTATAGTGTGGATGCCAGACACTGATGCAGCAAATTGATGTGTTTTATGGCTGTTGCCCCGCATCATCCATATTACAGCTCAGGAAGTAAGTCATTGGGAGGTTCTAAATGATATTTGTTTAGATATTTTCTCTGTTTATTACTCAGCACTAGTTAAACCTTACAAACTGGAATTTACAGTGATATAAAACTGGAAAAAACCGAGATGTTTACATTTCTGATCATTTGAAATGGTCTTTTAGCAGTAGCCAATAATCTGACACTGACTGAGCCCATGAGGTCAGTTTTCAACAGCATTGTCAAGTGCAATCAATTAAAGTGGACATTTTATTTTACAACCAGAATGTCCTACATGAGAAAAGAAGCTTCCTGTTCTGAAAGTGTTGACAAAATCAAGAGTACATCATTTCTGAAACAGCTGACTTCGTCATGTGCTGTTTTTGTGTACGTCCATAAAGGTTGAGGTTCTTTATGGGCAATTTCTGTTCCTCGTGCCCCAGAGGAGTCCTGTGGAGCTGCACGCAGTGGCCCCTGTTACACATTTGACACTAAACTTCCTGCAACAGTGACTAAAATAAAGGACCCTTATAAGAGAGGTCAAATGCTTCATTTGAGAAACACAGACTAATGCTTCAGGCTTTCAAAGTGAAAAAGGAGATGTAACCCAAATAAGGAAGAAAATGTGTCAGAGTTATCAGAGCAAGGCCAGAATGAGTGAGTCACTGTTTACACGAAAGAAAACAGGGAATCTAAATTAATGGGCGGGTTTTTTGGGGGTGAGATGCCAGCACTCTGCGACAGTCAGTTGCCCTGTTTGGATCGAAATGTCCCAGACAAACCCTGGTTCTCACAAAAAACAAATTAAGTAAAAGGAAGTTGGCAGCGAGTCAGGTCATGTGGTGCAATGTTTATCATTGCTTCTAATTTTTTGTTAATTTTGATGAGGCAGCCAGCACTCTGACAGAATATGAATCTGGATGCAAATCAGCACATTTTCCAAGATTTATGGAAGGCAATAAAGATACCATTCTCCTTATTAGAAATTAAAACTGTACAAACAAACAAGAGTACCAGTGCGTTAAATCCATGTGACATTAAATGCAGAACGAACCCCCCCCCACTTCCTTTTAAGCATCTTTGCTAATAAAGGCTGCTCTGCTACACAAAATGCACAAAACTAAACAAAGACAACAAGAGAAAAAATGGGGAAAAGGAGGTCATGTAATGCCAGTAAATTCCCAGAAGCCTTCTCCCCAAAAAAATACAAAAAAGAGAGGAATTTTTACAGTTGAGCTCCCACTAATCTATAGTGTGGATCTACATTTGGCCAAACATGAGGATATTTTGGCTGCCAAAATCTCCCTTGTTTTCATGATGAAGTTTTTTTTGAACTGATGATGTTTCTCTTGATAACGCTCCCATGAAGAGTTCAATAACAAAGACTGCCCCCCTCTTTGTATGTATCACAATAATTAAGAGTCTACAGCTGGTCTATTACTGAGCAAAGCATTTCACTGGAATCACTAATGAAAACAAATGATGGAAATTGTCTCCTAAAAGCCACACTTCCTGCTTTGATCAGATTTTCGTGTACTCACAAAGTTCAAAGATTTTTCTTTTTCAAAATGATAGAAGTCATGACATAAACATGATAAATTTATAGTTCTCTCTCTTTTTGGCTGCTCTCATTTATGTTGTGCAAAGCCCTGCTTCACATGGACATTTGACATGGTGTGGCAGTTATTCGTTGTTTATTTTCCTCATTCTTTTTTAAATGAATAGTTCGTCAAGCAATTACAAAGGCCCAGGTTTAATGTTCTAAATGTTCTCATCTAAATCAACATCAACAATCAGCCAAAAATATTAGGGGTCGACTTATGTTGGCCAGCATAATTTATCAAAGTGGTTCAGTCACTTTGCAGAAATCAGTGGTGGGGCAGATAAAATGAGCTCAAAGAAAATAACACGGTCACACGAGGCCACGCGCACTACACCCAGTTGTGGCATTTAAATCATTCCCATCATCCATCCCACTTACTGCATAATAATGGAGCACGGAAGAGGAAGAGGATCCTTTTCCACCACTACATTTACGACACCTACGTCTCAGCCTCCCATACACTCAGTGTCGACCTGCGAGCAAATAGCCGCACACTATCATGGCACACATAATGTGTACATGTCATACCATGTAAACATTTGTGTTGTTTGTTCGTCACAATGGAAAATGTGCTTAAAACTTGAAGTGCTCTTAAGGGCTGAAAGCAATGGTAATTTTCTTTTCTTAAATTGTCCCATTACAATTTCCTACAGCAAAGGAGTGTTTTTTCAAATTAAAGCCCTAAAAATATTCACTTTAAAAAGATGCAAGGCAAGCAGCAAGCCCTCACATCTGAGAAGCTGGAACCGGAGAATATTTACATCAGACGTTTAAAGTGTTGATTCATTTCAACCGATCAATGAACTAATCCAGCTCTGGTGCAAATTCCCACTGCTTCTGCCCTTGCATCATGACCCCCCCACACCCCCGTGGATAAAGTCCACCTTACTGATTGAAACCCTTATGGCTAGTGTGCTGGCAAAACAACAGTCATGTGCTTCATTGAAAAGCTGAAGTGCAGTAATTAAAAACCCCTGTATTACCCCGCACATTAACTTATTCAACTTGAAAGTGAATGGGGGAGGAGGGATTACAGTGCTGGGGTGCTGCCAGAGGGCACGTCTCAACAATTACACCAAAAACTTATCAGCTCTCGCATGAATCCATATTGCAACGGCACGGATGCAGATGCATGCACCTCAAAAAGGAATTTGAATGCGCTGAAGGATGCTGCGGTGTGAAGTGAACTGTGGGAAATGTAAGTAGCAGGTGCTTTGAATGCTCCACAGATGCTGAGCTAGTCTTCATTGTATCTTAACAGGAAACCATGAGGTATGTGAGTGTGTCAGCTAAAAATGAGAGAAGGGAGGTGAAAAAAACAAAAAAAAAACAAATCGAAGAAAACACTTGTATCTGTTTGGTCAATATTCCCAGCTGTTCTCCTGTTTGTTTGGCCAGGGGCTGTGGTCTGTCTGGTGTCTCAGGTAAAAGGCAGAGACCAGAGGACCACTCAGGCTCTTCTGAGACCTACTGTGCTCCCATTGGTCTGCAGGAAATCCTTTTGTTTTGGCTCTCACGGCTGATGAGCCCAAATACCAGATCCCATGAAGGGAAGCCACATAATTCCTGCAGAGTCACAAGGAAAATGCAAAGAAAATATCTGATCCTACAGACTGGAAAAAGAAAACAACCATCTCTTACGGAATTGGTTGTGATTAGATTGGTCTGTTATTGATTGATTTGATTTTGAATCTCCGCAAATTGCTGTTTATTCTACAAGCAGCAGTCACTCTAATACTCAAAACCGTCGAGAACTGAGTCCACTCTGGAGTTAGATTAAAATACATAGTGACCCATTCATTCTCTACGGGCAGCAGGAGCCTCTGCGCTGAAAGGAGCCCGTTATATTGGCGATGTCTCCCGCTTTTATGCAGGGCACACACACACACACACGCATGCAGTCAAATCACCCACAAAAACTTTTCCATTTCTGCACCCGCTCGCTCCAAAGGCAGCCAGTCATGCAAGCCTGGAAACCGAGGGCATGAACTTCAGAGACTCGGAGCAGGCAAGCAGACAGACAGACAGACAGACAGACAGACAGACAGACAGACAGACAGACGTAGGCAACAACACAATGTACACACACGGGAAATGAAACTAAAGCGCTAGCAGAAATAAAGACGCGCGCTGCGTGAAGACAAAAGCTCCGCGTGTAATAATCAGAAAACCCACCATGAGTTAGTTCCCGTAGCCGGCTCCGCTCACACCACTGCCCGGATCACACAACTTCTCACCGCCGCCGCCTGTGTCTCCATTCCGGTCACCGGTCACAGGATTAATGGCATTTTTTTTTTTTTTTTTAATCCTGCGTTAGTTTTCCGTCCTCCGCCCGCCGGTGCTCACATGTGAACAAGTTGTAGACTCTGCGCAGTGACAGCTGCTGCTCTCCTCTTTCCTCTGTCTGCCCGACGTGAGCGGTGGGAGTCAATCTCTCTCTCTCTCTCTCTCTCTCTCTCTCTCTCTTTGATGGGGCGGAAAGGTTGAGGGTGAACAAGTAATATCAGCCAATGGCGTTATTCTGGGTTTTTCCTACTCAGGTCAAATTCAAAATGGAGATGGATGGAATTTCTCAGGTGTTATTTGGCTTTGTTGAAATAAAAACAAAACAAACAAAAATAAATAGATAAATGGGATGAGACAGGATATTGAAATTGACATGCTCATATAAGAGCCAGAGCAATTTGAGTGATGAACTCGTTGATGGGTTTCATGAGACTTATCCATGTTATCCAGACGGACTGGAGAAGTTGGAAAGAATTGAGAGCCATTTTTTGTTTTTTGTTTTTTTTTTTTGAGGGAGAACAGGCCTTCTCATAAGATTTGACCATAAGAAAAACAGAGTAATGCCAACCTCTCTTTTAATGCTGTATTGCAAAGCACCAAAGCAGGTCTGATTAATCACATCCACTGAGAATGGAAAACTAATCAAAATCAACCAAATCTATCGTCATCCCTGTCATAGATGAGAAAATGTCTTGTTTTTTATTTCAATTAACTGATCCTTTTCAGCATATACTGATCTCATCTTAAACTCCGGCACCTGAGGCAATATAGATTTCTGTAGGACCTAAGTGAATACAATAACAGCACCAGCTTCCTATTGCTCAAATCTTTGGTGGACCATCACTGCATTATTGTGGAGCTTTTTTCTCAGAGCATATAAAGACGGGCTGGCTTAAGCGGGGGGACGGTGGGGGAGGGGACAGAGGCCACCGAGACAGCCAGACAGCTGCTGCTCACTGCCAAAGAGGGATTTATAGGGGGACATATTATGCCTATATGTTTGTTAGGTTTTCTCAAATGTGCTTTGACTTTGCTGAACGAGTATCTGGTATCTATTGTGAAACTACTGCAATTAAGTATTAGAAATATTGGGCAATACTGAGGTATTTGCATTCCAGACAGAGAACTATAACAGCAATTACTCAGGATAGCTAAGGCCAACAATATCACATTCATTTGAGAGCGTGTGCGTTTATCTGATGGCTTGCAGCATCAGACATGATCCCACAACTCTTGTTTGATGTGGCCCAGCAGGGATATGGCTGCATGCGGCCTGGAGATGTGGGAGATGATTCATGCTGACACATGCATTCAGCTGCTAAACTAGTCAAAGTTGGACTGTGGTGTAAGCTGCAATTCTGTTTGCAAGAGGTGCTGGGGAAAATTTTGTCTCGTTTTTTGTTTCAGTGGGGGCACCACAGGTCCATTGCTTGAGTCAGCGTTATCATCATCATCATCAGGAGCACTGAGATGGATGTCATTAAATTGCTGTTTCCAAATGCTAGTCTCCATCATCCATTATTCGCCCTATAGTTTCTTTGGTTGACTGCAATAAACAAGTATCCCAAGGGAGGTTATAGATTTTCGAGACTTTCATCTTCTCACAATATGAATTTTTGCAGCCAATGTGCGAGACCATTTGCTTCTGGTGGAAGCAGCGCTGATGATGATGGTGATGGGGTGATATGTGTGATGGCTGATGGTCTCTACAGCAAATCATGCAGAGATGTGAGTCACCTTGCCTGCAAGCATGCCCCATGTCTGCAGACATGTCTCTCAGCAACAGCCTGTTCTGACCTCAGTCTCTTTTAAAGCTCCATGGAAATAACTGAAGAGGAAAAAAATATGAAAAGGTTGCTGGTCTTGTGAGCTTTGAAATTTTCTTTGCTGGGTTTATTTTATGTGTTTCATTCACACTTGTGTGCTTGTCTTTGAGACCTTTATGGAAGTCCCCCCCCCCCCACCTTGAAGCCAATTCCAGAGAACTCATTTACCAGATATTTGGACCAGAACCTCAGGTAATTCAGTTCAGCTCTGTTGTTCAATTATCTGTCTTGTCACGCACATTCAACCATTGCCCTCTCCAAAAAAAAAAAAAAAAAAAAAAAAAGGAATCCTAAAGATCAAAGTGCTAATATTTGCCAGTGTCATTGCTGAATAGTACTGCTGGCCAACAAAAGTAATTCATAGTGCGGCAGCTTGCCTCAACACTTATGGTTGTTTTTAAGCCTCCAAATTTGACCAAAGAACCACAAAATAGTCTATGTGGTGAGGTTGTCCAAGTTTTCAAATGTTTTATCCTGTATTAGAATGGCTCCACAGTGTCAGTGTCTCATTCCCTTAACATCTGTTTCAGGATTTGGGATATTTTAATTTTCAGTCTCATCTTGACTGACAGGAGGAAAACGCTCACTATCTCACAATTATATCCATTCCAGTTAATGAGAAACAAAAACAGCAAATAGTCATTGAATGAAGTGACAGTGAGAACCCCCCCTCCACAGTTTCTGTGTTTGGGAGTGTTTTTATTAACAGCACCAGCACACTTTTTGTTTGTTTTCTACATAATGGGAAGAGTTGAGAAGTTGTTGCAAAGAACCCAGCAGGACAGTCAAAGGAATTAGATGGAATAGCCTTTGCACAGTTAGTGAAAGGGGTTTGGAAAATATTGATAATAAGATCATTTTGGGGATTTCGAGGGAAGGAGTGAATGCTGACCTCTTGCTGAAATGAGTCACTGCTTCCATTGAAACAGGGTGAAAATGGGATGGGGTGTCTTTATTTTTGTCCACCTTGCGAGTGTGTTTTGTCTAGTTTGAATTCCCAGTGGCTGCTGCTGTTGTGTAGTTCTTTCCAGTCTTTGCAGAGCTGACTAAAGTTTCATCCCATGTTGTGTGTCAAGGCTAAATGGTGAATTCAGTCTGACCCTAAAGGTTTTTGTACAAGCTATTCAGCACCAATATCAGGACTCAGCAAAGGTGATGGAATGCAATTTCAACAATCAAAGAAACATGTTTTTTATTCACCTCTACTAATAACATTTAAGTTTTCCACAGATTGAAAATTGATACTAACAAGACTTGTCTTGAAAAATAAAGCGTTACAGAAAGCATATAAGCAGTAATAGTCTAAAAAATAAGATATGCAATTTCTTTGTAATTAGACACAAAAGCCTAATCAAATGAAAAGCATAAACGTTTTAAAACAGTATATGTTGAAGTTGAATCTAATTGGCTTTTAAAGCCAAAGGCAAGCATCATTCTGCTGTCAATAAATCTCATGAGGAAAAAAAAAACCCATATTAATCCATTGCTCTGCTTTTGAATGTGTTAAAATTTCCTTTCCTTGAACATCCACTCTTGCAGAAAAATCCCCTCCAGGAGCAACTATAACTGAATCAACATTCTCATCGATTCTGTTTAGGCACTCATATCAGCACAAGGGGAGGGTAACTGAGAGTCTGTCACATTTGTTTAAGTCTCTAGAAAATAAAAGTGACCTGAAACACAACACTGGACATGTGTAGCGTATTCACATTTCACCAAAATACAGTATTTCTTTGGCCTGACATGATAATTCTACAAGTTTATTGCATTTGTGTCTTGGGAAGTAGTACTTCATAGGCGGAGAACATTTTTTCAAGCCTTATGCAGCTCCTAAAAAGATACCACCAATGTAAATAATGGGTGTTAGATAGCAAGTTCAAAGATGTCAGCTCCCCAGTCATTCCTATGAAAGTTGCTCTCTGAGCACAGAGGCTTTATTTAGAAAGATGCTATTTAGAGCTACTGAGTATTGCAGCTAATTTGGCACAGTGGCCACAGTTTTACAGATACCGCCGTCTGGGAAACATAGTTGGTTATTCTTTCTCTAATGAAATTTTAATCCATGCAAGTTTTAAGTTTCCATAATGTCACCCAAATGTAAAGTCAGTGAGCAATTTTTATTATATTGAGCATCTTTAAATTCTTGCTCCCTGCACACATGAAGTGCAAAAAATTGTTTAAGCACATAGCCCTTCTAGACTTTTCAGATGCGCTTTGGGCTGAGCTGATTAGATTCCAATAACAAATCATAAAATAACAATTTTCTGGGGTTTGTGACACTCAGAAAAAAAATTGAACAAGGCAGTAGCCCTAAAGGGCCACCAGCAGCATCCCTCAGGGTGGGCTGAAGTTTACATATTTAAAAATGAAGAAAACCTGGTGGTGCTGGAAAGAGGTGAAGTTACCTAAACTCTACTATAATAACGTGCTCCACTCTTAAGTGGTCACGTTGCATTATATGTAATGAATGAATCTTTTGATTGCTAAAAGTATCCAGTATCACTCCAGTCATGTGATATGAGAGAATCATTTTAGTGCTCCTTTTTGTTGGCTAAACTCAGATTTGCACCACACATGTCCACCATACTCATGGCTTGAATGTGTGTAATAATTACACATAATAATAATCTATTATAAACTCATGATTCTTTCAAGTTGGGTTGGACATGAATTAACGTCATATGAATAAATAATGTAAAATCCTCCTATGGTCTGACACAGAGTAGGCTAAATTTATCCTCATCAGTTAATTTTTTTTTTTTTTTTTTTTTGGCTGAGGGGTTCCTCTAAGTTCATATGACTAAAGCTGATGTATGCGTAGCTCAGATCAAAAGGGAAAACATTAGTGCGTGTGTTAATCTGCTATAATCTGCTTTAAGACATTTGACTCAACAATCAGGGAGAGACATCAGTACCTGACTCCACTGAGAACAGTGCTGCCTCAGCACATCAGCAAACAGGGACTTTCGATCGAAGCCGCCACACTCCATCATCTTTGTAATACCTCTCTGTGCGCTTCTCAGATCAGTGGTTGAATGCAAAAATCAGACATTTCTGTTGCAATATTCAATAGAATCAACAAACCATGTCAGCGAGACTCGTCAACTAAGCTGACTGAAACACAAATTTTCTCCTTTGAATATGTTTGATTTATATGGCCCTGTTTTTGTTTCTAATAGTTTCATGGGGAGAATCTGTGTCTTTTTGTTCGTTTGTGTTTTTCTTGAAGAGGCTCTGTCTCTGGAGGGTCACTACAGCCTAATCCTGTGGGGTTGGACAGGAAGCTGTAGATCAATTACACCAGACAGACTAAGCACTACACATTCAGTCTCCAGATATGCACAAACATACAAAAGGGTACACAACACAATGTAGTGAAAGAAAATGGGGACTATTAATCAACTGATAGATGACTTGATCATGAGGAAATTATTTTACAGCTATTTTAAGACGAAAGTGCCAAATGTTCTTTAGATAGTCCCAGCTTCTGAAAGGCGATCCTGTATGATGGTAAACAAGCTATTTGATACAGTTTCTTTGTGCTCTAAGGCATTCAGATGATATGAATTATGTGACATTTTATCAACAAAACGATTAATCAAACTACCAGTTACTGAACTCAACACTGAAGAAGATAATCCTCAGCTGCAGGTCCAAGTTGTTGCATCCTTTCTTTCAGTGTCTCCTTCACAACCTCACATAACTTCAGCTTTTCAAAATATATTGTGCCAAAAAATTTTCTCACCCTGAATGTATTTCCCTTCTTTAAAGCGAGGCGATGAAAAGGCTTTGTGGTGAAAACTGAAGGCCTGTTCATCCACGTGTCCATACAGACTGATGTGCTTTACAGGCTTCAGGAGTTCAGTGAATAGAAGCAGTTTAATTGTCAGCGTCTTAACCTTGAGTTCACTTCCTTTCAAGACTTTAATTGTCTGGTTCTGCTTTGAAATTTAAAAAAAAAAAAGCGCTTTAGCACTCCCAAAGTACAGATAACACAGATAGTCTGTACACGCACTGCAGTGAAAGGGTGGTGCTGACTGAATGTATAACTTCATGACGATAATGTCACATTTTTCTAGTTTTCACAGCCCAGATATTATTTAAAAAGCTCAGGCAGCATATACTATGCTCCTTGGCTGTTTCCGTGGTGACAAATACATTCATTTTCTGCTAATGTCACACAGTTTCTTTTAGATATAGTTATGTTCTTGTCATATTCTCTGCAATCATAGCTTTTCTAATTGACTTATAATATTTTTAGCTATATCAATTCTACAGGTTATTTCTGAGATGCATTAGAGAAACATGCAGTCACAGCAGATGTGTACATTTCCATATAATTGGAAATAAGCACAGAGTAAGCTGACAAGAACTTTGTGTGTTCCTGAGGAAAATCTTAAACATCCCAGATGACAAGAAAAAAACAACTTATTAGTTTGGGACTGGAGATTATAATGAGCTGACAAAGGCATTCATATAGCAACCAAGATGCAAACATGAGCTGAAAGATGGCTAGAGTTAAATAGAAGAACATATAATTTGCTGGGTTTAATGAGATTTTTAAATGGCATGGTCATGTAAATAAACTGTAGAGTCTAAGAAGGTTGCAATGAAGTAATTATGAGGGTAATGAAAACCTGTCAGTCAAGTCTGGTGTAATACTCTGCCATTGGCTCAGTGTATTTCTTTGCTTGTTTGACAGGCAACAGCAGCTCGCTGCTGCCGGTTCAGACGGCATGAACGCGGCTTGAGAAGAATAATTTTATGATGTTTACGTTTGAAGTGGGAGAGACCACATAGAGGCTTTTGAAGTGATGCCGGGTTGTGAATTTTGTACAACATTGCTGTGTGCCAGAGCGTGGATGTACGTGCTATTTTCCATTCAGCCCACTTCAAATCTCTCGCTCAGTGTTTCAGGCTTTGCACCACAGGGGATCACATTTCCTCTGCTTCATATAAAAACACTTTGATAGCATATCCGGTTTTGATATCCTCACCTTTTGCATATCCATGTCGTGCTGGTGGAATTATGCTCTGAAGAGCCACACACTTTGTTGTGTGTTTTTTTTTAGCCTTCACATTTTTATCATGTGATTATTGCTTTCAATAAGAGCGCAGAATAAGAAGTGAATGAGAAATGATTCCGGCAGTGGCACGTCCACTTGGCCATGTCCACCAATCAATATCAATTTCCATGCAAATAAGTGTGATTACAGCTGATTTCACAGCTTCAAGGCCTCTTCGGTTCCAGTCACAGATCAAACATTGATAATTGGTTTAACACAGAAGACTTGCACCTTGCATCATAATTTACCGCTGTTCACCTCCACATTGGCACACAGACAAATTAACCTGGTTCTGATGGGCTAACATACTGCTGGGTGCCTGAGCCAGCGAGTGAGGAGATGGTGAGCAGCAGCCATTTCCATTAAACCTCATGGCTTGCGTGCGTGAGGAACTTAAATTGGATTTTTTTAGCTCTGTGATCACTGGAGATTTTCAGAGCGCACGAGGTCATAAAGCCCATGAATTTCCTAAGGAAAAGGAAGATGCCGATTGAGCATGAAGATAACTTCCATTACTGCGTGTACTTATGAGCCACAGCAAGCTATTATATCTCCAAATGACAAGTAAAGTGAAAGCAGGTGCTGAGTCTATTGTGCACAGCAGCGCATAAAATTGGACAAGCTTAGGTTGTTCATGAAAGGGCACTAGTGCTGAACAGGTAGTGAAAAACTTTTACTTATTTTCTCTTTTTAAAAAAAAAATGAAAGTATCCAAATATTTGCATCACAATATAATTGCTAAGGAGTGCTGGATAAAACATTCTCTCGCTGTTTTTAGTACTTATTTTCATTAGCAATAGTTATGTATTCACTTTAAAGTGATAAGCAAATTCTCACATAAGCTGATGGACTTTCAGTTTACAAACCCGTCGTTTCAGCTTTCAAAATTTGAACACAAACACTTCATCGTCTGGATTCAATATTTGAATTATTGCCAAGACAAATGAAAAGAGACTCGGATCAGCAGGTTGACAGACAGTCATCCATTCATGGAGACCTGCACTGTAACTTCGTATTCTAAGCAGAATGGAAGACAGAGTCCTGAGGTTAAGGAATGAGGAAAATATAGCTATTAATATCCACACAAGAGCCACAGGCAACCTCTGTGCAACAGATTAGTTGGTCAAATATCGGCAGAAAAACATCCTGGTGGACTTCATGGGGTCTATCACACATGAATCTATTACATTAAACAGCTCTGAGTATAATTCAGGGTTAAAGCGGTGTTGTTGATTTGGATGTGCAGCTCTGGTTCCCCTCCGTTGCGGACACGGAACAAGGCTAGGCTTTGTCCAACTGTACTCCACTCCGCTGGTCTGAGGTGGTAACACAGGTGAGTTAATTTGCCCCGGAGCGGCGGCTGAGTCAAAATGGCTATGAGCCTGATGGTGCTAGAGATTAATTGAATGGCCTGTATCCAGAACGAGCTCTGCCCGGCTGTGTGGCTGCCTGTCCTGGTTCCCAAGCTGCAATCTGTCAGTCACAGACAGCGAGACAGCTGCTTTATCCAGGTGCCAACCTGTGTTCTTGTGCCAAAGGGGGTGACTTCACATCCTCCATTAACACTGAGTCCCATTCATTCACAGCTGAAAGTTTATATCGAGCAGGATGGATGGGAGGACCGGGCAGGAGTAAAAGAAAAAGAAAAAGAAAAGAAATGGAAGGAAGGAAATGGAAAGTAGACAGCGTCTCTACACCTGTAAAATGGAAAATAGTGGTCAGACAGGACACAAGGGCCCAAACTAAGGAGTAAAGATTGGGCTGCAAGTACTGATCATTTTTGTTTATGAATCCTCTGGTAACACTTTTACTTTTACTGAATAACTATCCAGTTTTTTAAATGTCAGGAAATTTGCTTTTTTTGTTCAACCTAAAGTTATAAACCCGAAGATGTTTCCGATCATATAAAACAGTTCAATCATGTTTTAGTTTTTATTGAAATGTTTACCTGTGAAGATTGTGATGATTTATTTTCTTTTCATTGGGCAACATTAAACTTTTTGTCAGTTTAGTTCTATTTGTTAAGGTTCGTGTGATAAATCCAATCTGAAATACAGTCTGAGACACTGAGACTATAATGCCGCTTACAGATGTAACTCCCCAAGGGATGGTAATTAAAAGCAGCTCAAATTAGAAGCTGCCTACAGGGGTTACCCAGTCCCCTCGTCATATAAAACATCTTGTCTGGTTTCATTCTGACAAGACGGCTTGTTTCAAGTAAAGGAAGGCAACGGGCATCCACACATCAACACACACCTCATCTCTCATGAGCATTATTGTGATAGCGTGCTGTGATACGCTCATTCAGATGTTGAAACAGCAGCAGCAGCAGCACTGCTGACTGAAACAGGAATGGGCACATGTCCAGGGTCATTCTTCCACTCAAAGCTGCTGTTTCCAAAACACAGGTTCTTGCACACTTTCTGTACAGGCAGTAAGACAGCAGTTGAATTATAGACTGAAATATGAATTTTGACATTTTTTTTTGCACAAACCTGACTGCTGGAGTCATTGTTCAGCTTGTTCTCCGACAGATCTGAGATATGATTTCAATCTAAATGTAGGAAGGAATAAAAAAAGAAGCTCATTTTCCCAAATGCTGAGTTATTGCTTTATTACTGTGATCCATTTTACTGCTGCACAATGTGTTTCAACAATTTGGTCTCACAGTATTTTGTTACACCCCTGTTGTTATTATTCCTTCTCTGATATCTGCACCCGCGTTTCAACGCTGGAGTCCCTTATGTGCAAGCGAAGACAGTCAAGTTCATTTTTCCTTTCATAGCTGTGAGCTTGGAGAGTCCTCTCAGCCAATTAACTCAGACAGCAACAGTTTCCAACATGAGGAGGAGGGCATGTAAAAAAGATTTACAGCTTTGAGAGCCAACTTCGTCCTTCGGACTTATCTCGTCCCTCAGGGCTTTGGCCACCATACAGCGTAGCCAAAGGCTTTATTGGCGGATAATGGCTGGTCCAAGCCACTTTCATGGGGGAACAGTGGGAAGATGCCTGCTGTGTACTGCTGTGAGAAACTGGGGCATAAAGTTCAAAGTAGGCTCTGAGGCCCACAATGCCGAGAGTGGGCTCAAGCTCCCTTCAGCTGCCTCACATTTTCCATGCAAGAGTGACTCAGTTTACATATACAAGCCTGTTTGTCAGCAGTTCGGTGGCTTTAAATGGCATGATTACTCTTCTGCTGATGCCGCTTGAATCAAACCTAATGAAATGCTCTCTAAACCGAAACCGCATCTGTAACTTGTCCCGCCTCTGTGCTGTTTTCTGCTCTCTTTGACACAGAATTGGTTTACATTTCATTTCCGCTTTGCAATTGATCTGTCTGAGATTCTAATCTGGATCATATAGCTTTTGCCAGGAAATAATTTATGTTTTTTGTATAAACATCGGCAGGAGACACTAAATGAACCTGCAACCAAGTGCAGTCTGAAAAGAAAAACCCAGATGCATCACAGACTACAGAATTTATATTCTACATTTTGCATGAGGTACAGGTATCCAATTACTATTTTTTTTTTTTTTAACAAATGGATCGCATCACAGCATCTTTGGGGATATGATCAATCTGCAGTGCTACAGTAGCCTAAATGGAAACAGGTCTGCATGTAAACATGTGAGGGGGCTCTGGTGTCAGCCCGATTTCTAGTGTAAGCGGATGTGGATTTCAGCTTTCTCTGTGCTCATGTATCTTTTAATGTGGAAAGTACGAGGGCCGCATTCCACTGGAAAGTGCTTTCTGGTCAGTGCAGATGCCCTTTCAGGTCGCCAAGTTCTGAGTGGTCGGTACAGTGTGCCTTAGAATATCCATGCAGAATTTCCTATTCAATTCATCCAGGAAAAGGTCAGTGTTGTGTCGTGCAGTTGTAACGGCAGCCTGTTTATTGTGAATCCTGGACATGACAAAGGAAGCACTTTGAGGAGGAGACAAATTGCAGGATGGTTGTTGATGAAAAAGAAAATGTCTCCTTCTGCTTGGCATACACTTGTCTTACATATAAAATAACATTTCATCTTGTGAAAACTGTGCAGATGGTGCACTTTGGTTCAGTTGTCATAAGTGCACAGGATGTTGGTGCAAGATAAGATGGAAGCAGATAATTGCTTCTTCCTGCCAATAACTGTTATTTTCCACGTTTATGTCCTTTCAAAACAAGTAAATACTTAGATGAGTGGTAGGGCTTGTTCATATATTGCCAGAGGCACACAAGTGAATCAAAACGTGCCCAGACGATTTATATAAAATAATCTGGCACTGGATCTCAAAGTCAAAGTCTGAGGAAAGATAAATTGGTTTGGGAGACACCACAGATGATTAAAAGAGACTTCTGAAGTCACTAAAAAAGCCTCAGGTATGTATCTGTATATAGCTGATAAAGAGCTAAATTCTGTAACACTTGCAACCTCTCTGCTCATGAATATTCACAAGGCTGCATCCTTAATTGTGGTTAATCCCTTGTGTTTGTCTATTCAATTTATAGCTAAATCTCACAATTTAGGATGGCTGTTCTTGGACGCCTAAGAAGCCCCCATCTATCAGCCTCACTCTCCTCACCTCAAATCTTTAATCAAACCAATTCCTTTGATTAATGATGCAGCCAGAATTTACTCATGGCATTGTTTTGTTTTCATTTTTCTCTCGAAGCGGAAAAGATGCTCAGTCAAAAGCTCAAGTGCTTATTTCACATTCAATAAATGTTTCTGCACACCTTTAATGAACACTTGAAGATTATCCTTGATGCAACCAGGACTCCCAGGTTTTCAGTGGAGTGGTTTCAGCAGTGAATCTCAAAAGGAAACCCGGAGAGAAATGTTTTATTACATTCTTACTGCATTCGTGATCAAAAGTGCCCATTTGTATTCAGTGGGTAAACAGCAAAGACACAGGCAGCATGCTATCTTGTTCTAAAAGGGCTAGTGCAGAAGACTGTAGGTACATTTCCATTCACCTGCTTGAATACATATTTTCAATTTCTGCATAAAAGAAACGTTTTTTGGTTGTTTTTTTTTTTTTTTTCACTTAGCAGAGGTGAAAAAAATTGCCATTTAAAAAAAAAAGAAAAAAAGAAAGGAATTCAATGAAAGCTTAAAACACACGTTTACTCGTTGACATTGAGGTGCCCGCCTCTTCCTTTTCTATTGTGGACAAAGCATTCAGATCACACCGCCACTCATTGTCATAGGCCACTACTCCAACAGAAAACAGCCCCCAAAAATAACAAATAAGTAAAAAAGAGCAAAGCCTTTACTGCGACCTCCCCAATTCCAATCTAGATCCGTCAATTGCTTTTATCACAATATTAGGTGATTTTAAAAATGCCTCCAGGTGCAAAAGAATCAGAAAAGACATGTTTGTTCGGTAACAGGATCCGTTGTACACTAGGAGGAAGAGCATGTGTACTGTATACTTCTTTCACTCGTTTCATCTGATTTATGTTTCCCAATGTTTTACTCATTTTTAATGTCAGCCGTCCTTGAGTATCTCAAAAGGCACTTACATGATTAAAGTGCTCAGAGTGGTCAGTAAGAGTAGAAATGTGCAGTATTTTCAAAACAAAACACAACACAGCTAATGAAATGGTTTCGATGTGTCGGAGTTACTGGAGCATGATTAATCATGTAATATCACATTGTCTTAAATATTCCCATCATTTACGTTTAAGAGGAATTATATCAGAGAAAATTATCTTTGGGTTCATCCCCTGCAGTAGCCTTGAAAACAGCTTTCTGCTAACGTCATTCATCAGAGCATCTTCTGCCACAGAGCTGTTGTCGGGGTCTTTGTCTGACAGTCCTATATTATAAAGTCTTGTAGTGCTGTCTGAGCCTGCGGGCCCTATTGAGTGTTTGAGACCTGGAGAAAGCGTACTCCTGTAAGGCCCTCCAACATGTCTGCCACTCACACGCCTCCAGTCGACAGGTGCTATTATTGGAGGCAGATGCACACAGAGACCTCCAGCTCACACGTGATTGTTTTTCAGCTCCAAAGGTTTGATAGAGGCATTATGGGCCAGATCCCAGTGGGAAGCATCACAGAGCTTTATGACTGCTGCCACCTCTAGCAGCCCTCAAAAATCAAATTGATATTTTTTCAAAACAAGCTTAGAAGCAAATATTTAGCTTCATAATCCAAAAGTGTAACCAGCATCATCGCGGACCCGCCTCACGGGCTGAACACCTGAAGTATTTGAAGCTGTGTCTTGTGGAGCCAATAACACATTGCACCATATAGCCCTGTAAGTGTGCTCTCCAAATGAGAATATGATTACCCCAGAAGCTGCACAAATGCTTTCTATGAGTGAGGGTAATCCTGTAGTATTAAAGGTCTTTAACATGGATAAACGTGCGGAAGACTACTTTTCATTCATTCTAATGTAAACACCAGTACAGCAACTGCTTGTACTTTTAGAATTAGAAACAGAATCAGAAATAGTTTTATTTCCAGGTATGTGTAAGCATACTAGGAATTTGACTCTGGTGTTTCTGTCTTGGACAAGGGAAAGACAAAAGTAAAGATAGTAAAAAGGAAATATATGAAGAAAAGAAAAAATATTGAAACAAATGATTTATTATATGAAGCATTACATTTTGATTTTATACAGATTTTCTGAAATGAATACTAAAGGATTTAATGCACAAAGTGGAATTAAATTATCCTGCAGCTTAGCATACAGCTGCAAAAAATAAATAAATAAACAAAAATTACAGCCTACCAAAGCTGAATTTACATGGTGCTGTTTTTTTTTTCTTTGCACATTTCCTCGTCTTTTTCTCCTGATGTTCTCCTGGGCAATGTGAGACGCTGCATCAGCTCAGTGCCTAAGAGACTATTAACAGTACTGAGGATCTCAAAGGTCAGCGTGCTGGTACAGAGTTGACACCCAGTCATCTGCTTATTGCAGGCTCTTAAAGCCACAGGCATTCTGTGAAAGCTGAGGGAGGAACTGTGTTGGAGCCTGTGTTGGTTGAGGTTCCTACATTCAATGAATGAATGAGTGGTGTAACACTAATGGGAACTTGAATAAAATATGCAGCGGTTACTGCATGGGAAATGGAGGATCCAGCCTTTGATGGTGGCCAAGCCTGACAGTGTTCTTTATTTGTTGTCAGGTCAGGTATCCGTCCTCTGGAAGATTAAACTGCTTCGAACTAAAAGTCATGATGTCTTAGTTTTAATTGCATTCATTATTTTTTAATGTGTCTCTTACATGAATCCCAATGCCATCTTGGGCAAAGGGGGACATTTGTCACCATTTATACCCTCAATAATTAATCAATTAATCAAAATAGACGAAGAGATTCATCAATAATAAATTTAATGAGTTGCTATCCTGATGTTGTTGCTATAATTGCTACGTTATAATTGGGAAAATGTACTTGAATGCTGCTCTTCACTTAATTACCATGACCATGACTGAAGGGGCAACAACAGTTGGCTGACACCTTCATTGGGATACACTCTACATATATTCATATTCATGATGCCAGTTTCCTGTGTCAGTCAAAACTGCGCCCTCCCATGTTTCCCTGACATCCGTTCACACAAAGTCACCTCTGTTGTCACTGGCGCTGCATCTCGTGTGCTGCTGTGTACACTTGGGACGCCGGCCGCTGAGCTGCTCAACAATGTGCAAGCAAGAAAAGGCACATCAGGGTAATTGGGGCTCTCCCAGCATGCGTTGCTCAACATAATCAGCGTCTCACAGGAGCAGCTATTCAGGTCCAAAGAGGTAGAGGGGGGAGAGAGGGGGAGCGGGGCAATCAGGGCACACGCTTCACTGTCAATAAAACGGCAAACGAGCCAGGAAGACTCTGAGGAGACTCTGGGAACTGATTCCAGCTGGATGGATATTAGGCACTGTCTGAAAAATCCCCTCACACCATCGCACATAAGGGTCACAGAATGTGGACCACCACGAGACTCTGAGCTGCAATCCCAAAAAAACCATTCCACCTCTCTGCTCTCAATATCTGTACACGCCTGGATTTCCACCTCCCTGTGATTCTCTGCAGGTGGAAAAACAAATTTCAGGCTGAATTTCGATGTGCACTAGTTGTGGATTTTGCAGCTGGTTAAAGGTTGTTGCAGCGTGTATGAAGCTGGTGTTTTGCAGCCCAGGATCCACTCTGGTGGTGGACACCGTGCTTAGACTGAGAGATTTTTTCTGTTTGGTCGTGGCTCAGTAAAGTGGAGTGGATGGTCAAGAAAATGTTGGGCAGATGGATGGATTGGTTAAATATTTCTGTCTCCTAGTGGAAAATGTAATCAATCCATAATATCAACAAGGACAAGGCAAAATTCAAACAGGCACTGGGTTCATTGTAAATATAGTGTTGATGTGCTCCTATGTTTACAATAGTTTGAATTTCTGTTACAGGTTCAAATTGCCAGTTTATCTGCTGATGCCACATCATTAACTCAGCTTCCAGCAATCCTATGATTCTTTTCCATGCTTAAACAGCAATTGTCTTTGCGGTCTGATCTGGGATTTATCGCTGCAGAGGCTCACTGTCGTTTTCATATGCTTTTGTTTGCACAACAGAGCACATAATGCTTCATTAGATGGATTACTTCAAGACAGGGTGTAAACATATACTTAGGATCACCCAGGCAAGTGATGGAGACAATAGTATGTTGTGTTTCATTCTGATGCCAAGTTGTGACAGAAGCTCCAGAAGGATATTTGTCAAGTTAAAAATTTCAAGAGCAATGTATATTGTGAAAGGTGCTGCCCATGTGTGTCTTGTGCTGCAGTAATTCCCTTTGAGCCTTTGATTGTGCAGTTGCTCAAAGTCTCATATAAAATGTAAAAAGGTGGTTGACATCAATGTGAGCTCTGTGTGTTCACATCAAGCTGAAGGCTGAAGTTTTGAAGTGTCTCTGAACCCCTGAACTCTTTGCCTAAAACTAACTATGGGCTAATCCAGTGATGTGGAGGACTGTCAGTCATTGTTTCCTGGCCCAGTATCAGTTTTTTTTTTTTTTTTTTTTTTGGGGGGGGGGGGGGGGGTCGCTGCCAGATAAGTTAGGCCCATAACCACAGATTGAAAAAATCCTGTATCTACCAGCAAAGCAGGAAAAATCCTTTTTGGCAGCTGGTACGGAGTAAATGATTCAATGAGGTTTTGGAGAATTTAGCATTTGGACGTCTTCGCAGCTACCACAGACAAATAGGTAAATAATCATGTCCATGTTCAAGTGCCAAGACAAGGTACAATAAGTGCTGTGTTTATGCAGTTTTGATATTCACAAGCCCGATGGACCCCTGTGGGGCAACTTTATAGAAGTGTCTCCCTCCAAACTATTTTAAGCTCTTTCCAGCAGCACGTAAACATGGCTAAATATAGGTTTGTCTGTTACTATGGACTTGGCAGGAGTGCTGAACAGTCAGAGCACTGTGCAACAAGCCCACAGGAATTTCTGATGTTGTAATATGAAAACCTGGGGCCTCTCATGGATGTAAACTCTGGCTAGCCCTGTCACCAAGGTGCAGGGGAACTGAGTGGAAAAGCAAACTGCTCACAGATTTCACAGGGCTGGAGGAAAATTGCAGATATAATCGTGGCACCTTCATGGAACTAGACAGTCAGGAAAGTACCCATGGGCTTCGGTTCCACTTTAATATTTCATCACGTTATTGTGGATCCTATCATTCGAGGGCATTTGTTGTGTGAGAATATATTCAGTGTCACATCTGCTCGTATACAAAAATTGTATTTTGCTTATTTTGAATTTGGATGGTTGCTTAAATTCTGGATGTCCACACAACATAAACATACGCAGAGATAAAAATGGATAAATAAATACAAACACAAACTTATTTTTTATGGACTGAAACTGGCTAATGCAAGGTCAGATTTAAAAGCCCCTGAACACTTGGTTTTACAGCGTGTTTCTCTGCAAATCAAGTTTTCTACATAAAGAACTGCACTTTCACATCAAGTGCGCTGTCACTTGAGCATGAGGGAGATTTTTCTGGACCTCCTCAAAAATACACCCAATAATATTTCATGATATCATGAAGCTTAAACATTGCAGTGGCAAAATCTTTCATTAACACAACCTCCTTTTAAACTGTAGCAATTAGTCATATATCTACACATGTACCCACAGAGGGAGAATGAACTGCTCTTAAGGTCTCCCATTGTGCATTATCACCCACTGTCCCTGCTACAGTTTCAAAAATCCACAGAGAGACACCTCCCTGTTCCTTTGCCCATGATTTATTCATGCTCAGGATTTGCAGGGCCAGACAGTCTGTCCTGGGCACCCCCCCTCCACCCACCCACACACACACACTTTTTTGTTGTTTCCCTTGAACAGAATAATGCATTACCGTGTTTGACATCAAACATGTACTGTGGTGCTGACAGTGGTGCACAGGCTCATTAAGAAAGGCATTCAACCCTGGTGGGCTGTTTCCAGTGAAAGCTAGTGTGGCACCTTAATGACCTGAAGTCAGTAAGGAGGTTTGAGCCAGCTGCTTTTGTGTTGTTTATGTGTTTGTGTTGCATTCAAGTTATGGAAATTAACTGGAATTTGTTGTTGCCTCTTGAGGTGTTGCTCCTTCCACCAAAGGTTAGGGGTATTTAAATTTTCCGTTTTTCCTTTTTGACTTGATAAATCACAGTTGGCCTCTCGATGCAACCCTCCCCTTCAGAGTCACAGCTTCATTATTGACACAGGCAGGTTTTTTTGCCCACCATCTCACCACCCATGATGACTCATACTGAGCTGAAGTCTCTTCTATTCATCACTTTGCACCAGCCATCCTCCCCAGCTCCACTTTTCATTTCTCCTGACCTACTTTACACAAACAGTGTAGTCCGTAAGAATTTGGACATTTTTCGTTGTTTTTCCGTCTCTTCTCCATCATATTTGATTTGTTGTAAATAAATTCATCAAATAATCAAATTCCGATTCAGTTTAGTCTTCTAATCACTTTACTGATACTTGATTTCCTTTGGTGAACATCAGTATATAAATTTGATTTCTTCAGTTCAATTTTGAGAGTTCTACATATCTGATAATAAGCTGATCTCAAGCACATTTCTTATCCAACTAAAGGAAGTTATGCTGTTGCTATAGCCACACTTAGCAATAATAGCAGTTTAGAAGCTTTCCAGTCTGGAAGAAACATTTTGAGTTCAGCATCAACATCAAACCTCATAAAAATCCACCCTGACGACTAGTGCTGCTCAGTGGGCAAATTATTGCCTGCTGTCTTGTAAAAGCAACAATGGCAGAATTTTTTGACAAGCGCCAATCATCACCCCTCTCTCCCAGGAGGAAACCTTGTTTGCCCGCAGAGAAAATGAATTACAAATAGCTCCTTAAACCTCCTCCTGTGAAGCATCCTTTGCTGGTGGAATTTGAAAAAATAATAAAAGACAGTAACAAGTTTAATCATATGAAATGTTTCTTCATAAAGAAAAGTTTCAAATGCTAAAGATGCTGCACATCAATAAACTTTTTGTATGCGTTTATAATTCTATTATAATTTAATGTAATATTCAGATATGGCTTATAAAGCTTCAGAAAGATTCCCTTTGGTACTATGACAAAGATATGTGAGCAGGACATTTTACAGATTGGAAGAAAAAATCTTCTCAGTGTTGCATGTAATGCAGTACTGATTCTGAATAGTTTTTTGGCTTCTACACTGTTGTCATTGTTGTCCTTATCATTATGATGTTTTAAGGGAAGTTGCCCCTTTTTAAAAAGTGTTTAGTTTTTTTTCCTCCAACTTTTGAATTGTGGCAGTTTCAAAGTACAGCTGACATTTTGCTGTCATTCTTACAATTTTCGCTCAGAAGTCCAATGTGCCAGTGAGTCCAGAGCCAATATGATGAAAGAATGAATGTGACTATCAAAATATTTACTGAGTGTAACTGAAGCACCACTCAGACCAAATTATTTGGCAATTGCTGAGGAGCCGCAGTTGTTCTTCACAGAAATAGTGAGGATTAAGATGAAAGAGAGCACCTGAGGTTTCCTTTACAGAGTCACACACACACCCTGACTTTGCCAGGGGCTGCAGGTGAGAGAGACTGCAGCAAGTCATTGCCCTTGTCTTGTCTCATCAGTCTGACCAGACTCTGTCTCTTTGACAGCTTCATCAACCACACCATAACGACACAAAGGCAGTCTGGAAGGAGGAGGCGAGCTCCTCAGCAAACTGCCAAGGGAACAAATGGCTCAGAAACGGGACTTATTAATGCAGCTGGCGGAGATGATAGGAAAATGTATATGCTGCGTATCATTACACACCACAGGAGTTGCAGTTAGATAAATTGTCGCCCTGCAACAAATTAAAAAATGAATGCTAATGTGTTGATTGAATCTGTGCCGTATTAAACCACAAAGAGCTTAACATTGAAACTCTGTTGGAGGTCAGCTGCTCGGTGCAGGCAGTGCAGTTCATGGCTGATGATGACTGCCTTTATAAATAATGTCAGTGTTTGGGGTCGAACTAAATGCAGTATTCATGTCCTCAGGCGTCTGGAACGCAATGCAGATTCCTTTAGCACGGCAGAGCATAAACAAAAGAAAAAAAGAAGTAACACTCTTTGACTTTATGTCTTGTGACTCAGCTGTGGCAGTCAATGGCCAATAGTGTTAATGGAAATGAAGCCCCTCATTCAAATGCTTCTTTTTCTTTTAATCTTTCTCATCTGACAGGCCTTCTATTTTTGTTTGTACTTGGTGTTGACCAAGCAGATTCACAGTTAAGACAACTCCCATTCCCCGTTCAAATCTGCCCTGTCTTTGTGCGATCGTGCAGTTTTGTCTTTGTTTTCTCTCTATTGTTTTTATTTGAAACAAACATGCACTCAAGCTGAATACAGAGGCGCTCAATCAATACACTGCACATTGCAGCAGCATTTCATTTCACCAACTCAATTAAATGTACTTTATTTTTTAGATTGCAAGTGGGAGATGTACAAGTCATTGATCCCACTTCCTCCATTAGGCTCTCTCTTGGCCTCCCTCCGTCTCAAACATCCATCTCCTATCCTCACACAGATGCCTTTCTTATATCACTTCTCATTCTCCTTCCCGTAGCACCTCTTTCCAAGAGCTATTCACATTTTATATTGCACTGAATATGAGGCTCAAGGGCTGTTCCAAAAAGTAAAATGAAGCCGCTGCACGCTCTCCTCAGTGGCCGTCCTGTCTTTGTTCAATAAAAAATACTCTCTCTACTTTAAAGGCTGCCATATTCCACAGCTGGCTGCCTCTACATTTATGTGAAGCATTTTATGCATCCTTTTTTCCCATTAGAACATCAAATGCATCTGAAAGCACAAGCACCACTACCTTTGTAGAAAATTGTTATGTGTGAAGTAGATAAATCCACAGGCAGACCGCTATCAAGAAGGCCACAGCTTGAATATGTTGTAGCCCTGAGCTGTTTTCTATCGGGCAGTTCAAAGTGAGAAGTAAGAAAAGACTTAATTAAATCATTCAAGACATTTCTGAGTTATCAGTGGTATCTGCAGAGAAATGTGAAATACTGCAACAATATCCACTACTATCAACATTTACACAACCTGTGTACCATAACCCTATTCTTCGAGGAAAGTCCATCTCTCAAGTCCTAGTCAAGTCTAAAGTCATTTAAGTTCAGTCCATATCAAGCCACAAGTCCCTTGTCTCATATCTGTGGCAGTAAGTTTGAAGGCAGGTCTCAGGTCTTTTACAAGTCTGACATGAATCTAAAGCCAACTCTAAACAGGTCCAAGTCAGAAGTTCACTCATTCATTCAAGAAGTCCATTGAAATAAGCACAACAACATTACATATTTCACGCTAAGTTATTTAATTGTCCAGTCCTCATGTATGGGACCTAAATCTTGACTTCAATCCAAGTTTAAGATTTACAGCTCTGTCAAGGCAAAATGAAATTATATGTCTGGCTTTTTACATTTAGAGTCACACTCAGCTACCAGCACACTGTCTTTTCCATCATTGTCCAACAAAACATAACAAAACAAAAAACAAACAAACAACAACAAAAAAAAAAAAACCTATGTTAGCAATTACTCTGAGGAGTCCCTTGGGATTACAGCAGGACGTCAGGCCCATGATGGAGAAGAGGTGCTGTGAAAAATCATCACTGTGAAAGGTGACATTTGAAAAAAAGACAATGAGGTTGCAGGGGGCAGTGCAGGAAAAATTGAGCCAAGGGGACATTATACAAAAACACTGTGATTGTGACAAGCTTTGCCAGTCTTATTGAACCAGCAGCGGCATGGCTGCTGCTCTCAGCACACAGTAATGTCATTGTCCATCTTTCACATCCTAACAAAGAACTGGGGTACTCTACAGTCTACACTCCCCACACACACACACACACACACACACACACACACCAGGGATGGATGTTGCACTAATGCTACCCACATAAGCTCTGCTGCTTTCTTTTCTCTCTCCCTCCAAGGACGTTGGCAAATTCTTTGTACTCTTGGAAAGTGTATTTCTTCTATTCCCGTGTTATTTTGGGTTTAAAAGAAGAGATAGGAATCAATCCAACAACACTTCTCTTCTTCACAGCTTTGCAAAAACCGCAAAAAAATACTGGTTTTTGCCCCACCCCTCCTCCCCCACTTACTTCAGTAGATAAGCCTGCAAACCAAGTTAGGTTAGATTATTTAACATTAGATACTCCATTGGGTGATGCCTCAGCCAATCAGAGTGTCTCATTCAGAGGCCTAGATGTAATCACATAAAGATCCCATAAAGTGTCGTTTTCTGATGTCAGAGTGAGGAGAAGTTGTTCTGATTTTAATTTCAGTGGCAAAATAAATACAGCGAGATGTGGATAATAAGATATTTAGAGCATTAGAAAGAGCTGATTTTTCATCATTACTCCTCAAAAGAATGAGTAAATCTCACGATCAGATGAAGATCAGTTGAAGTTTCCTTTCGTCAATTCTGGTTTACAGTGCTTTTATCCTTAAAAAATTCTATGTCCTTGTTTTTTTGAGTGATGAAGCAGAGGTTTCCTAACTACTCCCTGTTTCCTCCTCATCCTCCTCCTCCAGGACTCAGCCTTCTGCGCTACAACACCTGACCAGGTGGAAGAACAGCATCTTTGACTTCTGTTAGCAGCTGAAAGCCAAGTCAAACTTCTATAAAAGTAGCACCCAAGACGACCTGGAGAAATGCAGCTATGAGATGCACCGTGGAATATGTGAGTGTTTACCAGCAGCTGTTTGGATTTGATATTTTACCTTCTAAAGATGTTGGTTTTTCTGACAAGTTGTTTGCACTCATCTAAAGCTTCTGAGAAGATGAAAACCTGGAAGGAGAACAAGGAGTGAGCTGCTGCGTCTGCACAGGTAAAACATGTTTATGAAACGATTTTACTTCAAAAACGTGTTTGCAGTTTGCATGCTTGGTCATGCAATGGCAATAAGGTCCTATTCTATTCTATTTTATTCATTGTGCCATCCTGTTCTTTCTAAATCATTCAGCTCTCCCTTCACTATTTAAAGTATAATATTAAGGAGAGGTGGAAAAATGCCGCCCAGACCAGGTCTAACATGGTGAAAACATGTTCTAGAAAGCCATTTTTCTGTCATGGTGGGATTCTCTCCTCTATCCCTGGATTTACTTTTCCTAAATCAGTATCAGTAGAAAAGAGGAGGGAAACCAGATTGTTGGAGAGCCTCTTTCCGAGGAAATGAGGCTCACATCCCCGAGATTACTTTTAACTGGAGAAATGTCAAGGTGGATAACTTTACCCCTCATCTATCTGGACTCCAGGCCCAGACTTGGCAACCAATGAATTCCCTATTAATGTATAGACAAGAAGAGAGGCAGGGTGAAAGAAAGATATCCACTGTAGGGCCATTCTGGTCTTTTTTTTTTTCTCTTTCCTCCCAGCTCTCGGAATGTGTGTCACATTCAGCGCACCAGCTTGAAAGTGTGCTTTATGGGAAACAATAGTAAGCTTGTTCCTAAATCCACACTACTCGGCTTCCATGCACATTCGCAGTATTATTCACAACAATAGATCACAATTAAATTGTAACACCGTGCTGTGAAACACCGTGTGCAAAAAAAGAAAAGAAAAGAAAAATGTTTTGTGAGTGAATCTGCAAGTTTATGAGCAGAGGTGTTCAGAGCTACTGGAGAAAAATAAGCCGTTACAAAACCGATTTTGTGGGAATTGGGTAATAAATCCTAATTAGTATTGCTCATGATGTTGGACAAAAAATAAAACAGAACTGTGCTATAAGTATTGTAACTTGCAATATATTTCCACCATAATGGCTGTTGTATTTCACATTTTGAATCCAATACAATTTCAGAGATACTGAGTTTTATGTTCCTGAAGTAACTTAAAAAAAAAAAAAAAACTGTTTTAAAAAGCCAAGCACTACAATTGTGATACAATTAGCTGGATAGTTTCTGACAGCAGATTTATATGCAAATTTGATGACAATCCATTTCTGGCAAGGACAAGGTTTTTGTGGAAGGTGTTATAATCATTGGCTTTCTTTTTAGTTTTATTTTCTTCTCTTCCTCACACACTGACGTTCCCTTTAAATCACTGCTGTCAGCCTAGAAACTGTGTCTAACTGTTCATTTTTTACATTGTGGACTGTGCTGCCTAAACAATAAAAAAACCCCATCAAAGTAAAAAGTTATGGCCTGTAATATAACATCCACGGCATGACTTTTAAAAACATGTCCGGGAACAAAGATAATAATAATTCACTGTACTAGCTTTGTTATTACCTACTGCTGAATTCCCCAGACAAAGCATTAGTGGGCAGATAAAATTACAAATATCATCTAAAGTGGAAGTTTGATGGCATTTAATGAAAAATGACAAACCAACATAACACATGAGCTGGAGGGAAACAACACAACATAATTGAATCTGTTATTGAATCCAGATAATTCCTCATATTTTACCATTTTTATAAGGGTTGGCGGTCTCTTCCATAAGACAGCTGACAATTTATCATGAAGCAGGTTACCTGCAGTTTAATATAACAGGCTGACTAAGAACAAGGGTTTAACTGATGTTCCTCGAGCTTTGTCATATGGGATAATAGGACCCTCTAAAAGCGCATATGCTAACCAATAAGACAAACTGTATTTCCCGTGACTGTGGTGCCATCTGCATTTGTTCCAGCTCCGCTCTCAGTCGAGCTCTGAAAGTCAACCCCAGTGTCAAGCAAACACCTACTGAGCAAGAATGCCTGTCTGAGTCTGAGCTGCCTCTGATTGGCTCTCCTCTGAAAGAAACGTGGTATTGAGATAAGTTAATGATTCCCTCCTCAAGAGGGGAAAAAAAAACACACAACGAAAACAAACCATGCAAACAGAATGGATGTGGGTGGATGATACAAAGCCATGTCAGCAGTTGGCAGGTGTCACTATCACTAATTGCAGCATCTGTCATGGTGGAGGGGAGAGACAGCTGTTCCAGGTACAGCAATCCAAATGCCAAACCCGATTTTATCAAAGTCTGTCAGATTACAGCAAGGCTCCACACCAGCAGCCCACCTGCTTTTCACTCTCACTGTCAGGAACTAGATTTAAAATCAGGTTTTTATTGAAATCTCTGTCCATCTTTTGATCTCAAACTGCGCTTGAATTTTTGCATTGGGCTCCTCACTAATCAGATCTAATTTGCATCTGCAAACAAGCTGTCTGAGCGAGTATTTCCCAGCTTTGACTGATGTGCACTTTGACCATTAGTTATCTCAGAACAATAAAAAGCTACAAAGCCAATCTGAGGTTGCTGGTGAGGGTCTACACATTTCATTCCACCCTCTGTCACATAAAATTCTTCATCTGATACCATCCAATGAGAGGGAGAGAGGGAGCGAGGGAGAACGAGCTCTAGCTTCTGTCACCAAACAACACCGGGGGCATACTAATATCAGCTCGGTCCAGCTGCTCTCCACGCTCAGATGGATAAGCTTGATTATGAAACATTACAGAGCCTCCCTGTCTGCAGGGACAAACCACTGAGCTGCGTGTCAGAAAGGTGAGTGGCCACAATGCGGTGAGTTGACTGGCCAATATCCAACAGTAAGGGATTCTATCTCTTAGGTGTCTGATTGCATATTGCTCTGTCAAGGTCTGAAAGTTGGCCTAAAGTAGCTTTAGGGTGAAATAGGTAGTTTGTGTCGGGTTGTGCATTTGTGTGCTGTGGATGTGTGATTGTCCCCACAGATCCTTTTTCTTTTGCCTTCTGCCTCTTTACATTAGAAAGTCAAGTAAAGTAGCTTCTGGATAACATAAACCACAAAAAAAAAAAAAAATTAACAAGAAAACAGCTGGGGCCAATCCTGGTGAAACAGGTCAGCAGTCTTTCGCAGGGTCAACATTTAGCGATATATCCATTCAGAGACTTTACTCACTAATTAGCTAAACATACACGTCTTTGGACTTGCAGGAAAGCTTGATGACCTGGAGGAAACCCACAAATGAGCGGGGAGCAGAGTTTGAATGCAAAGCTGTGAGACCCCTCATACTTATCAGCATAAACAAAATAAACCCTTTATTTTTCTGGTATGAGATTTAACTGAATGGTTGAGGCATGTTTTGGTTCTACTTGGTTATGGTAAGCACAAGATTAGTGTCTCGGCTAAAATAGATCAGTACCAGTAGATTGCAGCGTGCCAGGGCAGTGCAGTGGTTGGCACGGCCACCTGTGGATGTGAATGTGAGTGTGAAAGATTGTTGGTCTCCAAGCGTTCGCCCCCTGACAGCCCTTCAACAACATCAGCTGGGATTGGGTCCAGCCGATATAGACGATGATAATGCTTGGAAGGAAGTTGCAGGACAAAAAACAAGCTAGAAGAGAATAAAAGATTCTGCGTAGTGTGACTGAACTAAGATGTAGACATAAAATTTTTGACTTAGAAACCTTTGATTCATGAAGGTGTTGTTCCTTGGGGTGGTCTCCTGACACCAACTTCTCTCGCTCAACTGAAAAAAACAAACAAACAAAAAAAGAAAACCAAGCATAACAAAACAGTACACATCTGTCCTTGTACTGACAGAGTTTTTGTGTTTGTTTGTTTGTTTGTTTTTTTTTCATTGAGACTTATGTAAGGTTAATGCACACGGAAAAAAACTGATCCGAGTCAATACTTGGGAATGACATCACCTGCTGTGTGTTTTCGTGTGGTCAGCAGGTCAAAGTGTTGCCAGGCAAAGTTTACACAGCTCTCATTACAAGCGTCAGGCAGCCCCATCATAAATACACTGAATTTATGGATTTCATAAAGTGGTGTGCGAAAATGTCAAGGGTGCACTTGTTTGGTGTTTTGCAGGTAAGCAAACAGGCATTGTGAGGAGCATGCTGAAAGTAAGGGTTATTGCAATGTCAACACTTTTAGGAAGATGGATGTATACTCTGAAAACAGGACAAAGTAGACCAAATCACCCCATTAAATTGCAGTTAACAAAAAGGTCAGTGATTTCAAGCTAGACGAGCCTAACCAGAAGAGAAGCACTAAGTCTGAGAGGGGGAGAGAGGCTAAAGGGCGAACATGTTTTAAATGTCTGCAAATAATCATTTTGAACAACATTTCAACTATATTCCAGTTGTGGTTTGGATTTGCCTCACATTTAAATAAACATATTTAAATGAGTTGGGGCTTCTAAAACAGTCAGTCTATTAATTTATCTGAGGTTTTTATTTTGAGTAAATTGGTTTCCACAGGGACTCTGTGAATTTCAACACAGAGGCAGATTTCGAATGAAACTAGTTACGTTTTTATGAAGCCAGTAGATTCAGCTGCATCGTGGCTAATCTCTCCCCAGGCTGCGGCAGAAACAAGACGATGTTGTGTTGTTGTCCTGCAGCATTACCTGGTCTACCGCTGGGCTGTCAGAAGCTCTGTGCTGATGGCCCCCAGGCATGGAGCTGTGGCACGGACAAGTACGAGCCGAAGGAGTTGCTTCACATGTTCCCAGCGGAGGACTGGAGTGCTGCTAACATACCGTGAGGCCTTGATGTGTAGCATCAGCAGGATTGCAGAGGACACTTGGGGATCAAAGCTCTGCTGAGCTAAAAATGAAAGTTAAAAAAGTCGGGAAAAGCTGTAATGACACAAGTGACTGTGTGATTGTATTCATCATTGCGGCCCCCCCTCCCCACCACCACCACCACCACTACCTCCTCTTGTGAGCTATTTCATTTGAGTCCCACGCATTCACTCACATGTATAAGGAATGTCACACACTTTGTCATGTTTTGACAAGCTGAGGATGAGACACAGTTGTCATTTGCATGTCAAACACTCTTGTAATAATTTTTCAGTGTGTTCCTTCCCACCTACCATGTGTCAAGAGTGGATTGCTTTTAAGAACATGCCATGTAGCTTTTAATTAGCGAGTTTCACTCTGATTGTGCTTCTGTCTGCTGCAGATGTGGCTGCTCATTTAATGTCCTACTCACTCTGCTAACTCAGCTGTTGCAAACCTTCAACAGCATTGCAACTGATTTTCACAGATAATCTCAATAATACTTATAATTAAACTGCTGTAGAAATTAGCCCAATTCTGTAAGAAGTGACGCAGCCATGATGCAGTACACTGAAGGAAATACACAACAACAGAACAAAACCCCACACTGGAATGAGTCCATCAGAATCATTGTGGGTGTAAAAATGAAGAACCAGCTTCAGTTCATTTATTGTCTGTGGCCAAACACCAGACAGTCCACAGTCATTAATTCCACTGCACATAAATGACTGGATTTATGGAAAGAAATTTGACACCCTTCATTAGTAATTAATTAGCTCAGACATCAAACAGGAACAACATTGCTGATTCATTACACCTCTGTCTGAGGATGAGAGGAGAGCTCTTTTGCCCTTGGGCTAAGGGCATCATATTTTCCACAGTGTTGCACCATTAACAATTCTGGTGCTGCACATTATTGCACAACTTTAATGTTGCTCTGATGGCTTCCATCATGAAAGACGTTGACTAAAAAAAAAAAAAAAGTGACATGTCACATTTGCCAAAGTCTGCTGTTCAGAGAGAAGTGGTGCTGCATCAGATGGAAAGTGCCACAGCGATGCTTAGCTCCATGATTTATCCTTTATGACACTGAGAGCTTCTGTGGCAGCTTGCCCAACCCAATGGTGATACTTCAGGTCTTCCGGGGAGGAGTCCTCCTACCTCTGCTCTGCTCCACATGGACGCATTTTTCTTGTGATTTACCACTTTGAGTCTGAGCTGCACAGAGCGCCGTACACTCTGCTCCATTGTTGATTGAGCAAGCTGCATATATACATGGGGCCAATTTAGCTTTCACCTCTATCTCCTTTTCTTTCTACTTTTCCCCAAGGTGTCATACAGTTTCTCCTTTGTTGTGTAAACTGAGTCCTCTCCTAGGATGTCCGGAGTGACCATGTTTTCAAGCCTGAGACTTTAATTCCTGTGGGCAACGCTATGGTCCCATTTCCTCCAGTCCCCCCCTCCTCCCCTCCAGCAGTGGAAGCTGAGACCCAGATCTCTCCCCCTTGTCCTCCTCCTCCTCCTTCCTGCTACCTCCGCCTCTTCCCTAACCTCAGCCATGAACTCTGTAAACACTGAGGCTTTGTCTGCAGCTGTTGTGGCGAGCCTGCTGTGTAAAGCCAAGTCCTTACGGAGCATCAGTTTGTGTATGGCATCGCCTGAGTTAGCCGACTGCCACTTTGGTTGACCTGAAGGGCAGCGAAAAAGCAAAGCCATGGTGACTGGTGCTCTCTGTGGCTTATGCAACATCCAACAAGCCAGAGGCATATTTTATAGCCACAAGTAAAGGCATGTGCTCATTTTATTGTGGTCTCAGTGTCGTGGCTGCCACATGTGAGCCTTGTACCTCCTACTGGAATTTTAATTGCACTCAAAACTGACTGAAATCAGTGGAAATTCTGACCCCAGTCACCCCAGTTATAAGTTGGACTTCTTGGGACTGATATAAATAAAGATAAAAATAAATAGTTCATATAAAATCTGTTTAATTTTATCATACCACATTTAAAGTTGTGATTGTTGATTTTGTTCTCCCATTATTAAGGCATTTGGGAGCAGAAGAAGCCCTTAAAAATGTGAATGACATACAACTGACCCCCCAGGTCAGGAAAAGATGGAAAAGTAGATGGTTGGAACTAGCATTTTGTAACTCCCATGTGTTACAGCACCTCTGCATTTTCTCTGCTTAGACTTTGTCTTGTTTTTGGCTGGGAACTCATTTTGACCAGGTTTGCTCCCTCGATCACAGAAACCCAGCCACATTAATGTCAAGTCACCAGACTTAAAAATGGACTTTCAACATTTGTGAAGGGGACTGAATTAATTCTAAGCTTGTTGAATAGAGAGTATATATCTGTGCGCTAATGCTCTACCTAGTTCAGTATTCTCTTTAAACACACAAACTTTCCTATTGTGTTTGGGTCAAATTTACTCCTGAAAATATTTGATATTTGAATATTATGCAGTTTTTAAATTAATTTCTATTGGACCACAACCCCAATCATGCCTCTAATAAACTGCTATGTTAATGTAAGCCTGTTATATTCAGAACCATATGAGCATGCTAGGGAACAGAAAACCCCTTTGACAAGTGTCCTTGATAGCCAAATTCATGTCAAGCAAAATACAAAACTGCAGTTAGAGTCAGGAGGTTAAACAAATCTGTTGGAACATAAACTCCAGTGGTGCTGACATTAACTCATTTCAGGAATCTCTTTTGTCATTGTCGGTTGCATGCACATATTTAATTTTCCCTTTATGCTTTGAAATGCTGATAGAGATGGCTCGCATGAATTTGAAAGGTAGTTGAATGAATCACACTCTGACAGCAGAGCCTAATCGCCCACAGTCATGGTTTGATAAGTCTGCTGCCTCTGCTGTGCACCTCTCCTCATTCATTATACCGAAACAAAGTTCAACCGGTGGTAGTCCTTTGACACTAATTATGACTCTCCAGTCAAAAGCATGGACAGCTATGTTCCTAGCTGCGGGTAACACAATTAAACAAATATGTAACTGAGTAATCCCCCTCTTGAATGCAGTCGAGTTAGAGCCAGACATTTTCCAGTCAATACCACAAAGGCCGGAGATATAATGCGTCACTCCGCAGTGCGCTTTGGACAATTACCTTCGTGATTAATGTTGTGTGATGATACTCATTTTCCATTTGGTCTTAATATAAATAAAATGAGTCAGAGTTTATATGGGGATCAATCGATTACTTAAAACATGACTGCAATTCAAAAGTAGCTTCCCCTCTTTCTCTTCTAATGCGGAGATCTTGCTTTGAAAAATTCTAGAGTACAATCTGAACTTTTTGCTTTACTCATCAAAATACTATAAAAATGCATGATGCATTAAAATAATTCTTAAATCACATTCAGGCCCTACAGTCTGCATCACGTTATTATGATACTCTTTCACATATTACACTTTTTTTACATCAATATTCTACATAAATGGTGAATTTAGAGGATATTTTTTGCAGTTTGCTGACAATGCAACTTCCTTTATTTAATTAGTGGGGTTTTTTTTTTTTTTTGTTTTTGTTTTTTGGGATATTCCCCCTGTGATGTATTGTTTACCTTAGTCATGTACAAAGTAAAGAGGGTGAAAACCTGATGAGTGCCCTCATCATATTGGCCTCTGTAAAGATTTGTAAGGATTGCACGCGTGTTTATAACCCAGAAAATAAATCAAGTGAGGGGGTGTGACAACTAAAACGATTGGTCTGAGAGTCACATTTGCCAAGTGCACCTCAGATCTGTAGGGAGGAGCATGTCCTTCTGAGGACCTTGCTGTACCTGATCAATATATATATATATCCCCTCTGGTGTGAACTGAAAGTGCCAGATGGAAAAGGAGAAAAATGGTCAGTGCGCATTACTCTTTAAGGATTATGTGTCATTTTCGTTTTAAGATGCACATGTATTTTGTCAGTGCACTCAGATGTCATAAACTTAATGCAAAAGGCCCCTTAATATGAGCACTGGCAGGCAAGCCCAGCTTTTCTCTGATTTATCTGTGGTGGTACAGGAAAAAATTAATAGCTTATCCTACTCCAGCAATGCATCAGTCATAATTCTCAAGTTGGCACCTTATTTTTCACACTTTTAATGGATACAGAGCTTTATAATTTATGCTCATCTTAACTGCAACTTTACTTGAATTAAATTTCAAGCACGGTACTTTGATTACATCCTTACTAAGTACCACAATCTGATTTCTCTATTATGTAAGGGATGAATACAAATGGGCTGGCTCAGAGAGGCACAAAGGGGCAGGAAGAGAAGGGGGCACAGAGAGAGATAACAAATTTTGGAAAAAAAAAAAAAAGAGGCTGAGAGGCAGAGAAAAGAAGAAAGACAAAGAGGAGTAGAGGAACAATGGACTGAAAGAGTGGGTGAGAGCAGCTATCCAGGCTGGATGAGCCCCCCTTGACCTTCCGAAGAATAGGGGTGGTACACACCGATCTTTGAAGCCAGTCCTGTACCACACGCTTGAATAGAGCAGGCTCTCACTGCTGGCACTGAATGCGTAGCATTGAAAATCAAGTAGCTTTACAGGAGCATCTCCAGGTTTGGCCAAGGCTGTCAAAGCCTTGCTACAGCCTGGAACTCAGTGTTCTCAGATCCTCGCAGAGGCTGCGGCCTGTCACTCCCCTGCCAAAACTGTAGCTCATTTGTGGAATACAGTGCACTCTCCTGTCGTGGCAGAGCGGGATGCGAGGTCCCTGCAGAGTGTAGGATCAAAGCCGGTGCAGGACACAAGCACATTGCTCTGTGTCACCCAGAGATAACCCTCATTTCTTCTCCCAGACTGGATTCCTCTCATATTTCACAAGCAAACTCTGCACCTTGCTCATCCCTCTGCTATGCTTCATATGAAATAATAACCTGTCCTATGTTGTAGGCTGCGTATATTTTCATCCCTGTTTTGACAGCATGAAGGATAAAACAAAAGCCAAATCAATAAGCCTTGAATATTTTTCAGAAAGTATAGATATTGTAAAACACATTTAACACACAATGTTGTTACTATTATTATTTTATTTTCCATGCATCTATTTGACAACCATTTATACAGCAACTTTTTTCTTAGTTTTAGTCAGTTAGTTTTTACCTAACTGAAACAAACCCTGAGCACATGCTTGACCTTTTTAGTTGATACTTGCAACCTTGTTAGCACACAGTTGTAAATTCACTCTCAGGCTTTATGACTTTAAATGCTCCAGCACTCAGCAGCCAATTACTCAGTTTATCAGTGGTAAAAATAGATTAACTAATACTTTCTAGATCCTTGAAAGTGCTTGAGTGTTTTCATGTTTTCATTTGCTAAATTACATAAAAACGTTTTGAACTTGTAAATGGAGTTGATTATTTAATTTTTTATTTCAAGCTCTGTTTTGACAGCATTAATCTGACACTGCTGCTTAGTGATTAGTAGATCAGTGTCCTGTCAGTGACCCTAGATGAACTGTAACAGTCAAAAATGCACTCAATACAAATTCTTTAAGGAGGACCTGGTCAGCCATATGCCATTAAAAGTGCAAAGCACTAAAGTAATTAGAGTGAATTTATTGATCTTCGACAGTGTGTAGTACGCCTTTGTGGTGCAACTGTTTCAAATGAAACATCCTGTCTTTCACATAGCTTTCTCCCAACAACTTTGCTGCTTTGAGATAAACAGAGTGAGAAATGGGAGAGCATAGTTTTTTTTAATTACTGTTGACTAATGAGCAGCTGTTTTACCTGACATGTTTCATGCTAATGTCCCTATTGATGGTGATTTTCCCTCAGAAATGATACTGCATGTTGACGCTGTCTCTTTGGTGAGATGCCAAACGACTCTCAGCATGATCTTGGTGTGAAGGATCATCCAGGTTACAGCTCATGTAGCCTTCAATGTAACACCTCACCACTATGTGCTTATTTGTGCGACTTACTTGGTGGCAGGTCAGTGAAACCACAGCACCATCTAGTGTTCCACCTATAATCATTGCACAGACAATATTTGATTATGTGGCACTGAAAATTATTGACATGGATTTGTAATGAGTAGTGTGAAAGAACGCACTATTCTTAATATGAAAATTTACAACACAGTCTAGTGATAACTGACCTGAACCTTATGTGTTCAGACAAAGCCAAACATGAAGACTGTTTCCATCAAACCCAGATCAGCATTTATTTATTTTGTTCAAACGTTTATTTGTTTGTTTGTACAGCTAAAAGTCAAAAATGGAGACTGGAACTGCAAAAAAGTTTACTTGAGGAACAAGAAATTATGCAACAATGGCAAAGTGAATAAGAGTTTTTCTCTCTGTATTTATAATTAGGTTGAAGAACTACAGCTCCCAGAAAGTAGTCCTTATATTAAAAGGAAACAGCTTTTCCTAGTACGTGCTAACAAATGCACCGGAAATCAGAACAGCTTCAACTTTCAGCATTGTCAGAGTCTTAGTGCAATTGCAAAATTGTTTTTAACAATTCTTGTAACCTGGAATATAAACACCTCATGTTGATTTTGACTTTTTAAAAGATGTGTGCAAACACTACTGGCCAGCATTAGCTCTATAGACTTTAACTCTAAATTGCAATTCATATGAAACTAGTAAAGTGTATGTGCTCTGTAGGCAAGATTTCATCTCAGCAAGCTGTCCTGTGTGTATTTTCAGGAGGACACACTTCCTATGTCTGTCAGATGTAACAATTTGTTGAGAAACTTAGATCTGCGATTTTTTTTTTTAATGAGAAAAATTAAATAAGGTCTAAGTCAAGCAATGAAGACAATTCAGATCAACCAACAAAAATCTGAATTAACCATCTCTTAACTCATCTATTCAGATGAAATCAATGTCAGTTTTAAAATATTTAAAACAAACAACTGTTTCCCCTGAGAGTTAATCCACAGAGGTATACTCCACACATCGTAACTTTATACTGCATTTCTACAGTAATGCCCTTTCAAGCATTTCTCGTTTTAAAAAAACATAAAAATAAATACAAGTGATAAACGTTTCGCCTAGCCATAGACTCATCTTATGTGAATAATCAATTTGAGGGTTTGTGTGCTACTGAATGGTTGAACTGCAGTTGTCTAAAAGGACAGGATGGTTCTCTGAATGATATCGATACATTCCCGCAGCTCGTGCTCTTTAATGATGAGGGGAGGGGCCAGGCGGATGATGTCACCATGTGTGGGCTTGGCCAGCAGTCCGTTGTCACGGAGACGTAAACACACCTTCCAGGCGTTATAGTCTGAGGGAGATTAGATAGGATTAGGTGTCAATGGAAGATGCATTCCTGGCAAAAAAACAATTACGTTAAACTTTCTATTATCACTATTGTTAATTTTATATTATTTTATATGCAATGGAACAAGCAATTGGATCTCAACCTGAGAAATACTGAATCAAACATCAAATCCAAGTTGTGCATTAAAGGATTTGTGGGATTGTGAGAAGGATTGTGGGCTGTAGTGAGAACCACAAGAGACAATTGGATCATTAAAATGAAGGCTGATTTTGAAGATGGGTTTGTTCCAACTCATGAGAACTGTATGAGTGTGAATGCAGCAATGACTCTTGAGTGCTCAGGGTTGTTGCGGCTGATGCGAAGCTGTCATAATAAAGTCTATGTTTACATTGATAACAAATGTGCTGTTGTAGAAATTGGACATTCCTGTACCGTTTGTCTCTTTAATGACCACTGCATTTAGGAGGCCTTTTCCTCTGACTGTTGTCACAATGTCTTTGGGCAGTTTCATTAACTCAGTCCGCAGCAGCTCCCCCATCTTCTGGGCGTTCTCTGCCAGCTTCTCCTCTTCTAACACCTGCAGATAACAATTAGTTACAAAAACAAAACAAAAAAAAATTGTGACATTATTGCTGACATGCAACTTTTCTGCATTGATGGGTTGTCAAGTAAATAAGAAAAGAAAATTATTAAAGTCAATTTAAGACCAACCTGAAGTGCTGCAATAGCAACCTGACAGCCTACAGGGTTTCCTCCGTATGTGGACCCGTGCTCCCCAGGCTTGATGGTCAGCATTATTTCATCATCACACAGCACAGCAGATACCTGAGCCGCACATCAGTCAATGCAAAGGTCAGTTACATCATGCAATCTACCAGAACAAAGGTCCGCCAACTTTGAGTCCATGGGCACAAAACAAACTTATGTGATATGAAGCATCTTGAACAACAAAATACTTACAGGGTATACTCCTCCAGAGAGCGCTTTGCCCAGTATGACTATATCCGGACGGACTTCTTCGTGGTCCACAGCCAGACGCCTGCCGGTACGTGCCAGACCTGTCTGCACCTCATCAGCAATCCACAGCACCTGAACAAAACACAGGTAACTTAAATAGCCATCTCCTACATACATTGTCTTATCTACAGCTGTCAGGCCGAGAGATTGTGATTGTACTGCTTTTAAGTGAAAGCAGGTTATTTGACAAGGTTGTGTGAATTACTTGTTGATAGTCAGTGTCGAAAATTCTAGTTCAGGAGTTCTGCTGTTGACAGCATGAATAAAACCTGCATTTTAGCCACTCTAAGCCTGCCCACAGAAAACAGCTAATACATTATATTTGGATCATTGTAACTGCTTTATATGGCTGTCCAACTGCCTTTTCCTTTTTAACTACTTTTTTTTTTTTAACACAAGAAGGGGCTGTTGGACAGCAAGATGAACTGGTGAAAGATATTCAAAATATACAATACACAAACTGAATTTAGCTTTTTTTTTCCCTACAGGAATTTTGGGGTTAATTTGTGTTTTTGTAGATGTGCACATCCACTAGAGGACATCACCCAGGTCCTGTGCAGTGATAGCGCCTGCTGCACTGATACCAGTTTAGTACCGCACACAAACACATGTCAAATAACGTGTCTGCCAGACTTCCCATACTCCACTTCATAAAACTGTTGGCACAGAGAGTTCAGAGTGAACAATGTGCAAATATTAGCCGAGAGAAATGCACCTGTCTGCCAGAGCGATTTCACATGCGTTTTCGTCAAAGTATTTCATTTCTTCAGTGGCACTGCTTTAGAAGTGGCAGTTTTAAATTTAGTGTTGGCTCAGCTACTTAACTACTTAATGTACTTTAAGTTATTTTATTAATGCTGTCTGTGTGTTTGTCACAATATACACTGATATTCTCAGACCATCTGAATTTGGGAACAAAGTGTGTGACACCCTTTGAAGTAAATTTGTGACTTTGGTGCAGGTTTTATGGGTAAAAATGACTTACTTTGTATTTGGTGCAAAGCTCCCTGACCTTGGTCAGGTAGCCCTGGTCGGGCACCACTACCCCAGCCTCACCCTGAATGGGCTCCACCATGAATGCTGCCACATTTGGGTCCTGCAGAGCTTTCTGCGGGGGGTGGGGGGAAGAGTGGGAGTCAGACATTTCTGCTTCCAACATATTCTCTGTCACAAAATACAACCTACTTTAGTCAATCCTTAGCATCTTTTGTTTACACAGAACAGAAGCAGTTAAAGTAACTGTATCATTGACATGAAACTTGAGTCAATCATTCAACTTTTTGTTTACATAAAAAACGAGAGTGTCAAGTTAGCAAATTTCGCAATTCAACTGAAGAATGGCAACATTCAAGTGCGCAGGCTGCAAACGTGATGAAACCTTCGCTTCACTGAACGTCATGCATGCATAGTGCACTTAAGCATGGTTTTATATGACTGAGCTAACAACTGTGTATTTCATCATCTACAAAGCACTTCAATAGCGATGAAACTTTCCTATACAGTTCAGAAATGTCAGTACACTTTCCTACACTCTCTGTTACTCATACAAATGTAAACATACAGGTTATATATACACAAGTTGAGGTTGTTGACAGTATGCTAAGAATCTGTACCTCCAGTGCTGCAGTGTCATTGTATGGAATGAGCTCAAAGCCGGGCATGTAGGGACCAAAACCTTCATAACTGCTGGGGTCATTGGAGCTGGAGATGGCTGCCATGGTGCGGCCCCAGAAGTTTCCATCTAATCAAGAGTGAATGAGATAGCAGTTTCATCATGCAGCGTACATCTAAATAGGTTTAGCCAAATTAAACAAATGCTAGTTCTCTGTTTATTCTGCTAACTCTTGTATAAAGACAACACATAGTTGTACAGGTAGATCAATGAAAGGATCGTCTTATAATCCACATTAGAAAATGAAAACTGGGACCAACTCCAAGGTTTTTACTTACTTGCAAAAATGATTTTAGCTTTGTTGTTGGGGACCCCCTTTACAATGTAAGCCCACTTGCGGGCAAGCTTGCAGGCAGTCTCACCACCTTCAACACCTAATACATTGTAAAAGAAAATATGTTAACAGATGCGCTCATGAAAACATCTGAAGATGTTCCATCCTGTAACCATCTGGTGGGTTTTTTATTTATTTATTTATTTATTTTTTACCTGTATTCATGGGTAAAACTTTGTCATAGCCAAAGATGCTTGTGATGTACTCCTCATAGGCTCCCAGCACATTGTTGTAGAATGCTCTGGAGGTCAGGGTGAGTTTTGAGGCCTGAGCATTGAGTGCAGCTATGATCTTTGGGTGACAGTGTCCCTGGTTTACAGCGCTGTAAGCACTTAGAAAGTCATAATACCGAGTACCTTCCACATCCCACAGATAGATGCCTTTAAAAAAAAAAAAAAAAAAAAAAAAGGAAGAAAAAGCTCCTTGTCATTTTTGTTGATGATTGATGTGTTACTTACAACAGCTTGAGAAAAATTTAATTACACAACATTATCTGCCAATTAATTCAAGTGTAATTTTTATCAGTCAAATGACTGAACTCACCCTCCCCTCTCTCTAAAGCCACAGGAAGGGGATGGTAGTTGTGGGCTCCATACTTCTCCTCACGGGCGTAGATTTCCTCTGAGTTGAGAGGGCGTTCAGTCCTTAGTTTGGAGGCGGCAGTGGAGGCAGGACGTGTGCCAGAGTGCACGCTGCGATGGAGAACGTGGGCAGCACGGCCCAGGCTGCGGCTGAGCTGGAGAATCATTCTGTTTATCGTTGTATGCTGCAATGACTATATGATGAAGAAAAGAAGATAGAAAGTTGAGTTATGTGTTCAAGTAACAACTTGAACCAATTAAGTTATAAATACATAATACAGTGTAATGTTTGGTTCGTTAAGGTGTTTAACCTGTTATAGTTTATAGTCTAGCACAAGCTAGATAGGTCAAGTATACACCAGATATGCTGCCACATCAGCGGCAGTGACACTCACACATGGCTGACAGTAGTTCAGAAACTCTCCTAAATGCTCAGCAGATGTCAGGTTTGACTTCTAATTCTTTTTGTGTATTGATGGGCCTTTTTTTTTTTTGATAACTTTCTGAAACTTTCCATTTTCCATTTTCACCAACATAAAAACACACAAAGGGAAAACAGGCCAAATGAGCAAAGTAAGCCTGGGTGGATTCCACAGAATAAACAGCCTTCACAGGTCTGCTGAACCACGTTTTTCTTTCACATTCAACACAATGCAGGAATAGACTTATGCTTGGTGTTTGACGGTACATAATCCCACAGCTGTGTGATGAGTCGACTGGCTGGTTCCAGCCTTTTCCATTCATCACAATCAAAGCAGAGTAATCCTTTAACTGTCCATTACTTTAGTCACCTACAGCACTTTTGTTCATCTTAAATCAGACACATAATCCATTGCTAATTTTCACATGTTGAAATGTTTGTGTCTGAGAAGGTGGTTGCCTTTAACTTATCGCTAAAATCTTCAGTGGTGACTCACTCTACTTCACCCATACTTTAGTTCCTCAGAATACAGGGCAGGTTTCCTGACTGTGAGCCAGCTTTTAGGTATTCAATGATGGTGAGAGGAGGCGGGATGGATCAAATAGCCCCCACTGAGAGAGGGATACTCAATGTACCCTGAATAGTAAATAAATACACACAGCAAACAAGCAGCACCTGGTCTGGATTACATTAGGAGCAGTGAACCTGTTAAATGGATCCACCCATTCACCATGACCGTGGTCCGGGCCCATGATAGGCTGCCGGGGAGCTGCCTCCGAACACACCTCCCAACATGACAGCCAAGAGGCTAAATAAAGACCACCGGAGCTCCTATTTCTACAAAGTATTCCCCTGCGGAGCGTTGGTGTCCAGCTTTAGTAGCGATCAGGGAGAGGAATAAAGTGGAGAAAAAGAACAAACCCCGTTTTCTTCTCTTTTTCTTTCCAGCCACAGAGTGTAAAGCACATTTAACATCAACGCTGAGTTTCGCCTCCTTCAAACGGAAGCTAACGAGCTGAACATCCATGATGTCACCACGGCAATTACAAACGTATAGATTAAAAAAGCAAACAAACAAAAAAAGCTCTAGGAAGAGGACAGAGCAGCCACGTTCACGTCAAACACGGTACCAGAGAGAGATGAAGCCGTGAAGGGCCCTGTGGAAATCCTCCGGTCCGTTTCCCGTCCGATCCGCCGGCTGAAGCTGATTGTGAGGCTGGGCACGCGCACACGGTGGCTGGATGATGCAGGATTGCGTCGAAGACACGCCCCGCTGCGTTACAAAAGCACCCCCCTTCCTGCCCGCGTGTCGTCACTGGCGTTACGTCACCCACGGGTCGGAGACGCGTTCGCTGCTCCGTCACGTGTTTCAGGATGTCTTTTCATTCATCCATCCATCCATCTTCTTCCGCTTCTGCCCAGGGTCCTGGAGCAGACACACAGAGACCAACAACCACTCACACTCAGACCTACAGGCAATTTAGAGTCACCAGTCAAACCAAACATTGTTCCTTTGGACACCATTCCGCACAGTTAGGCCGAAAATCACCTTGTTGTGAGGCAACAGCGCTAACCACTATGCACCATCAGCAGAGCTCATTTGATTAAATAATAATAATAATACACTGACAGGAGGAGGATGTGTGTATCTGACCTGCATGAGTTACAGTCTGTGCCATCACTGCAGGCTGCAGGGAGCCGAACTGTGCTGCTTTTGGGAGTTTGACAGCCCGGGTCTCGTGACGCGCATGCGCACGCGAGGCTCCACAAGTCATCATGGCTGACGCGGGCTGGCCCGGCTGCTCCAAGAGTTTGAAAGGTGTTGTGTTGGACATGTGTGGTGTTCTGTATGACAGCGGAGAGGGCGACGGAGTAGCCCTCCCTGGTTCAGTCGAGGCAGTGAAGAAGTGAGTGAATGATAAGCGACTCGTTTCGGAGTGTTTGAGAGAAAACCTGCCGAGCGAAGTGCATGCACTCGGTTATTGACCTGCTGAGGCTGCCTGAAAGAGTCCGAGTGTCGAAGCGTTCATTTATGTTTGTGTGCGGCTTTAGTCTGACCTCCTGAACCCTTTTCACAGGCTCAAGGCGTCCGACCTGCAGCTGCGCTTCTGCACCAATGAAACTCAGGCCACCAGAGAGAAGTTTGTGGCCAAGCTGCAGAGACTGGGCTTTGACATCTGTGTGTCTGAGGTCTTCTCTCCAGCTCCTGCAGCAGTAGCAGTCCTGAAGGAGAGGGGTTTAAAACCCCACCTGCTGGTGTATGATGGTAATTGTCAGAAGGCAAGAGTGTGTGAACACAGCTCTGGGTTATAGTCTCTATGCATTCATTCATTCATTCATTCATTCATTCATTCCTCTTCAACCTCTTATCCGTTTCCGGGTTTCCGGGAGTGCTGGAGCCAATCCCAGCTCACGCTGGATGAGGGCGGAGTCACCCTGTACAGGTCATCAGTCCATCACAGGGTCAACACACAGAGACAGACAGAGACAAACAACCACACACACTCACACTCAGACCTGCAGACAGTTTAGAGTCACCAGTTAACCCAAACATGACGTCTTTGGACAGTTTGAGGAAACTGGAGTACCTGGAAGAAACCCACACAAGCACAGACAGAACATGCAAACTCCACACAGAAAGGCCCCAGACCAGGAACAGAACACTCGGGGGGGATTATCTTATAAAAAATGCCCCCCTAGAGAACAACTGAACTGGTAGGGAATTCATACTTAATGCCTTGAAGTGTTAATTGATAACACTGTGTTCGTCTCTATAGGAGTTCTCCCTGAATTTGACAGCGTCGACAAGACCAACCCAAACTGTGTGGTGATTGGAGATGCAGCTGAAAAGTTCTCCTACCAGAACTTGAATGAGGCTTTCAGGGTCCTCATAAACCTGGAGAAGCCAGTGCTGTTCTCTCTGGGCCAAGGGTAAATATATTTTCAGTCTCTGATATAAAGCTTGTCTTAAAGAAAATGGATAATCATTTGTGCTGTTTTGCTGTCTGCACAGGAGGTACTATAAGGAGACGGATGGTTTGAAACTGGATGTTGGAGTTTACATGAAGGCTCTGGAGGTACAGTACTGTGATTGCATAGCGGGTGCTGATATACACACTAAGAACAAACATCTGGTAATGTGAGCAATCACTAATAACTGTTAAATGTTTCCCCCAGTATGCCTGTGATTTAAAGGCTGAAGTTATTGGAAAGCCATCCCCAATGTTCTTCCAGAGTGTTCTCAATGACATGGGACTTCAACCATCTGAGGCAGGTCAACTCTCAACAGACATGCACATTACGATACCATGCTTAGAAGCTGCTGAAGGGCAACTGCGCAGCAAGCAGCACATCCAGCTGATCATTCACAAGGAAAAACACTGAAATAGTTTCTACTGTTGAAAGCCAAAGAGAAGGAATATGACTCTCTAGGACTTTCTACAGGCCTGTGTTGTAAAGTGTTAAGTAACCACAGTTTAAGTTTTCTGAGAGATGCTTTACAATTCTCCCTTCAAGCATACAATGTGTTTATTTTATCTTGAATTAACAGGACCCTCACAGCTTTGAAATGTCTGTTTGTTTTTGTTCTGGTATTGCAGCCTTAACAGCCAGGCGTGGTTATGTTTTTGTCGCATCAGTTACGGGTAGTGTAACAACTATTATCAAAGGGACGTTCTGCTAAGAAGGGCAGTAAATAGCTGTAACTCGAGACCTAAAACAGTCATGGAGGAAAAAGCCAAGGCGCTGCCTGTTCGGTCACATGCTCTTGTGTTGTCACTTTTTTCCCAGAAGTTGTCTGAATATGTGTTTGTCTCTAATCTCAACACACACTCCACCACTGTGCCACTGTCACCATCATTTTAAACTGTCCATTTTCACTTTCAATTCTTAGAGAAGACTTTGAAGTATTTGTAGCTACATCTGCTCACCCTGGCTTTCATGCAGAGAGGGTGGTGCAAGCGTTTATTTTCTGACCATTCCTTGTTTGTTGAGTCAGTCCCAAAGTAATCTAAGTGCATCTGCTCCATCTGTATCATTCCTTTCATTCCTCCACAAAATCAAGAATCCATCTCTCGTCAGAAGTCTGATACGTATTGTAGAACAAACATCTGGACTCCACTAAGAAGAGTCAAAGTGATACAGTCAACTGAGACAGTCCACTTGTGTTTGAAGAGCGTTCCAACTGACCCAGATCCTGTGAGCTGATAAAATCATCCTTGTGATCTAGCGGTTTTCTTATAGTACAGCAAAGTTAGACTCTCTCTGTTCATAGCACATCCTCTGTGCTGGGTCTCCACACCAGTCACCAATTCTAATTTTAAAAGCTATTGTCAGGTCTCACACTGCTGTCATTTACTGATAAAAAGTTTTAAAAAGTGCTATTTATTGATGGCAAGATTTATTGAGTCTCCTCGCGGGTGGTGAAATTAACTTCTGTCTTTATCCCTTATGTGCCACTTGCACACATACAAGTGTACAAACATGATCGTGATTCAATTCTTACTTTACACTTTAGTAACTCCATCTGCATGACATCACTAAATTCTAATGTCTCTCCTTTTCTCCTCCCTCCCTCTCTTCCAGACACTAATGATTGGGGACGATCTGGTGAATGATGTAGGTGGGGCCCAGCACTGTGGAATGAAAGGCATACAAGTCAGGACAGGCAAATACAGGTCAGTGGTGTCCTGAACGAAACAGGAGTGCAGTGAACTACTGTTCCAAAAATGACCAAGAATCCCCATTCGACAGATCTTTTTACTAATATGTGCCTGGCTCAGGTACCCCTGACCAGTTCTCTGGATTAATCTGGTCTGTCGTATGTTTAGAGTTAAAGTTAAAGGATTACCTGTCTGCAGGACCGAAGTGGTAAATAAAGTTCCATTATAAATCATATATTTATTTTCTAAGTACCACATAAATAATATGTTCATATTTCAAATCTTTATCCTTTAAAAAAAGGTTTAGCACATTTAAAGTGATAAAATAAACAGTTGTTTGCCCGAATGAGAAAAAAGTCTTTTCATCGTGATGTCAGCAGAGGGCACCCAGACACCAGGATTGTAAGTCAAAACTTCCTCCATAACGCATGGGCTTCCTGTGAGCCAGCCACTTCATTCTTTACTCCTCCAGATTTGTTTATTTGATTGAGAATTCACCAAAAATAGCTTTATTCTCTCCGCATGTTGAATACTCGTCTACCACAACATTATACTCTCCAAAGGATTTATGGTCCCCAATCTGGAGATTACTGGGGCGCCTTTCTCATGGCGTAATTACAGAAACATATGGTTGATTATTTTAAAAGATATATGAGCTACTTGCGACATCAAGAATAGAGGAAAGTAACTGGAACACGGTGAAAACCTCATATTGTATCATTTATATGCTGCACCTTAGCATGTATATTTAAAACCATATGGTAATTGGTATTTTTATGGTTTTTCTGTATGTAGCACCACTTCAGCCTTTTTATATACATATATAAGAAATATTTATAGAAATAATGTGGTAATGAAGTAGGAAACAAAATTATACTCCTTGCTAAGTACTTGTACTTTAAGCATAAGTAAAGTGAGCTCTTTCAGAATAAATACTTGCATGCAGCCGTTGAATAGTGTGGTTTAGGTTAAACTGCTATTCTACTACAAACTGTCATTGTGATTTCAGGCAGGCTAATATACTGGTTTGTATGATATGTATCTCAATAACTGTCACCACAGCTGGCTTCTTACATTTTGTGGGACAGACACATGGCGTGGCATTAAATGGAAAGTAAAGTAAAAGTGTGTATTTCTTAAAATTGTTGCTTAAGAAGACTACTTATCAAAATAAATGCACTCTGATTAGTTTGAGTTTCATGCTCGCTGACCTGCTCTGCTGCTGCACACTTGCATGTTAGTCTTGGTCATGTGACCAGAGAACGCTGAGTAATCTGCTTGAGCATCAGTCAGCTTTAATCCAGTAGTGAAGCCACAGTCACTCACTGTACAACCCGTCCTCTATGTGTGTGTAACTTATTCTTGCGTGCATGACGGTAACAATGTGGGTGTTCATTTCCACTTTCCTGTGCTTTTGTGTTTGTCGCCGACATGTAGATGCATGCGTGTGCATATCGGTGGAGCGGTGTGTGTGTCTATTATAGACGCCTACAGTACGGAGAGCTTCAGCAGCTATAGGAAGCTTTACTGTGTCTCACAATCCATCTGGGTTACATGACTTCACAATCTTCTCCCAGAAGCTCAGGGTGCTGACAGTGTGTGTCTGAGATACTCTACTAAACACAAGATGAAGCAGATGAAATGTACCCAGGCTTCTTTTTGCTTCGAGCAGAGAGAACCGGTTAGAGGAGTGGGCCGTGTCTGACAGAAGAACATATGCGGGCTGTGTATTGTGTTGCATGACATCTTGTGTTTCGGCTCTGGTGGTCTAGATTAATGCACTGATGGGTGGACTAAGTTTAGTCAGAGAAACACATGTATGTTCAGATACACAGCACAGTGGATTGATAGTATATAACAGACTAAATTTTTTTCAGTATAGTAAAATGCAAAGAGTTATATATAGGACTGCAGTAAAGGTTTGCAAGTTGGAGTTTCCCTTTTTGTTGGTCTTATTGCACCACCAGATGTTGCATCATGTTTATATGCAAACGCTGACAAAAGACATATTTCTGTATTTCTGGGAATTGATCTAATAATACAGTTTGCACCAAATTTGATTGTGCAGCTGTGAAATGAGCTGTCCTTTATCCATAAAAGTCATCATATCACACATCCTTACCAGAGTATGTGAATCCCGCAGATTTGTCTGACTACTTGCATGTCCTGAGAAAGACAAACGCTGACATTAATAGTGTTTCTGTGCGACCCTGGGTGATGGGGAGACGTGAGATTTAACATTGTTTAGCCAAACAGTCCCAGTGAACCCAGGCTTTCTGGGAGCAGCTATAAACCCTCAGTCAGATCTATGAAAACACAGCTGTTTCCAAGTCAACCAGATGCTGCACAGGCCTCCGGTTCCCATCACGCTTGGAGAAAAGGCTGCTTCAAATACCTCAGGCCCGGTGACAAGACAGGAAGGGAAAAAGATACAAATCACAGGCAAATCTAATCATATCTGCTTACTTTAAAAAGCTTTTGACTTGACATGCTCTTTCTCAGCAAAAACTGCAGAGGACCTAAAGTTCTTTAAGCCTTATTGAGATGTACAATACGCAGAAGCTTTTTGTATTTCAGTGTCAGACTTTTGGTGGTTTTTTTTCCCCCTAACTTTACTACATTTAGTAAACTATGATGAAATGGATCAATGTTAATCAAAGATGCTTTGAAGTGAATTGATTTATTAGTTAAGTTGCTTTATTTATCTGAAAATGGGCCTTACATCATCTGACTTAATTCCACAATATATTGACATGTCGAGTTAAGTGGATGAATTTCAATGCTGCCTGTTCTCTTTAATGTGACACACAATACATCAACATGCCTCTTATGTCATTTTGATTGCAAATGGAGAGCACAGGCCAAGCAAAGTGATATTATTGCCCAAAAATAACGGCTGTTAAGACTAAACGTGTATGTATACTGCGAGCAGTCAGCTTTCCCTTGTTCTTGAATAACTAGCGAAGGTTAGCGCACCTCCCTCAGGGGAGCCGGAGAACCCTTTGCTCTTTAATGTAAAACAGGTTTGCAAAGTGGGGCCTACCACCAAAAAGTGGTTGGAAATTAGAGTGGGAGTAGGGAAATTTGACTGCTGATGTTAATCAGCTGCATGGGAACATTCTGCCAACTCGGCGTTCTTGCCTGACCCCCATCTCAGCCTTTCAGCCCTGTAGCCATGCACTGAACATAATCACAACATTAAAGCAGCATATATCAAATCTCGGTATCTGAATACCAACATCTGCCCATACCACAGAATATTAGCAACCACTGCATTTTCTAAATCCACCTCAGTATCAGTATCAATGTAGAAATGATACCCAGCTCAAAACAGCTGTCTTCTCTGTTTTAATGGTCAAATTTTAACAGTGTGAAATCCTGGGTGAGATAGTTAGTATCAAATTATAAATATGCTGTCCTTGTTGTGTTGAGATTGTGTTGAGATATAAATATATATATATATATATTTATATAAAACCCTAACCCTATACACACACACACACATTATTTGTGGCCTTGACCAGTCCTCTGTTCTTCGTTTCTCTTCCCTTATTGTCAAGGAACTGCATCAGCGTAGAACTGGAGATATTTTAGGCTTTATAGAAGCAGGCTCAGGTCATTAGTAAACTCACATTATTGCACCTCCCAGGTGAGAGAAAAGGTTTCTGAGTTTTTAGTCCTGGCATGCAGTCTGTCTGTGAAATATAGATAAATGTAGTTTAAATGAGAGCTAGAGAGTTCCAGGGGGCCCTTAGTGGATTCTGGTTGGCAGAGAGAGCACAGCAAACATTTTCACACACACAGCCATCTTCAAAATGGTTTACATTGTAAACCTCTCCTTGTGGCCAATGCTTGACTGCTAATGTTAAGTGTTGTGGAAACTGTTTTCTAAGCAGGCTGAGCCAGATTAAAGCTCTCCTGAGAGAACCCCGATGATACAAACTTTGAGTCTCACAGCAGAAGCCACACCCTGGTTTGTGCACTTTCTGTCTGCAGCCGTCACAGAGGGACGCAACAGGAAGCGAGCAACGCAGGAGCTCAGTGGCCGTGTTAGTTTTCATTTGATATTTTTTCTATGCTGTGACAGGGTTGCATTTGCACACTGGTATTTAATTTCCTAAATCATCTGTATTTGTATCAATTATGAGTATGATTATGAGTGACAATAACTTTTCCCCCTGACCAAGAGTCAGTGATTCAAGTATCCCTCGCCATTTTGTTGCTGGTTTGTCGAGTCTTGGGTTCTTCATATTGCTTTGATACTTTTGACTTAACTAAGATGAAAGTTTTTCCCACTGTGGTTTCCATAATTATGTGCAGTGAGCGTGGCTTTAGCAGACTGGGATGCTAATTTGAACAACTTTGTTTTTCGGACCTATGAAGACACTTTACGGCCTCATGGTGTGACTGTGGCAGAACGCCTGTATTTATAGCCCAGTGACTGTTGTTAACTGTTTAACATGTAGTACAAAGTATATAGTTAGCCCACTGCTTATCAACAAAGCTGTTATTTTCATGCAAAAAAAAAAAAAAAACCCAAAACACACACACGCATGCTATTTTGTGCACTTTAGTGAATAACATCAGTTAGGACGCCCAGTTCGCGGCAGATGGTCGATATGCAAATACTCATGGCTATCACTTTAACTGCTGCTCCTATAATCAGAGTCAACAGACCCAGCAGGCCTGAGACGGATGTGGAATGACTATGAAAAGTTTGTGGCTCGATGCCATAGTAAAATCCTCTGATGTGACCTGTTTAACCTTTTTCGTAGACATCAGTTAGTGCTCTTGGATGCCGCAGTGCATTTCTTAGAAAGCGGGCAAGAGGCAAAGCTTTTAACAACTTAATACAGACCAATTTTTTCATATTCCCTTGCTCCAATAAACAGAAAAAACACCCAATCATCAGATTCAGGCCAGGTGAGGTGCAGGGCAATCGGTCATCAGTGTCTGACATTTGGTCAGTCTCCATCTTCCATTCAGCAGCCCAGACTGAACTGACCGGGCACTGAGGGGTAATAGTCAGATACCCAGTGCATGATACCTGTTAGGCAGTCATGCAAGTAAAGCCATTTTCCGTGCAGAAAACAGAAGGGATGACTCCTCATTTGGAAATCAAATAGCCCATCAGCCTGAGCAAACAGATTATAAGAGTGAGGCACAGCTCTCACAAAAACACCTTCAGTGTCAGGTTGATATCATACAGTGGTGGTTCACAATGTTGTTCTAACAAGATGCACTGTTGCTGTAGCATAACTGCTGCAGTACAGGAAATCAAACTTGTCACAATATCTGCGTGCAACATATAACAGGTCTTATTATATTATTTTGTTTAAAACTTCTTATGCAAAAGAAGTTAACGGCTATCCGCCCTGAATAAACAACCAGATTAGATGATATGGAAGGCTTCGAAGGCGGCATAATGTGTGTGCGCAGAAAGGTGATGCTCTCCTTTTTGACATAAACAGCCTATTGGATCTCCGTATGAACCGAGCAGAGATTGGAGTAAACACAGCACAGCAGCGTTAGGTTTGTGGACGGGCTTTGTCCTTTTGCAGATCTGTGACACTGAACCTTGACAGGGCAAGCGTGTATTCTGCGCACGGCTGTGGTTGCAGCATAATCTCCCTCATAAACTGAGCACTGCCCCTGGGATAGCTCTCAGGTACATACTGTATTTCAGCAAAGCTTATCTTTCAGTGCTCTGCTGGTGTCCTGTAGCCTCAGTGGCTATGGTAATGTACATGGTTTCAGGTGTGTGTCTGTCAGACAGGGAGGGATAGTCTGGAATGTATGTGACTATATTTCAAGGCATTGCTTGTGTGTAACATGCAGACAGTTATGAAATCTCCTCAACTACTGGCGAAGCCTTCAGTTTCCATTTTTGGAGCACGCTTTTGTAGAGCTGTATTTAATGAGCTAGAGTAGTTTATGCTTGAGTTGCAAGTTTGTCTACATTTGTGCTCTGTCTTGACCCTTGCAAACTGTTTTTCTCAGTAGACAACAGTGGAGGCATTTTTATAACGTCTAGTACAACAGCACTGTTAGCACATTAGTTTTGTCTGTGTGGGAAGGAAGTGAAGTTATCTCGTAACTCTTCTCCACCGAGGCTGTGAACTTAAAAGCTTCTCAACTCAACAGCTACAGTATTTCTGAATGTGTCACTGAAGTCTGTTTGCCTCACTGGGACTGTTTGAATCAGACTATGTGCACCATATGGCATTTGAACAGAAGCAGAATCCACGGGGACACTCTTTCGTGTCTAGGTCCCCCCCGTGTCATCAGAGGAACGGAAATCAAGAGCAGTGTGACCCATTGGGTTTTGTTTGTTCTGTGGCAAACGGCCAGATTTAGGAAACAGTGTTTAGTTTGTTACTATCCCCAAGGTAAAACTCTGTGCCTGGAGCAATAAAGTCTTTACACATGCAGCATATCATCTATAGTAAGCAAGTAAATCCATGTCCAAATCTTTATTTTGGAATAGACCAAAAATATACATAATTACACAACAAAGTTGATGAAGAGGAATTCAAGAATGCTGATAATATTCATTGTAATGAATGTGCACATAAGCACAGTGAGCAGCATCTCCTTTGTCTGTCAGTGGCAGGGCCTTGGCAGGATATTTGCATGGTAAAATAGGAAAATACATGTTGCATAAGGTTTCCATTTCCATTGCTGGATTTCCCTCCTTTTTAACAGATAACACATGAAAGGCGGGTTTTGTTGGATGGATCTTTTTCCTGGCTGCACTCACCCACCTTATTCATTTGTGTCCAGAGGAAGGTGGGCTGTTTGTTTCAGCTCCTTTTGTAGTTTCTTGGAATTGCAGCAAAGCACAAATGAATAATTTTTTAACTGCATTTGAGTGTTAAAATTAAGAATTTGTGTTTTGCTAGATTGTCTTTATACATGTAGGCTGGATTACATCATAATTGTAGTCAAGGGCAACGCTTACCACAATGACATACAGTCTTGCTAATTAACTTAGTGTCTAATCTGTGTTTTCATCCTATTTCCATGGATTTGAATTGGCATGTTAGTGTTGAATGTAAACACAATCAATTCTGGGAATGAGTACCTCGTCCAGACAGCACTTTGCTGCTGGCATGAGACCGAGCATAGCTTTCTCTTTTTTTTTGCTGTCATTTCCTTACATTTCAATTCACATTTCTCTGAGGTTAATAAAGTATCACAGTGAAGAAATTACAGCAGATGTAATAAACGGTGGTTCATTAATTTACAGTGTTGACTAGTGATGACAGGCGTATGGCAAAAATGTGTAAAATACCTAAAAGATGCATAATCTGCTTCTGCGCTGTCCATCTCTAAACGTTTTTGTATTTCAAAAACTTTCTGATAAACACAGCTATATTTTGTGGGCAGCTTGGTTTGCTATTAACTTTCTTTACAGGCAATTAACTTTGGCAAACATAATTGTATGCATAGACGAATCCTAATTGTAATAGCAATGGAAACCGTTTATTTTAGCCTGTTTTGGCAGAAATATTTGGCACTAAACCTAGAATTCAAATGTGTACTGGAGAATACACCCACACCATTGACATCCAATAAAACTACTGTAAATCCAAGCTGATCCGTTGTGTTGGAGCAACATACAATGCCTTTTAATCCTACAAGCAGGTGGTATGTGGCTCTCGCAGCATAGATTTTCAGTGGAAGATGCTGCTATCTAATGCTCAGACTGCTAAGCAGTCGTTTTAGGCCACTATGATCAGTCACCCACTGACACACATGTGTAAGGGGCTGCAAAGACAAAGTGAGATTTGTCCCTCTGTAAATATTTTGTATCCATCAGTTGGGCAGCATTTTGAACATTTCTGTTTCAATCTGATAGTTTTGGGCTGGAAATAAAATAACAGAGCACCACAGATTGAGTACATCCTAGATCGATGTGGCAGTAGTTCACAAAGAAGTTAAAGGGCTTGAACAGACTCCACTGGGTGCCCAGGCCTGGTCTACCATCCCTCACCACCCTGGGGTGACAGCTTCCCCAGCCTGCAGGCTCCTCTAAAGCCTGCCGTGCGTTATAAGTCAATGAGATATTAATAATTAACTGAAGCTTTTCTCACAGCGAGACTATACTCCCACAGTGAGACAAAGGAGCCGGTCGGGCCTTGGCCACTGAGCCCCTCAACAGTACTTTTCCACCCATGAGAAAGAGAGAAAGAAAGAAAGAAAGAAAAGGAGTGAGAGTGGGAGAGAATCGGAGAGCTAAAGCCCACAGATGGCAAGCTGAAACACAGCACTGCCTCTTAAACACATGAACACAGGCCCTTGGCTGTTTCAATGGGGATCCAATCCCTCTCGCAATTACCAATAGACAGGCTGCTTGGCTGGGGGGACTTGGGCCATTGCCTGGTTTCTTCTGGAGCCATTTTTCCTCCAAACTGCTCTTGTGTGGTTGCACGAGTGTTTTAATTTTCTGTATTAGAAGCAGGTGATTCAGCGGTCCTGTATCTCTGGAAAATCTCATGCAGTCACACGCAGTCAGATCCAGAGATGCACACTCGCAGATGAAGGTTGAGCAAGTCATCAGTAGCTCGGCTCATATTAACAGGCTGAAGAAAGGAGTGTGGGTAGATCTAGGTCACATGAACCTCTGCATATTGAGCACAGCACTGATAGGACAGCTGTGAAGAACAAGCTTATTTTTTTTATAAGAATTTGATCAAATAAACAAAAGCCTTTCTTCTCATCATGGAAAACAGCTTAAACCTCCGTGACAACTTATTAATAATGAATAAGAATTTCAGGTGCCATGGGGGGATGTTACAGTAGAAGACTTAACAAAAGAAAGAAGTTGTCTGCTTATTTGGAATATAGTTCCTATAACTCTGTGGGACTCACAATAGACAGTTAAAAAAGAGGAAATCAATCATGCATTATCACAGATATTTATTTATTTATTTTTAATCCCGTGTTTTCTGGTCCTGCTGTATTGCCAGCATTGCAGCTGCCAGAGACCGGTTGGAGATTTGAATGTGGTATGCTAGGAGCAACCGAACAGTGTGTTTAGTGTAAAGTTACACTTTTAAAGGGTTGCATTAGTAGTTTTGTAACTTTCTTGTATTTACTGCAATCCTGATTGAGTTGTTGTGTAATCTAGCTCAGTGAAAATCAAATTTGCACTCATGGCATCATGGTTACAAAATACAGAAAGGCATTTCGACTACATCTTCACTGCAGTGAATTACCACAACAGCATTTTCCTAAAGATTACATCCAAAGTTCAGCCAATGAAGTCAAAGGCTTCAAAGGGCATCAAGAGAAAGAAAACATAAATGCATTTTGCTAGGTTTGCAATAACCAGCAATCTGCCTATTAGCCTGAGTAATTAATAGGACTTCACTGTATGTTACTGTGAAGAGTGGTAAAAAACACTACGTACGAAATGGCATCCGGTTTATTATAACATATTTGAAGCGTGATGATGTGGTGCTTCAGGGAAAGAAATGGGAACCACCCCAATCTAGAGGATGTCACAAATGATTTTCATCTCTGTAAATCAATCAAAAGAAAATCTCAAGCTACACAATAGGCATGTTGAAATTCTAAACTGTGCTGTATAGATTAGATTTAAACCCGGAAAAGAACAAGCTTAGTCTTTTTATTCTTTTATGAGAGTGAGGGTGATGGTTTATGATTTACGTTCTGTTCGTTGAGTTTCAGAAGTGTTTGTGGTCGGGGAAGACAGAAACTTTCCACTGGGTGGTAATGACTGTTCAGGATACTCTCTGTCTGTGTGTCTCTGTGTGTGTATACATCTCTCTCTCTGCACCACACACATAGACATCACTCACTCTATAAGAGGCATTCATAGAGCAACAGGATGGAGAAAAAAAAGCAAGTGCCTCTTCATTCCGCAAGCAGGGAATCCCCTTTGTGTCCTGCTATATGGAAAGAATCGTTGAATGTGTTAAGAGTGAAGAAGCCGTACTGCAGCTGTTTGCTGATCATGACTCAACGTTATACAGCCTTTGCAAATTTAAGTGAGAACCGCTGCTACATAGCCGCAAACTCAGCAGAGGATGTGAGGGCTCCAGCCTAGCATCTGTCAATTGTGTTGCCATAACACACAAGCAACATGGTGGTTTCCCAAGTTCAGTTAGACTGTTTTCAAAAGAGTCTGCAGCTGTATTGCCTCAAGGGTGTTATGTGTCTCTGCAGCTATCAGGTAGATGAGAAAAGCGCAAAAGTGAAGCTGAGGTGGTTGATGATAATGATGATGGTAATGATGATAGTAAAACCAGGAACATCTCAGCTCGCTGTGGTCTCTTCCGCTCTTTCTGATTGTCTCATCAATCTCTCCCATGACCTTTTATTTATAGCAGAACTGGACAAACTGTGATCACGTTCTCACTCCATGGGCCAACACTCCTGCAGTGGCGCTAAGCCTCAGGAAATATGTGCAGCCACACACCTTAGCCTCCCCGGTTTCACTTGGGTTCATATCCCATGTCACCCACAAGGCTTGGCTGAACATAAAGGCTATAGTTAGAGTCGGCCTGTGTTTTCCTTCGGGTTACCGTGTCGGGCCTGCCTTCACTGTGAGAAAAGGCAGCGTTTTGGCTGAAGGGGCCTTCACCAGTCTGGTATGAAAAACACACTTCCACACAATGAGCTGGGCTGAGTGTTTTTCCGTCCCTCACTGGCAGGCTGACTCTTTTCCTTTCAGCATTTTTGTAATGCTCATAAATGTCATTCCACGCTGTAAAAGCAGGTGACGGCACACTTGAAAAAATACAGAGGGCGTTCCAGTTTTATGTATTTAGGGGAGAAGATTTTAGAGGAAATAATATAGTAAAAAGTTCCTGCAATTATAATTTTCATGTTTCAGGTGTTCACATACATACCTGGTGGCACAGTTTAATGTCTTGTTTGATGTACTGTGTCTAATTTTGTCCTATTTGAAGCTCCTCCTTGTTGCATATTCCTTTGACTTGAATACTGATTACCAGACCTGTAATTTCCAAGAGGAGTGTGTAGTATTTTGTCTACACCCAGTGGAATTTGATCTACTGTATCAACAACAGTAATTCAATATTATTTCAGGAGTTCCCTTAAAAACAAGATATTTTTGTATGTAGAAATTCAGCTGCTGGGAAGAAGACTGTTTCCAGCAGTGTTTCCCAAAAGCCACACTGCCTGCCTGCTCTGTCACTGCCTTGAGACCAAAGTGCTGTTCTGAATGCCGGCTCAGGTTGGACTCTTCCTCCTTCGTGCCACGCCTTATCTGCTTTATCTGTTTACCGCTTCAGGCAAAAAGTACACTCATCACAGGTGAAGAGGTTAAAAGAGAAGTGTAAATCCAAATCAGACATGTGCGACAGTTTTGCCTTCTTCTGTGTGCATGAGTGTGTGTTTTTTTTTTTTTTTTTTTTGTGTATGTGCTGGTGTTAAGTATTAACTTGATGTGCCATTCACCCTGCGGTCAGCCACCTTCACAATGAAATGAAAATGTCGGTTCAAAACAAAGAATCCTAATGTTAAACATTGTCTTACATTTCTGTGTCATTCCTAATCTGAGCCTGATCTTTGCCTTTAATGCACAGCTGACTATCACACACACAAGTGCGCTCGGTGTGTGAGTCATTCATACCCACTTTGATTTTTACAGAGGTGTGACCTGTCCTTTTAAAAATCTGTCTGCATGTTTTATAGAGTAAAGTATCATATTATATATCTCCTAATATGACACCCTAAACCTCTATAATCTTATACTGCTGCAGAAGTATGGATACGATATCCATGTTCTGGTGTTCTGTTTAATCCGTGCCCTGTCTCTGCAGTTTAAAGGGAGGGTCTGTAAAGCACACAGGAATTCATCTTATAAACTGATTGAAATATTTTTTATTAATGAGACAGTTCTGGCTTCAGATTGGATTCAGCCAGTCATTTAAAATACACTCAGTGTTCATAATTTGAAATATGTGCAGACTCTGAAGGTAATATCTTACCATCTTCAGATTTACAGTCTATAATTCGACACTCCTAATGCACTTCTTTGGCCCCTCACTACCCAAACTGTAATAACTTTCTGGTGAAGTTTTTTTAATGTCTCAACATGGTAGCAGTTGTGTTGAAGTAAATTCTTGGCTGCCTTTCACCTCCTACCTCATAGCTGACCTCATACTTGCATGAAGGCTGTGTGCTGTCCATCAGGCCACGGGATCAGACTTGTCTCTTCATGTGTATTGATATAGTATTGACTTGAAGGACATGCGGCGGGCTGCAGATTACCTCATCAGTAACATTAGCTGCATTGTGCTGAATTTTGCATGGTCACATTGACCTGGCTACTCCTACATTATTCATGGCAAGGAGAGAAAAGCAGCAAAATGAATACACGCATGCATGCATGCATGTCTAAGAGGCAGAGGCTGGGGGAGATTTGAAAGGAGCATCAGGTTGGCGAGAGAGTGCGTTCAATGCTGTTGGCCTCGCAGTTTGAAACATAAGAGCCATGTGACCAAGTCGCCTCTGTGTGCCTGTGTGAACTCAATCAGTCCTCCGGCAGAAAAGAGTGCGGGGGTAATCCAGAACAGGAGACATAACACCTCGGCCATTAGCAGACCATCTCACATAACCCAAGCGCTGGAGGCTGACAGACATGCGTAAACACATGGCACCGCTCCCCTGTACTCAGCGTGCCTTCAGTATTCAACACCTCTTTTAACCCTGCGCCCCGCAGGCCTCGTCTTTCTGTCTCTACACTTGGATATCTCACAAATATTTGCAAAGGTCCTCTGCAAGCTCTCAAAGGGCAGGATTAATAGTGGTGTGTGCTCCACACCCAGGGCCAGACAAAGCCCCCCCATCTGGAGCTCCAACCCGTGACCGGAGAACAGAAGCAGCACACAGAGCCTGGTCAGGCAGACGGTGGAGGGTGGATCTATAGGCACCACTTCATAAATGAGCGGGAGTCTTGGGCAGTCCCGTAGATAAATGAAGTGGGCGTTGCCCCTCTTTTGATGGGAGGAAAAGGGTCCTGCATGCCGCCCTGGGCCCGCTGCCACGCCAAATGGATCACATTTCCCCTGCCAGCTGATTAAACAGCCATATCTGCATCCATCACTGGGCACTGAGCCAGACAATGGCAAAAGTAAGAGGGGGTCATGCAAGGTCACCCCAAAGCTCCTACAGAGTTTGTACTATTAAAGGAAACCAGGTCAGAACAAAATTATGACAAAAAGCCACGGTCAGCGCTCCTGTCATTTTTGCCCTGTGAAGGTGAAAGCAGTTAGGTCCTCGCTGCTTTTGTTGGAAACCAGTGACCTAAGCCACCAAATTATTCCTGTGCTTTTATTTCAAGAATCTTTTTTTTGTTGTTTGTTTGTTTTGAAGTAGCAGTTCTATTAAGTCCTCAGTTGGTCTATTTTATTTGACTCCAGATGCAGCAGAAAGGTCTGGAACACAGTGACCGCTGGAGGTAGACAGAAAACATGCCCTCCGCTGCGGGGGGGGGGTTTGGCTACCTTGAAGTCTGGAGATGGCAACAACTCAAAAGTTAAAGTTGAATGGAAGAGTGTGATATTCCTGAAGTTGTCATTCATCATAAGTCAAAAGTGAGCTCTTATGATCGTTCAGAGAGGACGTAGACTTCTCCCCTCAAGCTGAACCACCGCCTGTCACATGATTCTGCTCCGTTCTGTGTAACTCTTGCCTTCCTGAATCTTCGTGGCCCGTCATGACCGGCTCTCTCCCAGTATATACACTCAGTATTGTTAATGTGGCTGATCATATCACACTGGTGCCTCTCGTTTGCGGAGCCTTGCGAGCCAATTTGTTTGTTCCTGTTTCTTCCCATGTTGCGTGTTCCAAAGCGTGTGCTTTTGCTTCTCCTCCCTCAGGGCCAGCGATGAGAAGCACCCAACGGTGACGGCTGACGGCACTGTGGACAACCTGGCTCAGGCTGTGGATCTGATCCTCGGTCAGAGGGGCCACTGAGTGTGAGACAGAGGACACAGGATAACTCCTCTGCTCACTGTGACCCTGGCTGGTTCGTTGTCTGTAGTATTTTTTTTTTTTTTCATCACTCCTAGTTGTGTCTGACGGGTTTCGGTGTGTTGCATCGAGATATTTACACAGCACTGAGCTAAAATACTGTAAATCCTGTAACCCGTCAACACTGTCAATAATTGGGAAACACCCAGCCATCTGGTTGTCTGCGTAGCATGAACTAGATTGAACCTGTACATGACTGGCATAGATAAGATATTTCAAGTTGACATGAATGTGTCAGTAACCAGCTGCTAACTGACAGTTAGAAGGGAAAGTAAAAACTGTGTGTTCAGACTCACTTGCTAATGTTACACAGCCCGGTTATTTTTGGTGCTGCAGTACGTGGAGACTGTTTGTAGTCAAAGTGGACATTCAGGAGGGAAAGAGAGGATCACTGGTTAATATAAACAACCTGATATATGTAGGTAATGTTTCGTCACTCACTCCGTTATAGCGTGCACAGTCTTGACAAAAAGCTGGGAGTTGTCATTAATGTAAGAGTCTGGCTTTTACTTCTAGAAATACAGTTATTGTAGTCTATGAGCTGTTGAAAACATTTGTCTCCCTGAATTAGCCAATTTGTCACAGTCATTGTCGCAGAACTTTAGAAGAAAAAAAGGGCTCAAGGCCTTAAAGCACTGGGGAAATTTTAGCCTTGGCTCTGGTTTAAACTGGAATCCATATCGGAGCAGCTTTTGTTCTACGAAAATAAAATGCTGAAAATGGGAAGTGAGCTGGCCTGAGAGATGATAAATGCAGAACTCGGCTGTGTCTGATGAATTGCACTGGTGCTCCAGCTTGTGTTTCTCTGTCTGTAAACAAAAATGAAATGAGCCCTCCATCATCAGTGAAGAGACGCACATCTACAGTCGCTTATCTTTATTTACTCGACTGCCAAGCCTGTCAGTGTTACACTGATCATTCCCACTCATTAGATTTAGAGCATGCACCTCATTGTCTAACTATGAGGTTAAATAAAATGATGAGGGGTTGGGCCGTATTGGTTATTGGGCTCCTGTGTGCCAGCTGGATCATTGAGGTCTCTGGAAGTGGGGCGTAAAACAAACGATTCTCCATCGCTGCCCCCAAGGTTTCAGTGTACCAAATAGATTCATCAAGAACAAAAGCCCATTGCCAAGTGATTCATTGAGGTCTTTCTGGTTCACTTCACCATTAGCTGACACAAGCTTGAATGTTATTGGGCAATTAGAGGTAATGAAATGCTGCAAAGTATTACGAAACAGCGTTTGAGCTGAGTGCACCACTCCCATTTCATATCTGGAAATACATATTAATGTGTACAGCAAAGCGCTGGCAGCTGGACGCAGCGCTCGACGCCATGTTTTGTCCATTATGTGAACGCCCGTCGGCCTCGTATGGAACTATTAAACATGTACTTGACTGCTCTCGTATGAATTCACTTGGCTTTAACTGGGATTTATTTCTCTCTCTCTCTCCCCCCACTCTAATACAAACGGAGTAACGTGGCCACAGCTCCTCATCACTAGGTGCTAAACACAAACACAGAGGGTTAGGCTGGACATGGACCCAGTTAGCTGATAGTCCACATCCACATCCACAGGCTGCTGCGAAGGGTAAACACTGATCTGTTCCTCCTGGACTGCAGCATATTGATTCCTTGACTACAGTATGAGCTCAGACTGCGGAGCAAGATTACCTCTCAAATAATAGAGATGACCTCTTTTCAGGAGACGTGTCTGGACATGTCTGACCTCGCTGTCACGGGACATTGTGGGCAGACTCAACACGCTGTCAATGCCCTGACTGACTGAAGCTGCTGTTGTGATTTTCCAGTTGGAGCCTTAAATTCTCACCTTTGTACTTTGTCAGTAACCCCATTGCTGACATGAATTAAGTGTACTTACTCTCAAGTAAACACAGTTAGTCCTTGAGTGATTAGCCTTTTAATCGCTGCTGTCAATCAGCAGGAAAATGAACAAAGAGCGTTTCAAATAAAAAATGCTTATTTTTGAAAGGTCCTCTTATTGAAGTTTTTTACATTTTGTGCAGTTGAGACACTGACCTGATTTTATTTCTTGGCTGATGTGTATCAGCTTTCCTCTCTCACATCACTGTGAAGCAGGTCCCTTTGGCTGCTTATTTCATATGACATTTAAAAGACTAAATAATATGTTACAATTAATTGTCAGATCATTTGTCAGCTATTTCTCTACAAAATGTTCCATTAAGATGATGTGATTCACAGCACCACTGGGTTTGATTCATCTCTATTAGTATCGGCTTCCAGTCATACCAGAACACAGTTATGACTGTCTGCCGTGTCCTCCACCCATCCTTCCCTCTCCCCTTCTACACCTTCAGGTCATTAAGCAGATGATCTCATTTTCATCTTAGGTTGACTGACACCTCAGGGACTCGAAGCCCTGCAGCACGAGTCTGTCAGGAGGAAGAGGAGAATATGGCTCTCTGTGAAATGAGTCCTGCTTAATCTCCAGCATCCAGCCCGAACACACACTCCCCTGGCTGCACAAAGTTGCGTTTGCAACTTAATCCAACAAAGTTATGGTTTATTTTTAAAACAATGTCATGTAATAAGAGTCAGTGAGTTCTTTCTAACGTTCACATGGTAAGCTCAAATGTTATTTTTTATTCAGTATGATTATACAATGAAATCTCAGGGCCCTGGAGATCATTCTCCATCTTAGCAGAGCAGCAGTACACACACTGCTGGAGTGTGTCTCTGAGAAAACATTCATATAGGTTTTGATGTCATCTGTTTGGGTTAGGCTCCTCTTACACGCTGCACACACTGCTGCTCTTGTAACACACCTGCATTAACCCACCTTAACAACTGCCAGCTGTGTGTTACCTTGAACTTTCATCTCTTCTCATTTTGCTCTTCCTGTTCGACAGGAAATGGCACGTCAGCTGACCAGACAACACTGCACACCTGCAGCCTGAAAATGCTCCGTTATCCTCGCTTGTTTTGACAGCAGCCAGTTATTTGTCCCCTCCCTTATGTGCGGGGAGTGATGGTCCATGTGAAGGCCTCTGTGCTCGCACTCGCCAAACCACATGGTTTCCCCACATTTCATCACCCTTCTTCCCTCTTGGGCACACGTGCCGACAGCACTCGGTGGCGTGGGAGGGCCTGAGACTTCAGAACTGGTCGGCCTGAATCTCCCTCCCCCCATTTCCCCCCTTAGCCCATTCCTCTGTCAGAGTCTGAGAAGTGTCTCAGCTCGTACACAGAGCAGTGTGTGCTCTGCTGACACGGTCACAGCCGTCACCGGCCTCTCCGGGGGCCTGACCCCTGCTCAACTGTCCGCTAAGGCCTCAGCGGCTTTGCTCCCCAGACACAAAGCATGACCTCATGATGTCATACCCAAGCGTGTGCGCATGCATAATCGGGACGAAAGGCTGGTTGTGTGTCACCATGCAGCGTAAGGTCTGACGGCTATCGGCTGACCTCCATTTTAAAGCTGCCTGTCTCTGCTGGGGAGCTCTCTTGAGGCGCAGGTTTCAGATGTTAGCCATGTCACTGAGCAGACACTTCGTCTACGTCTACTGAGGACTATTTCATGTGAGAAGGCTTGTGTGACCTCGATGCATCTTCTCTGTGTGGGTGCAGGCTGTCGCTCGTCAGACATAACACTGACAAAACAAACAGTTGTACCTCAGGCAAAGTTTGTAGTCGGTTCTCGCATGAATTTAAGTGTGTGGGTGACATTCAACACAGCAATGTAACATGCATGCACAGTGGCCTGACGCTCGAGCACATATGAACAAAAAATAATAGCAAAGCAGTTTTGGGGTTTTCAACTTGTTGTAGAGCTCTCAGCGAAATTTGCGTTCTCCTGTAATTCACACAATACTCGCTCAACTGGAAATGTTTTGTGGCTGGGTGGTACTACTAAACTGCTTTTCGCCCTGACCACATTTTAGCTGCCAAGCGGAGGTAGGCAGCAAATACCAAAAGCTCATACCTACATTTAGTTTCACATCCCTCTCTGTGTGTTTGAGTTTTGGTTTTTTTTTTTAATGTCAAGTTCCACTCCTGGGAGAAAAAAGTTTTCAAATTCAAAAATTCTGTTTAGTTTAGTTGTGTTTTTATAATGCAATGTCTGTTTTCCTCTTCAGCTTTTCTGTGTGATGATTATAGTGTTAACAGCTTGTCTGTATTGGAGCATTGACATTAATTAAGGTAATCTGATTTTAGTGAAAATAAATATAACATGTTGAGGCAAAAACCATCAGAGTAACCTGTTCATTGAAGGAAAGCACACACCGACTCTACTGCGGGACATCTGCTGCCTAAACACTGAATGAAGAAGGATCATTCAGGGAGATAAGAGCGTGCATAACCTCCAGTGACAGTTCAAGAATGACCCACCATCCTGTTGTGTCAGCGCTGGGGGTGTTGTGGACGAGCGCTGTGCAGAGCGTTAGCATGGCTCGCCCCTGTTGTGCTCTCTATCTCCTCTCAGAACACAGCCTCCTTTCACTTCTGTCGCTGCGCTGATTAAAGGCCAGGGGCCCTCCATGTGTCAGCCTGCCACACAGCACGCTTACAAAGTTTCTGTTTAGCCATTCCCTTTTTGACTCATTACCCGAAAAGGGCTTAACTGGTAAAAGAGAGGCAGCATAAATGCACCACAGGCACAGTGTAAATATGACCTCACTGTGCAAGCACACAGATTCTCAGGCAGCAGAATAACGATCCAATCTATTACAAGATTACGCTTTGACCTTGAGGACAAGTTCAAACCCACAGCTACACTTTAAATGGTATTTGAATTGAGAATGTCAAACAATTTTCAAATTACTGAACCGCTCTTTAATGGCATGGCTTGCTACCTTGCACTTCCTAAGATGACAAGCATCATCACAAGCCTGAACAAATGTGCAGAGGTGCTTCGCGTTCTGGAGTAGTGAATCAAAAAGTTAATGACGCTGTGCTCAGGCATCAGATTGGGCAGGGGAAGCAGACAAATAGAGCAGGAGCAGCAGCCCTGACACATGGCCCACATTCACAGCCGCCTCCCACGTCACTGTGTTCCTCAGAGAAAAAGCCCCTTTTGTTTCCCAGCACAGGGAGGGAGGGAGGTCTCTGGGGTGAACTGCCGCTCAGCTCCACCATCAAAAAAAGAAGGAGGAGGGGAAAAAAAAAGGACCGGACTTCCCACCCCTGCCTTACGTCCTCCCTACTCACTCCCCGCTTCAGCACACAAACACAGGCTCATCAGCAGCGCCATTACTACGGCTCTGATTGTCTTTTCCTGCTACTTAATTGGGTCAGTCTACATTGTTGCATTAAAGACGTCTCGAACAATGGCAGTGTTGTAAATGCATGTGCTTTGCTGGTAGCAGTGCAGGAGTCTCTTCAGCTTCTTTACTTAAGGAAAAGTAGAAAAGAATGTCTGAAAACATTCATTTGTTCATTCACATCTGAGTCACCATCTAAATATCTGCTTCACTGAATGAGATTATTATTTACAGACTAATATTCAGGTATGTTTAATATCTTTATATTTTGCTCACCCTATTATTTTTCCATCTGTAACAAATTGCACCATCTCACATCTGTTTGGCTTCATGTAGTTGCCCACACAAACCATTCACTTCATATTCTGTCTGAGCACACACAGAGATGTACTCTGGAGCTGTGCAGCACTGAAATGGAGTTTGAAGAGACACATTTAAAACTGTGTTTATTTGTATAGAAATATGCTCAAGTTTTAACATAACTTTGTAGTTACAAATCGTAAAAAGAAAGAACATTAACGCTATTAGCATCACAAGGTTTATCTCAAAAACATGGGAGCATAGATCTCACAGAGAAGCCTGATGTTAATGTGTGAAACGTTAAGCTCTTCAATATACTTTACAGGTGGTGTGTGCGTGCAGCTTGTTGCTCAGTAAAAGTGACGGGTTTTTACTAAGAGCAGTTCTCAAAGTAGTCTCCATTTCTGTCCATCATGTACCCGTGTACTGCTGAAGAACGTCAGAGCGACAGATACTCTTTCTAGTGCAGAGAATTTGTACAAACCTGTTGTGAATTCTCTCCAAGCATAGTACAGTGAAGGTAATCAGGGTTACAGAGAAATGTTAGAGACCCCAGCCTCTGAGCCAACATTAATACGTCATGTTTATATTAATCAGTTCGATTTTCTCCTCCTGACTTGCTTGTTCTCCTGAGACACAGTTGAGATACCGCGCAGTGGGGCAGTAGCTTCTTACTACAAAAAGTCCCCAAAAATGGACCATGAGCCAACAAAGCTCCTGCTCAGTCTCTCCTCGAGGAAAAAAAAAAAGCCAAGTGCTTGATCTGCATTAGGTTTACACTTGCTTTGTCCTTAAGACTATCAGTATTCTGTACTTTACCACCTGGTGATAACATGTTCAGTCCTCTAAATTAGCTTCCCCCAAGAGGAAGGCCGTCCAGCTCAGTTCCTCTCAATTTGCTCAATGTCGAGCTCTCCTCCAAGCTGATACACGTCCTTCCTCAGGCTACACAGCCCCGCCCACAGAGGCTCACTGTCCTTCCAATTTGTCGTCCCGGGTGTCACATCGCCACAGTCTGTGGAGCTCCAGTCTACCTCCTCAATCGTGGGGTCCGACGGCACGCTGCTCTCACCCTCTTTGGTCTGAGGCTGGGCGTCCCCCGAGCCGTGTTCATTTGCCGATGAGTCGCCAGAGTCCCGCTGAGAGCTGCTCGTGAGGGCGTGGAGGGCCTGGCTGGACTCGCAGCCGTCTTCGCCTGTGATTCCAGGGCAACTGAGGCTGTGGAAATTCCTAAGTTTCTGTGGAGGAAGGAAAGGTCATTTTTTAGAGGCAGAAAATTGATGTTCTGAAGAAAACAAGAATATACTTAAATGTATGCCAAATCTTTGGTCTGGTAGGAGTCCATAGTTTCCATGGTGATGGCATATTTGGTGAGGAAATCAAAAACATTTCCTTCATCCTGGACAATGACCCATGTACTTACTAGTGCACAAATAAAACTAAATGCAAGCAGCCATCTTATGAAAACAATTCCTCCTCTGTACTCGTATAGTGAGTGGGTGAGTCAGTGAGGTCAGAGCTGGACACTGGGAAGCAACCACTATAATATAAAAAGTCAAAGATTTCAAGGGAATAAATTTAGCCCACATTACATACTGGAGCAACTGGTAGTTGGATGAGTGAGGCAGTGTGATCCGAGGTCCAACAGGAGCCAAGGCAGCAAGTGGCCAGATACCCAGAGGGCAACATCAGTAATGTCTGCCTTTTGACTCAGCTGGCCGTTCGTTAGCATTACACAATGAAGACATACATCTGGGAGAGCCCGCAGCTTCCATAGGCAAATCCACATGTGCCAACACTGCTGGAGGCATGTCCTGTGACAGCTGTGCCTGCTGGGGCTTTAGGACGGAGGCTTATCCAATTCCGTAGAGCGAATGTGAAGAAAGCAGGACAGCTGCCTCATGCCTGACCACTACGGTGTTCGGCCAGAAGGACACGGGAGAATGGGCCCTCTGTGAAACCTCTTGTCACTTGTGTGCTTACGTAATACTTGACAAGCAGGGGACTGTTGGAGAAGCAGCGTTACAGCCAAGTGTTCGTGTTCCAACTGAGAGTTTAAAGATTCAGTCAATAAGTTGTTTCATTTGTGAAATAGAAAGAGAACAAATGTCCACCGCAAAGTGTCATCTTCTTAAAATCTTCACATGAAAGAAAAGCTTTCCACAATTTAGAACTAGTTTAGTTTAGTAACAGTGATCTAACCCTTCTGTTGGTCCGAATCATTTCAGTTGTTTTATAATCTTAACACTCACACTGATTTATTACTTTATCAACAATTTTATCGGCAAATATACTAACTGAGGCTGTGAAAGTTATGAATGAGGTTGAAGCAGAAGGAAAGTGAAAGTGTGAAGTTATTATTCACCTTTTCACACAACCAGCAGTGAGACAGGTCTCCCTACCGGCAGCTGTACATCAAAAGGGGCCCTGCTGTTTTTCTTGGCTCTGGTCAAATGGGTACATTTGTCAGCACCAGGCTGGTGTCACATTGCTGCCCTCTGCATTTGCCCTTCTCCACAGTCAGATTTCTGGCCCAGACCATGGGACCAGACTGATAAGCCTGCGAGTCGTCAGGGATATAACAAAACAACAGCGTCAACAGTAACTAAACCAAAGAAAAGCTCTGACTGAACTCGGGCTGCTGTGTTCTGCAGAGGAAATGTTACAGATGGAGGAAATCATGTCTTTGTGCAACTTTGTGGCCCGCATTACGATGCAACGCTGCTGGTTTCCATGTTACCCGCAACACTAACGCCCCCCCATCCTAAAGAAACAGAGACGAGAGCAGAAAGTCCCCTCATCCAAACTGACCTTGACTCTCCGTCAATATAAGCTGATCAATAGCTCATGAGGCCCGTTTGTGGCAGCAATCCACCCACTGAGCTGAATTTACAGAAATCAATATCTCTTTACCCAACACGCATCTCTCCTGTGCGACAATCTATAACCTCTGCTACACTTCCTGACATTCATGGAGCTGCAGTGAACCACGCAGAGGGTAGCAATTTCTCGCCGGGTAAACTACACCTCTGTGGCGTGCGGATGAGAGCACACTTTACAGACACACTCAGCACTGTGGCCAATCTTCGAATAGTAAGGTGACTTTGAATTCTGATATGTTGATGCGTGTGAAGCACGATGGAGCCCTTGATTTGAGTGCCAAGTGGCACTTATAATCATCACGAGTGAGTAACTTCTCCGCGGAGATTTCCTGAACCTTCACAGCTACACGACAGACTCCTGCTCGCTTTAAACAATCTGCCCACTTTTTCAATCACTCAAATGATTGTTGGGCTTCTGAATTGTCAAAAAGTTGGGAAAATTGCCTTCAACTTCAAATAATTTGTTTTTGTTCCACAGTCAATAAAAAACGCTCAATTCACAGTCAATTAAAACAAATAAAAGTGCTAATCCTCAAGTTTGAAATGCTGAAACTGGCAAATGTTTGGCATTTTTCCTCTTTATACAATTGTTTTCAGTTAACTACTGTGACTGACTTATTAGCACTGCTGAAGGGTTTAGTTGCATAACTTGGCAAAAATGTCTAGAGCTCATTTTCTCTCCGGTTTGCCTCTTAACCAGAGTCACTTCGATATCAAGAAGATTTCATACCAGTAAAATGAAGCTAATATCAAATGATGAAAACCAGGATCACAGCAGAACACAGACCACAATCCACAGATAGCAGGAAAAATCCAACGCTATCAATTTCAGCGCCCTAATGTCCTTCTGAAAAATACTGTCCATCGGCTTGAGTAAGCCTTTTTCTCCACGCTGACCTCGTCCATGTGAAGTATGTGTGGTGTCTTCTTGTGTCACAGCAGCGCTGTCATTAAGACACAGCTGACCTCTGAGCGACTTCTGTATGAGGGCCAAGTCCAGCTCTGTGTACGTGTGAAACTTACTATGTGTGTCTTTGTGCTTGGAGGGTAAATAGACAAACGGCTGCTTGGGACATGCAGATATAATAGACTGTCTGTTGAAACTTGGTCAACACCAGAAGTGGATCAACTCAAGTCAGCAGTTTCATCAGATCGTTCCTTTGAGTGCAAAGTTGTTCGATTTACATTAAAAAGCACATAGTCTGAGTGAATGTGACTGAGAAAGAGCCTGCGTGAATGAATGATCCCCATCATTTCTTGACCATGCCTTCAGAAATGCTTTGAGGTGTGCTGAAGGAGAACAGACACACTGGTGTGACCTTAGTTGGAAGTGTTTGTTGGAGGGCTTTGGTCAGAGTGTAACCAGCTAATGTTAGTGAGACTGATGGATCTAGCAGAGCTCCCAGCTGCCGTGACTGCTGCCACTTCCCGAAGGTCTGGTGTCAGGCTCCGGACAGCTGACAATAAAAACTACCACTACCAGTTTCTATTTTTATAAATTAAGATAAGATAATCCTTAAATAGCCCCTCAGTGGGGAAATTTGATAATTATATGGCACACTGATATTAAAGAGAATGTGCACTTCTTATATTTGAAACTAACTAGCGTAGGTGGCAGTATTTAATCAGTGTTTATTTGCTTGATTAAGTAAAGCAGTTCCCTGCTGTTTGAAACCAACCTGCGTCATCTTTGCCAGATCAAGTGAAGGCCTCTGTTTGTGCGTGTCAGCTGGTCTCCTGCGTTTCACGCCAATCTTCTTCTCATTGAGGACGCATGGCTGTGAGCGACTGCGAGAGAGACCGCCCTGTCCACCACGACGCTCCAGCTCCGGAGTGGAGTCAGGGGAGCTGGGTGGAGAGGGACCGCGGGGCTCAGGGAGGCAGATCTGTTCATGAGAGAGGTAGAGGGACTGCGCTGAGGCCTCAGAGGACAGGGGCATGGACGAGGAGGGTGTCAGACCTGTGAAAGCGGAGGGGTAGGGGAGACGTTGGGTGAAGCTGGGCAGCTCCAGGGTGTTGCAGCGAGCAGGCAGGCTGAAGCTGGAGCTACGCTGCATGGCGGGAAAGCCAAGCTGTGCATTTCCAACATTGCTGCGCTGGACGCTGCCTCCGCTGTGGCACCTCCTCTTCTCCACCGCTGTCCACACACGGGAGCCCTGAGGCCGCCAGGTGGAACGGCAGCCACCAAGCTCATCTGAGCAAGACAGAGATCGGCACTGCCGCTTGCTGGGGGGTGCGGTTGAGTGCGAGGAAGCAGCCTCAGTCAGGCTGAGGTCCTGCAACAAGCTGGTGATTGTGCTTGAGGTCGAGCCAACGTCCCAATCCCAGTGACCTGAACTCTTGTGCACCTCAGGCAGGACATCCCACAGGCTCTCCAGGCTTGTCCCAACTGGCCTCTGCTTTATGGCACAGCTGTGACCAACCTCACGCCACCGACCTGTCTCTGCAACAAACAACGGATTTAATTTAATACAATTTATGTTTGGCGTTCTGTTTTTCAGTATCTCACTAATTGTTAAAGAGATCAGATTTACTTGTGAATCCAAGTGCTATGGGCAACATTTAACAAAACTTTCTTGCAACCTGCCTCAGGCAGCTTTGTGTATTTAAACAGGTTTGGCTCTTTTTCATGCAAACATTCATCATCTTTGCTAGTATAGCAAATGAAACTCCTGCATTAGCCAGCAAATCTCTAAGTAAGCCGGCAACTTTAGTTTGTTCACTTCTCCCTTTTTCGTTTTTTATCCTTCATCAGCAATGACATCACCATTACTAATTGTGGGTTTCATTATAGATCCATTCAATTTACACCTCACCTAAAGTTTCTCAGTGTGCAGGACTTGTACTCTCCCTCAGAAAAAAACCAAATTCAATTTCAGATCCATTTTAGGCATGAACGACCATGACTCCGCTCCAGTCTTGGTCACTGTGCTGCTCTCAGCATGTGTACTTTATATTGGCATTACTCATTGCTTTGTATAGTTGGCACTAAAAATAAATCACGTCCTCCAGTTGCTGTCACAGTCTGGTAGCTGATTGGGAAAGGGAGCAGAGCTCAATGTCTAACTACTCGATATCAAATACCTGTCAGAGCACGCCTTGATAAAATGTCAATAACCCATCATAAACATTTGGACTTCAGTTCATTATGATTTCTTGCTTCCATTGAGGTTCTGTATCTGACCCACTGACAGCCTGAAGTTTCTGTGCCAGCTCTGTAGTTATTCTGCCACATAAGAAACACCTGTTACTGCCTCAACAGAAACTAGCTTCAATCACTAAATGAGTCAGTCAACTCTTGAGTTAAATACAAAACATTGATGCCCCTGCCCACTCCTGGTATGCAAACGATCTGTTCTCCACTGCAGATAAAATCCTCAGAATACCGTCTACATTACATGGGTAGGCAGAGGAACAGAGGAACAGAGGGCAAGAACAACACCTCAGAACTGTACTGTTCCCTGCCAGGGCTTTCCAGTCTCACACATTCAATGTCAAGTCCTTCTCATTCCAGTTTACTCATAAAACAGTGTCAGTCCTCCTAGAGCAAGATAAACACAGGGAGCAAATGGGCCTATGCATAATCTGGTTTTTAAATTGTGGTCATCACGTCCACAGTTATGAAGCATTCATGAGTGCCAGGAGATTCCTGACACATAATCATTAACGCACCTTGGCAAAAACACCTGCCAGTCCTGCCTTATGTAGTGCTGTGTGACCATCAACCAGACTCAGCATCAACTTGGCTGGCCTGCCAATAATTCCTTCGAAATGTTGCAATACAACAAGCCTCTGCAAACCACTGCTGCCACTGAATGCCTGACAATTTCAGACAACCCAAAACTGCCATAGACCAGTCAAGTAGATAATTACAGTCATGTCCAGTTTGTGATGGGACATAAGGCACCCTGGCCGAGACAGTGGCCCAGAAAAAGAAGACAGACATTTGTCACCCCACAGGGACAATCTGTGGTGCTGTTGGGCCATTTTATGGAAGGTTTTCCCATTTAAACTTCACAACAATTGGCATCAATGTGATGAAGCCACTTGTTTTATTGGAATTTAAAGCTGGTGAATCCATGTCCCATTTTATAACAGTATCTTAACTTAATTATTTGGTTATTTCTTTTTAAAATTGTCTATGTCATTCTTATATGTGCGAATGTGTATGTGGATGAGAAAGATTGACGACTCTTACCCATGAGTCCACAAGAGAAAAGTGCAGTCCCCTGGCTCATGGTCTGTGCCTGGAGCTGTAGAGTGTAGAAAAAGACGTAGTGTCAGCTTCCCAAAAACCAAACTCAAAGAATAAGCTTCAGAAATGTAATAAATAAAAATAAAGAAATCATACACTGTTGCAAAGTCAAATGTGTAACCTGGAGTTCATTTTGCTGCTGAGCAATGAAACTCACGACGCCAAGAAAGAGGGGGTTCCACCTTAATGCCTCTGATTGACGCTCAGCCTTAACATGGTGATTTCATTTCACGTGGCTGAGAGGGCAAACTCAGCCCATATTGGTAGGGGAGTTTTCTCACTCTGTGCTGGCAGAAACAACTCTGCTGCAAGGACGCTGATTAGCAAATGAGTCAAGAGTTACTCGGACTAGTAGGGCTGAAATAGTCTATTGTTCCTGTGATTGAGGCGAATGGAACGTGGAGGATTCAAAACCAAATGACACACATACTGATGACAGCAGTGTGCTGCAATTATGATGTAATTATCAGTAGTTATTACAAAAATGTCCCTTATTTCCCTCACTGTCAATATCCATGTAGTGCAACGCTGAGGAATTTTCCAACAAGTTTGACTCAATTGAAGCTAAAAGTCAAATGTCTGCTGCAATTCAGTTGGCAAAATAAAGTAGAGCCATAAAACTGCTGTAGAGCGATCAGTGGCGGACAACGATTTCCTATTTTAGAGCAGGATTTTGTCATCTTCCCCGTTGACAGCCACAGTTGAGGCCCGTTGGCAGGGCTACATGTAAACATAAAATGACACATTTCATGCAGAAAAAAAGTGCTTGTACAAGTAGAAAATAATCCCTCACCGTTCCTAAATCCGTGCTTTTGGATCTTACATCGTCGGCACTCTTCTTGTCCAGTGTTTTCTTGAAAATGATTACCATGGCAACACACATCCTTGTTTCAAATTGTTCCAGTGAGGGCAAGAGAAGCTGGAGGCCATTTTGGCGGGCATGGTGTGAGCAAGCTGGTTTCTCATAAGCTTTAGTCAGCAGCCCTCAGCTCCTCCAGGAATGTGCTTCACTCTTCGGCCCGATCCTGATCGGACAGACAAAGATGAGCACAAGATTAAAATTCAGTACATTTTTGACATTCTGTTGAGCATATGAGCGGAGAACAGTAAAGCTTGATTAGGGAGAACAAAACCTCTGAATTGATGCTCTGAAAAGTGTGACGATTTGAAGTCACACCCCCTTTTGGGAAGATGAAAGTAGGATTCAAAGCAGAGGCAGCTGTGTCTGTATCTTTGGATGGCCAGTAGGGTCCACTGAAACTGTTGTTAAGTTAAGATGACCACGGCTCTGGTCTCTAGTTCCTAACTTTTCCGTGCTACATTTCACACCTACCATATTTCACACTGTAAGAAACACAAAACCTTAGGCTCACAAAGGCACTCAGCCCTCCAATCTCTTTTTTCTGAATCTCCCCACAGGAGCAATGCCTTTAACTACAAAAATGACAGACAGTTGGTCAATGGTTTGACAAGACCCTTTAATTCTCAAGTGAGCAACCAAACAATTGCAAACACAAGGCACTGCCCATGCTTATGTCTGTAAATTAAAATTACACTGCATTTTCACTTCCACATGGTTTCTCCAGCTTGTCACCAAAAGTGGAACTCTATACCTTGTTTTGCTCTTGCTTGTCTATGCGGAGGATTATCAGTCATCTGAGAGAAAGAGTTTCCTCAAAGTGTTCCACAATGGAGCGCACAGAGAGGAATAGAGCAAAGTCAAAGTTGTGTAATTGAATCCTCAGAGGCTGGCTGGGAATAGCTGACCTTGCGGTTATCACAACAAGTCTCTTCACATTAGAGCTGCACCACAATTACAGTAAAACAGCTGATTAATCTCTTATGAAAATCTATATAATCGTCACAGAGGATTTTTACTACCACCGTGTCACTTTGACTTCAATAAATGTTTGATTCACACAGCACTTTTAAAACACAGTTACAAACGTATTCCCATATGCACAAAAAAGTGATAAATTACAATATAAAATACAAGACAGTGAGACGAGACAGACCACAATAAAACAAACCAAAACATAGAAAAGGAATGTATATCTATAGAAAGACTTGCTTTTAAAGATGGCCATTTATAAAAAAGCTTCAAACATTCAGCAAGTCTGATGATGACTAAAGACGTGAGGGTTAGGCTCCAAACACCAAAGGCAGGGTCAAATTTCATTTACCAGTTAGAGCGATAAGGTCAAGATTTGAGGCCAAGAAGCAGAATGAGGAATGCAATCAGAAATGTAACAGAGTCATGAAGTGTTTTATACATATCAACGGGGTCTGTTGTTCATCAAATATTTTGAGGGAAGTCAATGAGGGGAAAATAACAACAGGGGTCTTACCAGCTAACCTTATGGTCAAATATCATATATTGATCCAAGATTATACCAGATTTCTTAGCAGGAGGTTATATAACTGAGTAAAATAGACCAATAGATAATAGGAGTTTGTGATGGATATAAATGGAATCCATGGTGTTGGGGAATCACAGGGTATCATCGGCACGTCTTTGATGTGACTGAACCGATGACGCAAAGGAAGTATGTACAATGAGAGGATGACTGCTCGTAGAACCGACCCCTGAGGGATTCCACACATAAGCACTCAGATATATTTTACTCAAATAAGATGGAAGCTACTGTAAATCTGTTGCAGCAAAAGCGTGGTCCCCCGTGTCAGGTAGGGTGACAGTGGATGTGCAGTGGATGATCATATGATGCCTGCAAGGTCAGCGAGTATCTGGTTGAATTACAGAACAACTGCATGCAGGAAAAAAGAGGGAAACAGAGAGAGATGGTGTACGTGAAACAAAAGAGCAGTCTGTGCAGAAGATGAGACACCGTGGGAAACAAAAGAGGCGACATCAGAGTTCGAGGGTGGTGGGGCGGACCGTGTGTGTGTGTGTGTGTGTGTGTGTGTGTGTGTGTGTGTGTGTGAGAGTGAGTGAGTGTAAGGAAGGAGGGGGACAGCATCACAAGACACCAGAGGGGGCTGACATACTGGAGGTGGCGTTTGCATTCAGCATATGATTTCCATTACTAAGAGTTATCACATCAGGAAAACAAGCTTCAACAAAAGGATGTTTTTTGCTGAGTTCTACAAGGAGATCAACACGGTTCAAGGACGTCTGGTGGCTTTAATTTATGGCCTCTGTGAATAGAAAAGAACAAATCAAAGCTTGGGGCTGGACTAGGGCAGGCCAGCTTACACTGTGCGTGACCATTAACCACACAGATCTGTGTTTCACAGCAGAGATAACTCGGGACGTGCTGGCATAGAGGAAACAGTTGTTTATATATCACCATTAATGGCTCTGGGATCTATGCAGATGGCACTGACACAGAGAGAAAAGGAAAAAAAACTCGCCTACAGAAATCAAATTGGCAAAGACAAGAAAGCACTTTAACATGATGTTTACTCAAACAAAAAGGACACTAAATTGTCTTTTTATTCCCAAGAAAAATGGGAAAAGTCAACTGAACACTGGCATTTGAACTTTAAACTGTAAACATCATTCATTATACTTAGTTACAGGGAAATGCAACAATTCATCATCTTGCTCATGCTCAGGCATTTCATTTTTATGCCATCAATCTGAACTTTAAATGGATGAGATTAAACCATAATTATAAACATTCCTTGGCAACATGACATATGTTGTACTCAGTTATAGAAGCCTAACCTTGCCCCTCAGCTTTTGAGATGCATTTAAGACAGTCTGTGAATAGAAAACATGTTGAGAAGCGCTGGCAGAGCTTATTGTTTTTGCTTGTGCAGACAAACCTGTATGCCAAACATAAAAGCAGTCCCAAAGTATTGTATCTGATGTGTAATGGAAACGCCCAACGCGCCAATGCTTTGGACTATATGCAATAATGAGCTTGAACTCTTTATCTGTTTTGAAGCAGCAACCACCATGACTACTAAAAAGTCTTAATCGCTGAGAAAGGGAAGAAGGTCGCAGGACGTCTCTATTACATGTAGAGAAAAAAAAAAAAAAGCTGCTGACTGACTGCAACAAAGTGACAGAGGCCTTCCTAAAAGACAATAATAACGCTGCCTTGGATGAGCTGATGGGACGCCATGCTTCCTTTGTGGTTACCAAAAGCCCTTAAATCATCGCTACTTTGGTGTGTCAGAAGTAGCAAGCTATCACATGGCCTAAATGAGTGCTAGATAGGACAAGAGAGGAAACCACAGATGACTGGGCTGAATATAAGGCCAACACCAGCAATGTAGTTTTCAGTTTTGAGGAGCTTGATCAGACTCTGCTGTGTTTTTTCTGTAGTTCAACAGAACGCATTACATTTAAGAAATGCAGTCCAGTCCAAAAAAGGCTACTGTCTGCCAGCTAAGTCATTACAATAGACTGTGGTCAGCCATGAAAGCTCTGTTTCTCAATTAGAGCAGCTTTTCCATACGTTGCTCAGACTGTAATCCCATGGGTTAGGTCAACATTACATAAGGATTTGGCAGCTTTGTGTCTAACTGACAATTACAGTTAGTGCTAATCTATTTTATAGCACTGGTGCAACAGCTGGTGGAAAACACTATTTTATATCATTGTTGCACACGAGAAAGGCTACTGAATCATGTAAATTTAGTAACCACTTAGAGGACCCCTTTGGGTCTAATCTCTGTGTTGTAAAAAGTTTTTATAAATCTTCTGTGTTCTCTGTATAAATTGATACAAACGTTAAATGTTGAGTTGCATTCCTCGACATCCTCCTTTGACATTCCTCCATGCATGGCAGTTGGGTCTGCGTGCTCCTTTCAACAATCCCAGGATTGTGGCCGTCTCAGTAATCTGAGCATCTGCTGAGCACCTGAGACCGCCCAATTTGAAACCTAACTAAAGGATTTGTGCTGCTCTCCATCACCATGCTGCTTGTGAGAGGAATGCTGGGTAACATTTTAGCTGTCCCCTTTCAAAGACAGATTCCTTGGGAGAAAATATGCATGTTCCTAAAAAGCTTGTCTCCCCAGGCCGTTGGCCCTGTTGGCCTAGTTCTGTGAGTTGCATGGCTTGTGCAGAATCCATATTTGGACTCAAGCACATTTGAGCAGTTTCCCATGTCATAATGGTGGCTGTGTTGACAGATCATGTCACAAAAGGCAGACAGAACATGAAGCCCAGATAATTGATTGAAAGACTGACAAACCGGTTCTGCTTACGTTGTGGCACCATTGCGTCATATTTGTAGCGAAAATTCAAGATGTTTGAATCCTAAATGGACCATTGTTGTTGCTGTCATTAATTAGGTTCCACAAAGGGCAGGTGCCACCAAGTTTTGCTAGGGCTGACTGACTGAAAAGAAATTTATGAAACTCGGTGTAGGGCGCAGGCTAGCCCACAGCTGTCCACATGCTCACAGAAATTAGGCAATGTCAAACAGGAGGCGCCCTTTACATTTTAAGCAGAGAGTGAATAGTCAGAAATGAGCATGGCCGAGAGGCTTCAATAGTAGTTATCAGGCTCATTTGAGGGCCTGGGGTACAGCCAAGGTCTCACAAGCATGCAGCTGCCCACTTACCATAAACACAAAGGCTCAGCATGGCTATGCATGGCAGCCAAGGAGGCCTACGTTTTAAAGCAGGCCTGCTGTTTAATTATCTCATACATAATCACTTGCACTGTATACATTTGTTCAGAACAAGAGCTTTGTTGAGCTCTTTTAATCGAGGCTTTCAACAAACCTGTCCAAGTTGGAGAGAAATGTTGTCCACTTGAATGCTAAATCTAACAAAGTCTCTTAATTACAAAGGGTTGAAGACACAACATCCGTCTACTTCCACAGCAGAATAACGCTGCATGTTAATGTCCCCAAATAAGAGTAAGTCCCATCCACAGGACATAGCCCTATTAATTTTCAATCAAAATTCAGAGTGAAGGAAAAAGAGCACTCAAGTGCATGCAGGAATTTATCCATCTCCCATCTTTCTTTTTGACTGGCCATATATACATGACACAATGTGAGATAAGTGTTTGAACAATTTCATACCAGTGGCCTAACACTGCACAGGATGTTAGAAAAAAAACAACTCAATGTGTGTCTAAATGTTTTCAGGGATACCAAAAAGAAAAAAAGGAATCATCTGCAAGCTGTGATAGACAGCCCCTTTTGTACTTGAGCTAAAACTGTTCAACAGTTTTTCAGATGAGCTTGCCAGCCCTCCAGGTGGATGCCTCTCAGTTTCAGAAGAAAAGGCCCTGAAAACTGAGCTTGTCCAAGTAACCAGCACAAACAGTCCCTTAAACCCCTTTTCCAAAATCCCTCATGAAAGGGAAATGAGTTTGGCAAAGAAATTGGTGTGACGGGAGCTCACAGAATGTTACACGCAGGCTACAGAGCAAACAGGATTTTGAACTTGAGAGAAAAGCCACAAGCTGCTGATGATAAAATATGAAATGTGCATACTCAAAAAGCAAGATTAAACATTTGTACTTTGAGCGTAAACCCTTCTCTCTCTAACTCATAATTCATGCATATTCGAGATGCTCATGAACTTTAGCAGTCATAACTATGGCAATGGGACACTCAACTCAGGTTTAACAAGCACTTGTGTTTATAATAGCAGTGAGCGCTTAAATTGCAGAATCTGTTGGGTTGAGTGTCAGCCAACCCTGTCTTCATACCTGAGGGGAAGGTTGGCGAGATAGAGATAAGGCAACAGCATTCCTCCGCAATAGCCTAAACTGTGACACACAAGAAAGAAGCTCTTAAGAAAGTTGATTTTGTAGTACATCGTCACAAAGTCGTTGCAATGTGGCCCCAGGCACAAAGGCATGCATCCTGTCCTGTGCCGGTTTATGAATGCATTAAAAAAGTTCTCACACATGTCCCACCAAACAACACTGGCCTCTTTGGTGATGTGTGCCTGCATGAGTTTGCACTTAAAAGTTAAGTGAATCAAATAAAATGGTTTTGATCAAAGGAAGTTAGTAACTACTCGGGTAGCTCGGTAGACTGACTTATTGTCATGTCAAAAAACGTCTGGCACACTTTTTGTGGTCACATCGAAAAGTGGTTAACCAGAGGATCAATGTAAGACTCTGCTCCTGGTTAATGCTCCTTTACATAAACCTCTTGACACTTGTGTTATTAACCTCCCTCACAATATTTCAGCTTGCTGTGTCTTAATTCAACTGTGGCATGCTCCCACAAATATAACACAAACCAACTGAGTGATGAGCAATAACCCAGACAGGACCAAATGGGCATTGCTAATCCAATACACATGAGGAAAAAGTTGCTAAGCTAACAGCAGCTGTGTGAAGTATCCACAGTGCTTAACGTGTAACTACACCTTCATTACTACGTCTGTCAGCGTGAACATCAGCGTTCATACAAAATAAAAACACACAAAGTATCCACAGCTCTTCATGTAGGCCAGCACACAAACTTACTGTTAGACTTTTAATTTTATTTTTTATAATTTTTTTTTTTTTTGAAGAAACTCAACCACTCACCAGCATCACGCTGAGCTCCTCGGATCTCCCTCGGAGGTTGGTTGGTTGGTTGGTTGGTTGGTTAGTTTCTCCGGACCATGTTGGAGGTTTTGTTGTTGTTGCTGTTTTCTTGGTTTTTAGCAGTTAAAAGCGGGAGCAGGCAGGAAACAGGACGAGCGGTTCGCTCCACGTCCCGCAACAACTACAACATCACGCAGCACGGCAGCTCGAGCCCGCACGTTAATGAGGCTGTGACAACACACGCGAGCCGTACCACCTCCTCATGGGTGTGTGTGTGTGTGTGAGGGGGGGGGGGGGCGCTTCCTGAAGGACTCATTTATTTACAGATATTTCCGTTTCTGTGAAGTATTTGCTGTCTTCTTCTTTTTTTTTTTGCCTGACTTACGCTCCGAGTTTTAGTCGGAGCTAAGAAGTTGAATGTGGATCTTCGTGGGACTTCTTCTGTTTGTTCGTGTTGTTGTTGTTGTTGTTGTTGTTGTTTTTGTTGTTGTTGCGCGCGTACCACCCCTGCTGTCGCGACTAATGGTACGAGCCGCCCTGCAGTAATGAAAAGTAATCACAGTTTGGAGTTGTGCACACAGACAAGGCACTTTCACAATGTACAGTGGTGTAACACGATAACTTGGCAACCAACTGTGTGTGATTTAGAGAGTCACATAGAGGGAGAAAGAAAGAGATGTGTGTTGTATGTACATTTCCCTGCCCCTTCCTCCCTCAGTCCTCGTATACTAAGTCAGTCCTAAATAAATTCATACATTCATTATAAACAGATGTTCTTTCTTCCAGGAAGTAATGTATGGCTTTGTGATAACCTAGATCAGCATGCTGTGTATTGTATTGTTATATCACGGTGCAGTCACAGTGTAGAGACTGGTATGTGATATTAGTGTCACTTAGGATAGTGAAGGTGGTTCCAGAGCTTTTTACCTTCAGAGGACTTGAAATCTATTCACCACACACAGATTTGACCTCCTTGTCCTGTGGAAAATGTGTTCGGCTACTTTTTGCTAGCTTGAGCAAGGAAATCCATTTTTTTAACAAACAAATAAATAGATATTTGAGATGTTTTAATCATCTCCCCGACTTGTTAATCACCATGCAAGTTCCCTGTCAAATGTAATGCAGCTTTTTTTTTTTTTGCTGATGTGTGCACGTTGTAAGTCAATGACAACAACAATGTTGTTAGCCCTGTATTTCACGTGGTTATATTGATACATCATAATGTCAGCCAATCATGGTTATGGAACCTTTTCTGTATTTGAAAAAGTTCCATAACTTTAGATAACAACAGCATCATATTGAGTAAGCTGATTTATCTTTGGGGGCCTGAAGTTAACACGGGGGGCTCAGAAGGGTGGGGAGCTGAGGATCACCCCTGGCAGACAGTATTGTTAATCAAGGAGTAACATCTGTTGTGTGTCTCTAATCTCCCCCAGACTGTCAGACTGTTGTACTGTCCTCCTCGGTTTCAGACTGTCTGCCTTTTGTGTTAAAGGGCACAGAGGATTTGCCGGTAGCACTATGTAGGCTACAGGTTTGGGGAATCATGTTGTTTTGACTAAAACCCTTTCAGCAGTCAGCAGAGTTCAGGGCATGAGAGAGTTTGTTGGTTGTGTTTTATTACCCTAAAAGGCACGACTGACTCTTTTGGGGTAGATGATAAAAACAGCTTATAATAATGAAGTAGGAGTCAATAACTTCAAAAACTTTGACATTGTGTTGCAACTGTCAAAACTATAGGGGGCAGTATATACCAATCTCACTGCAAGAAATTATAACTGAAGTGTATAACTTTCTTCAGACATTTTACTCTGACTTTCTTAATGTAATTGTTGTTACCATATGGTAAACAGTAAATAGGAGGTGTGTTTCCAGCTCCCAGTACTAACACCCCATGCAGAATGCTGAAAGCCATCTGTGTTTCACACTGGCTGCAGACAGATGGCTAAAGCACTTCTGTTACAGGAGCCATTGCTTCTCAACTTTAATGAACAGTTAATCCTCTACACACCCAACAAAACTCCCAATTTATGATTTCAGATTTAAGTATTTGTTTGTTTTAATATCTGTAGTTTGAAAAAATCCAATCTGTCCATAAATCACTTCCAAAGATGAATTACGAAAGAGACTATTCTATATGTAGTTTCTGTTTGTTTGTCATTCTTTGGATTATAAATTTTCTGTAAATTGGGCACAAATCCCAGATACAGTCAACTGTAAAAGTTTACTTTAGCCAAGAGGGTGACACTTGAGTAAAAGAAAAACACTGACACCACTTGTCAAAATGCAGAAGTACATGTATTTACAAACTGATTTTTTTTCTCCAACGTTGCTCAATGGGATACTGTAACTACAGTGAGGACATAAAAAGACCATATGGCTTTCGTGGAATGCCATCTAAATTTTACTGCTTCTCATCTATCCCACTAATCCTTGCCTGTAATGTTTATAGCCAAGTTAATTGAACTGGCACATCTCTGTGGGTTTGAAGATCCCTTCTAAGAGGCTCTAAAGCCATGTTTTTGCCAAAGCATGCACATTGCTAAAACCTTCACAGGATCTGAAAGAGGTGCAGCTGTTCTCCCAGTAATGGTTCATGAGTGACTGTATGAGTGAGTTATTTGACAAAAAGGGCAGCTGAGTTCAGAAAAGTCAATATAATGTTTATATGATAAGCAAACTAATAAAAATAACATAATCCGCAACATTTGCAATTTAAATAGTGGTGGGGGAAATTTCGTGAGGTCTTTGCTGTAGTTAATGGTAAAATGGCCACTATTCCTCTTCTTTGTATATGAACAATGGTATGACTATATGAATATACTGCATATTTTATGGATCGTAAATCAGCAATGCAGCATCATAAAAAGAATCATTACTGACATCAACTGGTTACCAAAGTAATATATATATATCTATATTATAACACCCCTGGTGATGTTTATCTATGATGACCAATTAAATTTTGAGAGCTCTTGTTATGATATTCGATCCGCATATATATTCGAAGAAACTTATTGCACACTATTTTGAGGACGGTAATTGGTTTTGCTAGTCTGTGAGTCACAGATTTACTGAAGAGGAATTCTTCTGGAGTCATTTGACTGCAAAAACAAGGACATTCTTTTACTGCTGCAGCAAGTTTATTTCTGTGGTCACATTTCAAGCACTGTACATCTGTTTTTGAACCATTTTGTCCACAATGTTTTAGTGCGTTCACTCATGTTAAATGATAATATATAAGCTCTACTTGTGCAGTTAGAATAGTAATAGAAATACTCCTCTATAAATATTTTACAACTTTGTTTACACATTTTAAATAATTGTTACCTAAATGCATACCATCACATTGATATATCTATAGTGTGTGTGTGTATATATATATATATATACACACACACATACACACACATCAACCAACCTAAAATGACTAATACTGAGCAATGTGAACAGTTTCTGGGGATCTCTCTCCTTGACAATCCCCCCTCTCATTCTCCATGTAGGCCTGCACCGACCTCCACAGCGCTTTGATGTTTCCCTCACCAAAACCTGTCGCCCCTCTTCGCTCTATCAGCTCAAGGAAGAAGGTATCCTCTGCAAAAATGGGTTTGGTGAAGACCTGGAGTAGGTATCTGGAAAAAGACCATAAATAGGTAAGTGTGGTGTTAGACTTCACATCTGGGTTACACTCTGTTTCATAGCTGGATGGAATTTGTCACTATTTCATTCGGCCACTTTTTCTATCAAGCTGAAACGTGTCCTGAGGTTTTCTTTCCATATTCCAACATAAATGAGGATCTGATACTGTACCCTCCAATAAAATGTTCTATTTTGACTAAGAAAACAAACATTTAACAACTTTGGCTCCCCTGAGTCTCTCACTGCGATTCTGTGCCTATAACTTATAGGATATAGTGTTTTTATTCTGGCTACAAAAAAAAAAAAAAATGCATTTGGAGGTGCTCAAATTTTATTATGTCAAACAGTGAAGAAATTGCTGCAAACCTTCACTAGTATTCTTTACAACTGCAAGAACCTGTATACCAGAGGAAAAAAAAAACAACACTGACATTTGTGAGACGGGTTTATGGTTCTTTATTGCTTCTCACCTTCTGTTCTCACTGGATGCTTTCTGTGATAAGGGATCCTGGTACAGGTCTGTGTCCAGGAGAATGCCATGCTGCGCCAGCATCTGGGGGTTGTGTCCTGCTGCCTCTATTTCCTGCTGTTTTCCCACCTGCCACCATACAAACAACATAGGTGGAGGTGTTTATAAACATAACAGGAGATAATATGTTTGCAAATGCAACCCACATATGTTGTATTATCTAATGTAATTATCAGCCACAGACACTGAATTGATACAAGACCATACCACCACATGTAGTAATAAAATATACAGAAAACACAACAAAGACAAATTAAAGAAAAAATATTTTCTATTCACTTTCATGCCAAGTTAGTGTTTTCTGTTGGATTTACAGGAAATGAAGCTGGGAGCTGTTTAACATTCCAAGATATCTAAAATCTTTGCAAAGCCTTATATCCTCTGATGGAAAGGATGAGCGGCTGGTGGATTACTGTAATTTGGATTGTGCCTGTGCATCAACTCTTGGTGAAGGTACAAATCCATGAGCACAGAGCAGCTCTGCTATGTTTCTGTCAGAAGACAACCCTATCTGTCTTCCATATTTGGTTATTTCCACATGCTGTTATATCTTGTTTAACCTGCTGGATAAAAACTCGGGTTTTATTGTGCAATAATAGAGTCATTAGAGGTGTCAGACAAACCTTAGTGTAATAGGTGGGAGGAGGCGAGAAAAACTGTACACCAGCTCCAGCCATTGCATGTGCAGTTGAAACAATGTTTTTAGTGTACAGCCCAATGTGCTGGATCCCCGGGGCCCTGTGCTCCTCCAAGAAGGTGTCAACCTGGTTAGTGCCTGAAATTAGAACAACTGCACTTTGACATTTGCGAGAATGCAAATTACGGCAGAATTTGAATCCCTTTAAAGGTGGAGAGGCTGCCGTTACCTTGTTCAGGCAGAGACTCTGCAATAACAAACTTGCAGTCAGGCTCTTTTTTGTCCACTGAGGGAAGAACGATGCCTGCTTTGCTGCATTTCCAGTACTCCATGGCGGTAAGTCTCAGTCCGATGCCTTCTTGGTTGATGACAAAACCTTCCTCCACATCTTCCTCACTATTCAGAAGAGCAGACAGTCATCCGACATAATAGTTGACATCACTTTGAACAAAATGGGAAGTACAACTTTAACTGCCTCGATATTTTCTCACCTATCAATGAAAAACCTCTGGAAACCAAAGAGCCGCTCATACCACCTCATGACCTGCTGGGTTGTTTTCCTGGGACACGCATAAGTTATGTGGTCAAAATGTGTGATTGGACAAGACATGTCCTCTTCTTCTGAGCTGCAGTCCTTTCCAACATCATCAAACCCAGGCAGGAAGTTTCCCTCATACTTGGTCCTGTCAATTAGTGTGTGGCACACATTTCCCACAATGGATTTGACCACCGAGTAGGTGACAACACCCCCTTCGTCCTGAACTGTGGTGGGAGGCACCAGGAAGTTACAGCCCAGATGGCGAAGAGCCTCGAATGACCTTTCCACATTATCCACCTCGAAACACACGTTGCTCACAGTATCCACCGAGTAATGTGGGCTGACATCGTACAAACATCTCAGAGGATCAACCCGTTTGGTCTTCCCTGCATTGACATGTGGGTATGTGTGTGTGGAGCCCGGCTGTTCATTCAATCCCACAGGACTCCTCCGGGTTGGTCTCTCACTGACGAGGAAAACTGCCGCTCCTTTCCTGAAAGCCAGCTGCCTGGACCTGTCGGTCATTCTGGTGGCAAACAAGTTGAATTTGAATTTAGAGACAAGGTCGTTGGCTATTTTCTCCACGTTAGAAACGTGGAGCGAAATGTGGTGCAACCGGCTCAAGTAAGCTGCCATGTTTTCAGATGTGACGTACAGAAGGCGTGTCCAAAAATGTAATAATTGATATGCATATACATAAAAATATATTAAAGATTTTAATTAGCATTTTGACTATTAAATAAATTAAATCAAATCTACAATGCTGGTGTGAGTATATAAAAAAAATAAAATTTTTTTTTTAAATGCCCACCGACGTAACCTCAAGGTCAATAAAGGGTAATTCGTAACCCAACAAAATATCTTGGAAAACACGCATGTGTTTGTTTATTCATCCTCCAGCAAATTTCTTAAACGTATTTTATTTTAGTGTGCATGCAATAAATTTGAAGTTATTAACAAATACTCCGCATTTACATTTTATGCAAATGTAGTAACGCATTAGAAAAAATTATAATTTAATAAGTGCAAGACTCGCGGAAGGAAAACATCGAGATAAAAATCTCGTTTTATTTATAAAATGACATATTTTCACCCGTAACCACAGTGAATGGTGACGCTTTTACGTCCCTTCAAAGCTCAGATACTTTTCAATTGTTTGTCAACTGCGGCAGAAGTTTGCGTGTATATTTTTTATATAAAGTAAAAATGTCATATCTTTCGAACATAGACCAAAAAAAATCTTGGCTAACATATAAAATTATTCGATCAATATGTTAAAGACACTTTTAAATAACCGACTTTTGTCGATGTTATGGCTCCCTTCTGAGGTTGTAATATTTCCGATAACCCCGAAGGCGTCACAGTACTGCCTTTCGTCCAATCAGGTTGCGCGCCGAGCCAGATGATTGGTGACGTCAACAGCCTAGCGTTTATTTTGGCTCTGGTACTCATTTGTCTCACTGTCGCCGCCATTAAACAACACGGAGGCAATGTAAACCATGGAGAATCGCGGATTTGTACCATGAATCGAGGAGTACACAGGCTCTGCCCAGGTGTGGTTTACCCTGAGAGAGGTTAATGTGTCCAGAAAGGTAAAAATGTGAGAGAGCAAAGGGGGCGAAATAAGTCGGATTGGGAAAGGTTTGATAGAGCAGGAGGAGGAGGAGGAGGAGGAGGAGGAGGACTGGACAAGAAGGGTTTGTTGTGGTTTACAGGAGCACTTTGGAGAAACCAGTGAAACCGCAAAAACGGTAAGAGTTTGGCACATTTTCTTCAAATATTCCGGCTTAGGGAGTGTTACGTGACAACACGTTGCGCAAAATGCTCGTTAACTGTTTAAATTGACGGTAGCTGCTGATGCTAGCTCTGTGGTTAGCCTGCCAGCTAGCAAGCTAACACTGGAGGCTGAAACATTACTACACTGTAATGCAGCAGAGCCACCGGGTCATGTGTGTTTAAAGCCCAGTCCGTTATCACGCTCGTAATGTGTTCTTTAGCCTGCCTCCGTTATTGAGGATGCCCGACCTGATGCAACTTAGTTTACAAACTGCTGGAGCACATACTTGGACTATCTGAATGAAACTTGGTAATTTAGTCCGTATGTCCCAAACACAACCAGCAGCTTGTCATATCTGACCCTCGAGATGATTTGCATAACTTTTGTTTATGACACGTCTGACTGTGTTTATCATCCCAGTTCGACCAACCAAAGCGGTCCACAATGACGGAACAGAGGATAAAGTGGGCCTGCGACTACTGCACCTATGAAAATTGGCCATCTGCAATCAAGTGCACTATGTGCCGTGCACAAAGGTCTATGGGGCCCATAATCACGGAGGAACCCTACAAGAACGGCCCCGACTTAGATCCCAGTGTGGAATGGGATCCTCCCAGAACTGAGAGCGGCAGCAGTCTTCTCATCTGCCCTGACTCTAGTGCTAGGCCAAGGGTTAGGTCAGCCAGTATGGCTGAGATCGCCAATAAATGGTCCTGCCAGATGTGCACATACCTGAACTGGCCTCGGTCAATCCGGTGCACACAGTGTTTGTGTCAGCGTCCGAGGACCAGCAGCCCCACTGAGTCGCCCCAGACTTCAGGCTCTAATGCAGGCTGCCGTCCTGCTGTGCACTCACCTGTGGACACCTGCGAGGAGTACAATGACAGAAACAGACTTAACACCCACCAGCAGCACTGGACATGCACAGTCTGTACTTACCAGAACTGGCCCAAAACTACAAAGTGTGTGGTGTGTGACCACCCCAAGCCCAACAACCAGGAAGCCATAGAGCTGGCGGAGTCCGCGGACCCATCTCCGTTGATCAATGAACAGGACAGAGCTCGGTGGAGGGGCAGTTGCAGTGGAGGTCCAGGGCAGAGGAGGTCCCCTCCAATGCCTAAGAGGGAAGACAATGTTAAAATGGACTTCCAGAGGATAGAGCTCGCAGCTGCAGCCATGAGCAGTAAGGAGGAGCAAGAAATCGACTTTAAGAAGCTAAAGCAGATTAGAAACAGAATGAGGAAAACAGACTGGCTGTTCCTCAATGCGTGTGCTGGTGAGTTTTAATGCCATTGCATGTCACACCTATGTGGGCTAAAGAGATTCAATGATTATTGATCTGCTGGAAAATTAATCATCAATTATCGTAATATATTAAGCAATTTCAAGTAGTTTATATCATTGTAAATGATGTATTTTGGGTTTAACGCATTTCATTGTACAAAACAATTCATTTAATGACAGTACCCTCAGTCCTGAGAGCTTGTGATGTAATTTTCAAGATTAAGACAAAACTAATTTACTAACCAAAAAAAAAAAAAAATACAGTAATGAAAACAATATTTTTTTATGTTCTTTACTTGTTTTTCATCCCATGAAGTAATGACATTGTGTCTTTGTCTTTGGACTTGGAATTTATATGATAATACTAGACATGGACTTTCTCTATGTGGCTCATCTGGATCACCTCATTGGTACAAGAATCCATGCTCATGTCCCAGTTTTCTTCCCTGTAAAAACATATCTATTGTCGCACCAGCTTTTTGTTTCCTTCCATGATGTCACGCTGAGTAATGACAGAGTGAGTTGCTCCAGTCAGAGGCAACACTCTGATTGTTTTTGTCCCCAAGGCCAAACATTTAGCTTGCGCTTAGTTCTATTTTGTTACAGCGCAGATGGTGCCTCGCCCTGCGAGGGCCAAGGTTGCACCGTTTTGTTATCCATTTGGTGCTTTATTAAGGAATGACAAACTGTCTCCTTGTTTGGATTCCAAATATTAGAGCACAGAGCATGGACATGGCAAGCTCTGTGAAATGTTTCATTTCACAATGTGGTGGTTCATTTCTGAAGTGGAAACTATCCACTGTCGTGAGCTGATACTCATCATCAATAAAGCATAAATGATACAGAATGGCAGCAAAATAAAGAGGTGTATCTAAATGGCTAGTGGGAATTTGATCCAACTCATCAATGAATCCCTAGCTGTCCTTGCTGTGCCACTGAGAGGGAGTCTTTGAGAAACTGAGAGGGTGTGAGTGCTTCCCAGCCGGTGGGGATGAATGAGCCGTCTGGGCAGTGTAGGGAGAGTGGATCCTGCAGGCCAGAGGCTCTCCTGGCTGGCAGTCAACACACCCTGTAAACAGTGGTGCTTATGTGCTGAGCAGGGGGCCCAGGAGGCAAAAATAGCCCTGACGAGACATGAACACCAGTCAACAAAAAAAAAAGCGTGGAGGCAGCACATGATCAACGTCCTAATGACCTTTGCACTGGTTGCCCTCTTGAGCTTGTTGTTGAGGAATAGAAAACATTGCTCCTAAGCGACAGATGGAGTTTCTTTTCTCACTTATTCCCTATAAGTACATCTACTTTTTTTTTTTTTTTTTTAACATAAAGTAAAAGGTTTTGCCCCTGCCTTGCCTTAGATTCATGCTATGTCAGCTGACTTGTTCTAGCTGTTGTGCCTGTGCTACAGTTGTGCTCTTCAAAGTGTTCGTTGAGGGAGGAAGTTCCTGAGTTGAGCAGCACGTTATGAACGAGCCAAACACTTCCTCAGGTCTCACAACTTGATCTCAGTTTGCCGTAGTTTGTAGTGTAGTGTTTTTTTTTTTTTTTTTTTTTTTTTCAGAGTTCTGCATTCTGCCACTCAGATGATCCCATTGATTCTACTTTCCCACAAAAGGAAGCAGACTCTGTTTGTGAAATATTGTTCTTTTGTGTTACTCAAAGATTGCAACTGCCGAGTCTTGAAATTCCAGATAATGTTGGTTTATTTAAATGTTTATAGTGATTGTTTGATTTTGCTTGTGATGATGTTTTGTATGGTTTGTGTGATTCATGTGAATTTTTTTTTTTTTTACCAAAACAAAAAAAGAACATTGTGGTGGCGCTCTAGTTTGCCTTCGGGCACAGGTAATGATGTTGTTGATCAGCTGAATTTTTATCTGATAGGATAAGAAAAAGCCTCAGCAGCTCACAATCAAAAAAAAAAAGATCCCTAAGATTATTCAGATCACTTTGTTCACAGTTGCTGTTTTTGGCTGTAAAGTGCCAGTGTTTATTATGTGATTGCTTCAGACACAAACACATGATTAATGTTTTTCCAAATGCTCACCATGTCATCATACTGCAGTTTCTTGTGGCTCTGGTCTCGAGCTGCCTGACAGGCATTTCAGACCATGCAGTAAACACAGGACTAATATTAGCTTGTCGTTTTTCATAAGCTGCATGACGTGCAAAGGTAATTTTGACAAGAGGGACCGATGGCACACGACAGGGATGAGGAGTGTCTGCCTTCACTCAGACTTTGTCCTTAGGTCAAAAATTGGTTGGCTGTTTTTACTGTTATGCCTGATATTCAAGCTGCTTCATCTCTGGCTGGTTGAGTCATTTTAGGACTGATATTGTCTACACTGATTCTAGCATAAAACCTTGACACTATCTATAGTTGTAAAGTTCTCTTTGAAGTAATCTACCCGTTATACTAATGTGATAGTAAATGAGAATTTAGCCCGAGGAACTCTAACATTCTTTTGACAAGTAAAATAATGGTCATAAAAATGAAATGGGACTGAAAATCAACTTTCACAGCATATTTGAAGCATTATCTATTTTAAAAATTTGCATAAATATTATTCCGCATATTCACCTTGATTTGTTTATTTTGTTTTCCCCTCATCTTTTTCCGTCATTAGTTTTTGGCTTTTTTTTTTTTTTTTTGGACATTTTCATTATGGGAATGTTTTACGAATCAGGAATCTTGTTTTAACCGCCAAAATTCACCTTCAGAACCAGTCATCCTTTTTACTTTTTTATATGATGTCCAGCATGGCAGGAGTGCAAGCCAAATCATTTAACATCTATTTCTGGACTTGTGCTTGCAAAATAACACCCAGCATGTATAAAAAGGAGACCTGGCCACTTCCAGGTGCTCTCAAGGTAACTGTCCTCTGTCCTGCCAGAGAGAACATCATGATACATGAGGCAGTATGTTCTTATTAGCTGCCGCTTCGCCATCCTACCTAGCTGCCGCTCATTTCACTCGCGACAGATGTTGAGACCACAAGGTCCAAAAGAGGGGGGAGGACGTTAATCTGCACAGACTGTCCTCTGTCTGACTCAGCTCTCTGATAGCTCTGCATCATAAGCTACACTGCTCTGTCTGTTCTGCCGTGTAGTAGTGCGACAGTGTGAACTGTTCTCACACACTGGGTTAGCTGGTGGCAACATCTAGAGGTCATCTGGTTCTGCCCGCTCTGAATTCTTTTTTACATTGAACTCATTTCCTCAGCTTGAATTTACCATGCTAATCCCTCTCCCCAGATTTAGATATTAATTGGTTGTGACTAAGAACAGAATGATGAGTTTGCACAGTTTGATGGATATTCCTGTACTTCCCTCATTGAACACAGCAAGCTTATTTCTATTATAAGCAAGGACATGGAGTTGGAGCTGCTCCAATCCGTTTACGAAGCAAGGGCCTGTTTTAAAATGATTCCCATGTCTTTGTACATTCAAAAAAAGCACTATTTGGCATCATAGGTTCAGATACACCTGCTGGCCAGTGTAATATCTACACCTAGTTCATCTAACTGTGAAAAACAAAACTACCAGCATAAAGAGGTCGATGTTTGCATAGGGGTTTATTTAACTCTGCAGTCTGTTCTCGTGTTTTTTTTTTTTTTTTTTTGGTTGTGCTGTTGCATGCACTGTCTGATAAGTGACATTTTTCTGGTGTTTTCTTCATTCCTCATACTTATGTGGCATGCGGAATACACAGGGTGAATATGCCTTGCAAAGAAAGTAGGGGTTTCTGTGCAGACTTGCAGTTTAGGTTTAGACAGCTGTTTAGTGTGGAGTTTCCTTTTGTTTTTTTCTGAACACCAACTGGTCTTTGTTCCTTAAAGATATACTGTAAACAGTGTGGTGTGCGTGTCGGCTTTGTCTATCTTCTATATTCTGTGTACACGAATTCCTGGACAAGCAACTGCACCAGTATACTGAGGCCCTGATCCATTTTTATATTCCATTGCCAATGTTTGTTTCCTATTTTTGACCTTCCTTCCTCCCTCTGCTGCAGGCGTCGTGGAAGGAGATCTGGCAGCAGTAGAAGCCTACAAGTCGTCTGGCGGCGACATCGCCCGGCAGCTCACTGCTGACGAGGTGCACCTCCTCAACCGGTCATCAGCGTTTGATGTGGGCTTCACCCTGGTCCATCTGGCTATTCGCTTCCAGAGGCAGGACATGTTAGCCATCCTGCTAACAGAGGTTAGCATTCATTCAAGTTAGGCTTTTCATATCAAGCAGACCCACAAAGTACGACCAATTGGGACACATCCCTTAGCATCTATATAAGTTTTGCTTGTCCTCACCACTTTGCCTCAATTATAAAGCTTTTCTGGCCAGTGGACTCAAAATGTACAATAAATTAATATTAACATGTTCAGGCACATTGTCCCTTTATTTAAACCCCTTTCACTTTTCAATACACAAAATAGAATCTTTTGAGTATACCATCTAATTTAAAAGGCATTATTAAAGGTCCAACAATATATTTGCTCATCTACTCAACTCAGGAGTGCTCCTGTAATTTTGATGCTATTCTAGACTTCTCCTTGTGACCCACATCAGCCTATAATTGTTCTGTGCCAGAGTAGACGATATATAGCAGATGCCTGTAATGCCTATAATTACAGCGGAAGTGCACTCTGAGGATTAGGTGGAGGATTAGCCTGGCTGCAGTCCTGTCACTGGTTCCTAATGGACCTGATGCCACCGAGCTGATGCAGTTTGCAAGGAGGGCAAGCAACGATTAGGAGAGTCACAAAGGGCTGTGCGGTGAAACAAGTCACTCTGGTTTTATAGAAAGATGGTGTTTTCACTGTGAATGCAGACTCCATATTTACAAATTACATACAATATTTTACTTAATGGGTGATCGTTTCTTATTTGATATTACAAAGAGTGCTATGCTGAGATCAATTAAGAGCATGACAAATGAGCCCGTTTCTAGTCAAGAAATGGGTTGTGTAATGAAATATTGTGTCGGGGGAAATGAATGAAAACACTATCTGTATGTATTAAGGTGAGCCAGCAGGCAGCTAAGTGCATCCCCTCCATGGTGTGTCCTGAGCTGACGGAGCAGATCCGCAGGGAAATCGCAGCTTCACTACATCAGCGCAAAGGAGACTTTGCCTGTTACTTTCTCACTGACCTGGTCACCTTCACCCTGCCTGCAGGTACCTGTGACATCTTGAAACATAACTTCATGCCCACTGAATGTATAATCTAACACATCACTATTTATCCCTGTATACATTTGGCTTTATTGACCTGTACTGTCAGGAAAAAAAACATTCTTCCTCAATGAAAGCCACACAAAACATCATCTCTCCAATCCCAATAACAGATCTGAGACATTTGGCAGTAAATATAACACACAAAAGTTTTTTGCAAATTTTGGGTCATGCACTCCATGTTCCTCTTTTTCATACTCATCTGAAGAAATTTCTTCTAAATAATTTGAATGCACAGGATCTCACTGTGAGATCTGTGTGTGTTACCCCCCTCACTGGAGAATTGGAAGAATGACGCTCAGCCTTGTTGTGCAGCATAGCTCAGAGAAACAGTGGCTCAGTGTCCTGTCCCTGTGGCATAATGTCTTTGCTGAAATGACATGCGCTTTGCTTTTCTGAACTACCAGTTGTATTGTGATTCAGGGCTGCCAGTGCTTCTGGGATGAAAGATTATGCAGGCTTCACTGATAGATATGATTTTTTTTTTTTTTTCCTCCCCCCCATGCAATGCCAAATATGTCTTTGCAGACTGAATTTGGCTTGAAGCCAGCTGCAAGGCACTCTCCATCCATTTGTGTGTGTCTCTTTCAGACAAAGCCAGTGCCATTCACTATTGAGCCAGAGAATGGCCACCAGTGTTCTGGCTTTGTGTGCGCACAGTTCAATACACACACAGAAACACAACATGGTGCACAGAGTTTGTGTTTACAGTGTGCCATTGACAAAATGTCAGCCAGTGAATGTGATTGCAAAGAACATCCCTTCTGTGTGTCATTATTATTGCATTTCTCTTGCCCTCAGTGCAGCATACTATTAGCTCATAATGAGCATGAAAATATATATTTTTTTTTCCAGATATAGAGGACCTGCCGCCTGCTGTCCAAGAGAAGCTGTTTGATGAGGTGTTGGATAGAGATGTGCAGAAAGGTACACAAGATTTATTCCTGCTCACATTTTTGTATCTGCATTTGTCCAGTCACTTGTGTGTCGACATGCTGCTGGATGTCTGCTATTCAGGATCTGACCTTGTTGTGAAAGGGACTCGTATCTAAAACTAACATCTGCTTCTGTACTCTGCTTCCTCCAACCAGCTCAACCGCCTCCTGCTCCATCTTTTGTCCTCTTTCTTATTAGGTCGATTGTGCTTGCTTGTTTTCTTCCCACATACTTAACCAATGACATTGACTGTGTGTTAATGTTTGTGGGAATACTGGTATGTTTGCATGTTGTACTGAAAGAGTCGAGTGATCTATTTAAACCTCTATAAATTGAATTACTCAGCAAAGGTGCCCTGTGGTTTTGGGTTTCTATTGTAAATAGCCGAGAAAATGTGTTAAATTATATTCCACAAAAAAGAAAAATGTTTTGCAATTTGCCACCATAACAACTGACAGCAGCAGGTGTGTACCTCCAACTGTCACCACAGCATCTTGAGTTTTTTGTGAATTATTTTTTTTCTACAAATTATAAATTTTCTTCTTTTTTTTCCCCTGTTGTTTGAAAATGTTAAAATGTAAGGAATTTGTCCCTCCTCTCTTCTTTTTAGTGCAGGATTAGAAAGTTGCTCAATGCATTTTGCCTCGTCTGTCCGTACAGAGCTGGAAGAGGAGTCGCCTGTCATCAACTGGTCCTTGGAGCTTGGCACCCGGCTGGACAGTCGTCTGTATGCCTTATGGAACCGCACAGCCGGAGACTGTCTGCTGGACTCTGTTCTGCAGGCCACCTGGGGCATCTACGACAAGGACTCAGTCCTCCGCAAGACGCTCCATGACAGCCTGCATGACTGCTCCCATTGGTGAGACACAATCCTCAACAGAGTCCCACAAGACTTTGCTGTTGTTTGCTATTCGTGACTTGTTTTATCATGAATAACTAGTGAAATATGAAACTTAACACCTAAAAACTTCTGATGGCCCTATTAAAAAAAAAAAAAAAAAAAAAAAACGAGCTGTGAAGCGTTAAAACAAAGGGGAAGTTGATCTGCCACAAACAGGATTTGACACATTCAAAATAATATATTGAATAAAATGTTTTATGTGCTCAAGACATCTTTTCCACTAAAAAGTCCTACAGTCACTTTCAGAATATAGAACCATTTCCTCATGATATTTACATGAAATCTATCACATTCAAATACAAGGTGTTTGATTAGTAAGTAAAAGTTCTGATAACAGAGATGTTCTCTGCTACTGTAACACACAGCAGCAGAACATATGTAGATTACTTTAATCAATATGCACGACTAGGTTTTTAAAATTCTAAGAGTGCACAGTCTATTTTCAGTGTTTTCTATGATGTGGTTGGTTTTAATGTGTTGTCCATTCAGGCCCCTTTTCAAGTTTACCTGAGAAGGGTAAATAAACTGTAATGCCACCACAGGAGGACTACAATATAAACAGGATTACATAAATCCAAAATTTGACCGAAAGAAACTTTGAAAAGTCGTCTTCTATGTGACTTTGTCCAGGTTTTACACACGTTGGAAGGAATGGGAGTCATGGTACTCGCAGAGCTTCGGTTTGCATTTCTCCCTGAGAGAGGAACAGTGGCAGGAGGATTGGGCGTTCATCCTGTCTTTGGCCAGCCAGGTAATTATGAGGTTCCTTCTGGTTTACTCACTTCCTCCTTTGATACAGCCCTCTGAATGTGTTTGCACCTCTTATAAATCTTGAATGATGGTTTAGAAGTTAGAAAATACCATATATAAAATGATAAATTCTCTCACATAAAATAGAAAGCTTCATACATTTTTGAAAAAAAAATATATATATAAATAAATAAATAAATATTTTTTTTTTTTTTTTTTTTTTTTGGAGGTTATTGTAACTTTGCCATTAAACTGTGGAGCCCACATTTTGAAATGAACTTCACCTCCTCATTTTTGGCATGAAGGAACATATTATATACTGTCTCTGTATTTGATTCCCATCAACACACCAAGATAAAATGGATGAAGGCAGACAAGGGACTTTTCTTGTTACATGTTACATGTAAAGAAATATATATTTACTGTCAGTGACTCTCTCCAACATTGAGAGTTCTGCAGGTCTGAAACACCTGTTTAATGCATTGCGTTCCTCATAAATAATTTATAAGTATATAAGATTTTTTCCCCCTTACTTGCATTGTTTACATTGGTCAGTAAAAGTGAAATTGCTTGCCTGGCATGCACTTCACATTTGCATTATATTATGCAAATGTATTAGTAGAGCAGGAGACAAACAAAACAGGGATCTGCTGCAACACCATAGGTGAACTCTGCTGGGTATTTTTTTTTTTTTTTTTTTTTTTGGTGAGGTGTGATAAATTCATGGTTGTCATTGTTGTTTGTTTGTTTTTTTTTTTTCCAAGTTGCGTATTTATGTGTTTCTGTCATGTATTTTAACTAGAATTTGCATAAGCCCCAAACTTGTAGTGACAGTCATAAAAATGTAATTTAATGAACAGAGCTCCAGTTACAGTTGTGTGTGTGCATAGATGCTGTTCAACCAGATTTATGAGAAAACACAAAATCCAATTTGATTAGGAACAAAATGTAGACTGAAGAGAAAGCTGCACTTTGCAGTTTAAAAGTCTGAATGTGGAAACTACATCATAACTGCACTGTCAGCTTGTTCACAAAGCCACAAAAAGGTGAAAGCAATTTTGTACTCTGTGTATCTGCACCGTCTTCATGCTTCTGGAGTGCTGCCGATCAGCCTCCGTGTAAGAAAGTAAAATGAATTGCAGTCAGGTGAATGGGCGCCACATCTGAAGGTGGAGCATGTGAATGACAGGGAGGACAGGAGCAGTTATTATAGAAGCCCTAAGATGGAGTTGTAGATTGACAGACAGCTCATCTGCTTGGCTGGCACGCCTGCTGAAGCAGCACTCCTTCCCAACATGTGACCTTGGGATTACAGGCATTTAGGACAGAGAGCCACTCAAACGACAGTGTAACAACACAGCAAAAGCTACCATGTGATAACCTCATCTGAGGCTTTGGCAGTGACTGAGAGATGAGAGCCAAAGGATAAGATCAGCTTTTATATATCCCATCTCTTAAGTGTGGGTGACTTTGAAGGGGCCCCCCCCTTCTTTTTTTTTTTTTTTTTTTTTACACGAAATGTCATTGTAGCTATAGTATATTTAAAAGTAGTTATGTAATCTGCTTTCTGCTTATTCAGATGGTACAACTGAGATGAGAAGGCAAAAGAGAGAGAGAATGGCATGCAGGCGTAGTCTGAGCTGCAGCGTTGAGGGTTCACACTGTACAGGACACGCTGTTTCGCAACAGGATCACTGTTCTTTGCATTCTCAGCTCCCTCCATTATTTTTAGATGTAATTATATTGAATGTACAGCAGAAGAAAGTTTGTGATGATTACTAAATGGTGTGTGTCTGTGTCTCTCTCTTGTTTCCCTCTCATGCAGCCCGGGGCCAGCCTTGAGCAGACCCACATTTTCGTTCTTGCACACATTCTTCGCAGACCCATCATAGTCTACGGAGTGAAATACTACAAAAGTTTCCGAGGGGAAACGTTAGGATACACTCGATTTCAAGGTGAGATGGCGTTTGCTGAAACCTGGCAGATTTTAAAGGTAGTTTATATAATAAGTAATTATGAAACATAGATTTTACTCTTTGGTGGAAAAGAGTTCCCGCACATAGCAAAAACACTCCTCCTGTGGCTTCTTATCATGCTGATAGTTTTGGTTTTATTTACTCTCCACAAACCTGGACTTGGTCTGTTAAAACTGGAGCCATGTTTCTGTGCTGTCAGCCCTGAAAATGAAAAGTAACGTCAAGTGACATCTTCTGTATTATAGTGGAGGCAGACGTCTCCTCTGCCTCGTGTCTGTCTGCCTTCCTTGTGTGTGCCTGTCTAAAGGTCAAGCAAATGTTTAGTTTTCTTTTTTTTACTATGGACTGACCTTTCTAAGTTGCTTGAGCTCACTTACTGCACTGTCTGTGCGCTTCTAAAGGCCAGTTATTTTATTGTGTATTTAGTCTTTTTCTGCCTCTATATACAGAGCGTTAGATAAGGTCTTTGGGTCATTGCCTCTATAACCTGGTGGATAAATAAAGTAACCACTGGTGACTCAGTGTGTATCCATTCAAATCAGAGGGCAGTCTGGTCGGGTGTAAATTAGGGAAGAGCTGGAGCTTTAGTCTGCAGTGTGTGTGTGTGTGCATAACAGGAAGTGTTGAGGCAGAAGTCAAAGTGGAGAAGGGGGGTGTGCTGGTGAAGAAGCAGAGCACCAGGCTGCGCCACAGAGCTACTCACAATGACCCAGTTGTTTCCAGTCAGCTGAAGCGCAGCCACTTCTGATGTCGGGTCAGATGTGATGGTGCTTGGCCCCGGGTGACATTCAGACACTGTGCAGTCTGAGCACACAGCTGCAGGGCCTCTCTCCTCCTGCTGGCTCTTGTATCGCAGCGTACGTTAGGTCTCTGCTGGTCTGATCTGAAGTCTAAGTGTGTGATTGTGCGTATCTTCAGGTGTCTACCTGCCGCTGTTATGGGAGCAAAGTTTCTGCTGGAAGAGCCCCATCGCCCTGGGCTACACGCGGGGCCACTTCTCGGCCCTGGTGGCCATGGAGAACGATGGCTATGACAATCGTGGTGCAGGCGCCAACCTCAATACTGACGACGATGTCACTGTCACTTTCTTGCCGCTGGTGGACAGCGAGAGGAAGCTGCTGCATATTCACTTCCTGTCTGCACAAGAGGTACGGGTCTAATTCATCTTTCTTCATGATTAAAATCAGTGAAATTAGATTAGGACTCATTCAGATGCTAACAAGGATTCATTCAGACATTATGTATCACACCAGAATAGCTCCTACACAGAGCGAGGCGTGTGCGTGTCACCTTTAACATACTTGGCTATGTGAGATCTTACTAGATTAACAGACATCCTTTCCAAAGTCTAACTGAAAATGATGCAGCTGATGGTACTAGGTAACCACAATTTGCTCCCAGCATGCATTGGATGTTTTTATGATTGTGATGCATGACTGTGGCCCCCAGTAGTTAGATGTTTGAAATGTTCCGTTTGTCCTCAGATGGGCAACGAGGAGCAGCAGGAAAAGCTGCTGCGGGAATGGCTGGACTGCTGTGTGACAGAAGGAGGAATGCTGGCAGCCATGCAGAAGAGCTCTCGCCGCCGCAACCACCCCCTGGTCACCCAGATGGTGGAGAAGTGGTTGGACAGATACCGCCAGATCCGCCCCTGTGCCTCTCTCTCCGACGGCGAGGAAGAGGAGGACGACGATGAGTGAGTGAAGGGAAGGTAAAGAAGAAAGTGCAAACTCTTAAATTGACTGGACACTGTAGGCTCTGGGAGAGAACCTTACTATCTACATTTCTTTTTTTTCTTCTTTCTTTCTCCAAAATGTAAATCTTTAACTTGTAATAATGCATGTGTTCTGTGAGCTGTGATGGAAAAAAGATACCAGCACCTTCAAACAGAATTCTGATTACTGCTCCTTTTGAAAGCAAGTCAAGTCCACTTAGTTTGCCTTCCTATACTCAGATGTCTCCTTATTTGTTATAAGTAATTCTTATTGCCCGAGAGAAATACTAGGACTTATAGGAAAATAAACTTAAGGAAATCCCAAAGCTGCACTAGATGAGAAATTTCATTTATGAAATTGCCTGACAGAAATTTTGCTTAAAACTGACAGGATGCCAATCCTTGTGTGTTAAAAATTTAAAATTTAGAGAGCACCCGTTTTCCTAATTGCTGATCCCTCTGTACACCCCTTCCAGTGTTCGATTTATTTATTTGTCTCAGAGAGTCAGTGGAAAGAGGCGATCTTTTTCTTTCTGCTTTTTTGTTTTTTTGTTCTCCCCCATTTTACCTGTTTGGTTCGATCCACTCAGTCTTGAAGTATTTTATTTTGCACAGATAAAACCTACATTCTGTGAGGGGGGGGGGGGGAGACAATGTACAAGTTTACTGACATTTTTACGTGTGATTTAGTAGGTCATGTTGATGTTAGAGTGGGTGGTGGCAATGCTGGTGGGGAAAAGAGAAAACCAAACACTCTGCCTCTTCTATGGAGTGCATTAATATTAAATTTGACTCACTTGCATCCTCTTCATTTGCTGTTTGCATTTGTTTTCCAATTTGTCAGTTTGAGAAATTATTTCCTCTGCTGTAGCTCGCTTGGTGATGGTGGATAAGAACGTTTAGATATATTCCAAGTCAATGTATAATTAAAGTACGTGTATTTTTGCAAGAATGAGATTTCCAATCAGCTATTACTGAGAGTCAAAGCCTCAACACAAAATTACTCCATCCATTTTAAACGAACAAAAAAGGAACGATTAAGAAATCACAAAGACTGTTTACAAGAATCTTCCCCCTTTTTTTTTTTCCAGTGTCGGAGGTGAACCAAATCTTTTGATTCACGAGAACTGTGGCGACAAATGGCATCAGTGTGATTTTAAACATCACTTGTTGACTCTTTAGCACCCCCCCCTCCCCCCCCGGACATCAGATAAAACGATAAAGATGACACATAGTACACAACAGTTCAATAACGTTTACAAAGCGGACATCCTGCTTTGATAACGCCGATCAAATCAAGCAGTCAGTACAGACAGCTGCTTCTCAGAATCGTATCTTTTTATTCGAACTGCACTGAATGCTAAATGTTCACCTTGTACAAGAAACAAATACAAATACTCACACTAAAAACAAAAACATACTGCTGGCTGCCTCTTCTGCTATTGTCGGGACACTAAGTAGGAGTTTCTGCTATTGCTCTTACAGAGTACAGGATGCCCCAAAGAACCTGGCCTTCAATAGAACAAAGAAAATAGAAGGAGAGAAGAGAGAGGGCGGATCACATAGGACTATGGTTATAGGAACATTTAACTAGGCAATACAAATCTAACAGGACTCTTCAAAACTCTTTAACACCAAAAACGTGGGATGCGCCTTGTATATAAAAATACCACAATGGATAGGATGAGGGAGGAGAGAAAATATCCAGACTAACCAGAATAATCTTATCTTCTTTTTTTTCCTCAAAGACAAAATTCTGGGAATAAACAATATCTGCAAAAAAGTGATTTCCTGAGTCATTAAGAAATGAAGTTTGCTTTAACCCTTTCCTGTCCTCAGAGTGTGAAATGTGCTCAAAGAAGGGAGGGAGTCCTGTCTGTGCCACTGCCGCAAAACTAAGATCGCTCGTCCGTCGGCTGCCGTCACAAATGTCCGTTTGTCAGCACGGGAAGAATCAGATTCAGTCAGTCGGGCCTCCGTCATTTCAATGACTGTGGCAAGTGTTCGCTTCTTTGCAGCCCACGCTCACACAGACACATAGAAAGAGGAGTTAAAGACCAAGCAGGCAGCTCCCTCTGACACCGTGGGGTTGAAATTCAGCTACAATCAAATGTATAAAGTGAATGTGTTATTTAGTGTTTACCACTGACAGCTTCGAACAGAGCAGCCCTCTCCCAGGTGAGGGACTCGGTCACACTGAGTAGAAGAGCCCCCGAGTGGTGACAACATGTAACTGCAGCTGTCACATGCATTATTGCCAGGAAAGGGTTAAAACCCACTCTAGATTACTATAACTGATGAGCAATCTTTTCCTTTTGTTTGACGAATGATAAATATATTTAATTCAATAATCCATTTTTAGTCATTCACACTAAAGATTGAAAGAAAAAAAAAAAAACTTCTCTTCTGAGGCATAATGAGGGGCCTAAACAACATACATTAGTTACGAGGAGGGTTGGAGCAGGATGGAGGAAAGGTGGGGAGGATCAGGAGGCAGGAAAGGAAGGAAAGGTAGTGAGGAGGGAGGCGGGGGATAAGGTCCAGTTGCACAAGATGCCAAAGTTTTTTTTTTTTTTTTGTTGTTTTTTTTTTTTTGTTTGTTTTTTTTCCTTGTTCTCCAGTTGGTGTGTTGAGATGTGGGCCTACATTTCCCATGAGCTCTGAGGTGTAAGAGGGGCTGGGGGGGAGGGCAGAGTCTCATCAGGTTATCCCAGAGTGCTAAAAACACTGGACTTTGTGTCCACAAGCATAGGCATGTCCCAAAGAAAATCGAGAGGGAAAAAAAAAACCCAAAACAAAACGTAATCATCAAAGAGTAAAGTCGGTACTGAACCCAAAGAGACAGAGAGTAAAAACTAAAACGTTAAAAGTACAAATTCCTCGGAACACTTCCTTTGTTCCCAGTTGCTGACTGATTTTAACAGGCAGCCGCTTGTGTTGTTTCACTGTCTCTTGGTCCCAGTTGGTCGTTTGCTGTGTGATTGGTTGGTTCTGAGTGTTAAACGGGTCAGATGAGATGTTCGCCGTTTGAATCCCTTCTGCTGCTATTGCTCGGTAAGGTGCTCTCTGGTCTCGCCGTGTTTGGAGGGCTGGTTGGGCGACGGGGCCTGGGAGGGGTGTGTACCAGAGGGCAGGGTGTGGGCGATGGGCACCCCGCCCGGGACCATACCCTCTAACGCCCCCGGGATGCCGCCTGGAGCCACTCCAACCACTCCGGGCGGGTATCTGGAGAAGGACGGAGGTCAGATGTCAGAATGATTCCCAACACTGAAAATCAGGTTTCTCCAAACGTTCCTGACATCCAATGAAAAATCCAGCTCTTTTCCACCACTGGGACTTTGAACAGGTTGAAATGCAGTGAAACTGGTCTTCAATTACCAAATAAAATCATGAATTATTCAAATAAAAAAGTTCTAGATAAAGAAAAGTTTTTACTCTTCGTTTCTTTTGTGGGACTATCTGGTAGGAAAAGAGCCTCTCTTAGAATACTCCGAGGAGGGAAAAGATCACAGCATTAAACCAGACAGGAAGGAAAGAACACAGTTCAGAGATGTTTTGCCCAAAAGCCATCAGAGTGAAACCACAAAGCATGACTCCATCCAGACAAAGTGCGTGTGAATGGCTTCAGGTCATGCTTCCTGGGGAGCATTCAAAGGCCACATTCGCTTCCATCCATTTCTACTCTGCGTTCAGTCAAACAGGTGAGTGCTGGGAGGGGAAGGGTCGTATCCGGGGCCTCCAGAGGAGAGAGTCTGTCGGCCCGGATGGTCGTATTTACCTGCTCCTGATCTAGGCATTAATTTTGTCTTGGGGGACGCCGGTTGTTACGGCCGGAAGAGTTTGGTTCACTTGGCTGCGTGAAAGAAGCACATGGAGGTGGACATGCTGAGATCAGGAAGGGCCCAGACTGGGACATGGTGGACAGAGAGTTACCTTTCTACCACTACAGGGGGCAGTTAGTGAGGCGGTGGGGTGCTAGGAACTATGGCAGAGAGGTGAAATCAGCTATTCTGCCAGTTTAATAATAAATACAGAAGATCAGGGTGAAGATGAACATCACAGCGTTTTAAATATTTCTGTTAGTGTAGCAAGAAGGAATAATAGCGATGCTTTCATGCTGCTCTATATTAGCTTACAGAACAATTCATTTACTCACATGCTAAAGAAAATACACAACTTTAAACAAAATATTTCTGCTATTGCATGTGTGTTCAGTTCCTACCTGTAGGTGGCGCCGTTGAGCTCAGGGTGAACACCTGGTTGGTCCAAGACCGCCCACGGTGCCGTGGTGACAAAGAACTCCTTGTTGACGCAGTTTCTTAGGCTGTCAGGGATACGTCCTGTCAAATGAGGCCAACACACAGCAGTTTAAAGAGCGGCGGAGCTCACCAGCTTCTGTCACGCTGTAAAAGGCCGCAACTTCATACAGGACATGAGCAACCAGAAGCTGCTCAGGTGTTAATGAGTTCAGACTGACAATCATACCAGGTTTGGATATGCAAATGCAAATTAAGATCATCCACAATGTGGATGGTTTGTGAGAGGCCAGCCCCCGGGCTCCGCTCCGCTCGGTGGTCGGGAAGCTAACGATGACATCTATTAAGATGCCCAGATTTAATAAAGGCTGCTCAGTGCCTATTGAAGTGGAAATGTGACATCTGGGAAAGAAAGCTGTGCAACAGGTCAAATAACAGGCTGAGTGTGTGTGTGTGAGCAGGAAAGAAGGATCTCATGTCGGAGGACGAATTGTAAATGTGCTAATGCGGCTGTGTACCGGTGATGGCTCTTCGGATCTCGGTGGCAGCCGCCTCCCTCATCTCCAGAGAGGCCTGCTCGCTGTACCAAGCTGTGTGCGGTGTGCAGATCAGGTTAGGAGCGTCTTTGAGCGGGCCCTGAGCAAAACTACAACACACAAAAACACACAGAGAAATGAACAGACCGGATGTTTTTCAAATGAGCTTCCGTAGTTACAGTGAGGTCAGATCAGAACTGAGAAGGTGAATTTGGAAAATATGGCAGATATTATTATTACTGAAGTAATCGGGGCAGATTCTGTTATTCACAAATGCTGAAATTTTCCTTGCTAAACTTTCTTTCTCCAAAATTCCTCCTTCTCATATGACTAAAAAGCAGATCAGGTCCAGCTCCCCCTCTTCCTCCATCCTGGCATCAGCACACACATTTGTGTGTTTATATGTTTGTAATTAGCTTAGCAGCACCCTAATCCCTGCTGTGCTGCGAGGGGGACTGAAGTTGTGAAACAGTCGGCAGTCAGCGGGGCGGGTCAGGGTTATTTTTCAGTCGTTTCAGTCTTCTCAAGCAGCCAGTCGGCCGTGCGGTTGACCAACCAACCGACCGCCACAGCAGATGTGTGAACGACACATCAACACCAGTCCCCTCTGAGATGGGAACGTGGTTCTTTCCTGATAGCAGGAAAATTCATGGCTCAGTCATCTGGATCATTTAAGTTCTATTGCTTCATTAAAAAAAAAAATTCTACAAATGGAGCTAAATTCTGATAATTTATCACATCACTTTTGTAGACAATCATTTCTTTTATATATATATATGTTTTGTATTTTTGTTGTTGTTGAAACAGGTTTCTAATGTAGCAAAGATTATTTTTGACATTTTAGCTGCAGGTCTGAAATGGCTTGTCTGAAAAAGCAAACCTTTTTTTGTGTTGTGATTGAGGTGAATTTTGGGATTTGATGCCTACAGAAGAACAGATTGGTTCTCAGCTCACTCAACGCCAACAGCTCCAACTGTATTTGGGAATAAAGGGAGCTCTTCAATTCCTGAATTTCAAGATCTGCGGAGCCTGAAGGAGCCTCTGAGCAGAGTCTGAGCTGTCTTTAACTTGTCATACGTCTGCAGTAGTTTCTGCCTGCCGGTCTTCTATTTGTCACTTTCTTTTCCTTCCTGCACATTTTTCAGTTTCCTCGCTTCTATCTGTCTGTGTTAGTGAAGCTCTGCAGCATCTGTCCTGGCTTAGGAAGAATTTTTTGTGTGTGTAGACTTACGTGAAGGGCTCCGTCTCATGGACGTCCAAGGCAGCTCCACGTATCCTGCCCTCCTTCAACGCCTGGGCCAAGGCCTTCTCATCCACCAGACCTCCCCGTGCAGTATTGACCAGGAACGCACCCTGACGCATCTGTGGCGTACGGGACACACAAACACAAACACATCAGCACAGGAGAACACAGATATTGCCTCTGACTTACAAATGAAAGAGCAGATGTGCGTGTATTTGTACATCTGTCAGGAAGGCAATCACATTAATCTGTCTGATTGAAAGCCAAATGTCCATCAGGATTGAGTATCTGCTATTCTGTGTCTTAGAACATATTCCAGAAATTGAGAGGACACCTCAAAGATCTAGACGACAGGCAGCACCTGGGAGAAATACTGTCAGATGTGGGATAGAGAAGAGTCTTTATCCAAAACCAAGAGATGAAAAGAAAGGATGAGGGATGAGCTGAAAGATGAAGCAGTGCCACCACCCCTAGCTGCTTGTGTGGGGAAGGGAAAAAAAAAGGCACAACAAAAAGTGTAAGAGGGGGGAAGAAAAAAAAAAATCAAATGAATATGCTCAGAAGAAAGTAATCCCTTAATCTTGACAAAAGCTAAAATCCAGGGGCATGAAAAGCCTTTACGCTGGCAGGCAGTCTTTTATTAGGCCTTGGTGGTTTTGACACACACAGAAACACACAAACACGCACACCCATGTCTCCACTTTAGAAGCTGAAAGCGACTGCCAAGATTTTTTGGTGAGAAAAGAGAGGAAAAGTGTTCTTTCATTGCAGCACTTAAGAGGCAGCTGAGAATCTTAAGCTTCGGAAAAAGACACAGAGTTAACTAGGTTAGGCTATCACCCGACACCCACTTCTCCCCACACACTGGAAACTCACAAACTTCAGAGAGACAAGACAGACCTTCTAAAAAAAATAAATAAAAATAAAACACCAGTGAGAGGCAGCACAAGGCGCTGTGGGCAGGAGGCTTGTGCAGTTCCTCAGTGTCCCTGCAGGTGTCACCTGAGGCAGCGCCTGTGAGTGCGTTTATTGAGTCAGAGAACAGCACTTTCCCCTCACTGTGCTCTCAGCTCCCTGCTGTGCAGCCTAGTCGATATATTTGCTGTAGCCGTGGGCTGGCGCTAATTGCATTTGACAGAGCAAAGGAATGAATTTGTGTCCAGCTTTGGTGGAGCTTAAGATAAAGAGCAGGGAATGTGCAGGCAGGAAAGCTGCTGCTGTTTCCGCTCTTCTTCCACCGACTATAATGCTCTTTAGGACGGCCTCCAGGCTGACAGAGTAATAATACACCAGCAGCTCTGCTTGTCTTCCTTCTAGATAGCACTGCATTAAGTCCAGGTCAGGTCGCAGCTGTTCAATGGGATGTTCAGCTCTGCCTGGATGACACGTCTGTGTGTGTGTGTGTGTGTGTTTTACTAATGTTACCTGTTTGATGGTGAAGTCGTTGATGAGGTGGTGGTTGTGTTCGTTCAGGTTGCAGTGCAGGGAGACGCAGTCGCTCTGGTAGAGCAGGTCCTGCAGGGTGTAGACGCGCTGGACGCCCAGCGAGCGCTCCAGGCCGTCCTGCAGGTAGGGGTCGTAGAAGATGACGTTGAAGCCGAAAACCTTGGCCCGCACCGCCACAGCCTGGCCCGAACGACCTGAGCACACAAACACAGACAGACAGTCTTACATTCCTGGAGTGAGCACACTCCAACTTGTGCCACAAATGGCATCTCCTCTGATTAAAACCAGTGAAATGGCCTTCTGATACCAATGTGTTTCATCTGGAGTGCAGGAATTTAAAAGGGTGGTTGGCTTAGTGCCAATACGTCTGCAGAAAGTGACACCGCACAGACCAGCTTGTTCAAAACTCTTAAAATGATGCGTCAAGATGAGCAACTAACCTCATGCCCATTGAATAAACAGCAGTCATATCACAAAAGAGCAAAATAAGAAACATCGAGCGATCATTTAGCATCCTTCAGAGCCTTTCAGGGGAAGAGAACAATAAGTTGAGGCTGCGAGACGCTCCGTCTCTCACAGCCATTTGTTGTGTAGGCAGTGGGCATCCACTCCAGCGTGGATGCTACCGGCTCTCACTCCACAGCAGCACAGAGCCAGAGAGTTATGGAGAGTTGGATGTTGTTGCTGGTGAAAAGGATCGATAAGGCCCTTTACACTCTCAAGGTCCTTTCTTTGTGATGAAGCATTATGTCTTGCTCTAAGGCTCCAGAGCCGAAGAGGATCCCCATCTATTTTTTTTCCTCCTCCTTTAATCTCAGCCAATAAAGAGACAGCAGCATAAAAACTCAGTCTCAACAGCCTTGTAATATGAAAGCGGCTGCTCAGACGGGGTCCTTTTCATGGTGTTCGCTGATCACAGCTGTAATTTTAGATGATTGTTATTAGTAATTCATTTGTCCGCGATGTTTTGATTAGTGGAAACCTGCCTTCCTGAAGTGACTTGTCTTTTTTTTTGGTGCAGCAGCAGCAGAGGAAGGAGCATTTCCAGTCAGTTTGAAACACGCCGGGTTGTCATGCAGCTGCAGTCTGATATACTGAGACTGCTGGGCTTGTGGATGGTTGTGGGTCAGGGGAAATTGGCACGTCAGCTTCTTCTCCAACGATTTTCTGCCTGTGTGATTGTCGGAAAATTGCTGCAGAGTTGTGTTTTTAGCGGGAAAATGTACCGTTTTGATTTTTTTTTTTTTTTTTCCACAATTAAATCTGCTTACAGTTGATATTTCTGCATCAGTAAAAATATCTGAAAGTTCTCTTTTACTCTGGCTACACTACAAACAATTTGAAAACTGTCGGTGCTTTTGTATGGATTTTTCCTTTAACATGGCGACACCCAGAAACTCTTTGTATTTCTAAGCCTCTCTCCTTCCCACACTAATCAATGCCGCTGACGATGACGATATACTGTAACCAGGAGGTTTGATCTGCGACAACCTGGGGCCAACACGGGGGAAAGAATGAGCACGAATATTTGGGGATGCTTTTGTGAAAGAGCCTGTTTTAATGTGCAGGCTGCATTTTTCCAGAACAGCTGCAATGATGCACCTGTTTACAGCCTGAATAATTATCTAACTATGAGAGCTGAATAATTTAGTTTTAATTAATATCATGTTGTTAATTAAGATATTTTTTATATTTATGTGCACATATTGCAAAAATGTCCTAGAAAACAACAAAAAAATCCACTAAAGCTTAATACAACTGATCATTATTAATTAACTAAAGCTGCAGATTCTGTTCTTACTCATTTTTATTTTATTACTTGCTGCTAAAGCAATTATCGAGTCAAGTTTCTGTAACTTTTGAGTGTTGTCAGCCTTTTGATCTGTCTTTCCATTACTGTCCATATACAGATTATAGAGGTCTGAGCGTGGAACTCAAAGTGCTCCTGAGTCTCTTGCTGCCACAGAGGCAGAGAGCTTTTCAGCCTGTGCATTTGAAGCCTGACTGTGCAGAGTCCTACAAACAAACACCACAAGGCCTTTGCTGTCCCCAGCCTCCCGCTTACAATGGACATTGTTTTGGAGATGGCTTGAGCCAGAAGGACCTGGAGAGCAGGCTGGAGTTGGGAGGATGGGGTAGGAAAGAGAGATTGGTGGGGGCATTTTATTTGCCAGGACCTGCTGTTTGGGCACAGTAAGTCCAGGCAGCTGTCTGGGACTTGTATGGATGGGGGAGGTTGTGTTTGTGTGTGTGTCTGCGTGTGTTGGGGGGGAAAGAGTATGTGGACACAGAGATAAGGTGGCACTCTGGAAAGGATTTTGAGAAGACAGAGTATCTGTCAGCCCAGTGATGTTGAGACAGGGCAACATGACGCACAAACGCATACAATCAGCTGTAAAACAGGTGCTGAGGGGGAAACAAATACACACAAAAACACACACACACAAACAGGCAGAATCCAGTCTCGCATGAAGAGCCTGATTATGGCAAGGCAAGATGTCGGGGGACCACAGTGACAGAGTCGAAAACAGAAGAAGAGAGAAAACTGCAGATATAATGGCGAGCATTAGAGCGGTGGGATGAGCGAACAGTGTGGCAGAGAAAAGGAAGTCAGCCCGGAGGGAGGTGAAACAGACAACCTTGAGATAATCAGTGGGACGGGCAGAGGGAGAAAAATAACCTTATCAGGGCAGAAAAACAGAAAGCTCGCTGAGCAGGGAGAGGATATGAAAACACAGGAGGAAAGGCAGCAGAGAAAATAGTTAAAATAAGCGCTTATAAAGCTGGAGAAAAAAAGAAGAAAGCAAACAGGAGTAAAACGGCTGAATAACTTATTCACCGAAACCAATGAGGCCGAGGGTTTCGCCACGGATGCGGGCAGCGCCGGATGCCACCTCACGGATCTGCTCCACACTCTGGACTCGCGTGCCCTCCCGGAGAGCCTGGTACAGCCAGGTGTTTCGCCGGTAAAGGTTAAGGATGTGGCAAAGGGTGGAGTCCGCCGTCTCCTCTACAGCTGCCGAGGGAATGTTACAGACTGCGATTCCTACAAGACAGAGGGCAGAGGAATGAAAAGGAATCTGAATCATCGCTTAAATAAACAAATAAATAAATCACTATATATATTAATATCATTCAAATCTTTTTTTTTGTGCTGTTTAATTACAAAATGATTATTTAAAGATACTGAGGCTTTTGACTGATAAGTTGGTTGAACTTTGAGCTCCTCTACTGAGCACATCGGGTCAGGTCATAGATATTTATTCAGCATTGAGATAAGAGTAAATTAAGGACAGGAAGAGATTGGAAATGTCAGTAATTTTACAAATTTAAAGAGTGCAAACACTGTTAGCCTAAAATCAGTAATCTGGGTGACAGAATTTTGTAACGCAATAACAAGATATGATCATATCATAATGTGACTCCACTAAAAGTCAAGATAAGATATATTCCATAATTGCAGAGCTCTATTTTATCTACACATATGTGAGCATGCATAATATAGCAGGTTTTTGACCGTTTCTATCAAAATGCTAATAATCCAGAGAGTTTGAACCCTCTGACCCTGTGGTATTACCTCCTCTGTCCTCCACTACAAACAGGTTTTTTTTTTACTTTATTCTTTTGTTGTTGTTATTATTTTTATCCTGACACTCAGACACTTCTGCCTGCCCTCGCTCTCCTCTAATGTCCTCACCCCTTCTGTATCTCAGAGTAACAGCACAGCTGTCTCTGGACAGCAAAAAATAGCCAGAGCCTGCTCAATCAATGGCCCCTTTTCTTCTCCCGGAGAACAGCCGTCATATCAGTGCTGCCTTCTCCAGGCACGATAGCTTTTGACTCCTGCGTTGCGAGGAAGAACGCCTTTGGTGAGTGGGTGGCAGTTAGACACAGTATCTCATATTGGCAGGGAAATGGCAGCTTTGTCAACTGTAAGGGCTGTTTGAGCCACCAGCCAGCTGATATAAGTAAGGGTGGGGGTTCAGAGCGAGGACTAACCCCCCCAACTCTCTCCACGTCTCTGTCTTTCGTTCGCTTTCTTTTTTCCTAGAACATTTGGACTCACAGTGGGATGTCCGCCATTCATCTCGCTCTTTAATTCAGCCTTTGATAGTTCTCAGAATCCGCACAGTCAAGAAACGAAGAAACAGTAAAAACGTCCAAAGCAGATCTGCTTTCAGCAAAACCCACAGTCTGCTGTCTGATCCTGTTTGACCTCTAAAACATAGTTCCATCTTCAGCCAATCACTACAGTTTTGTGGAACACCACATTACAGCAGCGTGATGAATCATCCCCTGAAGAGTCACCTAAATCTGATTACTAGCGCTGAAGGTATCATACATAATTAACAGATAAACAAGTGTTGAAAACATGCGAATAAGCAGGACTGAATCACACTGCTCCCCATTAACTAATTAATACAACACAGGATAACGTGAACTTCAAAGCACGAAACACAAATCTTCCAACTATAAAGCTCATTAAACAGAGCTTGGCGGTGCAGTTTATCCATATGCGACTCGCAAACATACACTTGGACTCCGTTCTCTGTTTGGGTTTGTTTTAGCAGCAACTGCTCGGAGAGTTCGTACCCAGCTCTCCAGCAGCCTTGATGTCAATGTTGTCGTAGCCGCTGCCGATGCGGATGATGATGCGCAGAGCTTTGAACTTTTCCAGGTCCTCTCTGGTCAGGGTGATGGTGTGGTACATCATGGCTCCCACGGCCTCATTGAGCACCTGCAGACACACACACTCATACGATTTAATGTGAGAGGTGAATGAAAGGCACGTCTTCCCATTCGCGTCGTTAGCAGTATTTCATTCACCAGTCACTCTTTTGTGTCCATTCATTCATGCGGACAACAGAACATGGCTGTTAGTCCATTTGTGTTCATGAGATCCCATGACAATCACAAGATCACATTCCTTCAGGAGGAGCCATGAAAACCACATGTCATGGCCTGACTTTGGTCACTTAAGAAAAAATCTTTAAGTGCAGACATCACATGGCCACCAGAAGCACTGACACACTGTCCGTTTACAGACAGACCTGGGCTGGAAGTGGAAACAAGTCATTATATTGTCTCGACGGGGCCGCGGTTCTGCACCATCATCACAATTGCACTCAGAGCCTGAGGGCGTTTATAGACAAAAGATCCGGGCCATTGACTGCACAGAGGTTGGGACGGCTGCTTGATTGCAAGATAAACCTTAAGATATGACAAAATGTGGGTCAACCACATTTTGTCATATATTTAGCTGAACCGAATTACCTTTTGACCCATTTATATCTGAAATTAAATCTATGTTCAGCAACAAAAACAAAAAAGCAGGCAAAAGAAAATAATTGAAGCCAGAAATATCAGCCATTATATACCCCCAGAATTTCTGCTTTGTAGTTTGTGGTCCTTATTTCTGTTTTTCTCTACTGAAATGTTCACATTGTTCACAAACAGCTTTGTTTGGAAACCCCACATTTTGTTTTTTGAGAGTTGATTCTTACTTGATTTAAGGGCCTCTGAGCAGAGGGTGTCATGTTGTTAGTTGAGAGTGTGCAGTGTATTAGTTTTGGAGTTGTATAGCAACTACAAGTTGGCAAGAAGAAAATATAAAAGTGTCTCTCCAAGCCAAACGTGTAATTTCAGTACTTCCTCACTATTATCACCAACTCTCACACGATAAACAGCAAATAATTCAGCTTTAAACTGAACCAGTAAGTTCAGGACGTGGACAAGACTGCTTCATTCATTTTAAACCAAGTAATCCAGATAGATGTGTACCACAATTGAAAGCACTTTAAGTAACCATGTGGTGGCGCTGTTGAATTTGAAGCGGTACAAATTGAAATCAGTTATTCCCTGACCAAATTGGCTCAGAAATTTAAATGAATCCAATTTAGAAATTACTGAGACTTCCTGCTAATAAACAATGAAACAAATCTGTCTTGGTGTAAAAAAAAAAAAAAAAATACTCAAACAGGAGCAAAACGATTGCCTCAGACTTAAAAACAACAAAATCCCCTTCTATATTTAATGGGTCCCTCGCTGTGAGACGCTGATGATTTGCCACTTGACACGTACAAGGTGACCTGGACTGTGATTCAGTCTGATGTGGATCTAAACTACTGCCTCGCGACACCAGCCACAGCCCCCGTCAGTGCCGAAATAACAGCTCTGCATTCACCCCCAGCCAAACTGAATTAGCTTTCCTGTGATTAGCAGATTAGCTCTGAATTTCCATATTGCTTTTATTGGAGCTGAGTCCCAGCCAGGCCTTCCAGATACTAGTTCAAGGTTAAAGTGCTACTTACACACATCCAGCCAAAAAGCACACACACAATTTTCCCCTCTGGACTAAGCCTGGAGGTCTAGGGTTGATTTTGAGCTTGTGAAGGAGTCTTTAAGTGAGCACTGTGAAGTTATCTATTTTAAATTTACTTTATTTTAGGGGAAATGGACTCTGAATGCAGTTTATTTTAATGGAGACCTAATCTATATCCTGCTCTCCACTGTAACCAAAGCCTTATTGCTTGTAACATCTATCATTTCTGATGATATTTCTTCTCTTCCCAGGGCAGCAAGTCCTCCCATTTTGGCCAGGGTGAGTGTGAAAGAGAGAGAGAGAGAGAGAGTTTTCTGACAAAGAAGTTTGGATTTGGTGATCCGTGGCTGTACACGGTATTTGTGCTGGACTCTGACTTACTGATTTTATTGCTATGAAATCATCCCACTAGTGAGCAGTGTGGATGTGCTGTTGAGAGTAGATCTTCTCCACCTGGCAGCGGATCTGCTGTTCAAGATGCTGCTTTTGAATCATTATTTAACGTGTAGCCCCTCTTAAAGGGACATGATTGCAACACTAGACAATGAAGAAGAAGCATTTCACACTGCAGTGTAACATTGCACAATAGCATTGATTTGGTTCTAAAGAGAATGATATGAAGCTTTACTGATTACACCATACTTTAAAAGGCAAAGCAGAGGCTATGAATGGGTGAAGATAACATCACACACACACACACACACACACACACACACACACACACACATATATATGAATAGTGAATATATACTAGAGTAGCGACATTTCAGGAAGAAAATTTTGGTGGCTGTCTTGCCGAGAAAAATCAAATAGGAAAATATTGAAAAAGTCATTGGTGCACAGACGATTAAATGACTAATTTCTAAGAATAATTCAATAAAACGGAATAATTGTTAAAAATGCCCAAAATTTGCTGGTACAAGTTTTTTAAATGTGAGGATTTGCTGCCATGCTCGATATCATGGTAAATCGCCCCTGGGTTTATGTTAGCAGGTTGGATAAAACAAGTTATTTAACTGCTTTGATTATTTTATGGAATTGAACAACAGAAATACAGGTGGATCATGAACTCACTTAAATGATTAGTCATTAGTCGCAGCCTTAAGCTGGATATCACTATTGGATGAACAGAGTCAGGCAGTGTACAGTGTGCTGAGAAATATTGACACTGTGCCATGTGGGCCATCATCCAACTCTTACAAGCCACATGTGACCATGAGGTAGGACAACTGTGAGAAAGACGAGCGATCATTGACCTTGGATGATGATGTTGGAGCGCAGGTGCTGTGTAGGATTTGCTCTCACTGAAGTGCTATTGTAAGTCGAGCTTGATCAGTATTCATCTGTGTGTTTCATCACGGCCTTATCACCCGGGAAATAAAGGGCTTAGCGGGTGGAAGACCTGACAACCTCGGGCTACTTTCATATTCCACCCTTGACCGGCCTTTCCCATGAGTTCCTGTATTGTCTGGTGCGGATAGAGGGGAGTGTGGCAGCTGGCATCTACCCCGACAACATCATACTGAACTCCTGGAGTCATCAGCACTGCATCGCCGCATCCAGAAAGAAGAGATTGGACATTTTCAATCTACACAGACCCTCTGGGTATCTAGGCTGCGAGTTATTACTGTGAACTGCTGAATATGCTGGCGAGGTGAACATTACAATCATGTTTTTCCTGATAAGGCAGTGTTAAAACAAACAAAGAGCTAGCCGCTCCCCCTTTCTCCTCACCGCACAAGGTCTTTGATTGAATTGATCTCTATGCAAATGCTTTGTTTTTAATATGTCCCATTTTCATAAAAACAGCGAGAAGAAAGATGTAGCGGCTCTCACTCCATCTGCAGATGGAGAGATAGCACTTTGGTGATACCCATCTCTGTGGCCATATATTGTTTTGCAGCCAAGGCGCTGCATAAAAAGCAATAAAGAGGCTCTACAAGCCAATGTAATTACACTGCATCCCCGCCATACAAGACTCTCTATTAGAACAATGTTGCTGATATAGGCACTGCACTTTGTGCCACTATGTGACATTAAATCATAATGAAGTCACTATATTTTAACTGGCAAGTGCATATGGGGCCAATATAACGCTCTTCACATATCAGAGCTATGATGGGAAAAGAAAGGGGCAGACAGGAGTGAGTGGCAGGCTTCATTTCTCTCCATCAACTCTTTGAAGCGTAATGGAGGGCAATAACGTGTGGTACGTTTGTGTGCTCGTGTGGTTTTTACCTTCTCGTGTATCTCCTGCGTGGACTGGGCATCACAGAAAGCAACTGTCGCCAAGTCTTTCAGGATGGGCATCTCCACAGTGCAGTCGCGCCCGTCCAACAGCGCCACTAGGGGGCGCGGGTGCATTGGCCCATTCATGATTTGGGGCCGAATACCTGGAGACAGACGGAGAAGGAAAGAAAGTTTAGATTAGAGATGAGAATTTTTATTTCATGATTGCAGTGACAGTTTTCCCTCCACCCACCAAAAAAAAAAACAACAAACAAAAAACTTGGGATGGGAACGTGGGATGACCATTTAAGCTTTTCCCCTTAGATCCATTAAAAAAATTCAACCAATCTCTGTTCTGTTTGCATAAAAACCTTTTGATTAGCTCTGATGTGTGTCTGTGTGCACATGCTCTGATTAGGATATGGGAGGAAACAGGGCTTCTCCAAACTAACAAGCATTACTCAATAAATCAATGAGCCTACTCAAGACTAGATTAGACCACAGGCTCTCTTATTGGGTTCCTCTCCATGTCACAGCTCACATCTCATAAAGAAACCCTCAAATACACAGACATAAAAAATTCAAGTGTATAAGAATAAATTACATACTTGTGGAGGTTTTACACACACATACATTCCTTCATACTAAGAGGAATATATTCCCTTGTGTGAATGAACACGTGCACACTTTGGTTGTTCTCATTTCTCAGTTCAAAGGAGAGAATCCTAGATTCGCTTTAACGTGAATAGAAGGAGCAGCTGTGGAAAGGATAAGAATTAAAAAAAAAAAAGCTACACCTTTAAAATCGAGTTTCACTACCGCCCTACCTCAATAGAGCCGTGTATCATTGAAATGGAGAGCATTAGAGAAAACGCTACAAGCCTGAAACAAAACCACAGCCAACTCACATCTGTACTTCAGCGCACTTGACAAAGTGTATGTTGCAATTCAGGTTTTTGTCTCTACTAGAATCTCTCTCCTTCCCTCCTGCCACTTTTCTCACTTAAATTGAAGAGAGCCAAGAAGAGCCGTGCTGACCTTCTCACACATCCCACTGAAGAAGACGTGTCACCTTGAGAAGACAGACAATTACCAGCCTTGCTTCATACAATGTTAACAAGTGAGCAGCATCAATATTCATGCTGGCTTCTTTACAGAGTGCAGCTCAGAAGCCAGCCTGTGGATAGACGGACCCGTTCCCTGCTGAGTACCAGTGTCTTTATACTGCAAGGGTTGTGATCTTCACATGCAGTCACCAGCTATGCATCAGTTCAAGCTGATGAAACGGGTCAAAAGTCACTCCAGACATCAAAATTTCCTATCAATGTTTCTCTGGGCTTTCATGACATCACTTTCTTATCTGCTATTTTCTCTCTTTCCTTCGGTTTTCTGGTGAGATCCGTATCTGGATGCCGAAATGTAATTTCACCGTGTCTCAGTTATTGGCATGCAGGTGTGTGTATTTGTATGCTCTTAAAAGCGCTCCAGTAGATTAGGATGACGTCAGACTCGGGGTTCGAGATAAGGAGAAGGGAGGGGAGGGGGGGCTCATTAGAGACATGCTCGGCGGGATTACAGCAGAGGAGGCTGATTAGGGCAGATAAAGGTGAGATTAGGAGATGGGGAAAGTTGTGTGTGGCCGTTACACAGACTGAAACACACAGTGGGAAAACAAACAGGTGGGAGGGGGAGGGAGAGAGACAGCGAGACAGAGAAGAATGAAATTAAAATGTGAAACGAACGTGCATAAAAACAGACTAAACACTGCATGTTAGCCTGAAGAGCTCCCAGGAGACATATCAGAGAAGAAGAGGATGATGAAAGGAGAGAAAGAGGGAGTGAATAAACGACAGGAGATACGCAGAGAAACCCCGGCTGACAGAAAGCGAGCAGTCCAGCCGTGCAACCTCTCAGGGCAGGGGGAGGATCGGAGTGGAGGTGTCGTCTCCCCATGCCTTCTGCTTGTTGTCATGGTGATCACTTAACAGGCTTTGGCTGCCAGTTTTAATGCACTTTATTTTTGGCACCGCTGGCATCTAACGCCGAGAGTTAAGGTCAGAGGCGCAAACACACGTATTTTCCTCGCGCTCACAGTTGTAAAGGGCGGTGGAGATGTTTGCTTTCCTGACAGACAAGACAGACAGACAGACAGACAGACAGAAAGCCAACCCCCACCCTTTCCTCCTCCATCACCGACAGCCCCACCAACAACAACCATCACTGCCTCCATGCCTACTTATCACACTCTCTGTTCAAGACAGATGACATGTCGGCGGGAAGGGTGAGTCAGAGCAACTTGGCTGTCTGTGCCACATCTGCAACTGACAGCTCATTGAATATTAATGGAGGCAGCTGGTAAAGACTGGGCGGCAACTGTCGAGATCATAACGGCAAACTGCTGAGGTCCTCACCCAATTATGGCTAGACAGCGTCTGAGACGGTGTGCACATGCGTACAGTTGAATTAACTGAACAACAGAAAAATTAACAAATCTTATAGCATATTGATTTCTCAATAAATCACAACTCAAACAAAAATACAGCTTCTTAAATATGTGGATTAGCTCTTATATGTTATTGTTGTTGTCAATTGAACATCTTTGGTTTTTGGACTTTTTATCAAAGCAGAAGAGTGTGCTCACCTTGAGCCCTGGGTTGGCAGTACACAGAAAAATGATTTACGAAAATAATCCTAACATCAGATCCATAATACATAAAGAGTTCATATGTGGGTTTAGATTTGGTGACGCTGCAGCTCAGGATTTAAAAAATTTAAAGGCACATTCATTCATTCATGGCCACACAGGAGGCACGAAAAACATTGAAACAAGAGGAAGAATCTGCAGTTATAAACCAGTTGTTTAGTTGTTGACTGTTTATAACAAGCAGTCCAGCATTATTTCCTGACGAAGCCTAAGATTCAGTTTTCTTTTATCTGTTTTCATCGACCTGCTCTTGAAAAGAAAATATTTGTCTCTTTGGAAATTTAGCTCAATGTTCTGACTTTACTGGCAACTTTCTGACTAATGCTGCCATTTTGCGCTGGGGAGCTGATGAGTGGTACTCACACTCAATCATACATGTGTTAGAAAACCAAGAGAAAAAGCTAAGCAGAGCGCTCAGGGCTGCTAGGCTGTGATTGATTCCAGCGCTACAAGCTGCTGCTTTCACATCACAGTCATTCAGCTCTCGGATAAAAATCAAAAACATTGATTAAGGCTTTGCGGTTTGCGGCATGCAAGTCAGCCTCTGACTCACAGAATACAGCCAGAACACCTGTAACCTTCTCAACGCTTCGTCTAACCAGTAGTTACAAGTGTAGTTGCATACTATAGACAGCAGTGGATGTGTGGGTCAGAGAAGCTAAGGACGAGGCAGTAGGGGAGGAGGACGGCTGGCAGGCTGCATTAAACCCTCAGGCAGAAGTTAGACAGGCTGAACTCCATGAATCATCTGCTGGGTTTCTCTCCGTCTCTCTGACCTTTCAGTCCCTGACTCTCTCAATCTCCCTCTTACATTTCACCACATCGTCTGCACTGGTGTATTTTCCCAGATGTCTCCCTGTGCGATAGCATCTTCTGACAGCTCCTCCTTTCTGACGATGCCTTGCTCTGTATCTGTTTGCTCATCATGTATCTGCTTCTCCTCTCTTTATCTCTTTTTTCCACCTAAAATATTTTTTTCCCCTCATCTCGCTCTGATTCCACTGCTGTCTTTCACTAATCACCTCCCCTCCTTCCTTTGCTGTCCTATCACCTAAACTGCCTTTTCTGTCCGTTCCATCCTTGCTGTTCTTTCCTTCCAGGGAGCCGGAGTGTGTGTTTGTGAGTGTGTCTGTCCTCCCGTGTGACAGATTGATTCTCACATTGCCGATTTTGATGGAGAGGAGATGATGTATTCGGGGAGTTGAAGCAAGGAGGTGACAGGCAACACTCCTGCTGTGGTAAACAGACAGCATGTACATCAGACCAGTCTGAACCAGAACCACCTGGTCGTTTGTCAGATACTCAGTGCCACCGTATCCAGTACCCTCCGCAGCACCTTCCCTACCTTTTTGTGGTGGCTTTCCTGTGGCTTGTGTATCTATGTTAGCCTGAGATAATGTATATAAATGGATGTCTTTAAAAATTTTGCACTTTGCAATTTAGACATTCAAGATGTCGAGGAAAAAATATTTTTTCTTTGTATTAAAAATCATACCTTCATCTAAAAGTAGTAACCCAAGATTTCCAGTAATTTGCAAACTGGAAGGTCAAAAAAGTCTCTGAATCCAACGTCAAACTGAGCTAAATTTGGTTGAGCAGTAAAACAAATGTCTGACCTGTAACCATTGTTTTGACTAATTAAATCCCTACATATCAGTGTCAAGCAGGTCTTAAGTACGTTTAAATATAATAAGTCAGATGCTGTTAAAACGATAGTTAAATGTCTTTAACACTTTCACTTTTCTGCCACATCCAGCCCAGTCAACGTGAATGTGTTTTTTATCTGCACAGCAGTGGTGACAGAAATAAAGAAAATCACTCCTGACCCAGGTTGTTTTATAAGGGCTGGTGGTGTAAATAAATGAAGCACTTTTCCTCCCAGCAAATGAACAAATTAGTGTTTACTGGGGTCTGCCATTGCAGTAAACTGGTCAGCAAATTTTGGATAACGACGGTGGTTACTATCATTTTGAATTTTGCCTTTTATCTCAGTGGGTATTAACTCTTTGCTTGGTTATAATCACATGGCAAATTGTCCCACAGAGAACAGAACTGAAAGGCACACATAACCATCAAAACCAGATGCAGTGTGTTGCACTGCGTGGGAACAAGCTTTCACATCAACAGTGACACACACACTCAGCTCTGTTGTTTTAACAGTGCTCTAACATCTCATTCAGAGGCAATACACAGAAATAAAACTGGGTGTTCAGCGTGTCTGCCATGTTCTCCGGCTCCTGTATTGCACCCTGGTTTCAAGCGGCTGCTGGCCACCTGACTACAAACAGCTGGAGATTTAAACAAAGCCCTGAATCGAGCCGAAATAAGGGGAGCGCATATGTACTGCACGCACACACACACACAGTGCGTAAAATGTCAACAAAGGTGCATATCCAAGGAAAATTGGGTAGGGGGGGGGGGGTTATGCGCATGTGAGTGTTGGTTGACTGGCCATGCTAGAACGGCAGGAGGCAGAGAGCTCTTAATTTCACTCTTCCATCAATTAATCCTCCTCATTTCCTTTCCTCTCTGTTCTCGCTTCCTCTGCTGGCTGCTAAACTGTTGCCAGGCTGTGAATGTGTGCGTGTACATATATGTGTGTGTGTGTTTGATAATTTGGGATGAGTACATTTTTTTCAGGGAGGCAGCTGCTGTCGTGGGCTTACCTGCCAATGAAATAAATGCATTTAACACAGGTTCACACACACACACACACACACACACACACACACAAAACCCCCCCCAGCCCCCCCAGGAGGCCTTGTGTGTGTAATGATACACTTCTTCTCACAGAGGCCACCAACAACTAATTTTCTCTCCTGGTGATTAATATATAAATTATTATTTTCTATTGATTAATTGATGAATGTAAAATGTCACAGTGAGCTATGTCATAATAAAAGTATTGGATTATAATTTCTAAAGGAACACTCTACTTCGAATGTTCATATCTGGTTTCGAAATGAAAATGGGCCTTGAATTGTTTATCAAAAATCGATTGCTAAAATCTTTTGGAGTTCCTGGAATAAAATGGTGGTGAGCTCAGAGAGCAGCTTAAACACAGACCACTTCTTTCAATTAGAACGCACAACAGTTATCCAAAATGAGAACTGGGTCAAAATTATATTGGAAATCCAGGTCTCCAGTGAGGACTTTTTGTTTTTCCGTCAGTATTTTAATTCTAATCATTCCTGTAGACAAATACTTGTGGAGCCTGAACTCGGCCCAGGCTGGAGGCTGTGGTTCCTGAGCCAGCAACACTTAGTCAGAGTCTGGCAGCAGGACGCAGCAGAGCGGCGCACCGGGAGATGAGGCCAGAGTTTCCATTATGTGGTGAAGCGAGCCTGGAGTCTCTTCCTACCGCTGGCCTCCGCCGCTGGTGTTATGTTGCCTCCAACGTTCGCACGAGATGGGACCAGAGGGGAACAGGAAAAGGCAGCTTTGTAGTGGTCAGAAGTGAAGCAAGAGAAGAAGAAATGACAGCAGAAGTCACTTTAGCGTTAAGGGGAGAAGGCCGTCCACCAAACTACCATCATCTCCTGCCACCGGTTACCTAGCAACTCCAAGCTGCTGTTTGCAGGTGGCTCCTTCTGGACAACAAGGCCGAGTGGGTGGGGGCTGCTGTGTTTCTGCTGCCGCCTGCCAGCAGTTATGGCTGTGTGCTGTGCCACCTTGAGCGGCACTGTGAGGAAACCTGACCCAGGCAACCAGTTGAACACGCGGCGGCTGTGTGTGGGCGGAGGAACCAGACAGGGGTTATACTATAGTTCTGTGTGCAAGCTTTGGTTCTGTTTCATGTTGGCAAAAACGGCAGATTTCGCAAAGAAATGAAATTGCTACCTCTTTGGTGGAATCTGCACAACGTTCAGGTCGTGGGCTTCTCATAACAAATTTTCAGTGAATACCAATTTGTGCTGTTTGAAACGGCAAACATCGCTGGCAGTAGATTGTATCAGCTATAGCTAATTAACGATAAGTCTCGGAGTAACTTGCCCAAAGGCCAAACTAGAACTTGGCTGTTGTCTGCCTAATTTGCTCTCTGCAATTTGGCATCTGTGCTCAGCCAAGGATAATTTGCTATAGAAGCAAAAAAAAAAATAAAAAAATCCTGACATCATTCTACATTTGCAAATAAACTGATTTTGCAGATCAGCAGGCACAACAGAGGACAAGCAATCTTGCTGATGGCATATTGTCAGTATCAGTGAACTTAATTTACCAGTTAAACTCATGCACATCATATCAATATTTGAAGCATGTATGTATTTTACTTCTGATTTGGGATCTTCACTATTCCAAGCAAGAAAATCAAGTTAAGAACAGCTTTTGTTGCTTAAAATTGGATTTCATGAGCAGATTCTACAGTGGATTCATATTCAGTTAAATGCCTCGAATCTCAGCCCTAATCGCGTATAATCAGTCTTCCTGGGGTGGCACAAGTTGCAAAAAGCAAAGTGAGATCTGCATTAAAATACAAACCTATCAGGAAGGCAAAAATGAATAAACACACAACCATGGCGGGCTGCCAGGAGCTTGACTGTGGAGTAATGGAGAAGCTTGGAATAACACACAGATGTGCTGTTGGGTCAAACAGCGCAGGAGTTTGCACCTTTTTCATGTGGCACTTGAGTGCTTTAAGTTTACTGAGGCCTAATTACTCATTTAACACTTTTCTCCCTCTTAGACGCACAACCTGCCATCAACACGCAACCTTCATCTGCCAGTGACAGCGCAAGGTCACTTTGTTGGCAGCCTCCTTCGTGCCCTTCCCTCCCTTCACTTCCCCAAAAGTAGCACACAAAGGCCACTTGTCCTGCGCTGCCAGTGCCCCACCCCTGTCACCACCCGGCTGCCCGCCACACCAATCCATCCACTGCCAAGAAAATGAGCGCACGCCTGTTTTAAATGGCACCCTCTGTGTGTTTGGGCGGGCTGAGCCCACTTTCCACCATCGTACAAAAGCGGGTGTCAACAGCATCTATGGCACAACCACGCTGGCTGGCTCTCCCCTCCCCTCGCCTCACTCTCCCTCTTTTCCCGCTCTTTTATTCTTCAGCGTTGCCCCGAGCTACGGAGCGCACTCTGAGCCCAAGACCGCAGAGGAAGCGAAAACACAGAGCCAAGTGCAGCAGCGCAGGACAGGCGGACCTCGAAATGACAACACTGTTGGACTACTTGCCTACCTTACCAACCACACAGCACACCCACACACACACACACACACACTCTCTCTTCCTTCCCCTCCTCCTATCCACACTCCCCCACCCACTCCCCATCCACCTACCTCCCTCCCACCTCCCACATGCCAGACTTTATTAGACATCCAGAAAAGAAAACAGGAAACATGCTGCTTGCCTGGAAAATGTTGTCTCCACATTCTTCGGCTTAAAAGCTACGCATCGCAGCAAAGACAGAAGATGACTGAGGAAAATGGAGAGTGGGAGAAAGAAAAAAATACAAAAATACACACACAAAAAAAAAAAGAAGTGGAAAACCCTCTGTAATAATCCAAGGAGGGTATCCCCCCCCTCTGTCTTCTCCGCCTCCTCCTCTACTCCTTCAACCCCCCCTCCCCCCTCCCCTGGAGTTGCTCCTCTTGGTCTGGCCCTGTTTGGCGAGGGGAAGGGGTTTTTGCGGCGCAAGCTCTCACTAAGCCCCCGGCTGCATCATCTTCAATCCATGCCTTTGAGGGCTGGAAGAAAAGCAACATACACCCGCGGCGTCCTTATGTGCGTGCAGACAGACACACACACACACAGGCACACGCACACACACACACACACACACGCACACACACACACATACACGCACACACACAAACACACAGAGACGTGCAGGCTGGTGATCGGATGGTGGGTTGGAGAAGGCGGGGGAGATGCTTTTGTCCTTTATTTTTAATCTCCCAGGAAGAAAAGGCTGCGGTCGGGGAGCGCGATGACTGGAAACTCTCTCTGCTGCTTCCTCTGCTGTTAGCTGCGCAACATCTATTCACTGTGTCTCTCTCTCTCTCTCTCCTCTGTCTCTCTCTTATGTCTCTCGCTCTCTCTCTCTGTCTTTTAGCTCTTTTCTCCTGTCTTTGTCTTGAGATGATAATAAACCAGGAGGGGCAGAAAAAAAGATCTCACAGCATTAAAAAAAAAAAAAAAAAAAAAAAAAAAATTCTGTCTAAATCAAAAGTGCCAGCTCGAACATGCGGAGCTGAGCTCTCTGGGCTCGCACAATTTACTCCCCGGCTGCGTTCACGTCATAGGATCTGCACACACAACACACTCGAGCACATTCCCTCCTCCCTTTTTTCCCTCCTCCTCCTCCTCCTTCCCTTTTTTATGTTTTATTTCTGATCTGGACTCCACAGTGTTTTAAGAATGCCAGCCCCCATCCCCACACACACACACACACACACACAGTTCCCTTCGTTCACTCCCAACCTCACCTCTCTATGTCCCTTCTTGATTACTTACTTTCCCTCTCTGTTTTTCCAGTTTCATCTAGACCTTCACAACCCCTTAATAAACCCCCCCCTACCACCACCACCACCACCACACACACACACACACGCATGCTTAAAGAAACACTTAACAACACAACATCAACCCACCCTGGCATTTTGTGGGTAACCAGGAAGAGATTGGAATAGTGACATACGCACTCACACTCCCCTCCCTGCCTGTGAATATGAAATACACACACTGAAACACACAAGCACACACACTCTCAAAACCGGAGGAACAATGCAACATTCAGGCCACTCCAGTAATAACATTACAGCTGTGGAGTTGGCTGTTATTCGCACCATCGGGGAAGTCATCAGAGCTGAGTGTGTTAAGTTCACAGTTTGGTCCCTGGAGAGAGGGGAGCGAGCTGACAGATCGCTTAGCTGAATGACTGCGAGGACGAGCGTCTGAAAACACCCTGTTTGGAATAACAATCTAACCGGAGCCTCCTTGCAAACTCTGCAGCGTGGCCAGAGCACATGCACACACACACACGCACACACACGCACACGCACGCACACGCACGCACACGCACGCACACGCACACGCACACGCACACGCACACGCACACACACACACACACACACACACACACACACACACACACACACACAGACACACACACACACCTCACTGGCTGCATGACAAGCGCAACCAATAGACAAAAAGCCCAGTACGGTCACACGCCACAACCGATTATCACTGACAGTAAAATGGAAAGGTGGAACGGTCTCAGCAGTTTAGGCTCATGGGGCATGTGGACGTATCCAACCCAGTGTGAAGCCACTTTTCTGTTTGTTTGGGTTTGTTTTGTTTTTTTTTTTTGTGTAGTATAATTGTGTGTATCCAGTGTGTTTTAATGTGTGTGTGTTTAGGTGACTATCAGGGCTGCTGTTTCTCATAGGTAAGAGCCCAACAAGAGGAGACACGGTGTGTCAGCCAAGCCACCGACTGTAGCAATGACACATCTGAGGGAGCGTGACCATCAAAGGCAGCAGCCCCCACTTCCTCCCAGCCTTCCAGACACACACACACACACACACACACATATACACACATATAAACACACTCTTGATGGAGTGTGGGGATACGGCTGCCCCTCTGATCTTTCTCTCTTCAATAACATTAGAGGATATGCAGGAAGGTTTGGGGGGCGGGGAGGGGGGGTGGGGGGGGTTGACTGACAACAATATGTTAATATGGAACGTGGCAGATCACAGCTTAAAAGACAGAACCATTCTGTGGGGGATATTTTAAGAAGAGGAGGAGAGGCGAGCATATCAAAGCACACCGCAGATTTTCTGAATGGCCACCGATGGCTGCTAGCTCCACAGGTCATGGGGTCAAATAGTATTGTGCTCCCAACATAGTAGTTAAAGATAATATCTGACAACCTGACTGCAGCTGCTGCGTTCACAGGCATCACTTCCTCCAGGATCTCAGAGGTTTTTGGTGATCAATTAAAACTTTTTACCATTTTCTTATTATTTGTTTATTATTCCAGGAAAAATAACGGATTAGTAAAGTGTTTAACCAAAAGATGACTTTCAGCAAACAGTTTGGCACAGGAAACTTATGACATGGGTATGTCGGGGGTGCAATGAACAGCCTGAAGGCAGCTGCTGCCTCACAACAAAATCCCTCTAAATGTATTTAAGAAACTACAAAACTCTTAAACTGGTTTGCAAATTCCTTGGTGGACCGTTTTGTGTTCCCTGAAGATCTGCTCCCGATCACTCTCGCAGGTGCCGTGGCCAGCATTCAGAAGCTGATGACTCTAGGGATCTCAAAGGTAGCTGGACAGCGGGGAAAAGCCTGTTGCGATAAACCTTCTATATGACTCCAGCCGTCGATGTGCATGTTGCATGTTGCAGGGTTGGGGGGGTGGAAGGGTGTGGGGGGGGTAAACACTAATGAAAGCAGATCAGCACAGCAGGTCCTCACGCCCTCCACCCACACCAACACACACTTCTTTCAGATTTAGAGCAGCCAGGCTTGGATCTAAACCAGTACTGAAAGCTACATCTGTTTGCAACCACGCCTTCGACTGCGAGCATTTGTGACTGCGCACACGCAACACAACATTCTGATCTACAAACCAGTGTGCCAGTCAAACAAAACTCGATTAAGGTTCATGAACATGACAGCATCTGACATGAATAAATTTGATAACTGTGTTCGTGGACATAGCCAGCAGCCATAGTGGTAGTCTTCTTTTTTTGATGCATAAAAATTCATTTTTTATTTCATATTCAGAGTTGAAGATTTGATAGTCTACACTTCCATCTCCCTACTGCTGCTTGCTGAATTCCTTAAGCCCTGACCTTTAGCACAGTGAGACATCACGAGCAGTGGTCACGCTCTAGGAGACCGGACAAATGGTCCGAGCCGCCTTACAGTCCATGTACATTTACTGCTGAGAGGGAGCCCTCTTCTTTAACCAGCCTAATTATACTGTAAGCGCCCTTTTCCTGTAAACACTGGAACTTGGCTGCTGGATGCAGAGGCCTGTTAAATCCCCCTAAAGCACTTAAAGGGATTTTTAGAAAGCAAGTGTTGGATCGAGCCAGCCTGCCGCCTAGAGACGAGCTTTCAGCTTGACCACATTGTGACCAGAGGTTCACAGGTCTGTTTCAGATGCTGGACTCAGGTCAGCAAAGGGTTGAGCACAGGAGCAGCTGCACTCCAAGAGAAATCCCATTAGCTTTTTGGAGTTTTATTGTTCTTGCTTTCAATTTAGGGGATTTTTTTTCCCACTATTCTGGAGACCGGCTTACTTCTGCTCACTTCTTGCACAACTAATGTTTAGAGTTTTTGTAGTTTCAACCTGGTGTCAAGTGTTTATTTTATGCTAATGAGCCACTTCACTCAAATTAAGGATTTTATCTCGTAGAGTCTAAATAGAGGTAGTAGAGGTTTGTTCAAGTTTGAACAGATTTATTTGTAACTCACTTTTACTGAAGAAGTGTGTATTGTGTGCAGGTGTGGGCCAAAGGAGCTTGGACTTTTTCCACCTGTGTTGAGCCAAATTCGATTCTTGTTCATATTTCCCTTACGTACAGTCCATTTTAGGCAGATCTAAACACACCGAGTGTGCCTCACAAAACCGCACAGACTCCTGGAAGTGGTCTTGATCCACTTACAAATAAACTGCAGAGTGGTTACCGTGTGGTGGGAATATGATCTGACCTCAGTCTGAGGTATATTCTACAAGTCTGAGCTAAACAACTGGCCTTACAGTCTTTTTTTGCAATGAATAGTCAGGTATGAATGAGCACAATCAGGAGCTGTGAGCAGCTCAAGGTCCTACAGGAACTACTGACAAGGATTCATTCTCCACCCTTATGGAGTGAGCAAAACAGGTTGGAAAATGCCCTGAGATGATAACTGCTAACATTATCTTGCAGACAACTATCTCTACAGCCACAGCACACTCAAAGCACCACACACTGGGAATAAATAAGATAATATAATCGTTGCCAAAGGTCATGTTTTTTGGCTCAACAACTTAGTTGAAACATCTGAGGGAATAAGCTGTGAGAACATCCAACCAACATAAGAGGAGACAGGAGAGTCAGTGCTCTTAGCGTGACAGTCTCAATATACACCCTCCTGGTTTATCCCTTTGCTCGACAAAACATTTGTATTTTTATTTATTTATTAATTTTTTTGTCCTTTGTGCTCAGTGACACTTCTTTCTGGGATTGGGGTGAGATGTAAAATGGGTGATCTGCAATCCACTGAACATTCTTGGTGTGACATGAAGCGGAGAATGGGAGAGCAGTAGTAGTGTAGTTTTTGATGACGCAAGTCTTATTTTTCTCCACAGTGAATATTTATTTAGGAGGTCCAGTTTTATCCACTGAGAGGCACCTGCCGAGCCAGCAGCCAGAGTAAATAACCCCCCCCTCCAGGCATATATGCACACACACACACACACACAGATACACACAATAGCCCCCCCCCCCCCACCCCCTCAGCAGCAGCCCAGATAACAACCCTGAGTCAACACTGCCTCTCTGCTTTTGTTTCCTCTGCCTCCCCTCCTACGTTCCAATCCCTGCAGAACCACAAGGACCAGGCCTGAAAAGATGTAGGGATGAGGGACAAAGAGATAGTGAAAGAGAAACAGGGAGAGAGAGGGAGGTCTAAATTACAGCATGGGAATGCAAATGAGCATATTTTATTTGGGGGAGCCAAGGAGGGCAGGCAGGCTTTATTTTCCAGGCAGGAACAGCCCCTCTGAGGCCTCTGGATCAGTTGCTGCAACATGGAAGGGAAGAAAAGCGAACATTCTCACTCTGTCTTTTTACTTGGGGAGGAATAAAAAAGAAATATAACAAATACAAAATCCACAACTCTCAGAGGCTGGTGCAGTCATAAAATAAAATGATATTTTGCCGTGCTTTCACACCATCACCACCACTGCTGCCACCTCCTCCTCCTCAAACAGCAGAGACACGGTAAAGTTGCTGAAATATGGGCACAAATCATAGCCTGACCAAACACTCTGCTGCTGCTGCTGCTGCTGTCAATTCCCCCATTTTTAAAAACAGAGTGAGAAAGCAATCCCGCATGAGAGGGAAAGGGGATGAGGACGGAGGAAGTGTGGCGAGCCAGCTGCAGGTGGTCTCCAGATGTGGTGGCTCTGGGGACAGGCCACTCTGGCACCGTTAAGGACGACTCAGATCTCTCCTTCCCCTTTTCCTTCCATCGCTCCTCCTTCGCTTTCAGTGACAGGAGCCATCTGGCCTGGCAAAGAGAGTGGAGACGCAGCAGAGTCCCACCCTCCCAAGCGTGGCCCCTGCGTGCCACACAGCGGAGTGCATGAGTAAATAAAATGCACGCACACACACAGATTTCCACAGACCCACACACACACACATACATTCACAGCACAATACCTCCTGCTTTCCCCCCGAAGCTGTCACATGGCTATTAACCCATCGAAGCTGCGGCCCAGCTGTGCTCCATTACGATAAATACACCAGGGTCGCCGGGTCTTGTCAGCCAGGAGTCAGCCATCAGATACTATGAGGTGTCCACTTACAGCCTTTTAAAGCTGACTTTGTTGAAGAGTTACAGCCATTTTCATCATCAACTCCCCCCCCCCCCCCCCACCCATTTTCATCTTCTACACCCTCTGGAAAGAAACTCCCACCCACCTACTCATCCACCTCCCTTCACCATGGCAGATGATATTTCACACTTCTTCTGGAAAGCACAGACCTCTTCCGCAACTACTAACAACCTCCAAAGCCCACTGTAACTGGAGTTTGCATTTTGGTCACTCGATACGACACGTTGAACACCTGACACTTTTAAGTTACACCCACTCTATTCCTCTTCCTGTATGGCATCAGCTGATGCCATACAGGATGCACTTCACTTGAGCTGAGGTGAAGTTATCTCCAGGTAACAATATGTTCTGAAAAAGTAAAAATAAAAGAAGCTTCAAAAACTTTTTTCCTGGACAAAAAAGAAAAGACGACTTGTTCTTTTCATAGGAAAATAAAATAGCTTTCCATTCTCTCCAGGTGTCAGCCATTACAACTCTTTTGAGAATAGCTTTGGAAAAAGTTAGCCAGTTAAACCCCTGGCTGATTCCTGTCGGCTTATTGGGGCTTTGTAAAGCTTGGGAATACTCTTAAAAGGATTCCTGGGTAATTGTATATGCTGCAGTGGAAATTGGGAATTGAGGAAAATGGATGGTAATGACTGAAAGGGTACAGCATAGTAACATAATGGCCAATGAGAGGGACTCACAGTCAGGGCAGCACTTTCAAATATTATTGAATGAATAAAACACTGCATGTCCTATTAGCATGTATAACATAGCAAACATGGGAGGAGGGGTTCACCCCTTGAGCAGTTTTTATTTATTTTATTTATTCATTATCTTAGCATCTGCTCTCTGGCATAAAGGAGGCTTTTTTTTTAAGTCTCTGTCCTTTAGGGGAACAGCATTTAGCTTGCTTGTTAGACAAATAAAAACACTAATGCCAGCAAATGGTGAACAGAGAAATCTTCTAATGTGACTAAAATGTCCAAAGATGTGAAAAAAAAACAAAAAAAAACAAAACAACAACAACAATCAAGCTCAGGCGCTTGAGGGATTTTTTCCCCCCTTATCCTTGCTGCCCAATTTATATACTCTCACATGGGAGATGTTCTGAGAGTCCTTGCTGTGTTTGTTGGCTGCTGAGCTAAACGAATGGCACCCAGCAGCATTGATTTGCAGTGCGGGCCGCAGATCAAACCACAGGACAAAAGACGAGGCAGAAAGGCAATAGAGGAACACAGTGGGCCACGTGGGAAACGAACGACAACTGACCACAGGCAAGCTTGTTCCAGGAAGGAGCAGGCCTCAAAACACGCGGCAGGGAACGTTAGCAACTCAACCGCAGCTAGACAACAAGGTAAACCCACAGTATTGGTCACAAGAACAAGTTATTCTCCAAAAAAAAAAAAAAAACAATCAACAGGAAACACATTCCTGTTCTAGCCACATTTTTTAACTAATTCTTTTCATCTCCTCTCCTCTTCATTGTGCTCCTTGTCACTAACCAATCTTCACTGACCACAAATCACAAAGAAACTAAATATGTGAGCAAGGTAAAGCAATTGCTTAACCTTTGAAATACCCTGGCAAGGATATCTGCTGCTTTTTACTCTTTTCAGCTCAAAAAAAAAGAGGGGGAGAAAGAGAGGGAAAAAAAACACAAGGTTGGCCACCACTTCAGAGGGGATATTCAATATCCATGAGCTTTTTCATTTCACACTGATGAATAATTCAGGGTGACCTGCCCACCACTGAGTGGGGGGGAGAGGGGGAGTGAGACAAAAAAAAAAAAAAAAGGAGGACCGGGGAGGTGTGCAGAGGTAGCTGTCTGTTTCAGTGGATGCAGCTGTTGTCGTTCGACATGCATAAAACCAATCTCCTCCCCAGCTGCCATGGAGAATGGAATAATATACGGCAGAATCTACGACAGATAATTGGGGAGATTATACCCAAGTGCTGCTGTTCTTACAAGCTGCGAGCAATGCGCATAGATCGCTGCTATCCTGTAAACAATACAGCCAGGGGACAGGGAGACTAGTAGAATAAACATGAAAATGCGATCTCCAGAAATAGCTCAACAATTCTTCTCACCAATAATAACATGTCAGAGGATGAGCACACACTCGGGCATAAAATCATTCCTGTGCCAGCAGCGTTTAGCAGTGACCTTTGGGCCCAAGGGAGCGTATGCAGGGGCCAGTGTGACAGCGGCTAAATTCCAATCAACTGGCATCCGATTATTACGACCTGGATTATTTTATTTATTTATTTATTTATTTTTTAAGAAAAAGGTGAAACAAGTAGCTGCTGCTTTTAATTTAAATTCAAGACTTTTGCGGCACATTCTTTTGGTTGTTTCAAATCCAATTTCAGATCCATTTAATCTTCAAATAAGTGTGAGGAATATAAAGTGCACTTACAAAAGACTGAAACCGAAAGTGTCTCACCATGACTCAGATCCTTAATTCAACATTTCCTGAGGATTCAACTACACCAGTCAGAAATCTGAGTTCACAATTTCTGAAATAACCTCTTGGCCATTTCTAACTGATGTATTATAAATAAGTTAAAAACAGCAGTGGCAGGACAGTAGGCGGGAGAAAGACTAAGACTTACGGCCCAGTTTCGGACCACAAACAGCACTTCTGACCCTGTGCAGAAGTCAGATGCTAACGTCGTGCACGCACGCACACACTCTTAAACACTCAGGCTGTCACAAGCAGGCGGAGGCCAGATGTTCCTCATTCGGTCGAAGGCCCCGTTCCCTCCATGGGTTGGCTGGCTTCGAAGAAACCATTAATCCCTCTGTGAACGCAACCAATGGTTTGGAAAGATCAACCATGAGAAAACAGTGAGGGAGGGTTGAGATGGGACGGCCCTCAACAACACTTTTTTCTTTTCGCTTTTTTTTTTTTTTTAAACTGAGAAAGCTACTGCAGTGGAAAAATAGATTTTCCTGGCCATATTTCCCTAGGGACAAAAACAATACAGAGGATAAGTGGAGATGGAGCAGCAGATAGTTCATGTAACATTTACCAGGTTTTCTGGAAACTGGAGACCCATGACAGAGGGACTGCACACAGATAGGATATTTAAGAGTCCAGAGGTGAAGGGTGACTATTTGACAACACCATCTTCGCAAACAGTTAACTACAGTGCAGTAGGAGAGTTTCAGAACTGTGATGTTTTCATTGCTACAAATTTATACTGGAAGTCTGACACATTTAGATTTGAGATGAAGCAGCGACTGTGAGGTTTAAGTGGTTATTTTGACAAATGAACAGAGTAGCCTAGAAACATAGCACGTTTTAAACAGAACTTCCTACATTTGGGACCAATAAAGCTGAGACAGAGCAACTGAGTTTTCTTTAGGTGTTACGCACAAGTCTTCTTGCCAAAGAGCCATTTGCTCTAATTCCAACTGGCCGTTTGTTTAAGTTGAGAGTGAAGTTATGAGGGAAGGGGGAAAAGCCCATGAAACGACGGAATCAAGTTTGCAAATATGATTATCTTTACCAAGTTTTTGTTTATGTGATTATTTTATGTACTCTATGTGACATAGATAGGTAGTAGAAAATAATTCCCAAAGTGTTCATCTGGTGGATGGAAAGAAACAGTTTTTTCATGGTTGCTGCCATTTGTTGATTACTCAACTGAGAATAAGAGCCCTGTAATAACCCCTGACCAGTGCCATGTGAGCCCAAAACCTCGTCTGTCTACACTCATTCATATCAGTGGGATTAGAGCAGATGACACAGACTCCCACTAACACGTGATGCCTGCATAGTGGCATCCACACACCAAACACACACATCCATGGTAGTACTCATACACACACACACACACACACACACACACAGAGATGGCTGCTAGGATTTCCCAACTCCTAAGCCTCAGCCTTCACCTAGACAGGTAATGTAAGCCATTAGCCCTCCACAATAACACTCATGTCTTACTACATCAATAACAAGTCAGGGAAGAATCAATAAACAGTGCAGTCAGGAGGCATTAGGGCAACCATTCATTGTTTTGTTGCTTGTATACACAACTTTAGAGTTGAAATGATATTGCAAAATTATTATTATTATTACAATGGGTGTGTAACCGGTGGTATTGGACATTCTAACTTGCAAAAGCCCCCCCCCGCCCAATACACGAATACAAACAAATACTGCTGGTCAGAGGCAGAAAGAGACAGATAGAGGAAACTAAAGGTCCCATGCCCATGTCCTGCTGTCAGCTCTATGACATCCAGCCGGCCTCAGATGAAGACAAACACTTCCTGCAGCTGAGAGAGGGACATCTGTGTATTTGTGTGGCAGGATGGGGAGGGGGCAGGTGGAACAGCATTGTTCATTGTCATCCGCAAACAGACACATCACAAGACACAAATTGAACATGTGAGGCTATAAAGGCACAAACTTGAAGCTCTCTTCCCCCATACAGTCACAAAGTGGAGTGGCTGGACAATGAACATAGGCACTACACCTTGTGTCTTAAACACTCAAAGAAACACAGGCATGTCCCAAGAAAAATTCAAAGGCCAAAATGGCATACAGGGAATGTTTTCTTTCACATGAACAAGTGGAAAACAGGCAGGAGTGCACTGTTAAATCAATGTCAGACACCTGAACAAAGCAGTTTAGCCAAGGACAGCTGAGAGGACATTAGGCATGCATCCTCGTGAATGTCCTTCCAAACACAGGCAGGGAAATTAAAATCCCATTCAGGAACCTCATGGGAGCAATGCACTGGAAGGTTATGTAACTGTCAGCAGCAACAGAGATGGCATCCTGTCAAAAAAAAAAAAAAAAAAAAAAAAGGGGGGGGGACCTGAAATGTTTCGAACAACCTCTCTGTAAGAAGCGGATACAACTTTGGCACAGTGTCACCATCAAAACAGACTTATACAGGTGAACCTGTCAACTGACACATCCCGTATGGCTACAAGGGCCCATTGCCAAGTTCCACTCTCTCTCCTTCCTGTAAGCTACCCTGCCCGCCCCCCAGTAAAAGCACACCACCACCACTTCCATGCCGCCTCCTAATTCTCCAGCCCAGAAAAGTACAGCTGAAGATGATCTGTGGATTATCTCAAGGAAACCACGTGCCAACATTTGTGAACATGCAAAGCGTCCACCTTAGTTAATCTGCTGAGCACGCGCACCATGCAGTATACTAGCCAATCACGTCTCTAGCTCATGGGGTGGCTACTCTGCTTCACGTGACACTACAGTTCGGTTTACCCACCTGTGGTGCTCTGGGGGATGCCACTGACAGACAACTCCATGGCCAATGCGTAAGCTGCAAGGCGCTCTCCCTACTTTAAGTGGACGGGAACTGTTGCAACTAAGCTCGCCTCAAACGTTTAATGCCATTATTAACACTACTTATAGCTTTAACCAACCAGGGCAGCGCCCAGTTGAGAGGAGTACACAGGCAGGGCCCTCCCACTGCCAACTTTTACAGAAATATTTTTAACTGCAAGTCATTACAGTTATTCTCACATCTTTGCTTTTCCAAGTCAGCAGTGAGAATAAACAATAGTTCAACAATATGGAAATTTGGATGCCTTAGTTGTTAGGTGTAGATGTACACTTTGATGTGAGATGATAAAAAGACTGGTTTGTATTGGAGGAACTACCAATTTATTCAGTAGTTGCAAAAGGAATAATGTGTCAACTTTTCATCAATATGCATGTTTGAACATAAAACGCCATGCATGTAATAAGAGAGGCTCCTCAGTGCTGTACAGCAGCCTTTGCACAAAAATGAGAAGCAATCTCTTGAGGGAGGGAGATGGGGGAGAGAAAAGGAGAGGGAGAGTGGGAAAGAGAGTAAGAGAAATGTTTTCATGAAGTGCCTTGCCACATCTTATTATTTTCACTCAATTTTCTCTTGCTCCAAACTGCAAATGGCAGCTCAAAAGGTAACAAGTGCACAAAATAAATGTGCAACACTGCATGCAGGGCTCCACTTTCCCCCTTGCCTTAAATGCGAAGATTATCTATCTCTGATTACCACTGAAACCTAGGTTGCCAGGCAACACACAATTAAGAAGTATGCTTTCCGATCGTCTGCAAGGGCTGCCCATTATCAGATGAAGTTACTGAAGCAACAAATGTCAGCTACATGCAAATGAGTTTGTTGTGCGAAAAGTGTATTTGAGTGGGGAAACATGGCTGCCACTGTGACCTTGGAAAGCAGTGTGCATTTGCATGGATTTCGAAAAAAGGGACCTCCCCACCCCTGCTCCCTCCGTAACTCCTTCAACTTCCTCTGGATCTTGCACCTCACCACTTATTTCCTTGAGAACACATGAAGGGAAGCCACTTCAAAAAAAGTCATTACTCTATAACAAGTGCAACAGCCCACAGACCCATTAGAGAGGCAGGAAAGATACAGGGTTACATGGCTGGAAGCAAGGTTAAAAGATTTAATTCTTCCCTAAGCTCATCAGCTCTCATCAGCAGGGAAATATATCAGCTTGTTAAGAAGAGAAATCAAGGCATTTATGTAGAGAATTAAGATGAGATAATCTCTCACTTGGTTCCACAGTAGAATAAACACAATTATGAGTAATGTTTTGCCACTTAAGATGAACAATAAATCTATTCACAGGAATGTGGTCAAACAGAAAACACCATTGTAGAAAACAAACAAAAACAGACAAGTATGCCTTTGTTGCTTGAAACAGGAAATCTAAAAAAAACCTTCCGTTATTTCCGACGCAGCTATCATTATAAATAAAATGTAAATGGATTCTTAAGAATTTGTAAGTGAGCATGTATAACCGCTTATCAAAACTGCTCCCATAGCTGTGGGATGTTTTGGAAAAATGCTGATAAGCAGGTGCAAACAGCACAGAGCGAATGAAATTTCCTTCCAGTGTACCCATTAACTGTCTGAAATGACAGTGATCAACCCTGTTGAGATGTGCAAACAAATATGTTAAACAACATTTAGCTGTACCGCAATACAACCACAGTTTCAAACAAGCAGGGTGACTAAAAAAAACAGTTAGCTATTATAGTTGCACAACTATATATCCAATTAGTGTAATTGGCTTTGAGGCAGTAAAGCCTCTGATTAGAAGAGTCCAGTGTAAAATAAAATAGCAGCAACTATATATTAAGGAAATAAACCTTTACATAATTTAGACAGCTGGATTTTCATGCGTTTTTGATATTTACTAACTCCACCTTGTTAAAAAAAAAATATATATATAAGAAAAAGAAACACAATGTAGTCATAAATTCAGAGCACAGCTACTAAACAGCATCTTCCATTTAGTGCTAGCTAGTGTTTTGTGTTTAACTGTTATGTGACTATTCATTGGTTATTTAGTTTTAACCACATCAATTTAAAAAAGGTAAGGTGGAAATACAAAAACTACTGACCAATAAACTTTGTGAATGAAACCGGAAAATGTTCAATTGAATAACTGGAGCAGTGCTCATAAGAAATGTTTCAACTTGGTGATGAGACAGGATCCCCTCTGGCAAATGACACAACTCTGTTGCAATACGTGTATAAATAGTTGCGTAATTTTGAAAAAGATCTCTCAGAGCAAAGCTACTTAACTTGTCAGATGCATCTTACATGCTGCTTCTCCATTCAAAAAGAGATGTCAGTCTGATGGTTTATAGCATGCCAAAAATATGTTCATTATATAAAAAAAACCTGATCTCATTATAATATCTAATCTATGTACAAAACAAAGTCTGAAAAATAAAGTTATTATCAATACCGACAGAGAAAAATGCAAATCAGGAACAAGAACAAGGACAACAGGAGAAAATATCAAAGGTGAGATTTGACATTACTTGTGTCAGGCGTGGTGGCCATGGTTGAAACTATGACAGGTGGACCAGTACGACGTCCTACCATCTTGGTGTTGTTAAGATTTTGCGCTTGGAGATTGGAGGAAGATGTTACAGGTACAATGGCACTCTCAGGAGCAGCACTGATTCCTTTCCGGAGGAGTTGGGGGCTGTGAAGGGGGCTTGGCGCTGCTACTGGTGATGCTGGGGGTAAGTTTGGCGCTCTCTTCATCAGCTCCATTGGGGAGTAGGAACCTGAGAATGTTTTGGGTGCTGCTCCAGGGGTGCCTGGGGCTGGTGGAGGCTGTTGTCCAAGAGCAGACATGGCAAGACCAGTGTGGGCGTTGTACATGGAGAGGGGTCGTCCCTGAGTCACAGCACTGCTGTATCCTCCAGGGCTGACTGGAAAAGCTCCACTTGCCAGGGGCCGCGCTCCTGGATAGGTGGCGGTCTCCAAGAGGTGCTGGGAGGGTGCGCTGCTGGGTCTTCGGCCAAGAAATTCTCCCATCCTGGGGGACACGGTCTGGATGGTAGTGGGAGGTTGCTGCATCAGGCTGGTATCCATGGTCAAACCCTGGGGCTGCATGTAGAGGTCATTGCGATGGCTGAAGCTGTTGGATCGTGTACGAGGTGCAGCCCCACCTGTCTTGCAACTAAGCACTATGCGGGACAGAACGCGGGCCTGGGCCAAATTAGGAGCCACAGAACGGACATCATGGTCTTCCATCATCCCCAGCATGGTAGTGGAATCAAAGCCATGTTGCAGCAGCAGAGTTATAGTGCTCTCGGCCAAACCTTCAGCCCGGAGGAAAGCAAGAAAGTTAGGGTCCACCATCTTCTTGGGGTCAGCCGCACTGGGGTGGTGAAGAGGCAGGCTTGAGGTCACTCCAGGTGTCGCAGCCACCAAGGCTGAGCTGGGGTCATAGTTTGGGTCGTAAGGCAGCCTCTGGGAAGCCACAGCTCCATAAGCCCGGGGGAGAGCACCGTCCATTATCTGAGAAGCTGGGTCCACCACAGATCTGGTGGCAGCTGGCTGGCGGGGGTCCAGGGACAAGCTGTTGATACTGTTATAAACCTGGCGAGGCTCTCTTGGTGGGTCAGCAGCGTAAATAGGTAGAGGGGGCTGAACCCCGTAGACAGCGGGAGCAGGAGAGCTGCCACCAATACGCTGGACGTCTGGGATCATCTTAGATCCCAGAGTTTCCCTGTACAAACGGCTCAGCTCATGAACGGGAGGAGGAGGAGGTGGTGGAGGAGGAGGCGGGGGAGGTGGTGGAGGGGGAGGAGGCATAGGAGTAGGTGTAGAAGCCGAGGCCAGCAGAGAAGGTGTGGCCCTTGCTTGTCCTTGATCCCAAGTAGGCCTCACCCCCCCAGCACCGGGCCCGTAATGAGAGACTGATCTGGTGAGCATGTGCTGGTTATCCCTATAAAGCCCAGATTCTTCAGGTGGCTGGCCAGATAGCGTAGCGTCAGGCAGATAGTAATCCTGAGGTGGTGCAGAGGCCCGGCCTGCCATCACTTGTCTGAGGTAGAGGCTGCTGCTCAGATCGGGCACAGACTTCTTCCTCAGGAGCTGCTGTCCATGCCGGTCCTGCTGGAGCTGCCCGCCTTGATCTTGTGTCTCACCAAGATCTACAGACTGGTGAAACCACACTTCACTGTTGCCCCCACCTAGTCCCAGAGAATTCCTTCGCTCCGCAACGGTGCCACAGTACTGACAGCGTATGGCAGCCCTGTCGTTCTGGCCTTCAGTCCACTCAGGACCCTGCTGGCCCAGGGAGCCACCAAAATGCGACTGCTCACTTGTGTTAGGCATCAGTGAAGACAATACAACAGACAGCTATAAGAGCAGAAAATGGAGCCAGGTATTTTGTTTCAACTCTCCAGTTACACTCACTCCCAATCAAATGAGAGGAAGGTGGGAAGATGAGAAAAGGTGAAGCGCGAGGTACCCTTTTACCTGACCGGCAGCTGTAGCCACCCCCTCCCATTCTTTAAATGCATGCTATCATGTAGCTCCCTGCTGCCAGCCTACCTAAATAATTCAGCTCTGGAAACATTAGAAATCCTCGAGGAGGGAGACACACAACGTTGCAAACACATTGAAAAAGTACACACACTCAAACACAGTAAAACACACCTTTAAGTTGAGGCTCTACTCCAATCTACAGCAGGAATCATGCTTGTGCTGGGCAGCACGCTTATATTCCAAGCTAAGACCGAGGGTGTAGAAATTGGGCTAAAAACTCATGCTGTACAATGACAACAGAATGGAGGAGGGGACGAGACGCACTAATCCAATGGGGTTGATGCACGCCATTGGCAGGGACAGTCCTCCCGTCCACAGCCTTTGCCACAAGGGGATTAGCATCAAACTAAAACCTGCTTAAATCCACTGCCCCTTGTGACATCACTTGAATCAGATAGTGTTCATAGGCAGCACGCTGCCGAGGCCTCTGGATGTGTTCATCAAGTGTAAAGCTGCAGTGTTTATGGGGCTCAGTGGTTACTGCTAACCCCTCCACTGGCCTGCAGCCGGCATCCTTCTGGGCATGAATGGATGTTCCCAGAGGGATCGGGGAGGCTGGGGACTGACATGCTTGCTCTAGCATGTCCCTGGAGAGAGGAGGATGGGGGGTTAGTTAGGAAAAACACATAAGTACTACTGAGGGTCAGATTCAATCCAATGGCTACAAGAAGTAAGCCATGAGATGCTCCGCTCAAACCATGAGGATTGCACAGCCTCCCCTACTGGGTGACAACAGAAAGACACATTTGGATGTCCACAAAAAAATGCTCACACAAGCAAATATAAGCAAGCAGACAGACAAGAAGAACCATGCAGCCATGCAGTGTCTCTGTAAACACGTTATCAGTGAGTCAGACTCTTCCCCGTTCATCCCCTCAAAATTTAATTCATAATATAGTTCAAATAAACGAGTTATAGCATCAACAAATTATGACTAACTGATGGTTTATAGAACATACAAAATGTCCATTTCAATTCCCATTAACCTCAAGATGGCCAAGGTTCCCTCGTTTTGTTTGACCAACAGTCAGTAGACACTGATATAAAGCAGAGAATAGCAGCAAATGTTTGGCATAATTCAGTATTTGCAGAAGTTTCTAAATCTGGAAAAGTGTCATATTGTACACTCTCATAATGAGGCCATGCAGCATGAACTCCACTTTTACCGACTGCGTCTTCTTTCCCCCCTCCTAAGAGTTTGTACTTTGCACCTACACACACCAGAATGTTCAAGGGAACAGATGTGGCTTATCTGAGATGTTGTCATCAGAGATAACTGACAGTGTTTACTTGCCACAAGAAAAGAACAATGTAAACAAAAAACCAGTGGCAGGAGGAGAGCAGAGGGGAGCTTTGATAAGTGTGTGATGGGGAAAAAAAAAAAAAGATAAGGATAAGGTGGAGGGGGGGGGCTGCCAGCTTTGACTTCGCCTCCAAGACAAGACAGTGTGGGATAGGAGAAGGCATGAGGGGAAGGGGATATGATTGGACTGCACTGGACCGTGACAACTAGATGGCTTCAAGCCTGTTTCTATTCTGTGCTTTATTTCTGTTTGAAACAGGCAACAGGGCTTTAAAGGAAGAGTTTTTGCAGCGTTTCCCTGAAGCTGAGACACAGAGACAGCGTGACTGAGATGGGCTAAATTTATTTCAGTGAAGAAGTGACAGGAAACTGAGATAGTACTGCCTCTCCTTATGGTGTCCCACTACCTGTCAAGTCACAGAGAGAAATGCTGTAAGCTTGTTTTCATTTTAGAGCTTAAGTGATGCAATAATGACTCAAGACTAAAATGGAGAAAAAAAAAAAAAAAAACTAAACTAAAAAACAAAAAACAGATTGTTTCATTATTGAACATCCAAATTGGAGAACATTAAGTAGGTCAAAACAAAAAGAAATCAGAACAGTTTCATTTTCCCTATGGCCCTGCACAGTCCAGGATGATGCACATCTGAAGGATGGTTTCTTTCATCGGCGGCAAAGCATACCTAGCAATTTCCTTGCAGTGATTTCTGAGCGCTGTCCTCCCAGGTCTGAGTCTCTCTGCGCTTTTTTGTCAGCTGTAAAACACACCATTAATCACTGTGTTGTATCTCTCTATGGCAATCGCCGACAATAACTTCTTTTAATAAGCCCCTTCCAGGGCTGTGTGTCAGTCAGATCCCCACTTCCTGACAAAATATTAATAACACTAATAAACATCTCAAGTGCAGTCAGGCTAGCGTTGCTAAAATTGAAACAAGGATATGGCACATCATATATCCTGCCATGCAAATTGCTGCATTTCCTACAATTCATAAGCAAGAGCTGGGGTACCACATTCATCTTGTCTACATTCTCTGATATATCTCTCATGAGAGCTGCTCCATAATTAAATGAGCATGCTATATTACACTCATCAAGCAACAGGGACACTGTACTTGCTAGCATGAATAATATAATAGAAGAAAAGAAGCCCCCAAACTTACACAGTGGTTATTTGGTGAACAGCATCAGAGTTGATGCCAGCACTTGGCTTGCTAGCTCACAGCTCATCCTACAGCTCTGTGAAAAGACCTCTAGGTACAATGTGTTGAACAGACGTCCAGCAACAGTCATGCCTTTGGAGCAATCTGGCCATCTTTCTAGGGCACAGGACGCTAACGGCAGGACTTGGCAGGCAGGGCAGGGAGAGATAGCTGCAGAATGATTTACATAGCTGCAACTCTACAACTGCTCATCCATTAAATTTTCATAGGGACTTCATAAATTAAAACCATGACTGGAAGAACTTGAAAATTCTACTCAATTACTGTGATTGTACAGTATATTAAAGTTTTAACGAGCCTCTGGGCCTTTTCTTGCTCTAACACAAGAACAGGGGGGAAGGAGGGGCAATGAGGAAGGAAAAACACATGGTACCAATTCTGGTACGATGGCTTTCGGAGGACTCACATCTGCTGTGTTATTAAGACACTGTCCCCCGCCTCCTTTCCACGTCGCTGTGGTGTATGACACAGCATGTCACACATTAGTGCGGGTGGGAGAGCTGTGGGGCCAACTGAAAGACACTACTCTAAATCTCTTATCAACAGGGCGAGACCTGTAGTAGATTTTGGTGAGGCGACTGATTAGAGTGTTGCCTTCCATTTTAAAATGGGTTGGTTTGTTCCCTCTTCGCCTCGCATGCAGTCCCGCGCTCTGCCTGCCTATCATTATCAAGCCAGTGGCCCATACTGCATCACAGATGGGGCAGACAGAAGGGAGAGACGACAGCCCGCTTGCTTTTTGGAGAGACGAGGAGTGTGCAGCTGAGTGAGAGAAGAGGGAGGGAAGGAGAGCAAGAGGAGAGAGAGAGACGAGGAAGAGTAGAACAGAAAATATGATTTGCCTCCACATCAGTGATGAAAAGGATTTGTATTCAAATTTAACGCAATAACATTTTTATATGTTCAGCTGCATAGAAATAGAGTAGAGGGTTAACACACAAAAATGTCTAACATTCATTATTTTTGTACACCTGTACTCAGGCAGCTGTACAAGACGCTAAAATCACCTGCAAAGAATGTAGTACAAGATGGAGAAACATTTGAGTTCTTGATTTACATAAGTGAAAATATAGATTCAGTGTCCACACACACACACACACACACACACACACACACACACACACACACACACACACACACACACACACACACACACACACACACACACGGAATACGTGGGGGTCTAAAGTTTTAACCCAGCTTGTATTCTCACATCAAGCCATCACTCACTTGTGCTTGGCACAGGAATAAACAAACCCTGTTCAAAGTACAAAGACAAGTATCTGGTATCTGCAAAAGAATGGACAACTGACTGTACCTGAAATAACATTTACCAAATAGCAACCAGTAAAAATAAAGACGACAGAGCATGTAGCCATCAGACAGCTCCATGTTTTTAACATAAATTATTGCATATACAGTTTGAAACGATTCTAATCAATGCTGGAAAGAGCAATTTTCTGCTGGACTTCTTTTGTGTTTTATTCAGCAGCTAATATAGATAAATTACATTCTTAATTACAGAGCTGTAAAGTATCATCATGACACACAACATTAATAAAATGCAGATGTTGATTAAAACATTATCTGGTTAGATTAGAGCAGCTCTAATCTAACCCAGAGAGGAAACGCTGTTGCAAGCTGCAGGCAAAAACAACAATCTGAGCAAAAAAATAAATAACAAATAAAAAAAAAAAAAAATCAGATCAGGAGCAGAACTGTCCTCCCTCCCAGCTACACAGCCCAGTTGCTGTAGAATGATAAACACTGGTTCAGCTCAAATTAAGCTGAGAACATGAAAGGACCTGAGGCTAGGAGGAACATGGGCCATGGCAGATCATTCCTCATCTCTTCATATGACAGAAATGAAGGCGGGAGGGAAACAGACCGAAAAAGAGACCTCTTCTCTATTCTTCATAAAGCTGAATTAAAGCTGATGCTTCCCAGCGGTTGCTTCGATTGAACTAACTAACAGCTTTTGATGAAACAGTTGCAACCAGCTCCCTGCTTTTTTATTTCCAAAAAGGCAAGATTATGCTAAATACATATCAAGGACTTAAATGGCTTAATCAGCCTTGTCATCTAGCCACCAGGTTTTCTTAGATACTGCATTTATGATCCCTCTGCCATAAATTGCAATATGAAATAGAAGAATGTACGCTTTACACCTTGGACTAGAAATTGGCTTGGAGTTACTTTGTGTGTGTCTGTGTGTCAGGAAAACATTAGAAACAAAAGGCGAAGACTGTTGGACAGCGCAGAGAAAGTGTGGTCTCAGCAGACGTTTTTCAAAGAGAAGGCTCCAGATTTCTGCTTGAAAGAGATTGAGGGGAGACAGCACGAATCGCGGCTTCAGCTGCTCTCTATGTGCCAACTGCGGGCCTGGCTGCAGGATGAACCTGGACTAAGATGAGTAGCTCCTGACAGTAGTCAAAGAGGCCCTGTGAGGATTTTACCTGTGTGCGAGACAAAAAGCAGAGCCTCGCTTCATGTGTGTTCTCTCCTTACACCAAGACAATCACCATGGTAGCCTTATCACGCCGCTACACGCAAACAGTGGGACAACTTTGCCTCGTCATTGGCTCATGAACAAATCACAAATCACAAGCTGTTTTTTTTTTTTTTCCCTTTACGCCCTCACAATGGCCGCCAGAGGACTGATTCACTGATCCTGTATGATGGCCATCTGGAGAGCTTGTGTGTGTGTGTGTGTGTTTGTGTGAACGTGAATATGCTTGGTGTGTGTGGTAGAAAGAACATCGACAGGTATGCTCACCATGAAGTAGCTCTGCATGCATCACAGCAACACCTGTTACCGTCTCTCTTTGCGTCTCTGCTGGGTTTTGAGCACAAGCCCAGCAGAGCAGACTAACTGTTGTTCCCTCAGGAATGACTAACTACCTCAGATGTCTGATCACATGCACGCAACAGCTGGATGTGGAACGACGCCCTAATCAGGAAGGATTTCCACCAATGAACCATCCACCTGCGCTGTCAAATATTATATGACTCGCCTGTAGGGCTAAGTGATAATTCAATAGTTTTTTGATCCTAATCCGGAACTGATAAAATTAATCCTTTAAAGGAACGGCTTGACATTTTGGGAAATACTCTTTTTTGCTTCTGCTCTTAGAGGTGGAGGATTGGGAGGAATCATATCATTTATGTACCTGTATGTTACCTTACTGCAAAGCTAGCAAGTCCCCTTTTTTCCAGTCTTTGTGCTAAACTAAAATAATCTGAGGCTTAAAATTAGGCGCATAATTACCTAATGCAAAAATAAAAAACCACACATGTATTTCCCAAAATGTTGCATTATGCCTTTTTAGTTTTAGTTTTTACTTTACACACAGTTATACATGTTCCAGTTAATAGTCAAATATTAATTTACTGCATGAAAAGATTTTGCATGCACATGCCATATCCTGATATTGGCATGGGTTCGCGATTTCTCCTCCTGTCGGGGGGTCTCATGCCTGAGGATTGTACGTTTAATGAACACACAATTTGTCGGCATGTTAGATTAAATACACAGAGGCCCTGAGAGCTCAACTCACTGCAACTTAGGAAAGCACATGCAAATAGATAAAACAAACAAATTCAGAAAACACCAGCACCCAGAAAATTGTCATGCCACAACCAAATACACCAATATGCTACAAATATTCATAACAAAACAGAAATGTTTCCAGGGGAATAAAATTTATGACCCTGTCGAGGAAGCACTTGTTTTATGCCAGGTAACTTTAGAAGTTAAAAGCAATAGAAGGGCCTGTGGATGTTACAATAAAATACTTGTAAGTGCATCCAAGGCTGGTCCATCACCCTTTAAAAACGTTATTTATTCTGATAGACAGTGTGAGAGAGAGACAGGAGTCGGGGAGAAGGAGAGAGAGAGAGGTGTGAACTGCAAACACCTGTGTTTTGTTGTGAAAGTTTGCAGCACGCTTGTGTATTTGGGGACCCAGTCAACTAAAAGAATAAAGGATTGTGATTTTTTTTCCTTGAATTTTGACTCTGATATTGTACCACTATTGAATATTCCTATGTGTTTTAAATTGCTACAAACCTATACTTTGGTTAGTTAGAAACACTAAGATTGCCTTTCTTTGATCTGACTATATGGGCTCATACAGGATGTGCAGCATATGTCCCTCATTTCATGTGCACAGTGCTGAGGTGCTTACATCATGCTGCAAAACAAATATGCTGGCAGTGGGGGTAATGGTGCGTCTAGCTTCATTTTCCAGCACTGCAGTCATGTCTGCCTCTCCCTGCGCTGGCTCCAGGAGGGCCCAGCGGCTTAACAAGCCTCTCGGGGACCCAGACAGCAGAGAGGAGATGATTTTACCTCAGGACACAGTCTGACAGACGCACACAAACACACACACACATAAATGCACACGCACACACACACACTGGGCAAAGTCAAACAAGTGGATTTAAAAATGCACATCCACTAGGCTTCAGACACAGTTTATACACCCACACAAAGACTCATATTCCTTGTTGCCTGGGCTGACTTTGTAACTATGAGCACAGCAGGGGGCTCCTATTCTGTGTTCAAGCCCTTCAATACAATACCACTGCTCTCTAATCCACAACCTTAAGCCCAATAATCACCACAGTTCACGGTGTAAAATTGGCTACTTCCAAACACCCTGACAGGATAGCAACCATTAAATCCCCTGTGGTAATCTAACTCGAGTTCAGATGTTTCAAGATTCTCCATAACCGCAAGTCACATAACAGGCACTCTTACACAAACAAACAGCAGCGCACACAGAGGCCAGAGTAATCTCATTTACATCCACCAGACGACTGTGTGCTGCTGAGGTCAACATTTATACACTAGTTACTGTAGTATCTGACATGTGCTGTGTGCCAGGAGAAAATAATAGTAATCAACGGTTATTGATCACCAATAAGTCTTAGGGTTGTGCTAACAACAAGGATTTACTTGGGGATACACTGCTCGGAAGCAGTGTCTGTGCAGGAACACAGCAAGTATATCAAGGACTTTGACAGGTATACACAAAATATTCAGCCAAATCTTTAAGTTATCAAAATTTATTGATTGCTAATATATGTATCTCTCTGTCTATATATACACACAAGCACACACACACACACACGCACTCACACACACACACAAACATACGTAGAGCAGGATTATCATCTTACTCCAAACCAACAATAAAGATTACTTCATCTTTTGTTGATGATGATGGTACTAAAAATAATAATAGTACTGTTGTTGTTGATGTTATTGTTATTATTAGTATTATAATCATCATTATTATTTTTCTTATTATGGCTAATTTCCTATAGTTTAATTTAACATTACAAAGCACACATTGACATGATGCGCTGGAGCTCAATATCACACAAAGATTAGGTTAAATTAACTGTGAAATCTCAAAATTGTGATTGAAAATATGATGTGATGAAGTCCGCAGCCTGATTTGTATGAGCTAAGAAAAAGGCACCACAGAGTTTATTGGGAGAGAGTCAAGAAAGTAAAAAAAAATTCAAGGCGGACACACACACCATGAACTTTACCTTCACAGATCCTGTCCAGCCGCTGCCTCTTCACTTTGTGTTTGTCAGTCAGGGACATGGTGTTAAACACAGCTCGGCACAGGACGGCACGGCTCGGGTTCGGCACGGCACAGCAGGGTACCCCTACTCCTCAGCCACAAATACTGACGAGGTTTAGACTCCTAGTGCACTGTCAGCACTATTCCCCGGGGCATACCGCCTCGGCACATACACCTGTAAGGATACAAAACCTGGTGAAAAAAAATATATGTATGTTGACACACACATATTGTATATGCAGACACTGACGTACAAGTGCAAAGACAAAAAACGAAAAAAACTCTGACATAGGAAGGCATTAAACAGTCCTTGAGTACAGGGTCCCTCAGGCTCTTGCTCACAAAGAGCCCAGAAAGCTGCAGGCGATAGATATATAGAAAATCAGTGAATCACACTCATTCTCTCTTACACACACACAGACATAGACACAGACATACACTCACTTAGATACTGTTGGCGACAAAGTGCCCTGTTTGCTCTAAAAATGTCAAAGCTTCCAGGCTCTAAAAGCTCCACTTTCCTCCTGTTTGAGATGTGTTCTCTTTCACTGACAAACACTCATCTGAAGCTCCATCTACAGCAGCTTGTCACTTGTCACGTTCTTTATTGATCGTGCTGACATTTGTGGTATCTCAACTTAAGACAAATAGCAATCTACTTCCTTTTTTTGCCCTCAAAGCCATTCAAAACAAAGCAAGCACAAAGATACTTATCCATCTGACAAACAACGATCTAAGGAAACGTGAGAGGAGCTGTTAGAGCTTGTGAGGGGAGATTTATCATCTGGAAAAAAAAAAAAAAAAAAGTTCTTCAGTTGATATGCTGCACCTGAAGGTTTAGAGACTGGCGTGTAATGACACATTGAGGCCAACAGAGGGTAGTTAAAATCTATGCAGAGAGAAGCACATTGTCTGTTACACCTACTACTGCTGTCTATTCATCATATCTTTATTTCCCCACTGAGTTCAAGACATTTCTAACGTAAAGACTTAATTTGAAACACAAAAAAAATGCTGCACCGGTTTAAACCCTTCCTCAACCGTGCCACCTCTAAGTCTCAATCAGCTTAATTCTGCTTGGACACTGCAAACACGCTTGTATAATTTAAAATAAGTCAATTTCAGAGAAGTTAAGATAATTGAACATGGCTGAAAATGTTACTCCAGCGAGACATTCAGTTCAGCGGGACTAGCAGACACGCAGGCAATTATTTGCACAAATGCGTCTTTGTGAAGAGAGAAAACAGATGAGTGTGCATTTTTTTCACTGGCAATACATAAAGAGCACAGTGAGGATCAGCATCTTACTGAAGCAGAGTAGAATTAGTGTAACACAGGAGATATTATATGCTGCAAATGCCAATTCATGCTTGTCCAGGAGCAGAGCCAGAAGCCCCTCTGCTCTCAAAAAAAGCGCTGAGCTCATGAAATGATCTCTCTCTCTGCCAGAAATCATCAGGGCAAAGTCATTACTTGAAGTCGTCTTCAGTCCTTATCCTGTTTTGCACAAATTTAAAAAAAAAAAAAAAAAAAAAAAAGAGAAAGGAAGGAATATTAAGGCTAAGAGTTCAAAGAGCAGCCTCCTCCATCATTAACTCAGGGTGTAGATGTTTGTAAGTCTCAGCCTGTCATCAGTGTAGTTTGTCAAAAATGGCTGGTCAGGGCTAGAGCTCAGGGCCGGTGTGGGCGGTTGTGAAATGTGACATTATCGGGACATGTCTGCACATATGGGACAAGGAACACTGGGAAAATACACACAGCAGTTTGCAGCACCTTATAAATATGTCACCAGACACTTCTAAATATGTCGGTGGGGTATTTGATGTCTGCAAGATATCATCAGGTCATTTTTCGCTCAACCTGGGTTATTTGTTTCTCAGCTTAAGGTTTCCCAGAATGCTTTTTACAAGCAAGGAAGGACCCAGTCTAATGTTTTTTTGTGTGAAGTGGGTATTTATACAATCAACTTTTGGATTAAAAAGCACCATGAACACTGCTCAGCCGAAGGGCAAACTTAGATGTCTTAGCAAATGCTCATCAAACTTTGTAAATATTATGCGGGCCAAAAGTTTCAAATAATCCTAAATAACACTTGAATTATTTCATTGATGGATTTCTCTCCTGCTGAACAGCATACCAAAATTTTTTAAACAATTGTAGTGCCCGAGACCATAATCCTGACATTTATTTCTGTTTTAGTTTGTGTGACAACTACCAACATTAGCGTTGGCACCACAAGATTAAGATCATTTGTGTCAAGGCAAAAATACTTCATTAGTTTTTTATTGATTCACCCAAGACTTTAGAAAGGTGCCCTGTAAAGAAAACACATCATAGAACATTAGCATAAAACCATCTTTTGATTTGATTTGTTAGTCCAATTAAATGCTCATGAACATAAGTGTTAAATGTAGCGTTACAGAATTTAAATATTTGAGAATCATCTTTTCTGTAACAACACAGGCTTTGGTGAAAAACAAAGTACTTTGTTTTGTTTCATTGCAAAAATCCTTGCCTGTATTTTTCTGTAGGCAGAACAGAGAAATTTTGACATGAGGCAGCCACACACAAAGGGTCAGTCCCAGGGTGTCTTTCCAACAAGGCAGCAGTCTGGCTCCAGTGTGTTAACAGGCTGCTGGAAGGCCTCACCCTGTTACTTGATTCATTTCAGTTCTCCTCTCTGTCCATCCTCTTTTCTTTTCATCTGTCCATCTCTCTGTAGTGCTGCTGCCTCTGAGGTCTCTCACACAGAGTCATCAGTCCCCGGGCCCTTTTCCAGGGATGTGTGTGTGACATGAAGAGTGGGAGTGACAGAGAGGGAGGGAAGTGGAGAAAAAGAGCGCTCTCAGAGGCTAACAACACAGAAAGCGGCCAAAGTGGCCCCGATTCTTATTCCCCATTTCTCTTCAGCGCTCATTTCCTGTGGCCCTAAAACTCCTTCAATGACTTTCTACAACACAACCAAACATGACCTACGTGGTCGCGTAAAACTGAAGAAACTGGACAAAATAAAAACTGCAACAAAGTCAAGCAGGGCGTGAAAGGCTATTTGGGCTGCGATTTTGCGCTCTGAATGCAAACGCAAAGGTCATATACATGAATCTTAATATTTAACTCACTGAAAGGGAAACATTTGCGTGTGCGAGGCCGAGACATTAAATTTATGAATCCATATCTGTGACAGCCGGCTCAGCTTCCTTAATACGGCTCGGCCGCAAATGTGATCACACCACACAAACTCTCCTCAATGTCAGCGGCACACAGAGACCACTGTCCGAGGACTGTCCCCTGAAGGGGGGATGGGCAGACAGTCAGTGGGTGGTTTGAGTGCAGCACAACACAGACGCAAACGCACACAAAGGCAGGGTTTCAGCTAACGCTAAAATGCTGGATCAGTGTTGAATCTTTTTCAGTTTATATGACAGCACGTTAAATTCCTTTGGGCTTAAATGTTCAAGTTCGACCGAATGTATAATATTTAAAAAAAACAACAACAGTGGAAACGGTTTCTACCTCTCTCCAGGACAACCAATTTCTAAAACTATAAAATGTATTAGCTGACTATTCTTAATTCAATAACTGATTTAAAAAAAATTATCTCATCTGGTGCAGCTTCTGAACTGAAGGATTTGCCACTGTAACTGTAAAATAACTGAATCTTTGGTTTTAAAGGTGTTAAACAATTTTATCTATGCATTAGAATTTTAATTGATTAATTATGAAAATAATCATGAGCAGCCCGAGTTTCAGTCTTTACCCAACATCACGACTTAACCGCAAGAGAACACAGAAAGTCAAACTGAATTAATTTGTGACAGCATTGCTTTCTAATGCGATGAAATTTAATGATGACGCTGCCGTTGTTGCAATCCATCTTCCCATTGAGAGACAAACACCAACAGAATTGCTTCAGATGTGATTAATTGACTTTGCCAAAATGAGAAATTAATTTGGTTTGGTAAACAGATACAAGCAACGCCCCGGACAGACTCTCATTAAAAAGCAGTGAATGCTTACTTTATTAGACATTTCGCAGGGCTGGTGTAGGAAGTGTGTGCGTATTTGTGGAAGAAGGGGGGAGGGGGCGGGGCTGGGGGGGGGTTGCCTGTCATTGCAGTTACATTAACACTTCATGTGTTGACGCAGATGAGTGTGATCTTGGAAGAGCTTTAAGAAAAGAGTAAAGAGAATGCATCCTTTTATTGGAGACGGGCAGAAATATGTTCAGATGGGAGCCTGTTGAGCGTTCAGAAGCCAAACTGGAGACAGCAGACAAAAAGGGGGGGGGGCTATGAAAGCAACTGTGGATGAATTTGAGAGATTGAATAATTAAAAAGGTCAGGCTACCTGCCTGCTGTGTGTCGCATAACACACAGACAGACAGACACACACACACAGTTCTGAGAGAGAGAGAGGCACAATACACACTGAGGCAAATACTGAACAGACAAGTCATTTGGGGGAATGATCATTTTCCCTCGAACACAGTGTAGTTTGTGAACTAATTGGGTGAATCCATAATTAATTTACTGACATTAAGCCTTGGGGTCTGCTCCACTAAGACTCCACCACTTTCTAAGGATTTTAAGTAGTTCTAGTGAAGCCTCAGGCTCACTGCTGAAGGGGAGACTCTTGTTCTGATGCTTCACAATGCACGTTCTGACATTTAGGGGGCAGATCTTGAACTGCAATGCATTTCCACATGTGCCAGATAACGCCCCAATAAAAATTTCACTGATGAATAAATCAGGAAATCCCCACTCAACGTGTATACGTTGTACCTTGCACCCGGTTCTTTTATCCTTAGGGAAGAAAAAAATGTCAACGCTGAGACATATTAAGAGCTACTTTCTGGGCTTTATTAAAGCTGAGCAACTCCACAGTATGCAGTCTGCAGACGGTTTCTCTCAGGCACAACTGAATTCTACTTTAATTTCAACATCACTTTTTGTTTTTTGTTTTTTTTTTTTAAGTTTACTATGATGGGGTGCAACACTGAAGACAAAAATTGGAACTGTAATTACTGATAATTACAACCTAAGGAGGTTGTTTGTTGTCTACTTCTTATTTTGAAACAAAATTAGGCTTTGTTAAGTTTTGACATAACCAATCAACCAGTGATTAGATTTTGATGAATATCTGAGATTTCTTTGCTCAGAGGCAATTTTTCCAGCACTTTCTCATGAGCTGCAGCACAGTGAAACAATAACTTTTTTTTGGCAGATATTTCCCAGTTTATCACTATGTTTACTTTGATGGAGATTTGGATCCAGATTACAAAATCGTGAGGCTTTCTAACATAAAAACATTTGTAAAACACTTGCTCTAGCTTGGCAAAGTATGCACATTTTAGTTGTGGAGTTAAATTAAAGATTTGTTTAGTAATTGTGTTAAAAAGTCCCCAACAGCTGTTGTGTTTTGTTTTGTTTTTTCTTTTGAACATACCACCAAAATGATATAATTCCATTAAAATTAGAATGCGGGCACACTACATGAGAATGCTGTTGCGATTTAGATTAGTTTGAACTGTATTATGTAATCATAAATCCTAATACTGTACTACAATATTTTACAGCTGATATAACCACATTTTCAATATGTGGTGAAAATGCTGAAACCACAGGACTTCAGCAATCAGTGGACATCCAACTCCATGTTGCATCTTTGTGCTTCGACCATAAACTGACGGACGATAAGCTGTGTTTTTTAAGTGCAGGCAGTGAAAGGCAGGGCATTTTCATCCTTATTGGATGGACAGTTAGAAAGATTAAGATTATCTCACTAGTTATTTTTAGAAATATGACAAATTATATTTCATTCAGAGAAGCTTTAGATGAAATCTTTCAATGAGTTGTCAAATGCACTGCAACTCTGGAGTCGGTATTTATCTTTCCCAGCTGATGCTACAGCCTCTTTGAATTTCAATGTAACGTCTCAATGTGAGTTCTGTGGTAATCCTTTCCAAGGCTGTAAAAACACGAAGCACTCGCTTTAAGATAGAGTTGGATAACTTCAGCAGTTACTTCTCCTGACTTAATTTCCCGGTGGAGCTTGACAGAAAAATTGTGAGGAGAGACAACTGTTAAACTTATCTGACAATGTGCAGCAGAAAAAAGCACAGCAATATCCATCCCCTCTTACAGCTGATTCTTATCAAAAGCCAAAGCTAAGCAAGCCTCTTCAGAGACTCAGAAATGAGAGCCTCCTCAAAGCTAGTAAAACTTCTCACTAAGACTTTAACACTTTCACCCAAAAATTTAACTAAATAACTATCCTCTCAATTTCCTACAGAAATAATAAACACAAGTGTCAATGACAAAATTGTTTATACTAATGATATTACAATCCACTTGTTATTTTCTTCTTTTAAAAAAAAAAAAAGAAAAAAAAAGAAAAAGAAAGAGGCTGTTTTCTTTTCACTAGAGCCCCATTTGAACAATAGGGGCCATTTTCTCTTTCAGATTCTGGAGTCCCTCCAGAGGTAAATCTGTCAGCACAGGGCTAAAACAAAGAAAGAGAAAACAGGAAGGTGTGGACACCCCGCAGCACCAACCCGCCTCTACTATTAATATCAACTTACATGTCTGTATCCTCAGCACCTCAGGCAGGGGAGAGTGTGATTTCCATGAACTGAACAAGGCCTGTGACAGCGTAGGCAGGTGACAGCTTGACACAATTATATTTAGCTTGGCAAGCATGCCAAACTGAATGTCTTCAAACTGCAAGAAGTGTTGAACTAGTGGCATCGGCAATAAAAATTTTGCCTTGAAATATAAAAACAAGGCAGCACTTGAAAAGCATGCTGCTGTTGCCCACCTTGTGCTATTTAGATCCGATCAATAAATTCTTGTTTCTCAAAAGTTCCACAGGCTGAGGTTATCAGTGCAAGCCACAGCCAAAGCCAACGCTGAAAACATTTCCCAGTACAGGAAAACGCCTGCAGCGTGCCAACCTGGTGAGCAGAGGGAAGGTGTGGCCTGCCTTGCGAGGGTGAGGTAAGAACTCTCCTCGCCACCAGCTTGGTGTCAGCAAGAGGCCAGGCTCCGGCTCAGGCAGCCTGCCTGAGTCCAGCAGGCTCGGCCCAGTTCCCTCTGGGTCTTTCCAGGAAGAGCCAGTGTGATTCACAGCTTCCTGGTCCAGGAGAACGAGGTGCCCACGAACAGACATGCACACAAATACACACACATCACTCAGCTCTCCCCCTGTGGACGATGAGACAGCCAACTCTGTTCTGTACTCAGGGCTTACATTGGGAGGAGGCCAAGTCAAACAATGTGTTGATAAAGTCCAGAGCAGAGTTGTGAGAGGAACATAGAGAGAGAGCATGAGGGCTGTGCTGTAACACACAGGGACGGGGGATTCACACAGCCAGGAACACTTAAAATCTAATTCTACTTTTCCTCATTTTTGTACGGTTGGCTAGAAATCCCAATGTAATAATAACAATGTACTAACCAAGTTAATAGCTAAAGTATGGGAACACAGCATACTAATCTGGGGCAACAAATGAAGGCGACCGGTAAAATTATTACCACACATCCAAAATGCTGCTTAGACCATCAATCACAGATACGGGGTCATCCTCGTGATTCAACTGTGAATCCTTTTTAACGACATGGCTCCATTGTTTGCTTTTTTTACAGCCTGCCAACCACTTTTACCCCTTGTTTTCTGTCCTGGAGTGATCCTGCCAGATTTCAAAAGCTTGTCCATTAAATACAGTTTCATATCTGGTAGAAACGATCACCCATACTCGACCAAAAAAGAAAAATTGTGCAGAATTTTCCTTTAACGGTAGCTTCAGCTGTGTGTTTTGTCTGTTCCCTGAGCACAGTTTAACTGGACACATTTTGGAGAGCTGGAGCCAATAAGTGACTTTACAGGAGAGCTTTTTATCCAAGCCCCCTGTGATGGGCTCACAGCACAAGGTTGGCCCTCTCTCTCCCTCTCTTCCTATCACCACATCCTATCATCTCAAGCTCTACTAATGCACTATTCTTCAAGGGACCAGGACTGACACACACACACACACACACACACACACACACACACCCAGCTCAGTCAATTAGTGCTGGCCCAACCTTGCAGCTGAGAGATAAATGGTGTGGAGTCTCAGCAGGCTTTTGCGCGAAGCTGTGCTCCTTGTCCGCCGTATGTAGAACAGGTCTCTGGAGGATGGCTAGCCTCTCCGCCGCGGGGAGACGTCGCGAACACAGTGCTAAGGATGGGCTCAAAGTGCTCAGGCATGTATTAAAATATGACCACGAGGACCCCCAACTCCCTAATCAGAGCTGGTCTGAGAAGCAAGAGGAGGAGCAGGATGAGGGAAAGGCAGGGAGGTTCAGTTCAGGGTGTAAAGCTGTGTACAAGATTTCAGGTCATTCCACTTACGCCTTGTTAGCCATTTGTTAGTGCAGTTGAGCTGTAACCTGCCTCCCGCAAGAGATCTCATGCAAGCTACCAAATATATCCTGGGAAAAATATCTAAATGCTTGAGCCTGCTTTGATACCCAGCTGGCCACGGCCTTTCCCATGGATTAATTTATCTGTGACAGCTCACCACCATATCAACACTGACGTTCCTCGATTTTTTATACTTTTTTTTTTTTTTTTTTTCAAAGCACTCTCTGACACACACAAACTTTGATAGCAGGTCTCTTCATCCTAGCGCAAGTAGTATCGTCCCCCCATTTGTTTGGCACATCATGAAATGCAGTGCATATTATTCAATTATGTATTTTGTCAAGTCAAGCATTTGGCAAATTAGGTACTGCATAAAAATGCCCTAAATATATTTGAATACAAGCTGTGTAGCCCGAACCTGCACTGTCCACACTAAAACATGCACGCCGCTGGAAAGGGTCTTCATTTTACACTGAGTTAGTAAGAAGCTAAATGAAGCCATCACTGCCAACAGTTGGTTAGAAGTGGAATCTGAGTAGCTATTACAAGTCTGACTCACAATTTCTTTGTTCTCATTACACATTTTTCTCCTGTTAACAGGTTTAAAGCTGGAATTGGTTCAACACAGCTACCAATAGTCCAGCCCAGCTGCACCAGGTCAAGCATATGCCAATTTTATGAATGTCTAGGCATGTTTGCGTTATTGTTTTGCTCAACATTTCCCATTTGCACTGAGGCCGGTGTCCTTAAAAGGTTCCCCTCTGCTGGAGGTTTGGGAAAAATACCAATTTAATGTGAGCAGAAGGGAAACAGAGGAAAAGATGCATTGGAGGGCTCACCTCCACCGCTGCAGTAAATCAAGTAGCTAAGGTGCATTATCTGCAGCAACATGACAATCCTTTTAACACTTGACACACCCTGGTAACAAGCACCCCCTCCCAATGGACCTGCTGACATGTTATATATGGCTTCCTCTTCTCACTAACTTTTCATGGCATGTCAATCCTATCAGTGCGCACACACTCAAACACAGACACATGCGCACGCACACAGGCACACACCTTTAAATCTGCCTCCAATGCCAGCAGGGTGGGACAGATGCAGGTGTTGTTTGTTAGAGAGCGAAGCCTTACCCACTGACAGCAAGAGACGTAAACTCACACAGATACACACACATACACGCACGCACAAACACGGACACATTCACAAATAACACAAACACAATCACATAGTAAGGTGAAAAATTACAGCAGGGGGAAGTGTGAGTGGCCTGGCGGATTAACTGCGGAATAAAAGTGCTGATGGGCAACAAAAGAGAAAAAACAGCTATTCATCACCCTGGCACAGTATCAAACTCACACACTTCTCAAATGCCCTCCTTGAGTTATTGTGCAGTGCGGCTCTGCTGGCAGCTTTGCAGATAATGCCGCCCTACCTGAATTGATTAGAGCAGGCATGTATCCTGTTTTTCTAAAGATGGAGAGTGTACCTGCATTTCTACAGTGGAGGAAATCTGTTAATATGTTTGTTTTTTTGCGTTTTGTTGTTGTTGTTGTTTTTTTTTTGGGGGGGGGGGGGCAGCGTTGTCGAGCATGCAGGGTTGGTGCGTTCATTTCCTCAAACAAACATGATTTCTGCAGCATTACTGTGTTTTTCCTGTTCCTGCACTTCTCTGAGCCTGTGGGAAACAAACTAGTAGGCATCTGAGTGAAACTTAAATTAGTATTGGCTCAACATGGTGCTGTAGCACTTTATATTGTTGAATTTTTGGATGACACGGAGTCAGAAAGCTGATGGATGAATATAGTTGTACAAATGTGACATGAATGTTTTCATATTTAATGTAATCAGTGATATTGGTTTCCTCTGTCAAGAAATTACAACACAAATTCACTTACGTGTTTTACATCTTGACAACTGGATCCCAAAATGAGGTTAAAGGGCACACTTTGCATTTTTATTTCACACACATTCTTTGTAGAATCGAATCATGCAAATCGCCTGTATCGAAGCATCTGCAGAGCCCAGAGGAACATTTTCTTTTTCTTTGTCTCACAGAAACAGATCCGCTCTTATTTAGAGTTTACCAAATTCTGACCTGTTTCTCACAAACTCCATTTTGGAGAATTAAATAGCAAAAAAGCAGTCGAAGGTTTTTGAAATCCCCCCATCCAGTTTGAGAACAACGGGAGAAACACAAAATCAGGAGTTCCTCTATAAGAGGACTTCCTCTATAAACCAGATTTTTCTTTAAGATCTTATTTTATCAGCTGATTATTTCAGTTTAAAACCAGAGCAGTTAGAAAATAAAAACCTGAAAAAAAAAAACTGTATTTAATTTTAATTTAGATCTGACTCTGGGGGAGATAAAAGGAAGTCTGTTTCTGAGGAGTGGAAATATTAAAATATAGTAAAAATCTAATATAATCTTAAATTAAAATGTGTCTAGGGTGGCTACCCATTTAGGTGAATTAAATGCTCCTCCATATGGTTCCTTCCACATGACTGACATGAAATAAGAGTTGCAACTAATGGTGCTTTTCATTAGTAGTTAAATTATGAATCATTTTAATGCAGATCAATTAATCAGTGCCACAAAATATATTTCCCAGGGAAAAAGCTAGTGTGTTCAAATAATTTTACTTCATTTGACCAACAACCGAAAACTCCTCAGCATAATCTCAAATTTCAGAAGCTGGAGCCAGTGAAGACTTCGGATTAATACTTAATCAGTGACAAACAATTAACTGTTCATCAATCGGTTAATCAACTCATCGTTCCAGTCCTAACAGGCAGCGAGGGGAGGCACTGCAATCTTTGCTCTACAAGCTGCCATCTGTTACAGTTTAGTGTCTTCTCTCAAAGACCAGTCAAAGCCCCATTTATCAACGATCTGAACATCAAAGGCGGCTAAAAAAAAAAACATTAATATGAATATAATGTCATCAGCTTTATCTACAAACTGCTGTGAGTGCTGCATAATATCAGAGTTCCACTAGATAGGCCATTTAAATGCATCAAGTTCATGGTCATGTGTGAATAGAGTACACAATGTGTGTGTGCGTGTGTGCGTTAGGTGTGAGAGTGTATGTGCATGCATGTGTGTGTGTCTGTGAGAGTGCAGAAACTCCTCATAAGCCCTGACTACACACAGCCCTAGACAATAGGAGCGGGGGACGCCATAAGAAAAGATGAATCATGGGACTGAACACATTAAAAAAAAAAAAAACAACACACTGACCACCACAGGGTGTAGGTCAGTTAGGTTGTCTATCAAACACCACATATACACAAATGCTATCCTCACAATTTCACATTAAATGTGGGATTCTCCTCTGTTTCTCTCTTCTTTTGTGGTTGTTATTGTTTTCAATCATGAAATCGTTGCTGTCAGAGACAGCTTTTTCCCCCCTTCAATCAGGGCATGAGACTCTGCGCTGGCCTCCATTTCAACTCAGTGGGTCACAGGGGTCGCCACGCCTTTTTAAAAAAAGAGAAAAGCCCTTGTCACAGCGCTAGGTTTCTCTCCTGCCTGCCACAAAATGTCTCCTGACACAAAGCCCTTACACTCGTATCAGTGCACTCCCACACCACTGTCAACAAACGTGACCCCGTGTTTTCCTCCCTCTGCTAAAAGAAAGAAGAAAGAAAAAAAAAAAAAAAAAAACTTTGCGCACCTCCACCTTGCCAACACACAAAAAAATATATAAATAAATGAAAACAATGTGCAAGACCATGAGCAGAAGTAAGTTTTTTTCCTCTCTCTCTCTCTCTCTCTCTCTCTCTGCTAACTTCTGCTTCAGAAAGTTTCCGTGGTACAGTTAAGGTGATGGCATCAACTTTATACTGAGTTGTGTTCAAGGCCTGAGGGGAAAATGCTTTTCACTGTTTATCTTTGGCTCAATGGTTTGAGCCAAGGCCTCTGAAACTCTGCAGAAACCCAATGCTGCCTCAGACACAAATATAGAAAAAAAGCAGAGCTTGCAAAGTGATGCCGTTTCTTTAAACACACAAGTTACAAATGCCCAAAATCAGAGCATTTTTGTACCAGATTGAAGTTAATTACAGTTTTCAGCTCCAACTACACTTGCAATTCCAGATGACTTGATTAAATTGTCGGAGCTGAATGTCTGTAACTACGTTTCCAAATGTTCATTGGTCTCACTAACATTTGCTGCTTTTCTTTGTTTTATATCAACGTTGATTGGCCAAAACAACCGAGTTGATGATGCCAACATGTGTTAGCTATATTTGACATGCCAAAGACTGAACACTTAGTCAGATGAAAAAGTGACAGACCAATCAATAATGTAAATAATCATTAGTTGCAGGCCCCCGATTTGAGTCATCTATGTGTAAACTGTGTGGTGTGATATCCTAACAGAACTCATAATGCCTTCTGAGGTGTGACCCCATCCATCTGCTCCCACAGGCAAACAACAATCCCAGAACGCGCACACACAGACACACACCACCCCCACAAACCACACACAGAGTTCTGCTCAGATTAAATCAAGTGCATAGAGAGCAGAGCCCCATTACCCTGCAGAAGCCACTTCACTGGCTGCTTTACTAGCCAGCGTCCCCCTACCAATTATAAAACCACAAGGATTAAGTCAGTAGGGAAGGCTGAAGGGGGTGACTTCTCATGGGGATGACCTGAGTGAACTTGGGAAAAGGGGTAAGGGCAGGATGTAACCTTGGGGCCAGGAGGTGAGCATTCAGTTTCGAGAGTTGGGATGTGGATGTGTTGTCAAATCGGTTAAGCTGAGCGTTTTGTTTTGTTTTCCCGTTTTTGAAAAGCGGCTGAAACTTGATGCTGCAGGAAAAACACTGGTGGGAGTGGACACTCTTTTAGCCAAATTAACTTCCAGGGTAATGGGAAAAAAAAATACAAGAGGGTGGAGGAGGGCAGGGAGGAGAGGAGTAGGGGGTGGGGACAGTTTGCAGAGAAGGTGACAGGCAGGGAAGAGGTGTGTGTGTGTGTGTGTTTGTGTGTTGGGAGGGAGGTTGCAGTCTCTGCATAGAAAATTAACAATTCCACCCTGCGCTGTGTCTGCACGACATTAAATGCATGAAACACATGAATTATAGCATGGAGCAAGCAGAATTAACTCTATATATCAAGCTGAGTCCAAATAGTTCAGGGGTGAGGGGCTGTGTGCCTCAGCTGATGAGGGGGAAGGGGATGTGATGCGTTTGTGCGCGTGAGGACGAAGATGGGAAAAATAAAGTAACTCAACATTTCTATCTCCTCCCATTAAAGTTAACCACTTCTCTCTCTCCAGGGCCATAAAGCTGTCAAACAGACCTCTGATTTATTCTGCCCTTGCCCAGGCTGCTGTCCTAACTATCGCATGCCTCCAATTAATTTTTTTTGTTGCTCTCCATCTCTTCCCTGTAAATGTAATGAGATTGCAGTACCGAAAACTGCTGACTCCTGTTAATGCACAATTCCTTAATAATGCCGAAATGCTGGCTGTGAAAGCAGGGGAAAAAAAAAGAAGCATGCTCGGACAATAATGGCATTTTAAAGGTGCAGAGTTTTGTCAGAGACGTAATTAACATGATTCATGGGAACATTTTTCACATTTGCACATTACAGGCTGACCGAAGCCCAAACCTAACAAAAGCAAACACAGACTGCAATCTATGAAAGGCACTTTATGACAAACACAATCCTCAGATGCGATCATCGCCGCATCCATTTGTCCACCTACTCTTCACCCACTCAGTCGGTCCCTTTCAACGGCGACAGAAGTTGTTTTGACAAAAGATGTGTGTGTGTGCTGCTGTGAGGAGAAGAGGAAGTCCAGGAAAAGCACTTTTCTGTATTTACAACAGCAAGCATGTGAGCCAGCAGCTGAAGCAAGCAGATGAGGAGAAAGATAAGAGAAAATGGCCGCAGTAATTGCATTTGGCCTAAGATACAGCATCCTAACCTGCAAACAAGGTCAAAATGCAGGGCTGCTAGACTCTGGTTTTTAATTACCCCAATCATAACTTCCAGATACTGTCTATTGGCTGTGTTGATAGTGTGATTGAGCTGACCGTTACGGGTGGGCTGCAGGTGCACGCATTAAATGGACTGTTTTGGTCAACACTGAACACAGCTGGCAGGTGTTGGTGTGGAGGGACTTTATTACCCTATAAACTATCAAAGACAATTCACTCACAGCGTCTTCTGTGGGTAGCGAAAGCCCAGATTCAATTATTGCTGAAACTCCACACGAAGAGCCCCTAGGAAACAGGCAAGGTTCCACTTATTGTTCTTCTTGTCACCTTACTGAGCAGACAGCAAAACAGCAATTGATATCACACTGCTAGATGAAAATGTAAGCCCAGTTCTGGCAGTTGAAGAAATAACCCAATCCCAGGACTGATATGTTCTCATGGGCAACCAATAACTCTTTTGTCTGTGGAAAAAAATGCGGATTCATGCAAGCGGTAGTGATTGATTGACATGTTTGGGACAATTAGAAGCTCAAAGATGCAAGTGTTTCCTGCTTGTTTTGTTTGTCCTTTGTTTGTGTACATGGAGAAGATTCATTAGGCCTCTGCGTGGAGGATTTGAGGTCTGCAGAGCGAGAGGGACCCAGCCCAAGTGAAGCATGTCAAATTAGGAGGGGGGAGAAGGAAAAAAAAAAAAAGAAAGAAAGAAAGAAATCAAACCGCTACTGAGACTCATTAGAACCTCAACAAACAACATTTTGCTGTACTATATGTGTGTCTGCCTTTGCGTGCGTGTGCTAATAAAACAAGAGTTTGGCTTGTGTGATTTTAAGTTATTTTCATCATGGCAGTTTGTTTTATGAGTCACCAAAGCTGAGACACTCTCCAAACAACTTTAATGAAAGTGAGGATCCAGCAGCCTCGTGGGAACTGAAGTGCTAAGCCGACACTCTAACAGAATAACCAGCATGCTGCAAAATTAAAAGTATTAGGTGACTTCAGTGAAACATCCAGGTTTCCCCAGCTGACAAAAAGAAGTACACGCGCATTGTCATTGATGCAAGCTAACTCTCTGCTCTTATGGAACTTTTGGAGAAATGTTGGGAAAAATCAAGGATTGTAGATGAGCCAGTCCATGTTTAAACATGGCATCTATTCTGTTTTCTAACACCAGTGTTGTACTGGTTGTGGCTGCTGGCCATCTTGCGCAGCTATAATTAGATAAATCACAAATTTATTTTACAATATTAATACAGCAAGTTGCAATACTTCATTTTCTGTCACTCTCTCACTCTCTCGCTTATCCCTCTCATGCATATACACACACACACACACACACCTTTCTTCAGCCCAAAGGAAATGTTGAGTTGCTGAAAGTCACAGTGAAGAGAAGTTAGAGCATCTCTACTCACATAAAGTTGTGCATCTGAAAAACAGAAACACAACACAGGGGGCGGATGAGCTTGTGAGACAGATTTAAAAAAAATCTATCAAATTTGATTGGATTGCTCCAAAGTGGGCATGAAATTTTTGAAAAGCATAGCAGAGATAAGAAGATATAAGGGGCTGTAGGCTTTCACAACACTCAATGGGAAAGAGAACTGAATAAACAAGACTGCAACAACTATCTTTTTTGCTGCCTGAGGTGCAAACACATGTCCTACTGTAATATCATTCGACTAGTTCCTGCAAACCATGAACTAATTGCTCAGCTTTGAATGAACTATTTAGTTAATCGTTCCAAATCGCATTTGATTGCATAGGAATCCTGGTTGGCTTTAATGCTACAGCGCCTTCCTACATTAACAAAGGGCGGCGCTTTCCACAGCACAATGTATACAAGCTTACCCCATCAGTGTACACACAATCATTCTAGCAAATGAACATGTGTTATTGTCTCATCAGTGGACTGTGGGATTCTGGGAAGTGGAAGTTAAAAGGCAATTCTGTGAGTGTCTCTAATCTGAAATGAATTAAGCTGAGATTTAAAACAAAGCAGACTATATAAACCTACCAAAATCTACCACGTAATGCCACTGTGACTAGTCATTGAACACAGCTGTGAAAATAAAGACAACTGAATGGCTGCAAGGAGGGAAAACCCTCAAATATCCTTCTCGCCTCAGCCAGCAACATGCCCTTTACATGGGCCACCAAGCATGGCAGAGCCAGTGAGACATGGGATTTACATCCAGCAGTACTTCATCCTCCCACAATGAGAAAGGGAAGCTCAATTTTCTATTGTAGCAGGGAAGCGACATCTGCCGCCCCATTGATCTCCGGGGTTAAAGGGAAGCTAATCTATCCACAGCGAGCCCTTTACCACACAGTCGCTGCTCCACATCAGTTTTCATACAAAATCTCAACTCTTCTAGCCCCTTCACCGCCTCCCGCTGCATGTGTACCTGTGACGTCTTCCCTCAACATGCAGGGAGGTGTGGCGTTTCCTGTCCCTGTGTTTCTCACTCCCCACACCCCTCCCTCACATCCTTCTCGTTCTCTCATTCCTCAGATCATTTCAAAGGGCCCCAGAGATCAAAGCTGACCCCTCTTTCAAAATGGACAGGAATAGGGGGGATGTATTTAGTTAATCATTTATTTGAGGGGAGAAAAAAAAAAAAAAGAAGAAGAAGAAGAAGAAGAAAAAGGCCCCACCCCTCCTTGCCACCCTGTCCACTCCAGTTTCTGTCTTACTACTTGTCTTTTTTCCTCAGCTATCCCAGTCCTCCTGAGGCCCTGCCTGCCACCTCTAGAGGCAGCTTTTAATATGCAGACAAAATAAGCTGGTCGTCCACTTCAGGCAAGCGATGGATGGTAAAGGCCTGGGGAATATAGCTCAGCTACACGGGAACGCCTGCTTCTGATGGATTAACCCCTCATGCACCAGACATGAAGTGGTGCCAGAACAGACAGCTCACTAGACTTGATTTAAGTTGTTTGGTGAGATGTGGTGGGAAATATATATTTACTGTTTTTACTGTTTAGCAGCAGAGTAAACAATGAATCCATCTTCTTGATCTGTATATTATCTGTGAAAGATATTACGACTACAGACAATGGAGCATTGCAAATCATGTATATGGAGTGATTATACTGCGCAACACAGCTCATATCCTGTGCTACATCATGATTAGTGTCAAATACATTTTCTGAGTGTAAGGTGAATACTCTGTGTGTCTCTCTCTCTTTCATCACACACCGACACACCTCTCAGCTGACCGGCCTCCAGCAGGAGGGGTGACCCTGTGAAAGGGCTCCGTCACACTCCTTGCCCAGCAAATGGACTGAGGCCGGAGAGAGCTAATGGCATAATGAGCCCACGGCAGCCGGGACTGACATTTTTGGCCATGGGTGTGAGGTAGGCCTAAGATGGAGGCAACATGCACGCACGCACGCGCACACACACACACGATGATGATGTCTATGCTGTCCATCATTCTGACACTGTCTCCTCGTTACCCAATGGCCTGTGTAAGCTCAAGGTGAGCTGCCTGCTAATGTCAGTTCATTTTTCGAATCATACCTGAGTTCTGTTGGCTATTTTAAACATTTTAAGCTAATTGCAAAGCTTAAAACACCTTTTAAGGAAACTATATTTCAGGGGAAACGCTTATGCTTTTTTGCCTCAAGAGAATTACCACAATCGCCACAACACTCATGAAAATGATGATGATGATGATACAAAGCTATAAAATGGCTAATATATTGCTTGCCAAGAAAGTGAATGACCCCGTTTCCTAAAATGTTGAAGTCTTCTTTTAAAAAAAAAAAAAAAAAAAAAAAAAAGGTTCGGGGTACAAGTCAACAGGACAATACCAGGTCTGAGCAATCGTTCCCAAATATCACGACATGAGAGAGCAACATCTCTCAGTGAGCTGCTGTATGTGCAGCCATCAAACCATCAAACTGGAAAACAAAAAGGAGTCTCCTGAATAAATGTGAGGCAAGAGTTGCTGCAAATAGGGCAACCCTGCATTCATTTAAAAGCATTTTAAAGCAGATATTTTCTAGCTCAAGGAATCTGTAGAGACCAAAAATGTCAGTAAATTTCAAGAATATCTTGCAGGTAGTTTAATGAGCATATTTCTACAAAAAAAAGTTACACTATTTAGCTTTATAGGGGATTATATGTCAACACCGCTGACATTTAATGGTGTGCACTTTTTCATGCTTACTTGAGGCTGCTTCAGTTTATGTCCATGGCAGTAGCAACTACCTCCAACATCTATCAGCAATCTGATACGTCCTCGCTGACATCCCAGGGCACCAAGGTCGTCCACTAAGCTGTTCAACACTGATTTCAGGCTTAAAGGTGATCCCACTTTTTCAGTGACCAGGTCAAAACTGTGTAACAGCTTTTTCCAAGTTCACTCAGCTACTCAGAGTGAGGCAAAAAAAAAAAAAAAAATCCCACTTTATTTTTTTATGTTTTTTGGGCCTTCTATAAGTGCTGTCACTGACTGTGTATCTTTTTGTCATCACTCTGCACATTTTGTTTTTCTCCATGTAAAGCTCTTTTTTTTTTTTTATGTCACACGTGTTGCTTTAAAATGAATGTTGATGAGTAAGTGTGAACACAGCCAGAAACAAGGGTCGAAAGGTTTGACAACCTCTTTCACCTGTGACTGTGTCTTAGTTATAGATGAGAGGGGGAGACTGTATCATCTGGCACAGGTCTCAGAGCTCCCGTAGCCTTTGGAAACAGAGGTGCCATAATGTAGGCTAAAGGTTCCCCTTTCCTGCCTCTTCCCTCTCTGACCTAAATGTGTATGTGCATGTATTCTAGCGTGGATGTGAACTGCACGTGTGTAAAAGTGCACAAGGGTGGTCCTGTCTGAGTCGCCGTGACTTTGGCTGTGAGCCAACACCTTCTGGCCTGCTTCACCTGGGACGTTCTACATCTTTGCAAGCTTTAGTTTTTCTGTTCTGAATGTCAAGGAGAGACATGAGAACTGGACCCCACACAGGGAAGAGAGAGAACAAGAGAGAGAGCAAATTAAACACAAAGGGACAAGAGGGAAGAGCCCCAATGAGCTGTAGAGTGTAGTCGGTCAGGCAGAAGTGGGCCAAGCTGGTGTTGCACTCAGGAGGTGACACACATACAAGCTACTCCAACTGACTGGAGACAAGCCTTACAGCCTATCCTCTCTCTCTCTCTTGCTCGCTCGCTCACACACACACACACACACACACACACACACACACACACACACACACACACACACACACACAATAACACTGACAATCCAAGTCTCCTGGGTGCTAGTTTTTCACTGCTGCATGCTGATGTTGTGAAAAACACAGCTCAAACATCATGCTGACTAAACAAGAAGACGATGGCTTAATTTCCACAGGATAAGCGAAGGAGGGTCATGAGGGTGGCGCCATGAAATTGCATGCCCTTACCTGACAAATCTAACCAGGCTTTTGTTCCACTTCAAGTTCAAAGTGATGAGGCAAACTGCGTGTGCACAGCTGTTGCCCTTTGCTTCTGCATCAACTGAGAAATGCAGTGATTAGAGCCCATGATCTTCAAATACTTTCTTTCCTCCAATTAAGAGTCCACAACTCAAACGTTGCTATCTATATGAAGAGCTGGAGCCACGTTTGGCATTTTTGCTTGGTTGGTAACAATTAACAAAAATGACAAACAATTGAGAAAATGTCTCATGAATCATTTTCGGTCACCCAAATCATCGAATTTCAATCATTTCAGACACTAGTGGTAATTGAAAAGGTAATTTCCTGATGTCATTTCCTTCCAGGTAAAATTAATTATCTTTGAATGTCTGCAGTTGTTTCCCTGTTGGCTGTTGTAGCTTCCTGTATGAGTATAAAATATGTGAGGTGTTTTCATTGCTGTGCATGGGTCAAAGAAGCCAGAGGACAATGGCTGCCTCTTAGGCACAGGTTAATGAAGCCTTTCAGGAGGTGACCGTTTTTGGCCTCCACAGGTTAATTACAGAGCAACATACTGAAAGGTATCCAAGTTGATTTTACGCAAAGCAGACAAGTTAAAAAAAAAAAAAAAAACAGTTACCAATGTCAAAGGAAGGAGGTGCTTCCACCACTGTGCATAGCATCACTGTGTCTACACCCAGGTTCACATCCTTTGACAACAGATGCTATCTGCACATTTCTGCGTCCGGTCAACTGTATTGCACTGATATTTGCCATCTCTACAGGTTGCTTCGTCCTACTCTGATAAAGAGAACACCAATTTAGCAGGGCATCACTAAGACCATTTGTATTTGTCCTTATTGTTACAGGAGGCCACAGACATTTGTTCATTTTTCTTCCACAGAGCCTTGCTTGTGTATCAGACGGTGGAGAAAAGGAAAAAAAAAAAAAATCTATTTCCCCGTGGAAATATGCTGCGAAGAAACAATAAAAGCCTGCAAAATACAAACCTGCAGAGAAAATGAGAGGATTAATTACAGATGCATTAGGAAGCTGAAGAGGAATGACTCACCTAGCTTGTCCATGTCAGGGACTCACACGGCCATCTGCACAAATGGCAAAAAGTTGTGTGCATACACTGAACAAACACACAAACCCAAAAGCTAATCTCTGTTATATCATTGTCAGAATGTTAAATCCCTCTCAAGGACATGAGGATTGTTTAAGACAACTTTAGAGCTTGGATTGTTTTTCTGCAACAGTAAGATAAACAGTATCTCCCTCATCTAAAGTCCACTTCACAGTCCTTCAAGGTGCTATATTCTGGCCATAGTGGCATGCAACAGGGGATCACATGATGGCTAAAAATTATATTTTTACGCTCACTCCCTGTAGACTTTCAAGGTGGCCTGAAAAAAAAAAAAAAAAAAAGCACCTTTCTCAGGGTGGTTACAATGGACTCCAACAGATGCCTAGTCTCTCGCCAAAAAAAAAAAAAAAAAAAGTATCAAATCCTCCACAGATATTTCTTGAAACACTTCTGCAGCATGATCATCTTCTCTTATGTCCACCTGTAGGCTCCATATGTACTCACATTTTCTGTAATATGGCTTAAATATGCCGGTTCAATCTTTATGTGATCATCTAAAGCTCACAAACGATCAGATGCATTGTATGTTCGACTGCGTGCCTCATGCTGTCTTTGGTCAGGCAAGCTGTTTTGTCACGACTCTCTGAATGCCTAAGCAAACAATATACACCCTTTCATCAAAATGATGCAGGATGTAAGATCTGGGAAATTATCCAAAGAAAAACACTTTTGCAAAATACAAAAAGAGATGCAGGTTTCACCATTGTATTATCCACCGCCATCTACTACATCAATGTACATTGTAAGCTTGAGGAAGAGCCTGGTTAACAAGGCTGTGACGCACCAACTACAAGGCACCGTGGCCAAATTCCCAGTAGTCGTAAAACAAGTCAATCAGGCACTATTTGCTCTGACCAATCCCTGGAGAGCACCTCCTGGGTGGTACAGCTGGGGATTGGGCCATTTGGTCTCCAACGGCACCCAGTCCAGGCCTGAATGGAGCTGACTGATCACATTTCACAACAGCGCCAATGCAGCCAGGAGAGCAGAACAAGGCCAAGCTGGTGGACCAGAGCCCAGAGGCCCAGTAAAGAGACCAAAGCACACTGTGATGTGGGCAGCTTGGAGAGCAGGGAGAACGTTGCTACACATAAACCTCTTTCAGGCATAGAAGGTAACGCTGAGTATCTTTTAAAGTAATAGCCTCTGAGCTTTCAAGTGTAATAACTCCGCCTAAGAGCCCAAATTTTGCACAGGGGCAGTAGAAAAGCCGAAAACCTTGTTTCCTATTTACCACAGGGGAAGAATTAGTGAAGAGTCCATACTGTAAGAAGCTGGGATGAAGTAAAGTGAGACAACGTGAAACCTTTAAAGACAGAGACTGAAGGTTTCATGTTTGTTTGTTTTTTCAAATCTTTTGCCATACACTGTCATGTGAAAAGCAAAAAACTCCATGAAAACACATTTTTACATTTTTAAAGACTCATCTGACATGGGGAGAATCTCTGAAACACCTTATATAGATAATGATCGCAATATATTGTGTTGTCATGAAGGCAGAATAGGATGCCCATTCAATATTTCTCTGAACACATATTTAGCCTTGTGCCAGCTGTACCTTTATATTTAATGTTATGGCATTTCAAATGTATGTTTGGTAATAAAGTTTATAATTGAAAGAGCCTGCCACACACAGGAACACACACAAAGGAAATAACAAAATAGCCAACAGATGCTTGGATGGACTCCTGGATGTATATGTGCAGTACATACACACAGCAGCACAAGTCATCATAAAAACTGATTTTTTTTCTCTGCCATTCTCGAAAGTAATGAAAAGAACCTCCAGGCACAACCTGGAGAGAACTCACCCTTTCCCACCACAAAACCTTCCCTACTTTATTTGAAACTAAATATGTTTTTGTTGTTGTTCTTCCTCTTTTTTTGTTTGCTTTTCACTGAAATTGTTTCACATAAAAATCCACCATAGAAATTAATCCACATTTTAAATGCTGAGGCAATTTTTTTTCTTTCCTTCCCCTTTCACCAGGTAGTAAACAGCGCTCTTCTCTAACAAAGCAGACAAACACTGCTGCCTTGAGAAAGCACAGTAAAAGGAGATTTCACACAATATTTAGAAGACAATTTACCATTAGAGATAAACAGATAAGCGTCCTCAGCTGGAAAGTAGGATTCTGGCTGGTTTGTTTACCTCAGAAAATGATCTCACACGCTGAACTTCAAATGAACCAAATGTAATGCGGACACATCTGCATTGAGCTTAAAAGAGACACTGTAGACTGAAAAGCAGAGGAAGTGATGGCATTATTGAGGCACACAGGTGCACTAAGAGTGAAACAAATCTAATCTAATCATTGATTTATATATGTGACATTGCGCAGGCAAGGAGAAAAAAATAAGGAAAAAAAAAAATCTGAGAAACACATTTATGCTTGTATGTGGAACTAGGACATGGAGGCAACATTTTGTTTAAAAAGCCTAATTAAACTCTCGTTCTCCAGAGATGCTGTTTGAACATTTATGAATTCGCACAATGTACAGTAGATTTGCTTTGTCATCAGCAATTTCTCACACAAGAAAACAAGATAAACTGTGATGTGTGTGTGACTGTGTACTTCACTGACAGGTGGTAATAAAGTCTGAGGTGTTGGGTGACCACAGCAACAGCCATCTGTCTAAGTGCATAAGGAACGAGAGGGACAGTACATAAATCAGACAGCAAGTAGTGAGAATATAACGTGACACAAGAGCTAAGTCTTTAAATCTTCCACATCACTTTTTGTGTGTGTGTGTGTGTGTGAGTGTGTGAGTGAATATAACAACTCAAGAGAAGCCTTTGAATACACACACACACATTGGGTAAAACCCTAACATTGTAGATGATGCACTTTACTGTTGTTTTTAATTTTGCTTTGGTCTTGTGTTGATTTGTTTTTAACTGCTTCTGTGAGAGTGATGAACTAAATTTCATTGTGTAACCACGATGACAGTAAACTTCCTCATGTCCCTAACTGGCTGCATCACAACAATCAGAAAAATGGGAGATTATTGCTTTTAAGTTGATATTAAAAAACACAGACAAAAACACTGCATATTCAGGTGCATCGTCACTCCCTGTTATATCTCTACAGAGGAGCATAATGTTTGCATTAAGATGCCTAAACTGTGAGTGTGTAACTGGAGTAAAACCAAGCTGAGTCAGAAGCCAGATGCTAGTTTAATTTAAATATCTTTTTATATATGTGTGTATTTTTTTTTTTTTTTAAACATACAACATAGTGTACTATAGGTGTCACAGATACATCTTCAACCACATCTGCAGCCTATTCCACTTCTCCTCTATCCATCCATATGCTCCATATGCTCTTAGCACTCACTAAATATGTTGTTTAAATCTTCACATGCAACTCGTAAGCAATCAGGTGAAATGTATGCGCCAAGATTACTGGTCTCCTGCTGTTCCATTGGTCAGGAAAGCAATCATCACTCACTTATTGGCTAATAATAATGCACTTCATCCAAGTAAAATGATATATGGTCTATCTAAGTTCAAAAACAAGAGGTAAAACAAACAGATGAAATTTATATTATCCTCAGCCCTCTATAACTGTTTCTGTGTTTCAGTTTAAGACTTATCCATCAAAAATGACAAATGACTCATTTCTTTACTTTCCTTCACCTTAATGCCATTATACTTAATTACAGCCTCAGTTTGTAGCATCCTCATGCAAGTTCTATTTCAAGTGAAAATTTCCAATATTCTTCTACCTAAACCTGATTTCATAACCAGTCAGCACAGCCCTAAGAACTTTTTAATGGAGAGCTTTCAGAAAAAATATTCTTTTATTTAAAATAAATAAATAAAAAAAAAAAATCAACTGATAGATGAATCATAGATCAAAATCGTCACTAGTTGCAACGTTGATGTTTAATCCAAAACAAACAATTTGCATTCTGGGAGTGTTCAGAAGCTATTCCTGGATAAATCCAGGAACATCTTAGCAAACAGACAAAAATGTAAACAAGGAATTATTGCTTTACAACCAGACGCTATTTTGACTGAGAAGATTATTACAGAGCTCAGATGCCAACTGTCGCCCTTTATATGTTGTGTTTTCACCCTATTAGTTGCATACTTTGCATTCCCATCAGAAAATTACATAAAACAACTCAGATCTGCGTGGCCTCTGCTGTTGCTTAGCAGGAGATCCTCAAATCTACAAGATACAGTCCGAGTGAGAACAGTAGGAGATGTTCTTTCTACAACAGGAAGCAATGACCCGTGATTGTGGAATTGCCTTTCTCCATAGGAAGTCTCACGTTTCTTTTTCCTCCTTAGCCTCACCTCGCCATGATTAGAAGAACATCTGCAAACACAGACAGTCCTCCTCTCCACTCCACTTTTCATATTTTACACAAGCAAACTCCAGGAATCATTACCCAACATGAGCTCATCATTAGTACATTCATAATTCAGTGTAATGGATTATGTAATTGCTCCATTAATCAGGGGAGTCACCCCAGCATACTCTCCTATGCATTAGTTTAATTATGGGAAATGTCTCTGTTAAAACAGATGCACTGTTTGCAGTAGCAGAGTTTAAACATCTCCATTTGGCACTGTGGGAACTTGTGCGGGCTGCAAGTTTAGAGGCAGCCTGGCATCGTATAGCCTTGGGTCCTCGTGGTGCACTTGGCAGACAGCTCTTCAATAAAATGTGTCCCGGCTGTATGGAAAATGAAAAAGTAGGCAAAAGGGCAAATGCCTTTCAGGAAACCAGTTGTCAAGCTCAGACCTCACTTAAGTCACATTATTTACTGACATTAGCAGCCAGCGACTGTGAGATGAACATTTTAGTTATATATGAAACTGGAAGAGTCAGAAACAGATTAAGACGTGTCGGCATAGAGGTACTTGTCATCTGATTCCAGCAGCTGGCATGACTTGTGAGAACCCAATCCAACAGTGTCATCAGCTATTTGTCGAGGAAAAAGGGATGGAAGGCCCTACACCTCCTCCTCCTTCTATTGTTGGGAGCTGAATATGAGAGTCTGACTGGAGTCTTTTAGTTTGACTGACATTTGACTATCATCACTGAGGGACACTCGGTGTATTTTGGTCTTCTCGTCATTGTAAAAAAGGTCACTGACAGACAGAGCCCCTTGTGCACTCCTAAGTGCGTTGAGTGCTGACAAGAAATACCAGCCTTTAGTTGTTCCATAAGAGAAATCACTCTGGCTATACAGAAATTGCAGCACACTTATCAGTCATTTTCCTTGTCTGCTCCCTCCCCCAGATAGTACCTAAAGCATTTTTTTCCCCTTTACTTTTGCCTTGTTTCGGTACTTGGAGAGAGAGTGGGAGAGCATGGAAGTTAATATGCATTTTATACTGCTGCATATATAGTTCCGTATAAAACACAAATCCAAAGAGGACCCAAGTGATTGGTCCATCAGTCACTACCTACACAAAACAAACAACTAAATGGTTTGTGGTTACTGTCAAGATGCTGGCAAAGCTTCACAAGGCTTAAAGCCTGCTGCCAATAACATAGGCTGAGCCAAACAGAAAGACAGGGAGAGAGACACACAGAATAAAAGATGGCAAAAGAATCTTTTTTCCCCATTGTAAGAAATGCACATGTAATGCTTGGGGAAAAAAATAAGAAGGAGGAGGAGAGCTTATGCATTCACCTCGTTGAAGTGACATTTAAATAAGCAGGAGCCATTTTCTTCCACAATCCCTCTGTCCCTCCCCTTTCTCCCGCTCCCTCTGTGCCACTGTAATTTGAAGCTGTCACAAACAAATCCTCCTCACAGACCTTTCCAAATGTCAGGTTCCGTCAAGTGGGATGTCTGCCTCCAAAAATCAGGTCCTTGGAAACTTTTATCAAGCACACATGCATTTATGGGCATTAGCCATTCACTTCTTGCACACTTGACAGAGCAGGGACAAGGCTAGAAGATGTGACAGCAACAATTGATGTAGTAGTCATACGTGTGTTTGTTTGCTCCACTGAATTATTGACTAATATTGGGCAAAATATAGATTTTTGGTTCAATCTTAAAAGGGTGGGTGAAGACAGTGATGACTCCATAACTGTTTTGTGTCTTATCTCCTCTATCGAATACTGCCTGAACATGCTGTGCCCTCAGTTAAACCAGTTCTGCCACAATTTGGCTCCTAATCCAGCAGGGATTGGTCTGCAGAAATGCTGTACAAAAATATATTAAGACATGAACAGAATGCTGCCTGTCATGACAGCTTCCTTCTTCCCTTTACAAGTTTTAGAATAATAAAGTCGTAGTTGTAAAAAAAAAAAAAAAAAAAAGGTACGCTTATATTAGTAAATGTGAAAAAGAGGATATCATATTGGCCTATTGTGGCCTTTTAAACTGAAGGCATTAAAATCAGGGTGAAAAACATTTAATGGGAAGGGAAAAAAAAAAAAAAGGTGTCTCAATGTATATTTCATCCAGCGATACAGACATAAGCTGCACAAAATGCTCGGCACAGGTCAGAGACAACAATTCAGCAACTATATGTTCAATTTTACATCATGTTAATAACCTCTGGCACAAAGAAAGTTACTGAGAAACTGTTAGCAGAGTGTGCAATCTCAAGAGTCATTTCGCTGGCCCGAGAGCGCAGGAATGAGATGAGGGAGAGCGAGAGGAGCTAATCAACTCTTACTCATCAGTGGCATTTCATGCACTGTCTGCCGTGTGCATAAAGGGCACAGAGCATCAATAAGTCAACACAGCGCAATAGATGGAGTGGATCTAGACTGCTCGGCCATGAAAACACAGCCACGTATTATAGAGAGTGCAAAGTTAATTTAATTTTGAAGTGGAACTGCTTTAGGGATGTGTCTAAAATTAGCATGGTAAGTGTAAAGAACAGTTTAAACAAGATCTAGTATGGACCGAGCTGCTAAATCTGCATTTCCGACGACACGGCTCATGAGAACATAAAAGCTGTCCGCTCGCTGCACCTTGTATAAGATGCTGAAGCAGTAGAAGTGGGGGGTGGGAAGGGGGGGTTAGAGAGGAACTAAGAGAGGGAAAAAGAGGAAGGAAAGAAATGTTTTTACTACTATCTTCTAATCTGTGCCATTGCAGGTGCGTATTGTGTCACAATGTCCAGAGAGGCAGACAAAGTTGGGTCCCCCCGCCATTCCTCCTCATCGCCTTGCATCAGGCACAGTATCTGAGACTTTAATATGGCTGCCAATGGCAACAGCCATTTAATAACAATGCAATAGTTCCTCACAGCAGTGTCACTCATACACCCCGCCGTGTGCAGATGGTACATTACGGTTTCCGAAAACATTCTTCTCTCTGAGATGTTTTTCCTTACTCACAACACACACACACACACACACTGCCCTTTTAGTCAGCAATATTTAACTCTCCCGCTTGCCTCCAATTGCTTGACTGCCTATGTCGTCTTATTTTGTAACAGGTCAGCTGAAGTGCCCCCTTCCTTCCTCCCCTCCCTGGAGGTGATCTGGGTGTGTGCATGTTTATGTGAGTGTGGTTGGCGGTAAGCCTCTCGCATGTGCCTCACAGCCTCCTGCAGTGGGGGACATCTGGAGGAGGCGTTACCGTGTACACAGAGAAGACTAGAAGAGTTCAGGCCTGAAATATCATCCTCCAAGGACATAACTGGCTTTCATTAACATACAAAGGGGGAAACGGCAGTGGAGAATTATTCAAATCAACATGGCTAATGTTGCCATAAGCCAGTCACCTTGCCAAGTTACCCTAAAACTCATTGTCTCTAAGAGTGGCCCTTCCCCCGACTTGCCGCTGAGAGCAATTAGGGCACGTTTTGATGAAAATGACCTGTAATTCAGTGTAAGGAAAAAGCTTCAGAACAACCATTTCACAAGGTAGATGTTCATTATGTGCCAGCAGGGAAGAGCCTCCTCTTAATAGAGTGCCAGCTATAAACATCCCTCATCATCACCCGGCCTGCCATTTGATCTCACCTCTGGGGTTTCTGTGCTGGGCATCTTCATTCATTTCTTCCCTGTTTCACTGTCTGTTTACTCAGTAATGGACTCTGCCCAGAGAGTTGTTAAGTGGGGAACAAAGTGAAAGTGCCCGACACTCTGTTGTGGCGGTGATTAACGACTGAATTAGAAAACAACTCCAGGTCACCTTCCTTAACATTGTGATGGATGGTCTAATGCGCAAATCTGTTGCCTTTGTTATAGGTGAGCTGGAACCTGGATCACAGGTGGAACAACCCAACGGTGCATTTACAATGTCTATTAACTTTTCAATGAATAAACAGTCATATACAACGGACAAAAACAATGTAGGAATAAGCAAACTGAGATGCTTCATGGCTTTGATAATAAGCACCTCGCTGATGAGTGTGCACACAACTGTGTCGACCACTGTGTGTAAAGCCTTAGTTAGTGTTGCCCTGGTTCAACTGTGTATGTGCCATCTCTCCTGTCACAGGCAGTTTACAAGACTGGGAACGAGGGTTGCCATCTGTCTCACCTCAATGGGGTGCACAGAGGGACGTTTTGCACAGTTTTGGCATGCCTGACTTCCCCTAATGCTGCACAAATGTTTAGAGACATTACATAAGCAATGAGACCTTCACTACAGTGGAGGGAGAATGAAGATGGGTCTGGCAGGAGAAAAGGGGAAAAAAGGCTCAGGGAAGTGTGAGAGAGGCGCAGTGGTCCCTTTAATTCTCCAGACTGACCGTATTAACAGAAGACAATAGCACTAAAGACCTGCAATGGTGTTGCTATAGCATAAGTATTTTAAATACCTTTGCCTCAGGACATTTTTCACAGCTCCAGTAATTTGCCTCATTTTTAAATTCTAGGCAATCCTGCATGCTGGTATTATGGGTCCTTGCTTTGATTAAGAATGTTGTTGCATTATATTGTCACAAACATAGACGAGAACAACTTTTTGCCAAAGAAATCCCGCAACTAACAGCTTAAAAACCGCTCATATACCTTTATACAATATATTGGAAGGACAAAACTTGCATTTCCTTTTTCATAATGGTGTTGATGAAACAAACACAGTGGTCTCACTGAAATAAAAGAATGAGCCTTAAGCCATAAAAACAGCCACAGTGGGAAGTAAATCGGTAAGAGGTGAATCAAACCTGACTTTAGCTCTGCACCCAACTGCTGCTGCTCAGGGAGAGGAGGCAATCTGAAAACAAAAAATAGAGTTGACTGAGGGAAAGGTAGATCTTGGCTAAAATAAATACAGCTTCTGCTAGATACAAGGAAGGAGAGGAGCAGGAGCTTGATGCACAAAGCGCTGGATGAGGCATAACTAAAGAGAAAATATATATATTATGAATGCTCTGGGAGAGTTTTTTAATTTTTCTTTAAAGAAAGATAAAGTGCAAAGTCTCAAGGACGATGCAAGATTTCTTGAAGAAATTCTCAGCACTGAATACAGATTACTAAGTCTCTTGTTAAACTGACATGTGAACAACATGTGACAAAGATCTCAGCATATGACATGGAGTTTTTACCTTTCAGTTAATTCAGCCCAACACCTATATATCCACTGTCATTGGCCACTGGTGACAGAGTCAGACACATATCAATGTGCCCAGGTATATCTGATACCAGCCAGCTGCACATTCTTACAGATATATTCTGGAAATTTCACAGGTTAAACACCTAGGTGGAATCAAGCCTGTGCTCCCTCGGGTTGGGCTGCCTGCAACCTGAGGGTGGGAGAGTGAGGGGAGCCTCACTCAATGTCTCTTCGCCCTCACTAACAGGTGAAGAGACGTGCATGGCTGTCTCGTGGCTTTCAGCAGCCTCCCCAGGCTGTCAGTGGCGTTAGTAATAAGAGCAAAGGCATTAATGGGGGAAGAGGTCATACGAATTGGAGGAAAAAAAAAAAAAAAAAAAAAGATGGCGAGGGGGTGGGGGTTAGCTACGGATAAAGTCACAAGACCACACGGAAACAGTAGGAAATAAATCCAGGCCTGAGCAAGATTATTTCACTCAGAAGTCACTGTGTGGTTCTGCTGTCCTCAAAGCATTGCTATCTCACCTAGATTGAAACTGCAATATAACAAAGCAGATGTCAAACTGAGAAAATGTGTGGTAGTCTGCTGGAATTTACTGAGCAGCATGACCGAACTGCATCAGTGCTACATGATGTTCTCAAATGTTCTGAGAAATGCTGCCCGCAAATATTATACATGCATGGAAAATTCATTCAGCCGACGTGTTACATAAAAGTCGAGTGCAATTCTTATCTAATTATTTTTTCCTAAAAAAATGTGAAAAAGAGTTTTTTTGCGGAGAAGCTATTAAATACAATCTATTGATGATTTCACATCATAATCTAAATGCTTCAATACACACATTTTCCCAGCATTTCAGTCTCTACTACTGCCACTACAGGGTTGTTAAAAATGACAGCAGGCACAGCAGTTGCTACAAGTGACCCCCCTGCCACAAAAAGCCAAAGCCCACCCACTGACTATTTCTGCTGACCTCGATCACTGATCTTATCACTTCCTTGCTTTGCACATACACATGGATGGACGCGTACACACACACACACACACACAAGTGTGGTTTCCGTTTACTTTTCAGAGTTATATGTTAATGATGTACAAAATGCACACTTATCTATGAGGATATTTGTGTTGCATAGAATTTGCCAGAAAACAAGACACACCGCAACAGTTTCATTAACTGAGTTGATGTGTAGATAAGCTGCAGACACTGTGTGATAAAAGGTTGAGCAGGCTCCCTAGGCCAAGTGTGTAGGAAAGGGATCTTGCTGCTGCTACCATGGTGGTCTTTCTGCCTCACTGTGTATCTTAGAATTAATGGTCCCCCCCAACCCCACCCCCGTTTGTATGCATTTATGTGTGTAACTGTTTGTGCATGCTTGTATGTATGAGAGACAGATAATCTTTCTACTGTGTGCCAGAGGGATAAATGTTGAATTTGTATTCAGTAATGAGCAGGGATCTGGGAATGATGGTGAATTTGTAAGCATGCCCCATCTCCCATAATTCCATTTGGTCATCCTGTACACACTTGTACATGCAGGTGGTAGTTCTGGTAGCCCCCCTGCCCTCACCTCTCATCAGGCTCACATATCTCCAAAGAAACCAAGGGCAGGAGAAGAGGAGATATTACAAATCACATTATAGGACATGAAATTAATCCACCCTCCCCAAACATTTGGCCTTCACACAGTTTAACCTTGAAACTGCTTTTTAGTCCCCTGCACGGATTCTTCACAACCCCTCCCCGCCTCCATTCCCTCCATCTCCATCACATCCAAAAGAACGAGTCTGACATTACAACAATGGCTCTGCCAAGGTAATTATTCAATAGGATCCTTCACCGTGCCGATGATACGTTGTAATTTCATTTCACTTACGTCTGTTTCATAATGTAATACACAACTGAGCAGGGGCACTTTACGTCCCAAAAGACCACTTCCTCCTTAAGATAATAAAAGCCTTTTGTGCTTGCCTTTGAGAAATCCTTGGTGGATTATATGAGTGCGGATTCAGGAGCACATCAATTAATATGCATTAAATGAAAGAGTATTAAGTTGTAAGAAAATAATTAATAACTCTAATTGCTGTGCTGCTGCTTTGCCCAGCAACATTGTACCTTAATGCTAACAGGACTGTCTGACATCGTCTACAGGGGCCAAAGTACAAGCGTCACTTGACCTTTTACATGGCTGAAAGACACTGCACTTCCAATTTATTACATGGTCACCGCACTCCCCCTGATACTAATGTAGAGATGTACATGATAAAAGCCCACAGTGACTGTTGCATCGAATCCAATAGCTGCAGCAAAAAAACTTCCTGTTAGCCAAAAGACACCTCACGAGACTCAGCTCTTACTGGTTTCATGTAGCATAAAATACATCTGTTTGTGTTAGAGAATACTGTAGATCTCTTATGCTAGTCCTATCACTGGATCTTGTCTCTTTGTACGGTGCAGAGAATGGCCCTAGCACAGGGTTACACTCCCCCCCGTTACCATGAAAAAGACATCTATGGCTCCAATTATCTTTTACCCCTGTGCAGCTCCGCAAAACACAAACGCTGCTACTGTCAATGAAATTATAGCAGAGGGAGCGAAAGAGATGACGGGGGGGAAAATAAAATCTTACAACCCCTACCCCTATACAAGCACACACACACATACACACTTCCATGTGGTGAAAAACAAAGATGCGGAACGCCTCAGGAGAACAGAAAGCAAAGAAATGGGAATGACAAGCAAAATGTTTCTTTGAGATATCTTTCCAATATACTATTTCTAAAGGTTAGAGGAGTTTTGAAGGCATGAGAGTGCAGCTCCAGCTGACTGATGATGCCTTCAGTTGCTGTGAGTGGTGAAGACACTGAGTAGTTTCCATTATAGCGCTCCGTTTTAAAACTTATTCGCTTTGACCGAGAGTGGCAAGCATTACCGTCTTGATCAGTTTACAGTTCTACCTCCATGTTTTTTTTGTTTTTTTTCCTATCAAAAATTACCCTGGCTTTCAGCTAAATCAATCTTGCCTTTGGTTGGAGATAATGAGCATGTTCACCAGGCTTCAAATGAACACCGTGGCTCCAGGGCTCCTCAGCTCAACACAGTCACATCATGCAGACACTTTTGAGGAAGGCAGAAAAGAGAGTAGAAGTCTCAGCCTTCAGAGACCAATTAAAAACACATATTCAAATTGACCTAAAAGAAGCACAGTGAGGCATTCATTTACAGTGCTGCCCCACGTCCCCGCAGCTTCACTCACTATCAGGTTTATCCCAATTGTTTTCAACTCTCACAAACAAACAATCTCAACAGAGTGGAAAGACTTGGAAAAAAATATATCTAATCTCTCTCATCTCTGCAGGATCAAAGACTTTATCAAGAGGTGGTGAGCACACAGAGATATACTAATTTTCACACAACATGCACTCACTTTCTTTCAAAGGACACGAGGCAGGATTTACCAGCTCAGTACCACCGTATGCATATATTAGATGATTCTTATTAAAGATGTGAATATTAGATCATTATGAGTGCTATCTCTGCCCTTATTGTTAAAAACACTTGTTCAAAGAAAGTAACTGCATGGAAGAGATTGAGATATTTGTTTTCTCTTTTGCCTCCATAAAGTGGCCAAGCATTTTTAATCAGACAATATAATATACAATATAAACTCTGCATAACCGAACATTTAATGAGTCGAATGGTGGTTATTTTTGGCCTGATAAAGGACAAATCAATAAATTATCGAGGTAGTACAATTCATTTTCAGCTAACTGCCTAATTTGAGCAATAAAATGTATTAAAAAGACAACATTGAAATTGTACAGTGTGCAGGCAGCTCTCCAGCACAGCTCCTCAGAATTTCATCCATGACATATTTGGTACCACAGCCCCAGTGGGTATGCAGTGACTCTGAAACATGCTCCGTCTCGCTTCCACAGCACTTCCAGGGAAGCTGCTCCCATAAATCCCCTCTAATAGTCGCTGGCGAGGGAACTTTTTAACACAGAACTTAGCAGCCACTGTTATTCACCCGTAGAGCAAGAGTCTTGGGATGATGGATGGTAATAAATATTGCACGGGGCTAACAGAGGTCCCCTCAGAGACGTTCAATTGCCTTGAGTGATAGGGTGCTGCTCGGCAACACAGAGGAGGATGGCAGAGGGTAGGCTCTTCACGGGTTCGACTAACGGAGTCTGTTCAATTTCCTCTCTGGAAACGCGACAGTCCCCACTCTGAATTATAACTGTCTCACAATGGGGGAAGGTAAGCGGAAAAAAGGGTGTTTCTGCAAAATCTCAACTTATGCACGTAAGCTTGTTGGTTATGAATGAAGAATTGATTGTCTGGAAGAAGGAGAAAAAAAACCCACTGTGCCATTGACCAGTAATGGCTGGGAATGTACCTGGCATGTAAGGAGGAAGAACACTGCTCAGTGTTGTGACCACTTTCCTGCTGCTCTTGTGACTGGAGCTGTTTAATGGAGATTTCTGACAAGGGAGCTCTGTTGTGCTTAGCTGCCCACCATCTTAACTGCTTCTCTGACAATGGCCGACAACAGAGCAGATGCACAATCTGCACACATCTGTAGTGGCCTTATATTCCTTCAGGCTTCCCTCCACCCCCATCTCCACTACGCACTCATTTCTTCAGCCAATACATACAAATGGGCACCCATACGAAAGACAAGGAGCTGCTTTACCAAGGTCATCACCTAATCAGCTTGCATGAGTCAAAAAAAATATAATTTTGGTACGTTCCTATGTTGTGACTAACTAACATAAAACAATGCAAGTCCTATGATAAGATTACTTTTTTTTTTTATTTTCTCCACTCGGAAGACGGAAATTACCTAAGCTAAAAAGAACAAATGAGTGACAATAATGTTTTTAATAAGAAATTAAGATAACTCCAGGTTCTCATTAATCCAACAAGTGTCCTGTTGTCACATTTTCAAAGTAATCAGTGAATCAATTAGCACAGTAACACACAATAATACTTTAGAGTGTAATTAGCAAGTTAACACAAAGCAATTAGCAGCTCATTCATAAACTGTCGGCACCTAGCAGTGGCTGCAAACATAAGATGTACTTTCTGAATAATTTTTAAAGTTGACACTTAAACAGCTACAGTGATAAATTCCCCACTGAAAATGTCTACTCGGTAACTATAAACTGGATATATGGCAATATCACATGGCTGATATTGTTAACCTCCAGTGAGTGAGCCACATCCTGATCCTGATGTCTTGGGGGGGGGAGGGTCATGATAGGGCCATCCCCAGAAAATATGATGACCAGGTCAGCCTCACTTGGGTTTTACTCGCAATTACAAGACGGTGGAAAGTTTCCTGCCCCTCGCCATACAGTGTTGCAGACCTGCAACTCCACAAGACACCGCAAAACCCTTTCAGGTGGGATTCCTCAGGGCAAAATGTCACAGGCATTCTCATACTATTTGACCATCCACACTTTTAACCTTGTGACGAAAGAAAGTTTAGGGACCCTCTGCTCTGCCACAGCTTCTTTTACAACTCCTCCAGAGGAGTCTAAAAATGGTGCTCAAGTACACAAACGCCAAAAAGGTCAGTAACACTGTGATGCAGCCAGGGCAGCAGATGTGCTCCATGGTGGAGACTTGAAAGATGCACAGGCTGAGCAGCGGGCTGCGTTCAAGATTACACGGGATGACGTGTTTCACATCCCTGTTTGGTCTACAACAACTCACTCAGAGGGGTCAAGTGTGAGCTATCAGAGATTTCTGCGCAAATGGCCTCAACGCAGCACACTATCTGTTTCTCTCTCTCTCTCTCTCACTCACACACACACACACAACTCTGCGACTGCACAACACACTCCAATAATGCACTTCCTATTTTCTTTTAACCGACACACAGACACCGTGCGGGGCTGGTTGTGCAAAAGCAAACGTAGTCTCCGCCGTTCAGCCTTGCAAAAGGTGAGGGGACACTAATGGCAGCGTTGGAGGGGAAAACGCGGGCTCTCTGCATCCACATTTGACAGTTTGGGCAGGTTTTTATTTATTTATTTATTTATTTTAAAAGGGGGGGGGGGTTGTTTTTTTTAGGAGGTGGACATACATACTGCCTCTGTGCAGGCACATCCAACAGCCCACCCGTCCATTCCCCCATCTTCATGGCGCAGTAAGGTGGACACACATGGCCAGAGCCGTATGCGGACCTGAACACCCCCCACCACCACCACCACCACCACCTTCACGGCTAACTCCCGTTTGAAGCCCCCCCCCCCCCAGCCAGAAACTGGACGCGGAGAGGGGAAAACCAAAAAGAAGTGCTAATGCGGTCTTACCTGGATGAATGATGTCTCAATAGCAAGTTGAGAAGCCGGACTTTTTCAGGCGCACGTCGGCGACGGCGGCGGCGGCGGCAGCATCATCCGCTCCGGGGAGAAATGTTTCATGGGAAGGTTTTTTTTTTTCTTCTTCTTCTTCTTCTTCTTCTTCTTCTCTTTTAGGTGAGGAGGTGGTGGTGGTGGTGGAGGAGGAGGAGGAGGGGGGGAGTAAATGTCTGCTTCCACCTTATTAATCCTCCGAGCGTGCTACCCCAAAAAAAAAAAAAAAAAAAAAAAAAAAACAAATCAGCTTCTTCTTCTTCTTCGCTTTTTTTTTTTTTTTTTTTTTTTTTTGGAGGGTGGTGGTGGTGGTGGCGGTGGGGGTAAGAAACGACCGGATACAGAGGAGTGATACAGCACCACGGCTGAAGCTACAATGTGTTCATACGCGTCCTTGTTTATTAAAAAATACGGCCGGGCGTGAACGCCGAGTCGCTGCCTGTCTAACTGTTTCACCGCTTTATTTTCTGCCCCCTCTCTCTCTCTCTCTCTCTCTCTCTCTCTCTCTCTCTCTGGCTGTAGTCACACTGTCTAACTCCTTTTTTTTTATTTATTTTTTTATTTTTTTTTAATCAAGGCGGGGTCTTGGGTCGTTTAAACCAATGACATAAACCAAGAAGAGAAAGAAGCCCGCCCCCCCTCTTCCTCCCCCTTCCTCCTCCACTACACACACACACACACACACACACACACACACACACACACACACCTTCTGCTCACATGTTTAGCGATTACCAAAAAAAAAAACAACAACGATGTGGTCAAATAAGAAATCGTGGTTTCATGACTCCGACGTGTCCTTTCGATTTCGATCCGATCGATTTCGGAGGTTTTAAAGGGGTCAGTTCGGCCAAATCGGCCAAAATATTTTCTGCCCTAACTCGGATTTGACGTGCCAAAGCTTTCTGCTGGCAGCACGATAAATCTGAGCTGAGTGGATTTTCATTTGCAGCATTTGAATCACATCAAGAAAACAGTCTATATATATATATATATATATATATATATATATATATATATATTAACCATATATATATATATATATATATAATCTCATTTTAAAAAGTTTGTTGTCAACTTTCTTATTCATCTTTTTTTTTAACAAATAGTAATTTCTTGTCCTAGTAAAAAGCAGTTTACAAGTATGCAGATTACTCTGACTATGGGAGACATTTTTTTCAGAAAGACGTGCTGCTGTTGAGTTTTTTTGATGTTTTTTTTTTTTTCAGTCCTTTAAATCTACACCATTCAATGTTATTCATATTAAAATATATTAACATTTCACCACGTGTAATGTCTCATGAGCATGTTAGTGTCTTTAAAATAATTGTTTTGCCTTCACATGGGTATTTTTTGGGTGGGGGTGGTGCCCTTTTCAGTATTTATTGTGCCCCACAACTTTACCTGTGTAGCACCAACAAGGAGGCAGGGAAAGTTTTCCAGGAATTTAGCTGGAGAGCTTTAAAAAACAATCAATGCTGGTTTAATCAGCGCAGCCGCATGATGGACACAAACCTCTGGGGCAACTGTAAAATATCTCATTCATGCCAAATTTGCTGGAAGCCTTCGTCAATCTGGATCTCAAAAAAAAAAAAAAAAAAAAAAAATCACATATCTGGCACACGCATGTAGTGGACCAACTAAATTCCACTCAACTCTGTTGCATTGGTTGGAAGCAGACCCGGAAACGGAGAAGCGGTGGAAGATGGATGGATGGATGGAAGCAGACTTCTCGTAAATGAAGTGTTTGTGCCCACAAACACAATCTGGCTAGACGGACACTTTAATAGGCGTATAATCTTCTCACATGGAATTATGTACATGTAAGTATAGCTCTGCAGTCCACACATGCATAGAGGCTACATTCATGTGTTAATCTCGAACTCAGATTTAGTGCCATGTGAAAGCCTGTGATATTTATGTTTCAGTCATTTCAGCTGTACTGATAATTAATAGTTCCCCTATGACTCCATGACAGCGGGATGTCACTGAATGAGAGAAATAACGCAGCCAAGTGAGTAAAAGGTAAGCGGTGTAGTTGTAAGGAGAGATGTACTCACATCTTATGTATTTGGTAAGTTCAAGTCCATGGAGGCGTCTTTCCAGGACATGGATTCTATGAATCTCAATGAATTGGTATTGATTATTTCAAGAATTCCTTTGATTTCTCTTCAGTGGTTACACTGGTAGTAGAGCTGTGGTTTCTATGAGGGCAGATAGTTTTGCAGAATAATATATGAAATGCTATTGTTTTGGAAAGTTTGGGCACAGAACTCATTAAACTTTCGGTAACTCATCGGGACTTATTATTAGGAACTTTTAGTGCCAGCTGATGACAACTCCAGAGCTTTTGAATTGTCTGACTCTTCAAATCTTGTGGTAACACTCAACAACCACAGGCTCCTCCAGCTGACTAAGTGAGTTGAAGGATCTGAAAATGAAGCTAATTGATTTCTACAAAGCAACACAGGCTATAAATAGATATAAAAGCGCTTCCAGTTTGTGTCTGCTGTCTGAAATATCATTTAGAAAATGGCTGTTAAAGGGTAACTGCTCAAGTCGAAACAAGAGCTGGAAGACTGGGAACACTTTGTGATAAAACTCTACATCAGCTGAGCAGAAAAGCAAAATAAAACCCCCTTCATGACTGCAAAGAACCAGCTGAAAGATTCGGCCCACACAGGAGCTGAAGCAGTGGTGCCACTGTTCTAATATTGTCTACATGGAAAAGTCTTCAGACTTGAAACCTTACCTGCAGCCTCGTCATGGAAATCCCACGCAAAGAACCATTTGGGTAAGCCAGAGTTGTTCCGGAAACAAGCTGGTATGTCCAAACTGTTAAGATGCACTATTATGGCATAGGAAACACTGCAAAGACAGAGGGGAGAATGAATTTGAATTCCACTAAATATCTGCAACTCCTGCATGCCTTGTTGCTGCAGCATTTGTGTTCACTTTCAATTGAAGAATCCACAAAATATGGAATTCACCTTTGGGTGCCCAAATGTTTGCATACAACTGTACAGCTTTCCTGTGTTGTACACACCATGCTGGGCTCATCCATGTACTATTGATTTGAAAGGACAAAGCATGTGACCCCCACCACACACACAATCCTGAGTGTTTAATGTGACTGTCTGGGGGCACAACTGATATCACATGCCTGGTTTTACTGTTTCCTTTCAGAACTTGTTGCACAAAGAACAAGCATTGATCCACGTCGTTAAATTAACGCATGAAATGTTCGCCTTTTATATACATTTGGAAGACCCCAAACCCTCTGACCCCTCATTTCCTTGCAACAGATCTCATTTATGCTCTTTGCATGGGGACTCCATGAGGTCTCGTAAACGGCAGTAGAATGCGTGAAGTGGCGATCAGGGTGCTCAGTGAGCTCAATTATCTACATCCCAATTTACACTTTTCATTTCTGTATTATGCCTGGCCTCCATATGGTCCATTTATTGATCTGCCCATCAGCTATTGTCCAGTTCTGGTCAGAGCCCGAGTTAAATGTGTGGGTGGCCTGAATACAAAACAAAAGACAGCCTATACCTCAGTGGGGTAATTATGCAGAGAATGGACGTGGTGAAAATGTGGTCTTGAAAGTCACAGCCTTTTTTTTATTGATGTTTGGGGCTGATTGTATATTGTTTACAAAGATTGGCAATTTGAGGCACTGGGTCACAGAAGAAACCCTGATCAACTGTGTAAAGGCAGCTTTAATGTGAGGGCGACAACATTTAGATGACATTTAAAGTGTCCTCTTCATGTGCGTTGTAAAAACGGCGTACGTGTTCAGAAACAGCAAGACAGCTAATGTAATCCATGTGAAGAAAAAGGAGGAAATCCCCTCCACTCCCACTGCTCACATGCCTTCTGAGAACCTTCTAATGTTTTCAAGAAAGATCTGGAGTTAAACAAAAGACAGGAATAATACATTATGATTACGCCTATCTTATCATTTTTAAAGAGTTATCCACTGCTTTACTTTAACTCACATGTGATGGAATCGATGAACATAGAGAGTGTGAATTTCTTTTTTAACAACGCTGTCAGCAAGCTCAAAAGTGCTTTATTTTCATTATTAACATGCAAAACCATAGTTGGATATACCCCACACTCCACATTCACTCCACTGCTGCAGCAACGTAAAACATCTCAGCGGAGACGAAGAGGACTCTTGAGTGTCAAAGGGATTTGTGCCATCCTATTAGAAAAGGAGGTATGGGTTCGTATCAGACCTTCTCATTTTGAACTCTGACCCTGATCTCCATACTCACAAATTCACAAGCAGGACTTCACACAGCGAGTCTCTGCGGAGAACTAAGCAACGTACTATCCACACTGTGGTCTCTGAAGACACACATCTATCAATCTGCAGATGAATTATTGAAGGCACATCCTCTCCTCCATGTTTGTTACATGGGCTGGAATTAGTGGCCACTCCAGAGCACAAGGGCCATGTCACATTTAAATTTGAGGGTCAAATTACTTCATATTATGACGCTTGGTACCTTTTTCTATTTGTCTATTTGTTTTCCTTTAGAACTCTGCAGGATCTTATCAAAATGACAACATGCCCCCCCCCCTCCCCCTCTATTCAAACACTATTTTGATGTGCCAGCTCATGACTGCACTTTCCATTTCTTGGTAAGTTATACAATTTAATTTCTCCAGTTTGTGGTTGAACATGTGAGGAAAAAAAACTAATTAGAACATTGTATGCCAGAGAAATATGTCACTCCTGGATCACTCCTGTTCATTGATGTTGCAGCATGCCCCAGCAAGGCCCACACCCCACCCCAGCCCTCACAATGGTGCAGCATTCGAGGTTGTTGCAGAGGTCAGTGTGCCACAATGACTTCATCTCCTCTGCTCAGAGGCTGAAACATGCCCGGCATGCATGAAGGCTACACACACACACACAAAGAGAGACACTCATGCGCGGACAGACTCACACGCGCACACTGAGTCTACTCTTTCGGGCTAATGAGCAGGCAGGGCCTCACCGTGCGGGGATAAAGAGGGGGTGAACAGCTCAGACCCCCAATGGGTCTGCTTGAACTTGTGAAATAGGATTGACACCACACTCAAAATGAGCTCCCACCATGTCGGAACAGCAGACTGAAGCCCCCCAGGAGGCTAAGTTGAATCAATTCTCCTAATGATGTTTGTAATTTAGGAGGCTAATGACATGCACTATGAACTGGAAGATTATGTTGTGGAGATGCCTCTCAGAGTCAAGTGTTAGAATAAATGCCTCAGAGGATCACAAACATACACAGAAGGTGGGGACAAGTACTCAAACCACACAAATACAGCAGTGTAGATGCAGGGACCCTGGTGGAAAATGATACCGATATGTCATCCTGCCAAATGTGACCAAAGTCAGTCATTGATGAGTCAGGATGCAAGTTTGCAGGTCTGTGAATGCTGACCATTTAATGACATTTGATATATTTGAGCGGTTTTCCCTTCAAAGCAGTCTTCAGAGGCTTGATCTCACCATTAGGCATTACTGAAATATGATTTGGGGTTTGTTTTGTTTTTTTTTTTTGGGGGGGGGGGTTTGATGTCTTGGAAGCTTTTAAATCACAGGTTAATTTAAGCTTTTAAGACATTAAACCTCAAGTCAACCTCAAATTAAGTCATAATTTTCTGCTTTGAATGGAAATGATTTATTACTTTCTTTTATGGTGTTGGGACAATTGGAAGAGCCAATTTTTTAAAGGAGCAGTCACATGCAGCACAGGCTGAAACAGGCTGACTTTTAGACTTGAAAATTGGTCATGCTCCGAAAAACGTTGTATTTGAACACTTGCCATCGCACAACCAACCTCTCTCCCCTGTGATTTCTCCCGGGTTGCTTTTGCAGACTTGAGAAAGTTCCCTCTGTGACCTTTAAGTGCCAAAGAATACATTATACAACTAGTAAATCAACCAGCAACTGGTACAGTGCCCACTGAAATGTGACTCAACTCCAAATCTTGAGCCCATGATTCTTGCATTACAGAAATTTAGCGTGCAGGTTACTGTAGCGGCAATTTGTTTTAAAGGTTATGAGGAATAAATACTGTGGGATATAACAGATGTTTTGTATCCCCTTTAGATTTGGCCCAGAGTACACTAGCTGCTAATTTTGTTTCTGCCCTTTGGGTGTACTGAAGCCTGCTTCCTGTGGGATGAAGATGTCTCTTATTGTACAAGATGTTAAGTGCAGTGTGCATGTGGTTTTCATGGATGAGCAACTGTACATGTGCACACACGTATCCCTGCGTGAATGTGTGCATATCTCTCTTGTGTGTTGCAACAATGCCAAATATTTACGCGAGAGCCACATAGGAGGCATGGCAACAGTACGCAGCATGATACGCATACACAACACGTTGATATGATTACTCCACAGGCTGCTCCCTGTGTTTTAGGCTGGTCATTAACAACCTATTTGAAGACTTTGTCAATAGGTGCCAAGACAACAAGATGCAACATCACCCCCTCCGTGCTCGACCCCCCCCCCCCCCACCACCACCCCACCCCATTCCATTCCACTTGCCTTTCTTTCCTCTCATTAATATGGAAATGAGTCGCTCATTGTTGTTAGTAGGGAAGAAAGCTGTCATGTCTTTGGTGACAGGCTCAATGGATGTGTTTGGATTGCAGGGCTTGCTGTTTTCCGAGAGCATGTCTTATCTTTGTTTAGGCAGCGAATCAAAAATGTAAACATCACTTCATTAGCATCTGTCAGGAAGCTTAACGCTATGATTTTTAATACATGGCTAAACCCTCTGAATAGGCAAACAGGCCTCGTTATTCTGTCTCTTCTTTTATCTCCACTTTGTGTAGTAGTTAATTTCTCAAAGGGAAACTTACTTAATCCTCTGCGTTTGCTGGTGAAAGCTATGTTGTGCAGCTCTGCTTTCTCACTCTGCCTCGAACACTATTTACACTACTTATTTTATTGTACTGTTCCCGCCGGTAGGTGGTTGCTTTACTACTTTTTCTCCAATGCAAAGCAAGAAAAAATCGTAGAGATTGTTTTTTTTAAGTCAGATGAAAGGCGGCTCCATAAACAAATTCAGCTTTGGAGGAGTCAGAAAATTAAAACAACATAAATTTCATGGGCTATTCTTAATCTTTAAGAGGGATCAAACAGACTTGTGTTCCTATCAGTCACTGGCGTTATCAATATCAAACTTTATCAACACTTTCTCCACACCCAGCATTTCCTTCAAGCACATCTGTGATGATATAATTGCTTGGACACAACCAAAAGAAGCCTAGATTAGGTAAATTGCTTAATTAAGTCCTTTGTTTATATCCAGGCTTGCCTGTTGCATGGATCCACAAGCATCAGAGCTCAACTGAGTCATATTTCCTGCTTCTCAAAAGGGATTTCAGCTCCTCACGTGTTCTGTAGGCGTTGTCAGTGGGCTGTTTATGCAGCTGAGATCTCTGAGAGTTGATTACCAAGCTGGTGCACCTCTCCTATAGGGTCACATTTGAAGATAAATTCATACTACGGGCCAAAGTTTTCCCAAAAACCGAGAGGGATGCAGTGTCAAAGATGTGCAGAGGAGTTCTCAGTGGATGCAATGCTGAAATGACTATAATGCCAGCTACTCCTCAGGGAGGTATGGGGAATAATAGACTGTGATTTGAGCCACACCTGCCAGTGTCAAAGCATCAGGTCAGCCCAGGCGTTTATGTTGAACAGTGGGGACAAAGATCAATGATTACAAGCTTCTGGGTGACTGATAGGAGCTTCAACTCTGTTTGTGTTCGGTGCTGTTTGGATGTCCACAGGAATATATGAATATAAAAAGAAATACGATGATACTGAACGCACAATACGTATTTGTTTTCAGCGAAAATATCCAACTTTTGCAGTACAATTTGTATGCATTAGTATTGAACTTTTCTGGGCTCCAGGCAAATTTTCATTACAGCTGAGCGTGATTCCTAGCAGGGAGTAGGCAAAAGTGATTGATGAGCCTCAGCTATTGTTGTTTTTACAAGACAGGAAGTTATAATATGCCCTGAGCAGTGTTACGTCGTCAGGGCACACTGGAGGCTAGAAGGAAAGGGATGGGTATGGGCAAGCTTGTGGGCATGTGGTAGACGTGATAGAGATGAGTTTTAACATTTGTCTAGCTTTCTGCCTCTGATGACAGCTCAAGGATTGTAGTAAAGTAAACAGGTATCAATGTTAAAACAGTAATGCTACTGTGATATGTATTCATATGGGGAAAGATGTTAGATATCAACCTGATTTTTTGGACTGAAAATACAATCAGGTTGTGTCATGCATGATCATTTTTTTTTCTTTGAGGACACCAAACCATAACACAAACATACAGACCTCAAAAAAATAATCCAAAGTACTCACATTAACATGATGCATTTCATTAAATATATTCTATACCTATGCTTTTTTTTTTATCTTCCTGACTTGATTTATTGTATTCTGTACAGCCAGCTCTTGTAAAAAAAACAAAAAGGACAAATATGTTGTCACAGTAATCAGAAATCTATGGCTTTGTCACACTTTAACAGAGAATCGACAACCTGGTCCACATTGATTAGCAGGAACTGCCATTCTGTGAAAAGAATGCAATTCAGACATAATTATGTACAAGAGTCTTCTCAGATAGACCCCCCCCCCCATCCCACCCCCTTTTTTAAATCACTACAGATTTTGTTTCAATCCTAATTGTCTATTCAGAAGTTGTTCCAGTTGCTGAAGTGCCTTTATGTGAAACTGGGGAGAGGAAGGGAAGGGATGAATGCGCGCGTAAGGTTTTTGCATTTGTATTCCTCTATTTCGCTTTTTGCCAGAACAGTTTCATTTCCATGTCAGTGATTTATGTAGAGAGATAGGAAAGAGGCTGTTAATGAGATATTTCTTTTGCTCTCCTCATGAACAACAACATGTCAAAATAAAGATAAAAACCAAACCCAAATGCTTGCTGGGGGAACAAATTAAGTCTTGTGGCAATATTGAAAAAAACAAAAAAACAAAACAAAAACAAAAAAAGCTTTTCCATCACACCACTCTAAACCCATAAACATCCACACAACTTGGATTTGATGTGCATCTTCTCATTTAAAAACACTAGGCTGTAATTGAAACTTGTGCCTTTTCGAACCAGAATATTTTACCTTGAAGAAAAACTGAACCATTTCTGTTAAGATGAAACAACAAACCATAATAGAATACAAAGCTATTTTTGAATATTGCCAGTGAATTAAATTGCTACAAGGAATGGAATATATGTCTTTTGTTGGCTAATTTTCCTCTTTTCAAGCAAGTTACTGGTGAAGGTCAGTTATTATTAACTCATTGAACTCTCCTTTTCTTCCCTTTTTTTGCTTCTTTCTTGAATCGGACGTGATGTGAAGGGGTTTTAGAAACGCTTTTTTTTTTTTCCTTTCTGTTTCTATTTCTCTTCATACAACTGGGGAAATTGTCATAAATCATCAAGTCACAAGTTTTCACCACATTATTTTCCATGTAATTCCATGTGCCTTTTGTCTTTTGTATTTATGGAATATAGCAAAATAGAGGCTAAAGTTCCTGCAGGCAGTGGTATATGTTTTTTGGGTAGTGTGAGTTTATTTTGGATGAAGAGAAGGAAACCAACAGCCACAGCTTTCCTCGGTCTGACTGACTGTGAAGCTGCCATCTTATTATTTTTTTTTTTTTCTTACCCCCTATTTTTTGCAGTTTTCCTGGAGGTGGAGTGGAGTGCCTTGGATACTTGTGGGTGGCGCTGACAGAATCTGAAGTGGGTCGTCCACTAACCTCAGCCCCCTGGAGTATGGTGGGTCTGGGCCAGAATGGAAGGGAGCGGTGTCCTGCTGAGACGCCGAGTCTGGTCTGGAGGTAATGGGCAGAAGGGAAAAAGAGCCTTGCCTGTGGCGTGGCACAAAATGAATTACTGCCATCTTTCTGCTCCTCTGCCTCACAGTGAGAGTAGAGTCTGGAGGGCCAGATAACAAGAGCACAGAACCACAAACTAAAAGTGGAGAACTAGCCAAGAAAAAGAAAAAAGAAAAATAAAACCGTCTGGCAGCTCTAATATGTCATTTATGATGATCTGGCTGAAAGTTTGATGTGGGCATTTTCATTTCTGTGTTCATGTCAGGCAGTGGTGCAGGGTGGTAGAAATGTCTGGAACATTGTATGTATTTCTTAGGTACCCCCTTCTCATTTATACGCTAACAAAACATGGTGTGAGTCTTTTTTTCCCAGTGGTGTGTCACCACGGTGGACCTCGGTGATAAGACCATCATACAGCAGGCGGAGGGGGACGCAGAATGATGAGAATATCGTACAACTTGCATAGCTAGATTTCAAGCTTCCAGCAAAAGGTGAACAAATAACCAAGCCTCCAAATTAACCTCTCTTTATGCGTCAGAGGTTTGGAAGAACAGCTGCTGTTTTTGCTATCATTACACTGCAGAAGTACTGAAAATAAATCATTGAGTCGAAGTGCAACATGTCACCTGCATTTAATACGCCAGATTCAATATTTCTCATCCATCACTGTGCTTATTCCACCGATATGTTCATTGTGGTAGTCCAGCACCTTTGGGGACCTTCAAGTAATTTCCCCATAAAGGTGATTTACATTTCCTCGGGGATCTGTACGCCACCATCGGAAATCCTTTGCTCTTTGATTCTTCTTTGGTACACACCAGAGTAGCATCTCGCCCACCAGGTCTGCACGCTGTGGTGGTTACCTTGGTCAGGATGAGGATGTAAGGCGATATGTCCAACCTTAAGAGCATCCTGACAAGGAAGTGCTCACTAATCCAGTCGATCAATAGCAGAAAAGGTTCATCTTGTCTTTGCTCGACTTGTGGTGGCGTTTTTGATCTTGAAAGCCGTTTTTTTTTTTTTTTTTTTTTTCCAGATTAAATTCCAGTAAATTCAATTCAAGTCAGCAAAACTACAACGAATCAGTGAATCAGCAGAGCAGAGATTTCTTTTTTCATCAAAACCAACCCTGAATATGTTTGAAAAGGAATATGAGTAGCCGATGAGGTTGGGGGGGGGGGATAGGCAGGAAAATGGGTGCATAATTAGGTCAATGCATGAGGAAACTGTTGAGTTGCATTTTGATTCATCTCCCCTTGCCCCGTTTGAACATGTCACCTGCATGCAAATGATTCTCTTTCTTGTCTACTCGAGAGGAGGAAAAAAAAACTACTTGAATTCATTGAGGCCATTGTCTGGTATTAGATACAATCAATCTGGTGAGTGGGTGGGGAAGCAGGATGAAGGGCCCGCGGAGATTAAACAGAAGCCTCACCATGGTTGTTCCAAAAACAAAATAAATCCATTCATCCAATTAGGAGCTGCAGAATATTCCAAAAAAAGTGAGTTAGATGTCGGCTTCTCTGCTAATTTACACTCTGCTTCGATCTGAACATCCTAATAGACTGGATAAGATTACAGGCTATATCAAAGTCTGCAGGACTTAAAATAACAAATAAGCCAGAGTGACTGGGTGGCACGGCACTTTTAAAGCAAGCGCAAAAATATGCAAAACTGTGTACACAGAATCAGCTATACTCGCATAATTATTTCTAGCAACTGTCAAAACTTGCTGTGATTAAACATTTTTCCCCATCTTTACACTGTTATGTTCCATGTTATCTCAACACATGCTATTTGGTCCACACTGTTCCTCCCCTCCAAGCCTTCCCTCGCTCTTTTGAATAAATGAGTTAAGCGCTTCAACTTTGATTAACACCCGATGTTCCCCATCCTGCTGAGCAACTCCGTCTGTCTGATGAATTTGGCCCTGTTTGTTTCTGTGTGTGATGCATGACAGCACTCCCCTCTTCAAAATTCAAGGCAAACGTGAGGCAGCATCGTCTCAACCTCCTTTTCACAGGGGCACCACAAAACCTTGTGGAATAGAAAGGAAGGTTCAAACGCCAATTTCCTTGCAAAGGAAAGAAAGTGGTTTAAAGTGGCTATTCAGCACCAATGTGATGCATGTAGGAAAGTAAACAAGACAGGTATGTGCTTTATATTTTGGCGGTCAGGATAAACTCCAACCCCGGCAGGCGAATTGCATTTGTTGGCCTCACGGGCACATAATGTCACCTGACATTAGACTCTCCACTCTGTTTTCTGTGAGCCATTTGATTTTATTTGGTTTATCTACTGCTTTCCTGTGTACCTGTCAAAGTGGTAATGGGGAGTGCTCTGTGTATCCCGGAGAACCTCCTGAGACCTTTGCCTAATTTGCAGCAGTTTCGTCACAGATGTTTTAAATAAACCGATGAAAATGATAAAATGAAGGAACACTTTGATAGGAGATGAGGTGAGCTATATACTGAAAAAAGAAGAAGAAGACAAAGTTAAACAGATATTGTGGATAACAATGAGACTGAGTGGAGCTGCCTGGTGTCGGGTTAGTGGTGTGTGTGTCTGGATGGGGTTTGGTTGAGTCCTCTGATGTCATGCTGGTGGTAATTTGTTCTGAAACAAGAGGAGAAATATTGCTGCGCTGTCACTGCAGTGTCAAGCTTCACACTGCAGGACAGATTTCGCTGATGCATCATATCCTGCAACTCAGCACTATTCCCAACGGGACTCAGACGTGGTCGGGGAAACAGGGAGAACACCACTTAACCGTACGTTTGAGTAACAGCCACTAACTTTTAACTCACTGACACTGTGCTGCATAAGCTGCCACCAGAATACAATAAGGCAATAGGAAGAACTCCGATGAGTTACCTCCTCTCTCCCCTGTAAAGGAGCCACCATCCAGAAATCAATGAAGAACCCCTCATAAAGGGATTGTCAAATTCAAGTCTGTGCAATTTGTTTTGTGATAACTCTGCAGGCTCATGCATAGAATCAATATGAGGGCCTCTGGCAAAAAAACAGAGGAGAGGGGGCTGAATGTGTATCGATTCGTACTCACTAGCATTAAAAGTACAAATTTCGGAAGCACTAACCTTTGATTGTGTTGTGTTTAGATCAGTTGTAAACGAATATTTCACACTGAAGCGGAGACAAATTCTGGCTGCCCCTCTATCGATATCCCCTACTTCAAGTAACATCTCACGACAACACAGGTTTGTTTTTTTCACCTCATAAAGACATTTTTATATTTCTTCACCTGTGGTTAGTGCTGAAGTAGGGTATAGTGTTGGTTCATATCTCCTATGATAATAAAGCTTTTTTTTATAGACTCATATGGAATGTCAATATATAAGTCAAATACCCCAAAAGAGCAGCATTTTTTCCATCTCCTCTCCTCGTCACCCCATTAAAAAAAAAAAAAAACCCTGCAGTGAGGAATTGCTTGCAGTCCCTCCCTATGGTAGAAAATCATTACACAATCTGAGTGAGAATAGAATATTCTGTGCCCAGGCTTGCCTCCTGTTATTGCACCATTAATAACTTTTGCAGCTGCCAACTAAACAACACCAAGCTTGGTTGGAGAGGAGCTGACTAATGCAGTCAGTAAATTAAAACCACCGGTGTTTGTCTTCATAAGACGGACCGATCCCTGTTGTCAGAGGTTGGGGGATTTTTTTTTTTTTCTTTCTTTTCCTCCATTTCTCTCATCCTCCTACCTCGCACATCTATTTGTGTTTTAGTTTCTGAAAGAATGACTACATTCCTCACCTCCCATGGAGTAAACAAACTCTTAAAACGTCACAACAATCTACTACAAGCTACTGTCTGTTCACCCAGCCTGAATGAATGAATGAATTCGAACTTTAATCTTGTCAATCATCTCCACATACTCATTAATTGCTGTTTCGCAGTTTGATCAAAGAACCTTTTAAAAAAAGTTTTGCAATTAAAAGCAAACACCACATAAGGCCTATATCCCATTAGCTCAGTATATGCATTTGTGCAGTTTAATTATGTCAAATCTCTAGCTTCATTATGATGTATGGTTGTTATAGAAACTGCATTTGCCGCAACAAGGTGTTTAGAATGAAATAAGATGGGCTTATACAGAATATAAACAACAGACTGTGGTCTTCATGAAAATTAGGGCACTGATTCAAGAGAGGAAAGGCTAGGTTAAAAAAAGGATGCAAATAAATTATATAATAAATGCATCAATTTTCTCCTATTTGTGCTCTCACTCTGTGCTTGTCCAAAAAAGAAAATAAAATAAAGATAAAGAAACATCCAGAGTTTAACCGAGATGAATTTTGCACATACCACAACTCCTAATCTGTGAAATTGGATGAATTTAAGTTGCCTACCAAATGGGATTAAATTGTATTGGCTGCAGTTTACTGAGAGGGGGGCATGTGTGAAAGGAATGGATACGGATGTTACAGTATTAAAGAGCCCCCCATATATTTCACCCAGGAAACACTGTGGAGAGCATCCAGTGGGAGTCAATGGGCTCAGGGAGGCTGAAGTGCCAGCTCAAGAGAGAAGGCTTAACAAAGGCTGTGTGGGAGGGCTTCTATGCGGTGTGCACTCATGAAGTGGAGCATTGTCTCAAGTTTTCCCCCAACTGCCAACCCACACGTGTAGTCACAAACCTACCACCCTAGATACACCTAATCGCCATGAAATGGTCTGCCTCCCCTGCACGTCGGTAAACTGTGTAATTTTGCACATGCAGACAGTAAGACAATGAGAACCTCAGCTCACTAAGTTCAAGAGGGCTCGAACTAAAGCACTTAAAAACACACAGTAAAGAGCACAAAGCATTGATATAACCTAGATTAGTTTTGCCCTTTGAGCTGCAGTACCTCGAACAGAGGCAAAGGGGGGCGAGGTAGGAGGAGGGCGGTGGGTCAATTCAGGTCTTGTGAGCCACAGACAAACTGATAAAAATCACAAATGAAAAAACAAAACCCAACACTATGTAAAGGCAGTTTGGAGACAATAGCAGTTTGTTTAAGTGTTGGGAAACCTCATAGTTTGGGTTGAAATACTAAAACATGCAGCTAAAAGCAACATTTCTGTTTTGCTATTGCTACATAGACAGTTTTAGCCTGAACAGCTATTTGCTTGCGGCTCGAGCAGAAACATTGTGAATTCACCATCAACTGCAACTAAAGTCCTGTCACTTTCTGATGAACAGTAATTGCTGGTAAATATTTTAAAAGCTAAACACAAGCTCTAACTATCAGTGGTCAGATACCACTGGCAGTGCACAGAATTAATTCATTTGGGTGAAATTCCTGTTTAAACGACACAAAGCATAAAAGCTTACATTTCTGCCAAATGCATAAAATGCCCTGACCAAAAGATGGCCATATTTGATGTGTTTTCTAAAAGCTCATTCGCTTCCCAACACTGAAATGAATTCAGGCTTTCATTCTGGGAGTAAGCAGCAGCTAATCCGAGCATCATAATTTGTAACACTCCATGCTTATTAGGTGGTATCTCAGGCATTATGGGCTGAAGTAATTAACTCCAGCCACCCAAGGGTAAAGGTGTTCATGGTACATATGAGGGCTAAGCTAGTAAAACTGGGGCTAATAATGAAATGAGATCCAATCCCTGTGGTGGGTCACGTGCTGCTCAGCCTGGTCATGGCTTTCGTGAAATGCCCTGCTGTCAATTAAAATGTCAGATCAAATAAAAAAAATCACCCACCATTAATTACTCTGTACTCTTTAATGATATATACAGCAGCGGATCATAAATCAGCTGATCAGTTTGGTAATTCCTGGGAGTCGAAAAGTGAAAATGCATGAATCATATTTTCCTCCGTGTAATTTTAATTTTAAGATGATTATTCTCACAATTAGTTAATGGTATTAAGAGATTGAAATCTTGACAAATGGACTTTGTCTGTTCCCCTCTTGTGTTGTGTCAAAAAGAACACCGGCATGGGCATTGACTTCCAAAAATAATGAGTTTCTCTCCTGACTTGATAATTGAAGATATAATGAGGGAGAGAGAAAAGACTGAGATGAAGAGAGAGAAAAGAAGTGTGTGTGTGTGTGTGTGTGTGCGCATGAGCGAGTGTGTGAAAGTGCCCCATATTTTTTGTCATAGCCCTGGGGGCTGGGCACATACACCCCCAGCATTGCAACCTACTTTTTACACCCCTCCCTGGAACAAAAAAAAAAAAAAAAAAAAAGAAGGCCCAAAGTGTCCTGAGCCCAAATCCAATCTGTTTCCCGTGACACCATTGTCATTTCCACGCTGTGCCAGCTCTGAGAACGGCTCTGCCACCGAAATGTGCTGCGCTGCGATGTTTGTCTTCATGTCCTAATGCTGACTGTGAGCACATAAATTACTGCTAAGTAAACATGTAGACATGAAAGCAAATAGCAAATAAACAAATCATGAAACAAGGGGCAGCTCAGTCATACAGTAGAAGCAGTGGAAATTTCCTTATCTTCGAGCAGTGTTGATGTGGAGGCATAAAATGATTATTTTATGCCTCCACATGTATTCTTTAATAATGCACTTGCTGATGTCGAATGGCTTTTTGTTTAATATGAATGTTTTATCAGCTCAATTCATATGAGGGACATATAAAAGTAAAATGATTTTTTATTTTTTATTTTTTCTGCCTCTCTATCTTGGGATGAACCTCCGTCACACTTATCGCTTCTGCATCTGCATTGTAAATTAAACTGAACAAGGGCACAACATTAGGATGCAAATTAAAGACCCTCAAAAAGCATTCAAATAATGATAGGAGGTAGAAAACCAAGGGGGTGTTTAGAAAAGTATTGAAGTTTTGCTTGACTGCCTTTATGAGGCCCTCATAACCTATTCTAGGACTTCTGTCAACACTGATAAAATGACAAAAACATATTAGTCTCATTTACAAATGGTGTCTTCAGAGAGAAGGTGTTTGTTCCAAGTAAATATTGACTCATTTGAAATAATTGTTTGCGCCACAAATTGCTAAATTTAATCCACCAGTACACATCAACTGCTCCCGCAGCAAATTATTTTTTTTCCTCCCCTCACAAGATGACACTTCCTCTTCTTCTTCCACTTCCTACAGTCTTCATCTCAGAGACGATATAAAAACATATATATCATCTTGCTTTACGGCTGATGTTTCCCATTTGTCTAAATGACGATGCATTTGCTTACCCCTCCATTAGGTTCCCTCTCTGGCATTAACAAAGAGTTTCTCACATGTGGATGCAGAGATGGATGTCTACATCAACCCATGAGGATAAATTAATTTTACAGATTATTCGCAGGTGTGTTGTTGCTATCTTTTTATTGTGTTCTCTCTATAACAAGTTGTTATTTTAGGTTTGAAAAAACAGCACATAGATATGAACCTCATTTGAAACAATAAAGCACTCCTGATGAACAGACCCTGACAGAACAGATTCCTTGAGTAACCTTATAATGCATATCAAATTCTCTTTTCATGACAGAACAGACATAGATTACATCATGAGGGATCCAAAGTTAATCCAATTCAAATGAGGTTCAAGGCAGCGCGCTTTTTCTTCAAATTGTGATTTATTGTTCTCAAAAACGCATTCCATGCTCATCTCCCTGCGTTTGTTTACTGCAGCTATCATGTCTCTGTCAATCATACTCGAGCCATGTTACTTTCAGAAAACACAATAAGCTTGAAAGACAGAGAGAGAGAGAGATTAAACCTCTCTCTTCTTTCATCTGTTTTCTGTCTCCATCCATACCTCTCGGCATGATGGTAATTGCTGCCAGCAGGTAACACATTCAATTAAACACCTTATTCCCGGATAGAAGCAAAACATGTTTATTTCTAGATAGCACAGATAGAATTTGATGCATTTGAATACCCTGAATCACTGTGCTGCATGTTTTGGAACTGGTGTAAGAGCATTCAAACACCCCCCCCTCTTTTTCTTCAGGATCCATGTACTGCCTTAACAGTCAAGAGAAGCAATTAAAAGCTGGCAGAGGGTTAACTAACACCCAGTGGAGCAAAATCGATGAGAGGCATCCTGCTTGAACTAATCACAGTACTGAGGGTGAAGCCAGCCAGCAGACATGAAAAGTACAGGAAGCAATGACAGGGCTAATGGTTTGGAAAATGCTGCTGATGAAAGAGGAGAAAAGGTTGTGACTCTGTCTTTACCCTCTTTTATTTACCTTGCTTCTGGGCACCATAATGACATGAATCTGATACTGAATCTTTGTTTCTGATAACACAGCGAGATGGAGGGATAGATGGGGCTACCTATCCAAATAGTCCACACACACACTTAGCTTCACCAGGTGATGCTTTAGGAAACTGGCAGTTGTTTTTTTGAAGATATTAAGCCCGACTGTCATTTACACAAAACAAAACACCATACCACTTCCTTTAATCTGCTCTGTGTGAATTACTGCTTAGAGCCTGTGAATCACTTTTTTTTTCTTTTTTTTTTTTTCACAGCAGCATCAGCTATTATTTTGCAAGCAATGAGCAAGCTAATGAAGCCTCTCAGCATTTACAAACGGGACCAGTGAAGAATTTTCTATTTGCATCAGGTCATTGTTTGATCCATAAAATAAAAGGGAAGAAGAAGAAGAAGGTGCAGTGGAGAGGGAGGGAAAAAAAAGTCTTCGTTTCCTATTGAAGACAGGAGTCTTGGCAAAAGAGTAAACAATGCAGCTCGGCATACAGCTTGGAAACTTAATGGAGCCATTGCCATGGCAACCCCATTTTCCAGTCATATCTTTAATGAAAAGGTAATGAGAGAAACATAACAGTCCCAACTTCATTACCGGAGTAAGATTCAGCAATAAAAACGGAAGCAGAGTGTCTGTCATTTGAAGGAGCAGCAACAGGTTTGCAGAACGCACAGACTACAAAAGCAGATCTCAAACACTGAGCAGAGGGCGTCAAACATGCGTCTGGCCAGATGGCTGGTGTCTCATTGCTGAGTAAATTGTGTCTCTTTTACTTGCCCTATATTCCCAAACGTTCACTTTGGAAGAGTTAATAATGTACATCTCAGTCACACACATACAGTATATGAAATACAGGACTCGGGAAAGAAAATATTACCACACTACTTGAGATGGTTTATGATTTCAGGTCACTCAGGACGCTCGGGTTAACACATCAGCGATAGCAAATCAGAGATAGACTGGTCTCGACACAAAAACACAGCTGTATACAAAGCACAGACATATTGTTACCTTTTAACTCTAAAGTCTATTTAAACATTCAGCAGAGCTGGGACAACACAAGCAGACATTTGGTGTTGTGTTTCTGTTTACCCGTCAGAGTGCAGTGATACATTTCTATGAGTTTGTCCCTTTGATTAATGCCTTTCACATTACCCACAGTCGTGTGCTAAACAGCCACGGTTTTTCTCTTTATCAACATGTCCCTACGGTGTTCTTCTTCACGTGATCCAGGACACATCACGAGCAAAATAAACAGTCAATGCCATAGCTGAGCACTTCCAGCTTGGTGCTGCGGTGTACCGATGAATACATGGATTCAGACAGACAGGGTTTCGTATGTCACAAACCGATCCAAGCTGCAGGTTTGGGGAAAAGAACATCTGAAGGGCCAAGAAACCTGAAACCTTGTCAACAAAGAGAGCGAGAGTTTTGGTACAGCCAACGACACAACTTCAACTACTGCCAGTTGCTGAAACTAACAAGCTACAAAACAGCCGAAAACAAATAAAGCACCGTAACGTCGCAGTCTTGGTCTGACCGAGGCTGCCTGTCTGGATTTGCTCTTTGACCTGTCAGAGCAGACGCAGCAGCAGTCGGCGGGGTACGACGCCTGATGTGGAATTTCTCATTAAGGAAGTAGGTACAGACCTGCATACCATATTAGTCATTAAACTTTATTAAACCATTTCACACGTTTTTAAAACTTTCATTTCTCCAGGTCTAAATAAAGTATCCAACTCCTTCTTTCCACACTGTATCATCTGTAATACATTCACTGGTAGTGGTTCTTTTTTTTTTTGCTCTGCCCATAATTGTAATGTATAGTCATGTATATGTCACTGAACAAACACTTTAAATCTATTAGTCCAGGTCACACATCTTTCTACAGTCATACAGTGTTGAGTCTTCATTAAATATGTATCTGCTATGTAACGGTAGAAGAAATGCATGTGCTCAGGGCACAGCGTGTTTACTGTCCTCACAGTCCCATTACATACATATTTGACAAAGATGATATTACATACATTTGGTGTGTGTGTGTGTGTGTGGTGGGGGGGGGGGTTCAGAATGGTTTGAATTTCAAATGATCAAATCCTCTCGGCTGGTTCTTGCATTTTTATACACACGGCTGGGGATCACCTCTTTGCATTTTACATGACCAAGAGAATCCAACATTCATCTTTTTTTTTTTTTTTTTTTTAATTGGATGTGAGGTTTGGAATGGGTTGCCCTCCAGAAAATGAGATGTGTCCCCCTATACCAGGCCTGTAAGGTAAATATGCATTACATTTGAATCCACACCTCGCTGCAGCGGTTTACCTTGTCGTCCTCCTCCTCATTATCACAGTAACCTTGTGATCTGGCCAGTTTTTCAGCTGTAATGATGCATGATTTTCTGAAAGTAATTTTAATCTGGACTGGGGAGATCCAGCAGCCAGGTACTAAAGTAGTCTTTGGCTGCCTTTAGCGTTGCACTCAAGCCACACAAAGTCCACCACTAGCCAGCCTTCTCACCTCCCCCCTCCCGCCTCCCCCCCCGCCCCTAACAGCCCTCAGACATCTTCCATGCATAATTAGGTAGAGTCCACTGAGAGTAGCAGGGATTTTTTTTTTTTTAAAGAAGAGGATGATTTTTAAAAAGCATAGCGTGATCTCATATTATTGTTTCGAGGAGAAATGGCCTTTGTTTGTTCCAAGCATTAGGAGAGCCCCAACTGAACCTCTGCCGTAAGATCGTACAGATCAGGCATTTTTTTTCAAGCTGTGTTAAGATTTATTCTCACTCTGCTGCAATTTCATTTCGAACAATCTCTTGCTTTGAGCACAAGCAAACAAGGTGAAAGACTCAATGTTGTGATATCAGAGTCAGTTGAATGATAATGGCCAAAAAAAAAAAAAGAATGGCAAGAATGATGCCCTGGGCTGCATCCCAGATCTGCTATGAATACATTGAAGGATAATTGTGTGGAGTGTCTGGACTAGTGTGTTTACAAAGGCGCATTAACGCCTCAGCCAAGACAGTCCAGGAAGCAAGAATGTACAGCAGTGCAGTGGAAGAGCCTGTTTTGAATACATTCTTTCCTCATTGTCCTCTCAGACAGGAGGATTATTACTGGCTGGACACATACTCTGGCAGAACCAGCCTTCATTATTATGCAGCAGTCGACACAGGTTTAACAAAGAGAAATTTGTCAAGCATTTGTTTATCTGGAAGAGCAGAGTCTGGCACGGCAATGCTGGCAGCAACAGCGGCAGGCTAAGGTGGATAGACACTCAAGTAAGTTGGCGGTCGCTCACAAGCCCGCCTCCCCTCTCCTCACCCTCCCTTCTCACTGTCCCCTCTCTACCACCATCACCCTCTCGTGCTCCCCACAGGTGCACAGATTTTCTACCTCCCACATCAAAGAGGCGGCGGCGGAGTGAGATACTGAAGTGCAGAGTGGCGCATAGTTTCATCTTCAATTGTATCCTGCATTCAAAAGAAGACCCTATATTACTAATTTATTTTATATGTGGATTTTTATCTTCTGCTGGAGCTTTTGGATTTTGCAGGCCAGCCTGTCTGTCTAAAACTAAATTCCGCAAGCGGAAGTTTAGCTTAGCGTTCTCAAAGGAAAGATTCAATGCAGTTTTTGGTTTAAAACCGAGAACGCTCAGTGAAAAGTTTACATTAATGCACAAAATCACCAAGGTAAATCAATTATAAGACTTGACCTTCCCTTCTCCGAGGGGGTAGGTGTGGCAGCTCTAAGTTATTGACTGGCTTTGTTGTGGGAAGAGGGCGGGGCGTCCGTCTCCTCCTTGACCTTGCTATGAACCAAATACATCAAGTGTCTGTTGCTGAGGAGATTAAAATCATGCAACAATGGGACGCCACGGGAGCGAGAAGAGTCCAGGGTCTCCTAAATATATGCAACACAAATTTAAAGCTGCCTGACAGTTTTGTCGCCTCACAGTGGTGGTATAATTTTTGCATGCACCTGACAGGAAGAACATGTTACTGTTTGGACACATTTGCCTGCTCAGTTTCTTGATAGGCCAACAGAGAGGGGCAGTGATGAGTAAGACGTGGTTTTCTTTTTCTTTTTGAAACATTTATAGAGGCTCAGGATGTGTGCTCACTGTCTGTCTTTGAGGCATCATCACAATCAGTGCTGTGAGTGCTGCACCCTTGTCTTATTACAGACAGCAGGTGCAGATGGTTAAAGGCAGGTGCTTGGTAAAAAAAAAAAAAAAGGAGGAGAAGAAGAAGGGTGGGGGGTAAAGAGAACGAGCACCTGGTCCCCCTGTTGTAGCAGTCTGGGGCTGCTCGCGCTATGATTAGCTTTGTTTCTCCAACAGAGCGCAGCGAGGAACAAGAACTACAACTTCATTAGGGCGGAGCAGAGAAATCCCTTCTTTTACATTTGTCCCACACTTGACTGCACTAAGTTAGAGGACAACGGGCGTCTGCTAATATCGGCCCTATCACTCCCGCCTCTCCACAGAGGAAAAAAAAAAACGCTATAATCTGATCCATGTTGAGTCTACTGAGTCACGATGAGCAAGCGCCCAAAGACCTTGCCCAATTTCCCAGACTCCTATGCAGAGAGCAAAAGAAAGACCTCACAGTCCTGACCTGACGAGACGCAATGAGCCCAAACCTCCAAGAGCTCGGCCCAGATTTCGTGCAGCTTTCTGAACACCTGCCTCCTAATTTTGTTGTCTGAGCTTGAGTTTGCAGGCAGTGAATGTCAGAGTGCAGCTGCATGGGTAAACCTGCATATTCATCAACCCTTCAACTGAACTTCCAGGATACTGTGGTGTATCTTCAAGGATGAGCAGAGGAAATGAGTGCTAATGGGGTGTTTGTATTGTCAGAGCTCGTATGCCCACAGATTTGCTTTATTCATGGCCTCACTTCATCTGCCAGCCAACCATTGAATAATTGAAGGAATTATCAGGCCAGGAGATCCAAAGCCCCTCAGAAATGTGTCATGCCCCTGAGCAAAGCCTGCAGAGAAGAAAAAAGAGAGGGAGAGAAAGAGAGGCCTCCTAATTCAGTGCTGCCTGTCTACAACCGCATAACACAACCCGGTAATGTTCCACCTACATACAAAGACAACACACATACAAAGTTAAAACACAGAGGTCGATGATGCCACAAATGGCAAGCTTTGACTGGCAGAATATCAATAGCTCATAAAAGCGGGAGCCCATGGATGTCAGATAAATTTATGATTCCCTCCAAACGCTGCTCTCCTCTTTTCCTCTACATCAGAATGGATGTTTTTGATGTAGCGAGATTTCACCATGCAGTTTGGCTAGTGTCCCTCATACAAAGAATGTGACTGACGCAACATTAATCTCTAAACAAAAAGACTGGCACAACTACTCCGCACAATTTCAGGGCTATGAGGTGGCAACGTCAGTCTCGATTTCTCACTGCTCCTTCACGAGCTGTTCCACTTTCTCCAAATTCTCATTTAGATCAAACAAAACACTTCAGAAAGGAGGTGAAATGGTACCGTTTAAATCCGTGACACACATGCACACAGGGGACCTCCTTCTCATTTTCTAAACAGAGAGTCATGGCAAGAACTTTTAAATTTGCCATAATAAGGTGTGACCTACATGGGAGGGAGCCAAAGCCCAGACTCCAGCTCCCAGCAAGATTTCTGCCTATAGAGTATTCCAAAATGTAATGCATGAACACTAAGGAGGAGAGAGCTGCTCCTTTAAAGAAGTAATTCTCTCATGGCTTCCACACACTTTCTGGAGCATAGGTTGGAATAGATACCACATCCTTCAAGGTGAAAAGCATGCAATATTTATTTTACCGATACACTATTTGGTATATTAAAAAATGTTACCAACACCAGCCAGAGGTTGTAACATAATATAATCTCTCTGACGCTGACATATGAAAAACATTCCTAAGCTGGCATTCATGAATAATGGCAGCTGTTTGGAGAGGAACAACTCTGAGATCTATTTTCAAATAGGTTTCAGCTGCGCCGCTGCAAAACAACTATCCTGCTGTTTGTGCTGAACGGAAATGCATTTTTCATGATCACGGGACACTGTAATATGTATGTTTAGGGGAAAAAAACATATACCACAGATACAAAGGAGGAAAAAAAGAGTGAATTTGTGCACTTTTAGATTCATAATTAGACCGCACACATAATAAAAATGGATGCTTTTCATTGCAGTCCGATTTGCTTGCACATCACAAGATGGAAGCCTGTCGCGTGATATTTCTATTACAGAGCAAAGGTTTCAAAATTTCCCTCGGAATAGAAACTTGAGTTTAGGCTGGCAGTCATTCTTTGTGTCCACTGTGAGGGTGAAAGAGGGGCCTATTCTCTGTGTGGGCTGGGGGCCTTTTTAAGGGTGGAAAGCAATGGGGAGAGCTCCTGCAGGCAGTTCAGAGACAGCTGAAGACGCAGAGGGGACAACATACCAGCGATTTCCACGCCACTATCAGACATGAAGCTATTGTTGCCGCTGCTGCTGTTATTTTTGTGGCTTTTGCCTTTAGTTTTAATCGGCTACATGAAGGCTGTGCACACCAATTTAACTCAGAGAACATGGCGGCATCGCTAAGAAGCAGAGATGACCAGACAGGTTGCAAAAAAGGCTTTTCCACTGCAGACAATTTGACTGGTCACAGTAAGAAAAGCACAGGTGTTACTAATAACATTAACAATGGTTCTCTTCTATTCAAGCATCCCAGTAAGACATGACAGTGTGACAGTGAGCCAGCATGAACAATACCAAGACTCTGGCAGGGAAGCAGCGAAATGGAATTTAGCCATCATTCATTTTCCTATGCGCAATTGGGCCTACTGTGACATGTCAGAATTTCTTTGGCAGAAAACTGCCTACAAGCCAAGAGTTTAGCCCAATGAGACTTCCAAATGAAATGACAAACTACGATGGTTGTTCTTTATCTGGAACAACAGACATAAATGTTTCCTGATCGTACACATACTCTGCTCCACATTTACAGTGGCATCCAAAACCGTTATGAATCACAGCTGGAAAAATGAATCTCTGTTAGACTGTGTCACAGCTGTGCTTTGGTATTACACAACTTGGGCAGGGTTAGGGAATCTCATGGTTTCGATTAGAAAAGCATCTCAATTTGCATTAAATCTAAATTTAAAGATTCAAATGTCTACATTTGTCAGATTTTTTTCATTTGTTGCAGCCACTGGTGGGCTTTCGTCACTCGGCTGTGTTGAGAAATAACATTTTTGGACATTTGCAATTATCAGTGTAAACCACATCATGTAGACCGCTTTAGTAAGAGTGGCAAGTTAACAGTTGTTTATGCTAATACTGCGTAGTGGTTGCAAAACTTACAAATAGCTCAGTTTAATCTTTAATAGTTTGGTTTTGTTTCACCCTGTAAGCAAAGTCCACATGCTCCCAGAGCTCTGCACTTGGTGAGCAAAATGTTGTTATGGGACCACAAAATAACACCTAAGGTATAATAAAATATAATGAGCTGGGTGGGGGAGGGGTTGGGGGTGTGGCAACTAAAGCATTGCTGCAGGTACAGAGGAACATATGATAGAAAAGCTCATGTTAGTATGCAGCATAGATAAATTAATCTCAGAAGCCAATCAAAAGGCCAAAGCAGAGGTTTTATCTACGTATTTGTATTCTGAACGTACACAATAACGTATTATTGGTCTTATGCTAAGGAGCAAAATATTAATTCTTGGATTTTTCTGCAGGTGAAACAACTAAAAGACGTGTAACATTTGAAAACGTCCTCCAGCTCAATTTTAGGGTAGATGTAAAACCTGGACAAACTTGTGCACAGACTGGCATGTAACACAAAATGTGACACCCTTCCCCCCAGCTAAGTAGAGGACTGTTCAAACCCAACCAACCCCCCCCCCCCCTTTCCTGTACACTCAACCCCATCTGTTCCTCTGGTCGAAAAGGGAAGAGAGAAAGATGGTGGGGGGGGGGTGGGTTGCTGAGGTGAGGATAAAATCAGGGTTGGCTCTGGAGACAGCGGTAGGCGATGATGGTGGTAGGCGAGAGGAGGAGGCGGAGGAGCGGCGGGAAGGAGGGTGGAGGGAAGACAAACCACAGCACTCGGCCACTTGACAAATTCCTTGTTGGGTGCTCCTGAATGTAAAAGCTATCTCATAAGCAGGTGCGCGTCTGCAGCACAGAGCAGAATTAAATTCAGACATAAGCAATTTTGCTGACAAGTGGCAACAACAGCCAGATTTTGGCCCATAATGTTGTGACTTAAAAAAAGAACATATGAGAGACAATGAAAGCAAATAAAATGAGTCTATTACAGCTGCTGAACAAATGAATCAAAGAGCTTGTAGTGACAATGCAAGTGCATGACTGCTCTTACACTAATTAAAAGGCTGGTTCGCCCAAATTACCAAACAAAAACTGATTTTCTCACTTACTGGAAGTGTTATTCAGCCTCGCAAAGAGTTCGAATTTGATTTGGCATAATAAGTTCTGAAATATCTGAAATTTCTGGATCCACTGCAACAACAGAGGTAAGCTGAATTTCATTTGCTGTCCAACAGCAGCGAGGCTTGGAATGGAAAAAGCGCTCCTTACTCTGGCTAATCCACAATGTAACTCTGTCAACACTTTTCAGAGAAACTCCTCTCTGGACAAAAAACAGTCCCGATGAAACAGTCTGCACAGATAGATTATTAAGCGAATAAATCAGAAAACATGTTATTTGGATGATTTCACTCTTAAAAATGCAAGTTTGAGGATAGAGTGAATGGAGGATGTTTTTTTTTTTTATCTGCCCGCCGTCCCACAGCCAGGCTTCTTTTTGTTGTTGTTTTCTCCTCTTTGACAAAGTCTGCCATGGCACGTATGCTTCCTGTCACTTTCCCAGCCTCAAAATGGAGGTGGCGGGCCGGCCAATCACTTCTGTGTGGCCATGCGTGGGACAGCCCCCGCCTCCTCCCTGTGACCTGCAGCTGCCACTCAGACTGACATCACAGAAAGAAGCTTGTTTTGTCTCTAAAACTCCTCCTTAGTCAAAGGTCAAGGTTCAGCCTGCAGCGGGCAGGATAGATTCCTTTGCCACATATGGAGGCAAATTAGTAGGCCGGTTGCATTTATTGGGCGGATCACTTGTGGTATGACAAACATATCTTCTTCCACACCCACACTATTTGTTTATCAGGTATTTAGTCAATACCTAAATGCTGCATTATGCATGAGGCTGCACAATGCTTAATTACACTTGCATGATTTGGATTCCTCATTTAAATTAGTCTGTTTGATGAATGGACTATTCTCTGGAGAAGATATATAATTACTGTACTATTTCCATTTTGGCATAGAGGCTGCTGCTTACATGTGTAACTGAGGAGGGATATAAAGTCAAAGATACTTGTTCTGTTTAAAAAAAAAAAAAACTGCGTTTACCGCAGACTTACACAGTTTTCTGTCACACAAAGAGAGTTTCTTCTTCACGGTCTAATGGCTGCATGAAAGCTTGGGTTTGTGGATTCTAAATCCTATTTACCTCTCTCAACATTAAAGATCCTTAGTGAGTGGTTCTGTGCTTGAAACTATTTGATGATAAAGCTTTTGAAATATAGATTTGAATGTGAAATTGAGAGGCATCAGTCTGTGGAGTTTTTTTCTCTTTTAATCCTGACTTCTTTATCTGGGGGGGGACGCAGGAAAGAAGGAAGAGAGGGGGACTCATGTGGGGGAACATCTGTGTGTGTGATTCTTTTGAGGGAGCACATTTACAAAGGAAGGTGTATTTTTGAGTGTGATTGCAGCTGTGCGTATTCCTGTGTGTCTCTTGCTTAGTGAGGTGAGAGACTGCTTGATTTTTATTGAACCACTGTAAACAAGCCCTGTTAACGATGCCACTCAGAGTTAATGTGCAAAACAACTTTCAACTCCACATCCGCTTTTCAAGAAAAGTCTGAATTCCATGCTTATTACTGCGGAATAAATGCTGATCCTTACTTTATCTCAGGGCGACTGCGGCAGTGGCTATAAATTCTCTTTCAAGACACAGAGGAACACAGTGAAACACAGCACGGAGTGTGTATACCCGGGTAACTGCATTTCCATAACCGTGTGTCGTCAAGAAGAGACACACAAAACATTTCAGCATTTCCACAGCAGGTCTCTGACAACGGGCGGGGGGGGGGGGACACAACAGTACGTGGAAAGAGTTCACCTTCCTTATTCTGCTTCTGACACACAGACACTCAGACCGAACTGAAAACCCCAATACACTTCAGCTGCTTTGATAAGCAGAAGTCCAAACTGAAAAGTTCTCGTTCAGAAATGTTCAAAACACAAAACAAAAAAAAAAAATCATCTCCTATTTAATATATCAGCTTACTGAAAATGTTGATATATTAGAAACTACACGTGTGCTCAAGTACATAACTCTCACATGCCGAAGCTCACATGTTGAATGTGATGTCAATAGAAGCTGACAGTTGTGGGTCCATACAGCAGTTAGTTGAACCTACAGTGTGTTGAGATTGCCCCCTACTGGTCCATTTTCTCTCAACCATGAAAGATGAATTTATCCACTTGAGGGCACAATATTATGCTCCCAGATTTACATTTTAATACCACAATTATACAAGACTTTACAGTAGGCGTAAATGCTAATCTATAACCTGTCAAATGTGAAGTGTTATTTGATGGTGATAAAGTGCAGATGTGTGTAAAACATAGATAAGCAAGTTCTTGGAATGGCTGACATGGAGGTAGGAGGACGGTGAACTGTAATATTATATTTAGTTGTTAATTTTTATGATTTACTGGATGTCTTCTTTGGTCTGAGTTTGACAGGGATCATCTCAAGTTGCATTATGGGACGTGCAGGTTACAATCATTTTGGAACTTGCCTTTTATTAAGGGGGAAAAGTAAATATATTTCAATCTTCAAATCTGTCTTCAGCAAATCTCTTACCTTTATTCAAGTGTAACACAAAATTAGTAGATTGCTGCTTTAATTGATAAACTGCCAGTCAGACTATTTGGCATTTCACTAGTTTAAAAACATGTTAAATCCTTTTAGTGACAAGACGGCAGATAAATAAATGGATTTCAGTTGCTGGGTCATGATGAGTGATGGACGAGGAAATATCAAAGTACGCCGCAGGAGAGGTGAATGGGAAACAGGAAACTGTTCCATCCTTGTGAATCCTCTCCATGGTAACTGATCAATACTCTTGAAATAATGGAATTTTTTTTTCTCCCTGCGAAGATACCTCTTCACTTTCTCTATTTCTAGGATTTTCACAGTTAGGTGTGAACATTGCAACATCTCCAAAGGATGAACCGCACGATAAATTAAAAAGTGTTCAACATCTTTCCCTCAATTTCTATCACACAGGTATTACAGGAAGTCTTTTTTGTATAATGAACAGACTGAAAGTGACATTGGCCTTGAGCATCGAAACCAGCGATGGAACGAGGGGGGTGTCTTTGAAAGGCTACTGTTCAGTCAATAATCTTGAAGATTTAAATGCAGCACGTCTTCTTCATGCAGCAGTTTGTTGAACTCATCCCATGGCACACACAAAGACACACGTCTCACAATATGACACTTATTTGAAGTGATACTAGAAATTATTTATTCCTAATTTTGACACTGATTTGAGACAGAAATGAGGCAACAGCACTGCAAGTTATCTCCACACCTTGGCAGAGTTTGGGGGATTTTTATTTATTTATTTATTTATTTATTTATTTATTTATTTATTTATTTATTTAATGATACGAATGTGCTGCAGGAGTTTTGTCCCATTCTCTTGTTTCTGAAGTGCCTCCCATGTGGATTCTTGTGCCATGACACAGGTTTTTTTTTTTTTTTTATCTCTCTGGGGCTGCTGCAGCTCGGGCTCTATCAGCATGACTGATCTCATTTATCCTAGTCGCATCCAAAGAGGCCCACGGTGTAGGGAGGGGAGCTTCAATAGCACCACTGTGCAAAAGCAGAAGCCAAGATCATCGAGCTGTGCAGAATAGCAGTCGGGGACTTGCACGTGTGAATAATGGTTTGTGTTTAGGATTTCTCTGTATGGGCAACTCCGGGGTGCCAGAGATGTATGGGGCCTCATACTGGATAAACAAACGGATCACAAGTCTCCACTGTACTGCTTGTGTTCTGGATAAGTCTATCAGCAATTCAACCACACTGCAATGCACTAAGGCAACAGGCACATGGCATATCACAAACAAATGGGACTTTACTCTGGATAACAAAAAATGGATGTGTTGTGTGAGAAGATCAATGCAAATGTAACAATCTTATCTTTTCTTAGCGGGAGATTTGCTGAACTGTGAAGTTAAAAATGATGCACACACCTACTTGTTCACTCAGATTCTTGAAAATGATGAAGGATCACAGAATATTACCTCAAGACAACATGCACGCCTTCAACAGAGAGAGAATAAGCAGCACACTGTATGCTGTTAATGCCCTCGTTGAGACAGAAGCTCATTCTGTTAATGTGTGGGCAAACTCATCATCTCATGACATGCATCTCTGTAACTCCACTTACCATGACATTTTGTTGCCTTGCTTGTAATTGATTTCTTCTTCAATTTATTAATATAGCCTATGGAGCGCCTGGAGCACAACGCTAGTTATCTGGAGCCCACCAGGAGCTTAATCTTTTAAGATGAGTTGCATTAATAAGAGTGTTCAAGTAACATATTGATTACAGAATCAATGCGTGCTTCTTTGCACCATGCTCAAATAATTACGCTAAAATGGAGCAGCATTAAGCAATGACACGAGTCCCCCTTTTCAATCACTTTGCTCCAATCTAAATTTCAATCTGCTCCTTCGTGATTGATCGTGTGTAAATCCTTAACCCACCTTTCATAACAAGAAGGAATTAACAAAAATGAATCGCTATATTTCTGTTTCTCGAACACTTCTAGGCTTTTATTGATACAGCTCATGTTGTTTTTTTTTCCCCAAATGAAGCCAGAACTTGTTGCACTACATAGGATGAATCATAACAGAACACTGAAGGCGGTTTTCGTATCACGGTTTCCAGGTCACTTGATATTCTTCCTTGCCTGCAGGCAGCGGATGAATCTGAATTTCTTCAGGTAATTCAAAGGGAGGTGGTAGTTTCATACATACATAGATCAGAGGAGGTGTGCATTCAAAGAGTCAAGCCACCGCAAGGCCATGGAAAATAGTATCACTACACATCCATCAAGCAGCAAGTGGACCCGGCAATTATTTTTTATCCTCCCCAGCAATGAATTTGTTGGGAGGGATAAAAATGATTAAATATTAATCCAAAGGAATCTGGATGCATATTGTTACTGAAGACGATCACACACAATGATGCAGCATTATGTTATCAAAAAGCCACATACTTTCTATCCAGGTTTATTCAGAAACCACTTTGGTCTTCTGAATACATTTCCATTTTTATACATGCAAATAATACAAATAAAAATGGATACTTTTATGTGTGTTTCTTCAAAAGATATTGGCCCAACGTGCCTAATATGAAAAGTCACTGCACAGTTCACAATATGCACATTGTGAGCTTCGACAGAATTTCATTAGTTTCTATATGATCATCCCCCTTTTCTTTGTAAATGTGCCATTTGAAAGCAGTTTCTTCTCACTGCACTGAAGCACATCTCTGTTTGTAAGGTTGGTTGGTGTGAGTTACAGTTTACATATCTATAAGTGAAACTGTGCCTGCAGAAAGACTAAGCACACTATAAATAAATCGCTTCTCACAAATGTTCTAAATATCTTAATCATAAACAGTCCCTTAGGATTGAGTTCATGCTAGATTGTATTTGTCATCTCTAAGTGAGCAGCAGCTATTAGATATATTAATAACATACCTCTGTGAAAATAAGCCAACAAACTAGTCCTTTTTTGTTTTTGTTGTTTAGACTGATCAGTCAGGATGACACAGATATCTACACACACGACTGGTATACTTACATCAGGTAAAATCAGTAGACCACGCTGGTATGGTTTATTACATCTCTGCTCTGACGCCCTCAGTGGGTTAGTTTGAGCGTGGTAGGATGAACGTTGCAGATGTCGAACCAGTGCTGATCCACCTCCTTGTGTGGCAGCAAGCCATTATGTGGCAGAAAGAGCCAGCGCCAGCGATCACGGCTGCCCACCACCTGCCAAAAGCGTGTGCCCTTGAGTAGAAAGATGGCGTTGTGGGTGTAGGAGAAGTAGGCAGCATCAATGTTGCCATCTGGATGATCTCCGTTCACCACGGGAGGGAAAACATCTCTGATGTTTTTGGGGAAGCCTTTTGCCAAGCTGTTGGCTTCGATGTCGAACGCGTACACCTGTTTGAACACATAATTGTTTTCCCTCTTATATAGTAATCAATTAAATTACAGCAGGCAAACAAATCACAGAGGAAGTGTGGTACTTTGGTTTGCATGATTACATTCCTTTATAAGGTGGTGAAACAATAAATTAGCTTGGGCTTTAGTCTCTTCAGGACCCACCCTTGTGTATCTCCTTGTTGTATAAACCAGAATTGTTGGATTACAAATCACACAAACAAACAGCGGTAGTGACGACATGGAGCCTAAACCAGGGAGGGATTAAAATTATTTGCCCCAGGGCAAAAATCGGCTGCTGGCCTCCTGCTGAGACCCCCACCAGCATACATACATAATGCCTTCTGTGCATGACGTGTGCCTCCTCGTTCCTTTTAACCAGAGTACAGAGCTCACTGGAAACATCACGCCAGCATCATTTTAAGCCCAGAAACCAACCAGTGGTCCCGTGGTATAATAATAGGCTCCAGCTATTCTATCTGAAAGTTCGTTTGTGCTGGTTTAACGAACCACAACTTGTAAAAATTATTAGATTTATTTAGAGTTTGACAGAAAATAATGGACCAAGCTCCAGTTCATATTTTGTGACTATTGTTAATCAAATTGACACACACACACACACACACACAGTTCTGCGGGGGTTTTGTAATGCCTCAGCATCTCTGAGAGGCAGTTTCTTTGCCATGATTTATCCCTGGCTGTCAATCCCAAAACCCACTGTTGCTTGTAATTTAACTAATCTAACCACCTCTATGTGCTCCTTTTGTGCCTCCCCATTAAACGTGTGTCAAAGGGTGCCATTCTTACAAGTGTGTTTTTGAAGAAGTAGATGTGGGAGTCTCTCCTGTCATAAAAGGCCGTGTCGATAGGACTGGAAACTCCTGGGAAAGCTTCAGAGATTAACCTTGGATAGTGGTGACCTTCTGGGTCCTGTGTGAAAACCACGTCGTTCTTGCTGTCATACCTCCAGAACTGAGTACCTGTTCAGAAAACAGCCCCTTTTCAATAACTCCTTAAAGTGTGATATCTGTACACATGTAGCGTGCCATATGAATACCTTTAAAGAAGTAAACAGCATCTCTTTTTCTGGACCACACATGCACATGTGCGTCCACTCCATCCACAGGAATTCCTCGCCAGCCAATCTGCAGTGGAACTGGATCACCGTATCGTGTCCGGTTATTTCTGTTCTCATACAGCCAATACCAGCCGTCTCTCATGAAATATGTGTTAAAGCGGATGACCGTCTCCCCATAGGGTGTCTTCTCCTTTCTGATCCAATCAAAGACCGTGTTGAACTGGCCCTTACAAGCCCCTGGAGAAAGAAACAAATCAGTTTTGAGTCTGTTAAGTTTGTTGAGCGAACTGGGCCTTTTTTTTTTTTTTTTTTTGTAGCTTTCAAGACCTGTAAGTGAAAGTTTCCACAAGATGGTGCTGTAACCACATACCATAGAGGCGCTGTATGGCCTTTCTGTCCATCCAGTCCATCTCAAAGCCAGACTCATGTGGCAGGTAGTTGGGCTGCATTATAGATCCAGGTCTATATATGTGGGGGAGACCTAAGACGTGGCCAATCTCATGAACTGCCACCTGTAACAGACGGAAAATTCAAGTGTTGTCAGAACCACTCAGGTTCAACTTCTTAGTACTGATCCCTATCCTGTTCTTTGCTTACTTTGAGAAGGCTGATCCCACTTCCAGCATTAGGTCCAGTGAAATGTTCATCATCGTCAAAGTGTATATCTCCCAGGAACCAGGCGTGGGCAAACTCTTGACCAGTGCCGTCAAACCTCTGATTGCATCCAAGATGCCTTCCTGTGGGAGACACAGAATTTTAATTGACTCATTGTCGTCTGTTTGAAGAAAATATCTTCCAAGATCTACAATAAAAACATACAAAGCTTCACTGGACAAAATCAACAGATCTTTGCTCTATGAAAGACACATTAATGATATTCAAACTGTTCTTTATAAGAGCAGCGTGATTCTTTTTATCATTTAATTGAAGCCCAAAAACAATGTGTATATGAAATGTGTATTTTTTTTGTAAATATTTGAGTTGGCAATCCATGAGTGCAACAAAAGGTTAAATCATAACAGAAAACATTTGTAAACATGGTGAATTTCTATGTATTTGCTGAGACTCACCTGTACCAAAGCCCAGCTTGATATCAACATCCTCCAGCGGGGAACGTGTGTCTTCCACAAACTCCAGCGGAGACACTTCACTCCACATCCTGAAGGCCAGCTTCAAGATGTACCTCTGCTCTTCAATAGTCAGCTGGCTGCTGTAGCCTTCACCTATAAGCCTCCATTTCAGCTCTTTCTTAGAAAAGGCCATGTAGCCATTCTCACCCAAGTCTCTCTTGGGCCTGCTTTTTGACAGTAGAGCAGCAAGGTGACGTTTCCTGCGTTGCACTTCCTCACTCTGATGTACTTTTATGCTGATATTTACTTTTTGACTGTCCATGATGATAGTCTCTGAGCTGTTTAGAGGAGTGCTATCAAATAAATTGAATTCTCCTGTGTAATTCACGCTGGTGTCATTGGAATCGCCAGTGAGGAGACTTTCTGTGTCATTAAAACTCAATGTGTTTTTTTCAGAGGAGTTGCGAACACCAAAAGAAGTACTAATCGTATTGTTTTCTGCGTTGTTACTGTCAGTCTCATTAAAAGTGTCAGCCAAACTGTTTTCGACGTCTAAAGCACTGCTGTTCTCAGGTGCTACAGAGGTGAGCAGGCCAGTCTCCTTATCAGGGACCCCACACCTTGGTTTGTTCATTGCCACCTTGGTGGCCTCATCCAACACACCTGTGACAGGCAGTCCAGATACCTTCTGAAACTCCTTAAGTGCCGAAAGAAATGCTTGGCTCTCACTTGGTCTTCCCGTGGCATCTGGGGCAGTATCTCTTGAATGAGGCACTGAGGTCCCCTCTTGAATTGTGGTTTGAAAATCATCTAGTAAGTCTTCACTGAAACTGGTGTAAGAAACTTCAAACTGTATCTCCTCCCAGTTCACCGGCTCCATGAATCCATACCTAGAGAGAAATAACTATAAGAAGAAATGGGTTAAATCACTTTTTTGTCCTATAGCACATCATGAAATGTATTTTCTAAAGGTTGTTAGAAACAGGAAGACCTGAACAATTACCTCAGCAGTGTATTTGTCTGTTATGACCGCAGCTTGTCGGGAGGTCAGGCTTTGCATATCTGAATGATCCCGATTGTGGAAAAGTTTCTCTGCATCAGCTGAGCCAATGTTCGTCCAAAAAAGAAAAATGATCAGCTGGATAAAAGTCAGCATCGTGCTGTTGGTTTACTCCTGAGTTATGTACACGAGTGAGATGATGATGAGTGAGAAGCCACTTTTTTTATAGGTGAACGGTGAGCTTCACCACACCCATCTAAAGGTGCGACCCCTTGCAGATATCCCACTTTTCTTACCCTGATGTGAAAAGGAAACCTGTCTTTACCGTCTTTTAACTGCTCACTTTGACTGGATTGTCTGGGTGTGTGATACACGCTCCACTGGTCTGAAACGGAGGAGTGTTGTTGACCTGTAAAACGCAGTGGAAACCTTTGCTTTCATGTGGACAATAACAGTAGTTTAGGTCAGCCGTGACCTCTTCAAACACCTGCTTTCAATAGGACAGTGTGTGTTGTGTTTGAGTGTTTTACAATGAATCACCATTGTCAAGCCTTCCAGATCATCTCGCTTATCCAAAGTTTATTTTCAAAAATAAATACCAATTTTCTCGAGTAAGCTTAACACAATATAATTACATTTCCTAATTTTTGTGGTTTCTATGGCGCAAGATTTGTCAGCTTTTGTTCAGTGCAAAAATAAGAAGGGCAAGTAAAGCATTCAGATTATAGCACATTTAAATAAAAATGTAAACAGAGAGAAGATAAAATAGATTTAGAGTGCTGGGCGGTTACTGTAGAACTTTTGCGATCGCTGCTGCCAGGTGCTCAGCTGTTGGCTTTCCTGCAGCACAGCTGACACAGAGGCCTTCTGCTGCCATTGCATCCTGTGTAGTAGGTCCTATGGCTGCAAACTGGAAACAGAGAAGGTTAAGTCACACTTCTAGACAAACTGAACATCTATTCTTCTTCTTTTTTTTTTTTTTTAAATATATATATGTATGCTATACCTTTATTTGAGTCAGGTGTTCTCCTGACAGCCTTCGCACAACTTCTAAGCAAAACTTCACTCCTGAAGGACTGAAGAAAGCTATGCTGGCTGGAGTGCCCTGTTGATGCACATATGAGTAAGTATTTTTCTACAGAAAGTTGTCTCTAATGTGCCGTTGGATTGAAGGGGGTTGACCTGCTCTGTGAAATAGTTCTTTAGATTTTTTTCCAGATCTGGATGTTCAGATGTTTGATAGACAGTCAGCGTCTCGAGGGGCACTCCTGGAAACAAAGAAACAGATCCCCACAGTGATAAAGGTAGTTCAATTACTATTTCATAATTAGTATAAACCCAGTGGGACACACCACTTTGACTTATCACCTTGAGTTTTAATCGTGAAACACAGCGGGGGGAAATGCTTACCATTTTCTCTTAAAGCCGTGGGCAAGACTTCCCTTTTGATTGAGCCACAGGGGAAAAAAAGCGGTGGAATATTTGTGTCCTCTCCTATGAGGAGAATTAAGTTAAAGGTCATATTAATTATCTGAACAGTCACATTTTCAATTAAAGTGAACTGTAAAGAGTCATGTCGTACGTTCAATAATAACACGTGATAGGACTTCTGCTGTCCCTGTGTCTTCACCCAAAGGGTTCAGACCCAGATTTTGTACTGTGAAAAACAAAAAGGAAAGGATCAGTTAGATATGTAATGGTGTTATCATGTCACAGTAGAGTGGTTATAGGGAATACAAACAAATTATATTAGACAAAGAGAACCAATCCCTGATGTTTACTATGAACAACAAAGTTTAAACATGAATGTGCTGCACCTGCGTCACAGCAAACTGTCACTTGTGCACAACCTATTTACGAAGGAGTGAGCGTGGTTGCATCACTTGACACATCCCTGTGAGCACCAGGTGCCTGCCACACTCTGCATGTAGCGTTGACATAGCAGGTTTACAAGAAGAATTAGGAAAAACTAATAAAATTAAAAAAAAAAAAAAGTATTTTCAGATGTGACACTAACTCACCTAGTGCAGCAGTTGTTTTCCCAACCACATAAATAGACTTGGCATTCCATTTGTCTTTCACAGAGCTGTTCCACTCTGGATCAATAATTACAAAAAGGATTAATTTAATCAAATAGAGTGGCGTCGTTTCAAATTTTAGTAAGCAGTCCAAAACCGTAATAAACAGAACCTCTCATTTAATCAAACACATGCTTTCAGGGCATTCTGATCCTTAAAACAAAATTATGTACAGGGTTTAAAAGAAAGAGAGAGTTTCTCTGTATCCTCTCACCTTCCCTTCTCTCTTCTAAGCACTTCCTCACAGCCTCCACTGCTCTCGGACTGGTAAATATCAAACCTCCATGTTTTTCTGGCTGGAAAAGCTGAAATTTAAAGACACAAATAATAGAGAATGAAATATGAGAAGCAGAAAGAAATGGGGGAAAAAATTATAATGTAAATAGAATTTACCTTATCTGACAAGGTGTTCAATGAGACAAACTTAAAAGACAGCACGGGAATCAGGGTAGCTTTATGACCATAAGACGCCAGCTCCTGGGGATTTATGAGAATAGACACATAACATCCAGTGACAGCATTACAATCTGATACCGCAGGATGTGAACTAAATTTGATGTCATTGTCTCTACCTTGATGTAAGGATCAGGTCCAGAGTCTCCGTCTCTTGGCTCTTTGAGCAGCAATACGTGCATCTTGATATTGACCTTAAAATGTGGGCTCAGCAAAATAAACGAGGGGCAAATCAAATAACACAACTCGGGTTTGCAGCCACGGAGTCGTTCGCTAAACTGGAAAAGCTACCGGGGACTGTGGGTGTGAGAGCTACACCCTAAAAACTGCCACATGCAGACTGCTGATAGCAATAATGTTGAGTCACGACATCTAGGGGGTAAATAAGACACCGAAATGTCCCCTTTTTAGCAGCAGAAAGTCGTCGGATCTAGCTAAAACGTGGTTTATGTCTTCTTCCGTGTTATTGTTTACATCAGTAAGTCACGTTGAGAGTCACGTAAATAACCGTCCGGTTAGGAGCGTCCGTCAGCTCCACCCAACGATAATAAACGGTTAATCTATCTTTTTTATCCCGTAATAAACTGATATACACTATATTAGATAGTAAAAATAAACATTAATACATAAATCTTTGTACCTTGAGCTTCTCAAACAACTGAACACATCACGACTTCGCCGACGGTCCTAAAAAGGGGACATAAGAAAACCTGGTATTTAAGTAACTTTCTAAAAAAACTCTGTATCAAAAGAAATTTTATTTGTGCATTTATTATAATTAGACGTTGATAATGCGTGACACGCCTACATCTTTGTGGCCAAAGCGTAAAGGTTTAAGTATAATTGAAATATTCGTGACCCCCCTTTTCTACAATGGTTTGTTCCGTTTTACCACTTGGTGACAAGACGCCATTGTGGCGCCAACGACAGGGGCGGCAAACAGAAAGCAGTGTGCACGAGGAACCAAAATGGCGGCACCACTGTAACAGTTTCCGGGCGCTCTGTAGCGGAACTTTAACGTTGGCCCCGCCCACTCAGCTGAAACGCGTGTTGCCCGTTTGCAGCATGGCTTCGTCGGCTAAGAGGCGAGCGGTAGGTTTGGGAGAAAATCCGGAGGAGAGTGAAAACAGCTCCGATGAAAATCCAGAAGAGGGTGACGATTCCGGGGAGGAGGACAGCGAAGCGTCGGAGGAAGAGATCAACGAGGTGAAGGAATAAAATAACCGATGTTTGGCCTTGCTAGCCGGCTAATTAGCAAGTTGGGCCAGCTGTCGACACGAGCAGCAGTCACTGCTCGGCACGGTTGAAATTATAAACATGTGAAATCAACAGTGATAATGTAACGAAGTGTATCTTGCAATAACATAACTCTCCAAAAGCAACTCTGCAGTGCCGGTCCAAAACATGCCGTATGGTTGATATACACAATCCTTCCATTGTGTATATCAGGGACTTGTTAACTGTCCTCTGCTTTGTTTTGGTTTTGTTTTTTTAAATAGGAGGTCATTGTGGACTTTGAAGCCCACACCATTTTAGACAGAGACTTCAATGGCATCAAGAAACTGCTGCAACAGGTTTGGTTTGCAATAACTAAACCTACTATTAACCTCTGTCTGCAAGATTTTATGCATTTCACTGCTGACTGATTACATGAAAAATAATGAGGTTGATATGTGAAGCATGGCGTCACTGAGTTCCCCTCTGTTACAGCTTTTCTTGAAGGCCCATGTAAATACATCAGAGATGACAGACATCATCATTCAACAGAATCACGTCGGAAGTGTCATCAGGGTGAGTTGCTCATCCTGGATTTACAGGCGACATTTCTGCAGATTGAGTCCTAATCTCTGCACCTGTACTTTGTTCCAGCAAGCTGAAGTGCCAGAGGACAGTGATGACGAAGACCCAGATGAAGTGTTCGGCTTCATTACTATGCTCAACCTATCAGAGAGAAAGGTAAAAAAAAAAACACAGGCACACACTTCGGGAGATTGAATGGCTCTCATGGTCTGTGACCGTTTATTTCAAGTTGACTGTGTGTGTGATGCTGCTGGCAGGGTGTTCAGTGTGTGGAGGAGGTGAAGGAGATGCTTGTGGACCAGTGTGAGAAGAACTCCACCCAAAGTGTGACAGAGCAGCTGGAGCACATCCTCAGTGACACCAGCAAGCCAGTGGGGCTGCTGCTGAGTGAGCGCTTCATTAACGTACCTCCACAGATTGCCCTTCCACTGCACAAACAGCTCCAGTGAGTTCCACTGAGAATCATCTTGAAAACAATTCAAGCCACCTTGAAAGTTTTTCGAATGTAAATAAAGTATCCGTAGAAAGAATGAGCATAGCTTACAGGATGTGAAATATACATTGTCCTGTAACTGTCTCATACACTATATATTTTGCATCTTTGACGATAATTTGTACTCGTTTGCACTCTGTTATAGCTGAATGTCTTTAGAATGCACGTAGAGCCTTCTCAACCAAATGAATTCTAATTTATGCATGGAACTTGCATTCAGTGGACATTTTTAACTGTGGTGATGCTATCCAAACTTAATTTTCTTTTTTTCATTTTGGTAATAGGACAGCGGTCAGCGTGGCATTTTAAAATAGAGACAATGCCACGTAGAGGCAAAACAGTTCACACATTTAATCATGTTATTGCATCCTTGATATGTCACTGTGGGTGAACCTTTTGCATTGCGGAAATTAAATTGTTTTGACCTCTTTGTACGAACTGAGATTTATAGTCAAAGCTCTTTTGTTAAAATAGACACTTGACCTTCGGTGCTTTGATTAAAAAAAAAAAAAACTTTAGAGTGGTTGATTCTGATAGTTAAAACAGTGCTTTTCAGTCCTTTTGCACCAAGGGGGAGTGTGCTATCAATTAAATTGTGTTATTTTGTCCTCCAGAGAAGAAATAGCCGAAGCACAGAGGACAAATAAGCCCAGTGGGAAGTGTCACTATTGTCTGATGATCAGCAAGACCTGCAAAGAGGCAAACAAGAGCATCCCACTCAGAGGAGGCGCTCCCAAAGAGGAATACACGTTTGTCAATGCAGAAGAGGAATTCTTCTATGAGGTAAAGTCAATTAAATATAAACAGCCTGCGACTAATATGCAAGGATTACTTACATACTGTGTTTGGAAGATACATGTAGGCCTTTAAATGCAAATTAACCTAAAGATCTTTTACGTTTGCTCTTCTACAAGTCTCAAACGTATTTACCCTCTTATACATTTTTAATATATCCATACCTCAAAGAAAAAAACTTCACGTATAAATATACTTTGAGTTTTAAGCTCTGTCTGCATCCTCCTTACAGCAAGCCATCATGAAGTTCCACTACTCAGTCCAAGAGGAGGCAGACTCCTGTTTGAGCGGAAGGTGGTCGTTCGACGACGTACCCATGAAGCCTTTCAGGACAGTGATGCTGATACCTGCTGACAGAATGCCTGCCATCATGGACAAACTCAAAGAATATCTAACTGTGTGAACCTCCCCAATAAACAGACACTTGTGTACACTCTGGGGACCTTCAAGGTCATGGAAATGGTTCACTACTCTCTTAAGAGCCTGTAAAAGAAATGTTTTGGTACTACCAGCTACAGTAATGTGAACCCGACAGACGGTTTTTATCATTTAAGATTTTTTTTTTTATAAATCCATATAAGAAATGATGCAGAAAGAAGTCATCCCATACCCTGCTGATACTGAAGTATTCAACTATTATAATGTACAAATCTTTTTATACAAAGGCTTTAGTTTATAAACTATGATAATCAAAGATGACAAACATAAGTGGTAATGACAATTGATATGGGTGAGTTGAGGCTAGTTTCAACAGACGGAGGAGGAAGGGATATGTCACCTATCATTAAGTTGAATTACCTCAGTCCATTTCTTTAAAGGGAGAGTGGTTCCACACTTCATGACAACCTACAGTTGACTTTTTGCCAATTTTATCCGTTTGACTGCATTAAGTCCCATTTTCTTTTTCCTACAAATGGTTTTTTGATGAAGCGTTTCTGTAGCTCTTCTTCACACACAGATTAATAAATGTTATATCTGCATGGCTTGACAATCATTTGCTTTCTTAACCTGGAAACACATCAACTCATCCATAGTTTTCAGTCTGAAAAATTCAACTCCACCCGCCAAAATAGGACAGCCTTGCATAAAGAACAAGGGAAGGGAGGCAGCTGATAAATGACTTATCGGCAGCTTGTACGTGCATCAAAGTACAAGACCATTTCTGAGTTTTCTCAATTTGTAACAGAGTTGTGACAGGGCTGTTTCTCTCGAAAGCACAAGAACAGACATCTGCAGAACCTCTGCTGCTCATTAACGTCAAAATCTAAGCAGCTGTCGGGATAACTGGTGATTCCAGATGGGCTGCGTTGGTGGAGTAAAAAAAAAAAAAAACAAAACAAACTTGTATGGTTAGAATCAAAAAGTTACACATTTTAGACAGCAGCTGATAAAGGTCTCCATGATTTGTTTACTACAAAATTTCAACTCAGTTCTGTATCTGATGGAGTGCATTAGATAACCAAAACAGCTTTTGAAAAATGAAATCGAAATTACAGTTTGGACTGATTATAAATAATTTACAAGCATTCATGCATTTGGCTGTTAAACGTAACAGAGCCCAGATTTTCACATTTATGACTTAAGATCATTGGATCACACATCTGTCGTAGGTTTGTGGCATCACTACACAGCCGCCACTGCTATCACTGCCAGCCACTGCTGCTTTTTGTTTCTCATCTTTAAATTTTCCAGATCCGTTTGAGCCCAACATATCTTGTAGTATGTCTTTGCTTTCACTAGAGGGCAGATTGTAGAAGTAGTACAGCGGTGCCATTTGAATGAACCTGAAAATGATAAATTGAATTACTTCACTTAAAAGACTTTAACGATTAAATAGAAAAGCACCAATTGCTCAGTTCAGTAACAAGAATAGTCAAACTGTCTCGACGGTGTGGTCCACAAACACCAAAGCCATAAGAACTCAGATCTAATCTGCTTATTCTGCATAAGGTGCTGGTTTTATAAAAGGGATTGACTTACACTTGAGGGGATATTTCGGACACTGTTCTCATGCAGTTGTTCTCTGACAGAGTGTACTCGTGGAAAACAACCCACTCTGGCAGTCCAAGCTTCTGTGACTGAGCCCCGTAGCTGGAGAGAGGGTGGATATGCGTCATGTGCTTGTGTGTCAAAATGAAGTAGTTTCCTGATCCGTCCACATCTCGAGCGATCTGCAAAAAAGGGGAAATGCATTATAAACATGAAGACAGAAGAAATCAGCGGAGGCAGATCCAGCAACACTGACATTTAGTTTCCATGCACCTGCATAAAGAACCCAGCAAGTAGAGCTCTTTTAATGTTGAGGGTGTTCGTCTTGGTTCCAAAGGACGGGTCGGAGATGGGCAGCTCTATTCTGTTCAAAGTGTCGGTCAGCTCTGATCTAATGGCCTCAGCTGTCTTCAGTGCAGAATGATCTAAGAAATAGTCCTGGCACCACTTTTCAACACTGAAATCTGAGGGAAAAAGAATGATGTCAGTCAAACCACATTCAAACCAATATTCAGCTGGGATGAGGTCAATAACGATCTAGTAGAATTAAACCACTTTCACTAAAAATGATTTTTTTTAATGAAAGTGCAGCCCTTTACTGTATACATGTTGGACATACGATCTCTTCTGGCAGAAAACTTTTTATTTTTAAACCCCTCCCTTATTTGCTCTTATGTTACTGTGGTTCATCTATTGTTGATTCTTTTCAAAGTGAAAGTGCTTCAGTGTAACCTTTGACCTCGGTAAATAAATGCCTTTGTAGGATGATACCAGGCTCTATGTTGTGCTCTGCATTAGCAAAGCAATAACAGATTTGGTATCAGAACTGTACGGATGACTCGGGGCCTGCGCGTGATGTTACATTACAGCATGCTTAAGTCCGGTTCTCACATTGTTCTCTCTGGTTTTGTTTGAAGGCATTGTAGATATTTATTAGGGTGAAGTGGTCTCCTTCCGGGTGCTGAAACTTTCTGTGACAATGAATGGCCTCATGGGTCATGCCGGCAGGTGGCTTCAGGAAGCAGCTTGGCGCTAAAAAGACCCAAAAAAAACAAAACAACGAGGTCAGTATCACAAGCCAAGCCACTCTAGGCCATCTGGTCCAGTGTCTGAAAGAAAATGCAACTCTGAACATCTGCAGATGGTGAATCTGTGACCAAACAAAAGATTTTCTCTCAATAGAAAAATCTTTCTTTCTAAACTCAAAGCGCATACGTACCCGACAGCATCGCTGCGATCGTCAGCATCTCATTCACACAGTCAAACTCGCAGGACGCTAGCAGAGCTTTGGCCATCTGAGGCTCCAGAGGTATTTCAGACATAATGATGCCGATCTCAGACAAGTTGCCATCATCATCCAAAGCGGCAAGGTAGTCCAGCTCCTCTAAAGCTTGCATGAGGCCTTCTGGATCTGGCAAAATGAAAACCAATCATTTAAAATTCCACATTTATTCCGTCACTAATATAATTTATCTATAACATATACCGTTTCCCTCAGAAAGCTTATGTAATATAATGCTGTGGCCACATTAGGACATGATTTTATGCCAAATTCTACAAGAACTTAGAAATATTACAGTATGTTTGGCTCTTGCTTTCACTTCATTGTACTTGCATGGCACTGCCTTAATGAGACGTGTTGTGTAATCATTAATGAGCTGGCCTCTTTTAGCCTGTTCTGTTCATGGTGGAGTCAGTCAGAGCTCAGACAATGGTTAGCAGCAGGGCCTTGTCAGCTCAGCTAAATCATGGCTGACTGGACCTAAACAGCTACACAGAGCAAATTTGTCTGCACTTCCTTCAGCCAAAAACTCTCCTCTGGAAACAGAAAAGCTGTGGGAACCAGTGAGCCCAACATAAAAAATTCCTTGCAGTCATGAATCATGTTCCGCTAGTAATTTGTCCAATGTTCTCTGGGAGGATAATTCACCTGGTCTGTCGATGAAATCACATTGTCCGAGTCCAGCTATCTCCATCCTTTTCAACAAAAGGACCGTTGGTGTAATGTTGGACTCCAGAATCTGCGGGGAGTTCTCTGCCAGAAGCTGGTTCTGCACCGGATACAGGCAGAAACATTTACCTGGGAAAGAAATCGAACATGACCTGGTCAGACTAAAAACATTTTGGTATGAAATGAAACTAATTCTGACTTCTTCTGTCAGCACAGTCTTGGGCAAGACTCCACAATGTTTTCTAGGTATTTTCTAATATCTAGGTTGATATTAACATTAACAACTAATATCCAGCTAGCATACTATGAGACATACCTGAAGGCCCAGACAGCTGCTTGCGTAAATCTGCTTGATATTGACTTATGGGTTGGAGTATCTCTGAGTTTGCTCTTACTCTTGGATTGTACACCTACAATAGAAGACAAAAAATATTAATTAATTAATACCTGCTGAATATTCATTTAGGCAGGCGGGATTTACAATTTCGTACCATTTTTTTCTGGACTCCCGTGTCGATGACAAAGTTGACGGACTCTGCTGCCCACCACATATCCTCCCCCTGTTGAGTCGAGAGGAAAACTCTCCTGGACATCTTGGAGCCCGATTGCTTTGTCAGGAAAGGCAGTAGCCCTCCTTGGCCAGCATGGAGGACCACAGGCACCATCTCACCCAAGTCCCCTCCCAACCTGGTGCCCTCTCTCTGCAGGATGCTTTGGGCGCAGAGGACCTCCTGTAGAAGCAATTGCAAGTAAAAGTAGGGGAGCGGATTTGTTAAATCACCTTCACCTCTGGGATTCACGAATAATAAACCAAAATACAACCTACCTCAGCTGAGGCAAAAAACACAACAATGTCTCCATCCTCTTTGGTTCGATGGATCTCCAGCACCAGTCTCAGTGCAGAGTAGAAGTAGTCTTTGTTAGCGCTGTTGCTGTGAACAACTTCAGCCGGACACGAGGTCTCTACACTGATGAGAGGGATGCTGCCATAGTGGCCCAGCAGCTTATCAGTCATGGAGGAGACGGTGAGAACCACCACCCTGAGCTCAGGCCTCTGCAGCAGGATGTCCTTCAGGAGACCCAGAAGTATGTCTGTGCTGACTGTCCTCTCATGGGCCTGGTCAATGATAATGGCCCCATAGTGCTCGAGGAAAGGGTCTGACATCATCTCTCTCAGCAGCATATCATCAGTGCAATATCTGAGTAACAGAAGCAGAGGCGAAGAAAAAATTAAGAGTGACAGAGACGGTTTGTCGATGATATTAAAGTGTCATTCAAGCGTGCTGCTGCTGGCAGAGCTCTAAACAAACCTCAGAACAGTGTCAGCAGAGCAGCAAGTCTCCAGAGGGATGATGTAACCCACTTCATGTCCTATGTTGACATCCATTTCATCAGCCACACGCAAGGCCAGATTCACAACCTGCTGCTTGTTGGTCTGTGTGCACACAACCATGCCGTGCTGGTACCGGGCCGACAGGCAGAACTCTGCGCACCACTGAGGGATCTGAAACAGCCAATAAACACCTAATGTTCATCTTCCACACTTGACGGCGAGTCTCAACAGAGTACAAACTCCTCATAAACCAGAACATCTTTTATTCACGTCAGCTTGTGGTTTCAGTGGAGGGCCTCCTTCCAGGACTGTGGAAACAGCTTTTGTTTAAGCACACGGCAAAACAAACACTGACAGGAGATATCCAATGGCATTATCGCTCATAATGCAAAATTGCTTTGGCAGCATGTGGCGGCTCCAGCGGATCAGGGCTTAGCTGCAGGAGGTCCCCTAACACCCCTGCTGGAGCCTCTGTGGCTGACTGTCTGGCAGGCAGGCAGGCAGGCAGACTGGACTTGGACAGCAACACAGTGGTGCAACAGCATCTGCTGAGCTGGGAAGCCTGTTCACCCTGTCCACACACACACACACACATCATACTAACCCTATAAAGTTGGGTTTTTTTTAAATCACAGGTAATAAAGAAAAAAAAAAATTAAAAGGGTGGCCATCAAATAAATCAAATTAAGATTGGACTTTGAAAGTGACATGAGCTGGATTATGCTTGTATAATTGGAAGTTTAGGGAGCAAATATTTACACTTAGAGAGGTTGATTAGAAGTATTTCTCTCTGGTGCTCCTAAATTTTGTTCATTATTATTATTATTATTATTATTACTGACCATACAATCTTACCTGAGTACTCCTCCCAGTCTTTGCTGTCCCGCACACAACAACCAGCTGGTTGTTCGCCAGAGCATCCTCAAACTCTCTCCTGACTTTCCACACCGACAGACTCTTCCTCTCTTTAAGCAGTTTGTAGTAACGCGAGGAAAAGGGCAAACCATCGAACTGATTTAACTCCAGGCCATCTCCAAAGCCCGGCCCGTCTTCTCTAGGAAACTCATCACTTCCGAGGTAGATGTCTGGCTCGGGTGGATTATTTCCCTCCGACATGACACATGTAAAATGCGTTAATCTGGATAAACGCGCACGAATCCACTCCAACTACTGACCCATCCAGATTACACAGGATGATTAAAAAAACAAAATAAAAAACAAACAGGCTACGAGCATCGATGTCTCTGTTCGGCTCCCTAATTGGTAAAACTATTTGCATTAAGCTGTTCAGTTTGCAGTTGTCCGCTGTGAGGTTGGCAGACTCGGTGCGCACCGGTGCGTAATTTCCCCCCCCTCAGCGTGGCCTAACACGTGTTTTCATTTGCTCCGGGCTTCACATTCACCACTGAGCCCGCTGTAATCTGCTGGATGTTATCATCCAAATGGTCACGGCTGAAGTCGTGAGGACGCTCAGACCGCGCACACTTCAACGCCAAACTCCCAGAAACACCGCAGATTTTTACAGAAGGACGCGGTTTTAGTAATTCCTCAGTCAATGCAGGTTAACATGAACAGCAGCCAGCAGAATGCAATAAATAGCATATGGAAGCTAATTTTTTTAAAGAACCCCAAACCCCAATTAATGAGATGATGTCATCATTTAAAAAGTATGTTTGTTTTCTCAATTATTCTCCATTGAGAAAAAAAGAAAAAAAATGGCTTCATTTAATTCATTCAGCAAGAAAAGTTTACCTTCTAAAGTAAGTTTTTTTTATTAGACTCACCAATTCACTTTTAGCAGGCTGCTGACTCTCCGCCAGGGTGGGCTGTTTAGTCATTATTCAGTCCACTTCCACATCTTTTATACCTCAGCTCACCATTTGTCTTTCCAGTTAACGATTTCAGTAGCAATGAAGAACAGTCCACATCTATAGCACTAAACACATTTTGGCTTTGGCATCCTCCTTTTTTTTTTGATAAATAAATAAAAACTGGCCTGTAATTGGAGCTGTGTTGGCTGAGGCTGATTTCAGGAGCCTCTTTTCTGTGACAGTGTGTGTTCTTCTTATTGCATGGAGCTCCTTCAATTTCTCACTGGCATTAGTGAGATTTATTTATTTATTTATTGTTCTAATTTTGTTGAACATCCCAAGAACACACAATCCAACACCTGTATTGATTGAGCAAGTTTTTTTTCCATCCCCAAAGAAAATGAAATTACGCTCGCTACACTGCTCTTTATTCAATCTTTGGTTGCATTTTAGCTCAAGCATAAAAGACAGAAAGGTTTTGTAAGTTTCAAATCTATTGTGGTTTTGAAAACTGTTAAATATTAAATGTGCCTTTGAATGCGTACAAAGTAGGGTTGCTGGTGTGAAACTGCAATTTCTTTGTGTGCATGTGGCCCGCTTTTGTGTTCTAACATTCAGAAGGACTTTTAGAAGAGAAATAATTACAGTTTATTTTTCATAATTTATCTAGTCATGAAAACATGCATGCTGAGTACAAAAAGAGCACTGGCCAGAAAAAAAAAATTGATTGAAAAACAGTTTTTACTAATACTGCTGTGTTCAAAATAGCATGACCAGACACTGACAATTAAAGCATTTTTTTTTTTTTTTTTTTTTAACATATGATGTATCAAACAGTCATAGTAGAAAAAAAAAAAAAAGCATTCAGCATGTAAATGTGCTCACCTGTAAAACAACACACAAGGAACCTGCGGACAATAACGTATACTCGGGTGCTTTGATTCAAATACTGTCAGTTAGTACATCAATGTATGGCACTGGGGGGGGGAGCAAAGTAAACAAAGCAATGAGAGTAAAATTAGTGCATATTAAAAAATACAACAGTATCAAAAGTAACAAAAGTCCAAAGTTCAGTTGCTTTCAGTTTTCAGCCTACATATCTGTCAAGAGCTGTGCTTAAAGTAAATGTTTCTCTGTGTGAATGTTTAATATGCTGCATTGCAATCCAGCAAAACATGACATCTGTAAGAAAAAAGAATGCTGTTCCGTTACCATGTCTGATTTATGCAGGAGTTTGTATCTAGCGTGTAGATTGGCTTTAAAAAACTAATCTCAATAGCCAAAGTAAAAAGGTACAAAAAATAGAAAATGAATGACTGCACTGGATGATTCTGGATGTTCTGAGGCTCGGCGTTCACCGGGGAGCCACTCCACTGAATTTCAGTCACAGAAAGATCTACAAATGCGTCTTTGTCGAGTGAATCTGCCCTTTCCTGTCGCAGAGAAAGGAGACTTAAAATGCACACATGCACTGTTGCCAGACGGTGCCTGTTCGCAAGCAGGTGCCCCCGTGACACCTGTATGGCCACGGCTTTGAGACAGAGGGAAATATTCAACATACATGACCTTTAGCTGAGCAGTACTTCAGAGAGAACTTTATTCTCTCTGCGGGATGAACGCTTCCTTGATCTTGGCTCATTTGAGATCCATGTTCAGTTCATACCCAGTTCCCTTGAGTGAGCTTCTTGGATCTTGTTAATGCAACAGAAATGGCAAACCAGTGACATTTCACAATCCAACTTGTTACCTTTCTGTAATATAAATGAAGAAGAAACAGGCCTGCGTTTCATCTGCTTTTTCAGCCCCTAAAATTCCCCACGCGGGGTTTTCGTTTGTTTCATTATGTTGACAGTCACATCGCAGAGCTGATGTAGTAATACCATGAGTGTTATTTTTCAGTGATTGTTTCAAGCCTTTTCAGTCTGGCTCAAAGCTGCTGCAGAGAGCATTTATCCTCTAGGAAACAAATCCAGAGTTGCAAATGAACGAGACGTGTTCTCTGAAGTTTTCTTTGTTCTCATCTGTCATTGCACAATAACTCGTCTCATAACTCTGTTGTATTCAGATCAAAACTAACACGTAAAAGCTTCCCTTCATTAAAACATGTTTCACAAAAACATTTCTGCAATCACAATTTCACGGATTGTTTTTTTTTTTTTTTTTTTTTTTTTCTGAAAGTCCTCAGTTGATATGAAAAAAAAAAAACAAAACAAAACAAAAACAAAAAACAAAAAATAAAACGTGAAATTGATACAAACAACAAATTCAAAGTTTTAATTTGCTACCATGTAGTCAAAGTGTCTGGCACAGTGCACTGTGTGGCAATAAATACAGAATATAAATACTTTACATGTACCTGAGCTCAGACTCGTAGCACCATTCAGAGACAGAGCACCAAAAGGGACACGGCAGTTCTCTTGATTCAAAACTTAGAGAAGCCACCATCATTTTAAGGTTTTCAGAGCTTTCATAGTGCAATTTCTTTAGTGTCTTATCACAACAATGTCCCTTTCGGCCAAAGTCTCAGCTGCTGTATTTGATGTTGGCAATTATGCAAGGCTTTGGTAGTGTTGGAGGATGCTTGGGGCTGGGTCTAAAAGAGGGAGAAAAGCGGCTGAAATATGTAAAACATTATCCCTGGTTCAGACGTATGTGTTTTTTGAAAAATTGTGGCCAATGTTGGAACTCACCTGTTGGGGTGTGGGACAGGGCGCGAAGGTCGAGGTACCCCGAGTATTGGCGCGGGTCCACAAACAGCAGAGGGGCTTATATTGTGAGCGTGCGCTGCAGAAGGACTTCTAACCAGGCGAGAGCTCCTTGGATCGGCAGGAAGGGGCTTTTGAGGGGGACTGGGCTTCTCCGATTCCTGAGAAAGGACAGAAACATAAAAATAATGATGAGAGTGTCCAGCAGGTGGCACAGTCAGACAGCTGTCGCTCGGGCCTGCCGGCCGTGTCCTCGTCTCCCATGCATGAGGGGCAGCACTGCCCTTGCAGCTTGTTATGAGAGTAGCAGTCATGTGGTTTTAATCTTCCTAAGAAGACTGAGGCCATGATAAAGACCCACTGCCTCGTCTCCATCTGTTCCCCATTCATTTCCTCCTCTTCTTCTTCTTGGTTCACGAGGAGCCTCCTCAAACATTACAGAGCAGGAGAAGCCACACAGACACTGCTCGCCCTCTGGACTGGGTCGACAAATTCTAAACAGCAAACCAAAGTCAAACGCTAACTTTATGCCTTTGTTTCATCCATGAGGGGAAGTATCATGACAAGCTGTGCTGTAGTGTTTAAGTACCGCTTTTGCAGTCATGCAGAAGTGTCGGTTTGAGTTCCATCCAAAAATATCGGAAGAATACCAAACGGCAGAGAAGTGAAATGCAGACAAATGAACAGAGTGTGTCTGATAAGGTGATTAATGGACAGAAAATTCTGCTACAGTTTCCACTTCAAAAAAACTGAACCCATATCTCGCAAATCCAAGCCTGTCTGAAAACCTGCTGGCTCTCTCAGGTGAAGTGATTCATGTGGAAAATACTTCCACACCCCCAGCAGAGAGCTTTCTTCCTTTGTGTGTTTGGAGGGGGCTTTGTCAACATCTCAGAGCTGCCAAACAGCTGCTAAAGATACTGCCAGTGAAGTCTTCTGCCACCAGGAATCCCTTTTCAATTTCACACTCTGACATTAAATAGGAGCAGCTGAGAGGGAAAGTCGACTTATTGAAATCAAAACACTGCCAAGAGCTGCTGCACCTTACCTGTTGTACAGGTGCATTAAAGCCACGAAGCTTTGTGAAACTGAGTGGTGCTTGTTTAAATGGCTCTGGGAGCTATACTGTGTATTCTCCAGCATAACAGAGAGCACACATCTACAGAATGCATTTTTATTTATGCTGTAATTTTCTTTATGGTTCATAATGTTACTGTCAAAATTTTTATTTGTTAAAGGTCCCACAATTTACATGTTTCTGGTGTTTTATTATCATTTCAAGGCTCAGTCTTGGAAAATCAATTGTGTGCGCACTTTTACAATATATATCTGTATATATAGAACCCAAAACCTTTTTTTGATTGAGAAAGACTTGGAGAAGGTTTTTGACAATAAAGAAAGGCTTTCTAAAATATGGGACTTTTAATCAAGCTGCCCGAGGACTGCAGATACCGACTCAGCCATAATATAAATGTTTAATAAAAGCTCAAAACACATTCGAATGAAGCCGCTCAATATTACACTTTTATTTCAACATAATGTCATTCCTTTGTTGATCAGCTCTTTCACTTATTGCCAGCCTACCTTTGTCCATTTTTACCTCCTGCCTTTTTGCTCGTCTCTCCCTTTGCCTCTCACTGTTTCTCTTGCCTACAGGGTATAAGTCAAACCGGATTAAAGGCAAATAAGAGTCTTTGAGAATCACTGAGGGAGAGGGATTTAACACCAGAAACCTCTGGCTTTCTCTTCCCCTCAACTCTGACAGTCTGCAATGCCATAACTAATGCCATGGAATACCAGTGGCAGCAAGTTTACCACCCTGTGCAATTTGGACGCTCTTGCTCACTGAAGTTGCCATTTCATCTTCTCTGTCTTCCCCTCCCTCTGCAAGCCTGGCTCCATTTTCATTATTTATGTGGTGGTTGGTATTGTAGAATTGAAGTCTCGCTTGGATGATGCTAGCTCCTAGGTTAACCTCCTTATTTTTATGAGACTGTGCATAACTGTCAATATGCATATACTTTTATAGGACACAAAAGAACCATGAAAGCAGTCGGCATCACAACACCCATCTAAAAACTGCAATGAACAAAATCATTTCCCTGGTTAGATATTACAGGCTGTAGTAGCGAGTAAAAGCTCCCCAGACCCAGTGGAGGAATAACAGTAACACCATCAAATAAAATGTTTCCAATGCCAGAGAGCTGGGACTGCACTCACCATGACCATCCTGCAGGAGTTATGGCGTGACGCACTGCGAAACGATGCCCCCCTGGCTGCGACGTGGATATGAGGTGGAGGGGCTCGGTGAGGTGGAGGTACCAGAGGTCTCAGCTGCCCAGGTCCAGGGGACAGCGACACGGTGAGGGACAGGGGGACAGGGTGGCTGAGGTGAACTGGAGGACATTGGGGCAGCCTGCGCAGGCTGTGGGAGGGGCAGGGCGCTGGTGGGAGCGCCGCCTCCGGCCCCCGATGAGGAGGCTGCGGAGAGAAGACAGACAGCACCAGAGGAGTCAGTCAGAGGAGAAACTGTCTGTTTCCTATCAGAAACAGTCACGTTAACCTCTGCCGCTCCTTCACATGTATAAAAAGCAAATGCCCCTCAACAGCAGTTGCTCACTATTACAATGCCAAGTCTGCTCAAAATAACCTTTCAAAGGAAGACCAAAACTGTGCCATAAACCGCCGCTTGGCCTCGTACAAAGGTGTACACGGCAAAGGAGCCCACACACACTCCCATTGAGACAGATCAGACAGAGGACGAAGCCAAAATTTGAGTCTGCCTGGTATTTAGACCTGGCCAGATGTGCACACAATGTAGCACATAAAACGGCATGCACACATGCAGTCAGCATCGGTTTTACACAGCTCCCGACAACTAGGAAAATGACCTCACCTGCACTGTGCTCACATCAAACAGCCCTTACATCCTTTCTCTTCTTGCTGTTGACCCCAAATGCAAACCACATGCCACTAACTGAAAACACCAATGTCGTGATAATGCACAACAGCTTGCTGCGCTCGTGTGCCACCCTGCAGCCCAAACGTCAATGCAGACAGACGACCTGTGATTTCTGCTCCCCTAAACTCATCCTGGGTCTCTTCGCATTACAAAGCATGTCAGGGCAGCAATGGAGTAGTTAAAGCATGCACCGATGAAGGCACGCAAGCCATTACAGAAAAAAATGCCTTTCCATCTTGGAAAGGCAACTCAGTGACAGAATGACTTTATATCTTGAGTAAACGGCCGCATCAACCTTGCTCACGTGGGAAACATGCAGATAGCAGCTTCTCTCAACAGGCAGCTGTTTTAATGACAAGAAACGTATTCAAGTGTCGTGAACACGCTGCTCACCACTGACTCCATTATTACTGTCTCCTCCACATGTCCACATAGAGAGGGATGATTTAATTAGATTTGAATGAGCTGCCATTTGTTTGAAAACAGCGTGTCAATCCTGCCGAGAATGATTTGTGCTATCGAAACAGCTGTGACATTCCAGCAAGAATATTTGCTGTTTGTCTGACTCACTTATTTCACAAAATTCTTCGCCTGTCTGCAGCCTATCTCTGTGTGTCTGAAATAAGCCTGCTGAGCAAAGAAGTGAGATCTGGTGACCTTGAAGATGGTGGCGCTCTGTGGCAGGGGTGGGGCCGGTCTTGATGGAGACATTGTGCTCACCGGTGGAGGCTGGTTAGAAGGAGACGGTCCGCTAATTGTAGTGCTTACTGATCTGGAACACAAAGAAGAAATTATTCATCGCTAATTATACAAGTTAATCATACATCGGTTACAAGTGTAATGTATTGCAAATTATAAAAGTAAAACTAATTAGACACAGTAATTGACTTCACAGTGTGACCAGTTGTAAAGCAGTTCCCACACAGCACAGACTTTTATCATTCACAAACACTACATTAAAAAGGGCATTTAGATTTAAACGACAATTTGATCGTGAAGTTGTGGAAAATCACCGTAGCTTCTCCACTGGGTTCTTTTTACTGGTGACGAGCAGTCCCAGTATGGTTTTCCTCTTGATGCAGATGATCAGAGCGGCTCCCAGGACGGTGAGCAGAGCCACCAGGATGCCCACTGTCAGATTCCCATTGTCTGTTCAGAAAGACACACACAAAGATCGGGACGTCTCAGAGACAGCGGCCCTCCATAACCGAACCTGAATGGTCTGTCAACTGTTGTCGTTGTCTTTGCAAACTTAATTGAAACTGGTTCTCAGCGGGGGAAAACAAATGTTTTCAGTGAGTCAGTCAGTGATGCATTATTGCTGAAACACCCAGAAACTATGAAATGACATGATCCAATAAATCAACCATTTAATGTACTGGACTTACCTGCTAATCTGACGGGTCCACTGTCCACACTCCCTCCAAAACCTGCTTTGTCACAGAAGGGAGGCGCCCAGTGAGCCTCACAGTGACAGTTTTTGTTGTTGTTGCACACCTGTAATGCATTTATAGTGTATATATAATAACCCATTAGAGGAGCCTGGAATAAAATCATCAGCTTTTTTTAACGCTACATTTGCCAAACACTCCTCTCCCTCAACACACAGCTTTAATCACGCTGGAGTAAAAACACTCAATAGTTGACACAACCATGTTTGTGAAAGTGGATGCATACTTCAGTGACTTAACTGAGACTTCAATTAATTATTGTTTTTAATCACTGATGGATTATCATCACTTTCAATTAAGCTCCTGATTATTTTCCAATTACTCAAATAATCACCACATAAAATTTGCTTCTTCCAGCAGCCTAAATTGAGAAGCTCCAATAAAGCAGGAATATTTATTGCTTGAGAATAAGAATTAATTGATTATCAATGTCATTGTGAATTCATTTTCTGTCTGCCCCCCCCTCCCGCCCCCCCAGCACTAGACACTGCATGAACAAACACTAATGATGCAGTTTCTCAAGCATGCAACAGGAGAGTCTGAGTCAAGCGCCAGCTATCAATGCCAGGCTAAACACAGTGATGTCTGGTATTAAAATCACAGCAGACGCTTTGCCTTCCACCACATTTTAATATCTCTCCCTTTCTTGTCTTCCTGTCCTACATGAGTGCGGGAATGGTAAAATCTAAGAGGATTCCCCAGCAGGGTAATGTGAAGCAGGTGGGGGCCTCTTTCCAAGGCAACATCTTGAGCTAATCTGTGCGTGCAGGGGTGCCCTGTCTCCTAGAGGAGCAGCATCCTTTTATTTCTCAGAGTAAAACGCCTTTTAGAGTTTTATGACTTAAATGGGACGAGTCAAATCAAATATTAGCATGTAATATAATTGGAGTTGGCTCCGATGACAGGAAAAAAAAAAAGAAAAAAAAAAAAGAAAATCCTCTATCAGTTGCTTTCACAGCGTTCCGACCTACCAGTGATCCTCAGAGTACATATTTCACCTCAGACGGGACCACCCATAGACCTTTGATGGTTGGCATTTAAGACGCACTCAACAGCAGTGCTCCCAGCTTTTGGCCAAATAAAGTACGGCCTCCCGATTTTAACTGGGTGACTGCCTGCATTCAATCATGAATGATGCTTAATGCTGAACTCAAAAGAAGCCCTTATTTCCAATTGATTGAATAACTGGACATAAATGAAGCCATTATGTCGAATTGATTGAACTTTTCAGCATCCAGAGTGATTGATTGCATGGCACTGTAAGCGCTCTCTCCTCGCCGTACACCGCGCGTTTTGAACATGTTAAAGCTAAAATGAGCGTGATCGGCTAAACTGTGTGTGTGGAACTACTTTGAGATTGATTCCTGTCACATTCGTTCTTCACAACAGGATGAAAGGTGTTGGACTCACCCCTCGATCGCTGCATTTGGCCGAGCACTCATACACACCAAAAACACTGACGTTCTGGCACTGACGGTTCAGACACATCTGAAGCAGAGACATTAAAAATTTAAAGTTTGAGCGTTCAAAGAGTTCAAAGAGTTTTTCAATAATATTCCCAATACTTCAATCTTTCAAGAGAAAAGAACAGTTGATCCATGTTGCCATTTCTTTTAATTTTCCACTGACAAACCAGCTCAGCTTTGAAACAGCACAGAACATAGTTATGTTAGCAGCGGGATTTGTGATTTTATAAATGCCATTATGTAGCTCCTTACAGGCACCACACCCAAATACATCTAGGCTGCATGTGAAGATGAGTTTGGCAGCAGTGGGCACAGAGTGATGCCAGAGCACTTGACAGACCAGGGTGGAGACCGGATGCTTTTTAGGAGTGGAGGCTCACAGAGAAGTAAATGAGACTAAATGGAATAACTGGATCACTGAAGTGACAAATGACTGAATTGATGGCCACTTGAAAGATGCCAAATAGACTAAATAATGGCAAGTCAATTCAGCGTCTGAAGCTGTGCAAGTCCAAAATGACAGGAGGACACGCCCTGAAACATTTTAGTCATGTCCTATCACTGCACATCACTTTTTCCACTCTTTTTTCCAGCTTCTGGGCACCATGTTAATAATGTGCACGCACAATACACAGTCACATCACCAGTTAGCTGAATCTATTACTCCAACAAGAGCAGCTAAGTTATAAATGACACTCCTGCATTCTGAATATAAATAGAGGTATTATAAATTAAAGAATCACATAGAATAAGCTTCATTCTTGCTTTGTTAATGCTCTTGCTTGTCTTTGAATGACTTATTTATTAAAATTATTTTCCTCTTCATTTGTAACTGTGCCGCTCAGGTGAAGTCTTGGCTTGGCTATTAATTGTAGGATTGATTCTTTGATTTCTTGAGTGACATGCTGCTTTTTAAAAGATAAAGACACATTTTAATCATCTATATACTGCTGACATTTTAAGATAGATAGATCTTTAGCTGACCGTGCACTTTCTCGTGTAAAATCTACAAAACAACAGATAAAATTGCAAAATAGAATTGATGCATCAACCCAGGAATGGAATATACTAGTTCCTGTCGCGTCAGCTGCGGCTGAGCCGTGAGCTGCACGTGTTAAAGGCTGAAGGTAACCGTCTCAGGCTCCAGCTCTCACCATCTCGTCCCCACACTTGGTTCCTGTCAGGACCAGGCCGGGATCGGGCATGTCATCGCCCAAGTAGACGTGCGTGCCTCTGCACAGTATCCTTCCCCCTTCCTGTAGGGGTATGTTTGTCTCTATGGAAACAGCGTTGGTGCCAATTACTGGGCGGTTAGCTCCTCCTTGACACTGGATTTTGCCACATTTAGCATCTCTGTAAACAGAATGAACAACAGGCAGAATAACAATGTGATAATTGAACAGCATGTCACAGCTTTCCCCAAACGTGTACATATACAATTATTTCTGCTCTTCTCTTTTTCTGGCCAATTAGAGAAGCTGCAGAACGGGGAGCTTGTTTGTGCTGCTTTCACACAACAACCTGATTTTATAACTTGCCACATTTCACCAAGTGACTCAGTATCCCACAACTTGAGCTGCAACTAATGATCATTTACATTCTTTATTGTGCCATTTATAGTTTTTGATTAACAGCTTGTTCTGTAAAATGTCAGAAATCCTGTCCTGAGTTTCCAAGCTCAACAGAAGGCATCCATGCAACAATCATTACTTAAAGAGATATGAGTTTCACACTTATATAAAATTGAATAACACAGCAAATTCTTGCATTTCAAAAGCTGGAGCCAATGTATGCTTTTGCTTTTCAATTATGAAACAATTCATTAACACATCAGCAGATTGTTGCAGCATTAAATTCAATCACACAGATCTCAGTTTCAATCACATATTACATATATTATACATTAGAGCCTGCCCTTCACTGGAATCAGATGACAAACATGCATGACATTAAATGCACTCATAGTTTCTATGGCAACAACTCACTGTGCTTCACATTTGGCAAAGGAGCCTTTAGAGTCCTTGCCACAGTTGCCATAAGGGTCTCCAGCTGAGTTGACCCTTTCAAAACAGATTCCCGGCGCTGGCTTGGCCCCTAGGACGCATAATAAAGCACATTGAAAAGCTGTCTGCCATTACTGCACCGTGCAAACACAGTATCTGATGCAAAGGGGGCCCCTCCACGTACCTTGGCCCCACAGTGTGATACATTGCTGCTCGTGAGTCTGGCAGATGCCGTTATAGCAGTAACCATCCACGTTGTGGCAGTTGTGGCCGTCATGGAGGTAGACGTTAGATGGGCAGTGAGGGCTGGTGCCAGTGCAGAACTCAGGCAGATCACAAGAGTTACTGCTTTCACGACATGGCGTGCCTGCTGGCTTCAGCTGCGCTCGACACCGCAAAGCAAAGGCCAGAGAGAGGCGTTAATAAACATACAGAAAACACCTTTATCTCAAAATGCTGGCTGGCCAGGATAATTCCTACCTGACAGTCCTGGCAGCACTGTCCATGTGCGCAGACAGCATCCCCCTTCAGAGTGCAGGTGGTAGCATTGCAGCAAGGATTCATACATTCCTTCAGATGAAAACAAATGGTGGGAAAGAGACAGGCAGAGAGAGGCAATGCAAAGCAAAGAAAATTTAACTCAACACATATTCAGATCATATTTCCACCCCAAAGCAAATGTTCAGACATTGCTATCAGAGTGAAGGCAACTCTAGCAGGACTCAAAAACCTGGCAGTGGAAAGGAAACAGCAGTTTTTAGTTCTCTACAAAAGGAAAAAAAAAAAACAAAACACAATGCTTCCATCTGACATGCTCATTCAACTCCTGGAACTACAAACAGGATGTTGGAGGAAATAGTAAAATGAGATGAGAATGGGGGGGGGGTAACCTATGTGGGGTACACAAAAGATTGTTATGAAGGGATACAAGAGTCGAGGCACCACATCACACCGTATCAAACCAGAGAGATAGCTTTTACATTTTCCTGGAACCAGACTGAATTTTGATTTGGCTAAGTGTCGGATTTCACACTCAAAAGCAGCACGACATATAACATGCTTGACTTAAAGTGAGGAGCATCACCAGCACGCTGCATGGACACAGATACACCCCTACATCGTCAGCGAGTAAGACTAAAGAGGGCAGCATCTGCCACTGCTGAGAACTGAGTGGCGATGGGTATCTTGAAATAATGCTCGCCCGATTTCCTACTCTCAAGTAACATTTTTCTTAATGCTTTTGCAACAATTTGCTAAGGCCCCATTTACTTTACACGTTGTTATTGTTGCTGTGAATGCTGGGCTGTTAAACAAAATCAAAAAGAAAAAGAAAAACATTAATTTGAAGCAGAGTTTGTTTTACCTATAGTTGCTTGGAATAATCGTCCGACAACCATTCAACCATCCTTTCAAACCCACTTTTTGTTATTGTGAACCAAAACACAGATTGCATCTCTCACAGAGAAAAAAATCGAACCGGTTTAATAATCAAAACTGTAAGGCGGACGAATGGTTTGGATTGTTTATTTTGGACGGTGATTAAAAAAAAAAAAAAAAAAAAAAAAAATCAAGATATTGGGGCATTTACTTTTTGCAGTAGAGATGGAGAGACAAACAGAACATGCACCATCTCTGTAACATTTTTCCTCTCACCATGGAGGCCCATCTGCTTCATATTAGCCTTTATCATGAGCCATACCCTGCACCAATCAGCAGCTCTCTGCCTGCTGATACAGTTGGAAGCTAGCTCTCAATTGAAACTCAGGCATGTACGACGTGCATGTATGATCTCACATACGGGCGGGGTGGAGGGGGGCCCCCGAGGCTCAGCTCTTTCTCTCTTTGCCATCATGGTCTAAAAACACTTGTACAGCTGAGTGCAGCCGGACTTGGGGAGGAAGTAGATGGATGGAGATGGCAGGGGACAGAGCTGACATGATGGGCCTTCCAGAACTTCTCTCAGACTGAAAAACCATTAAGGGCCTTTCCCATGGTCCCTGGGGCCGAACGAGCCGATGGAGTCATGCTGAAAAGAAGTAGCCCGTGATTGTGAGGAATTGGACCTAGGATTTTTTTAATGAGGCTTTTTAATGGCGTAGAGAGGCGAAAGCCTGAGCACTCTGATCTGGCCCGGGTTGGCGTGACTCCGCTCAGCTCTGTAGAGAGCTTTATTATCGCTGCTGGCTCAGGCTTGTGGGGCTTATGTCAGTGCTTTGTTTTGAAGGACAAGGCCACTTTCAGCTTGACCCAGAGGCTGAGGCGTGAATAGCTTACTGAAAAAGAAAACGGTGGGCTCTAAATGTGTAAACAAATGGCAAATACAAGGGATTCTTTCACGTAAGCCACCTAATACTTCACCAATCCGAACAAATGTCTCCTTCATATTTTGGAGCTCTGTTCCTTCAGCCTCTGCTAAACTGTTAGCTGCATCATGATTAACTATTTCATCATTCTGCAGTCAGAGCAGCTAGCAACGCGTTCCACCATTACGGATGTGCACACCATTGCACGTTCATTTAAATAATTGACAGTGTGAAGTTGTCAGCGATGCTTTCTCCCGGTGAACCGTACCACGATATGACAGCCCTCCTCCCAAACACCTGCTCAGTGCACAGAATGAATACGCTTACACTCACATTTTGCAGGTCTGTCTGAAGGGGATCTGTGGCTTCAGCTTTGAAAAACCAAGACAAACATTTTTGAAAAAAAATAAATAAAAAAAAATTGTTGTTTGTGGCATGGTTCAGTCAAAGAGGGTGCAGAAATCTCCCACTAGCATTTCTGGTGAGTGCATCTCTTAAATGTGGGAAATATAATTAAAAAGGATTTATGGGTAGCAGTTAAGAAGGAGATTTCAATTTTGGCTGAGGGGATATAAAGCAAGAATGCTGAAGAATTGCAGGAGGTCTGGAGATAAAAACAAAGTCTGTTTTTGATGACCTGCAGCGCCCTTACCTCCAGTTCTCCACAGTCACACTCCTCCCCCTCCTCCACATAGCCGTTGCCACATTTCTGCCCACCATAGAGCACTTTGACCTCAGGCATGTTGAAGAGACACATGCCAACGCCTTTTTCAAAGCTGGCAGTCAGGTCCTTCTTGCTGCAGCTGCTGAACACTGTTGGAAATGGATACCTGAGAGAGGGGGAAATATTTGTGAGTGACAGAAACACAGAGAGGAGAAAGACACAAGGGGTCCTCTTCAGGTCTGATGCAATCAGATCTAATTGCTACTAATCACACAATCAATTAACCACAAGAGCTCAACAATCGCTCCCAAGCCCCATTAGCATGCAAACAGCACAGAGCCCCAGTGTCTTCTCCCTCCTCAGAGAGAGCGAGATCAGATAAGAGACACTTTATGAGACAGGGAATCATAAAAACTCGAACCAAAAAGTGCTTCCTTTGCAAGACTTGCAACACCCATAAATTTGGGAGCAACAGGGGATGGTGTGTTTTTAATATTGTTTTTGGAGCGGGTGGTCTAGTCCGTGGGGGAAACACGCAGCCCAGGGTTCTGTCTGCCAAAAGCTTTGTTACAGACCTCATGTGGTTTTATTGAGCTTTTCTGCGATAATGTAGTGCCTCAGATGACAGCCTGTGCGTGTGTGTCAGTGAAGTGTGCATGAATATGAGCAGATTGTATCTTGTTCTCTGCGCGAAAGGAAAAAAAAAAAAAAAAAACAGAAAGGAAAAAAGCACCATATGAACTTTTTAATACCTCCACCCACACCATTAAAATTCATCATAACAAGGCCAGTGAGGGTGAAGCTGTATATATCTAATTCCGATGCACTTATGTCTATGCTTGTCTTTGTGCACTCATCTGAGTGCACGTTGGAACTAACAGGTGGGAGATCCAGATCAGTTTAGATGGCCAAATGTTTTATTTCAACAGGCTGTTATAGTGTGAAGAACACCTTTACTCCTCTTACACCTCTCCTACCTCTGCCACCCACTTGCATTCTTTGGGCCCGTGGGCTCCAACGGCAGACTCTCCATCCTTTGCCTGGACTTTAGTGAGACTCTTTTTCCTCTCACAGCAGCCAGAGTGCTGACTCTGCTGCAGTCAGGGGACAAATAGACCCAACACACACACACACACACACACACACAGGTGTACGTTAACAGAAGGAGAGTCCAGATAAGTAAACTGTAATCAAGGCAAATCAAACACGTCCATTATGTATTTCCTTAAAATGACAGCGCGGAAAATTGACTAGTTAGTATGTGAAATCTTTCTGGTCTGGAAAATGTCAGTGTTGAAAGGACAGCAAACACATCAGCGCTGCGGCAGAGCTGGTATTATCGACCAATCTGTCAATAAAGGGACCAGTTCCTATTCAGCCCGAGCTGCTGTGGCATCAGCGGGTAACAGACACAAAATGGTCCTTGGCACCTCAAATGCAACTCACTGAGGTGTTGATATGAGAGGAAAACATGTTTAAATGTTGTTTTCAGCTACGAGGCTGAGACTTGAACTCAAAGCTGTGGACTATGTGGATATGGAAGCTGTAAAATCAGCCAGATTTCCATTTTGAATTTCTCCTTTCTGAGAAGGAGGCTCAACACCGAGTGTGTCTTTCTCTGATTGGGTTTCACATCTAATACGGCTCTAAATGTGTCGTGACACTCTGAATGTTTTGACATGACCTCATTCTCGGCTTGCCTTTGATTTCTGTCATTTGTGGAGGCGGCTTACACCAGCTCCTGCTGCTGACCCTCCTCTCCAACCCGCTGCTCTCTGACGTCAACGCGATCCAGAGGTTGTGTTAGGTGAAAGTGGGGTACCACCAAACACGTCTCGAGACACTCTGGATTAAAGGGAAAGATCTCAGTGGATGTGCTGTGGGATGAAATGGCTAAACGGCGAAAAGTGCAATGAAGAAAGCTGAAATAACAGCCATAATTGCAACCCCCTTTTCCTGCTCCTCCTGTCTGGGAGGTGGGGAGGTGGAGGGGATTTTGGTCTGACAAACAGCTGTAAAGGCTGCTGAACAACAGGCAGGCTGCTTCCTTTTCCTCTCTGACCTCAAAAGCCTGAGCCAAAATTTCTTGCTCAAGTTGTGCCCGCTCTGTTGCTGCATTTGTCTCATTTCCATGAACTCAGCCTTGCTCTTCGGCTACCAGACCATGCAATGCATGACAAAAACTCACATTCCTTTTTTTTTGGGGGGGGGGGGGGGGTGAACTCTGAGATACATGAGCAGCTCAGGATCCAGCTGTTCTTTATGAGGAGCGATACAGAAATAATTGGTCTACTCTGCAGCAGTCTGGGGGTGGGAAGAGGAATAATGGCTGTGAAAAGAGGCAGGGGCACAGATGAATTACAGTGGATGGCATTTAGCAGCTGCAGCCCCCAGGGCTAGGAAAGCAGCGCCAGGGCCAGTCACGGTGTGCACATCTGGGGCTCTTGGCAAACCGAAGACACTCGAGACAACCATTCATCCCACGAGAGTCTGGACCACCACGTTAAAAGGAAAGACCCCACGTGACTCTTTGACCTTCAGGCTTCTTCTCATCTTGTTCTGGTTTAGCGAAGGATAAGTCGGGTTCACCTCTGCCCGCTCTCACTGCTGCATTGTTTTCCACCTGGTCATGCTCCGGTTGCATTACAGGATCAGTCCTTCTAAAGCCTGTGCTATTTTGCTCATCTCTAATCTTCGTTCTGTACTTGACAGTTGGCTCCTAAGCCTGCGAGGGGTACTGCAGTTGATGGTGGATAGAGTGTACAAACGCGATCACTACAACTAAGCCACAGCAACGGCCAAACAAGGCTTGACTGGATCGGTGGGAGGTCCGGTGATAAGGTATTATTCTCATATCTATGACAAGCCCTCATGATCTTCCCCTCCTTGTGATAACACCACAGAGCTGAAGGCTTTCAAACATCTCTGCCTCAACAGGGAGGCAGATGAACTGTGACAGATATTCCACATTTTTTGTGGTGAGTTAGAGAAGAAGTCATCAGTAAAGGCATAAACAGTGGATTACATGGAACCTCTGATAGCCCACAACCAAAGAAACATACATTTTCTTTGACTTTGATTCTTTCATTCTGCCTCTACGTTCCTGCTGCGTTTCCGCCCTGTCTTGTAAATTTACCTTTGAAGAGTCCACCTTTATCTCAAAAATTGATTTGGCCAGAGAGGCAGCAAAAACTTTTTCTTCTCCAAAAACTTTCATTAAACAAATGGCAATAAAGAAAAGATTTTGTTGATTCAAAAGTTTCCTCCACTATAAATGATTGTCAGTCCAGTCTACCTAAATGTTACACAACCAAGACGTGTAGGTCCTGTTGAAGTATGATTTTACTGCAGACTATCACCATAAATCCAGACTTTACTTTATCAGTAACCAGAACGATCTAAAGGCAAGGTGTCACGTTAAACACCAACCATTGAGCCCACATGGATTTGGTCAGCGTTCTCTCTTCCTTTCCTTTCAATCTTTTTGATTTACATCACAGGCATCACCAGGAAACCCATCCAGCATGTCCTACACAGCCAGTTTATGCCACATCTTTCTAGTCATAAAACAGGTTTATGCTATTAAGTTCAGGCTATTAATCAGATCCGCTGAGCTTTCCAATGACACATTTGCCAAAACATTTTCCATCATCCATGAAATGGTGAGAACATTTTCAGACAAAATATGAAGTGCAAAACTACTCAGTGTGACCGTGTCTTCCTTGTGTTATCACAGTTTTATTACATTTTGGAAGGCCCTGATTTTTTTTGACACAAATGTGAATTCAAACCTGACTGTCACAACTGTCACTACGGCAAACATTTCAAACTTGGTTCACTACACATTCAAAAAAAATGTACAGCTTCCTTGGAGGAGCAGCACGGCAGCGTAGTGGTTAGCTCTGTGGCCTCACAGTCAGAAGGCCGCGGGTTTGGCTCCCAAAGCCTGGGGCCTTTCTGCGTGGAGTTTGCATGTTCTCCCCGTGCTTGTGTGGGTTTCCTCCAGGTACTCCAGTTTCCTCCCTCCGTCCAAAGACATCATGTTTGGGTTAATTAGTGACTCTACAATGTCTGTAGGTCTGAGTTTGAGTGTGAGTGGTTGTGGGTCTCTGTCTGTCTCTCTGTGTGTTGGCCCTGTGATGGACTGGCGACCTGTCCAGGGTGACCCCGCCCTCGCCCAGAGTGAGCTGGGATTGGCTCCAGCGCCCCCTGCGACCCGGAAATGGAAACGCGGTAGAAGATGGACGGAGCTTCCTTTGAGCAAACTGAACCTGAGATCTGAACGATGGCAGTAAGTCATTTAATCTGTTATGGCTTTTGGTGCCCGGCAGTCTGTCCTATGTTGTAGATACCAAGAAGCATTTTCACATTGATTTCCCCATGGACCTGATTAAACAAGCCATTCCAGAGAGTTCCCGTTCCTCACCAGGACATAGGCCACATTTCCATGGCATGCCTTGGACTCTGAGTCCCTTTCTGCAATGCCTCATTATGTTATGCCCAGGATATTCATAAATCTCTGTGATAGTGTGACACAGTCATGATCCTACTAAGGGCCTGATCCATGGGTGAACAAGCCCTGCCTGAATAAGGAATCCTGGACCTGTCCATCAATATCTGCTTGTGTGGCTAATTTAAAATTTACATGGCATTCATTTGTTTTTATGTTTATACGAAAATACATACTGAATACGATCATGTATTTGGTGTGTATTTTCAATCGATTTAAATCGAAGTTCATTAAGTTCACAGCAGTGAAAAATAGCAAACAACAAATAGAGCTGTAAATATACAGGTGCACAATACCACTCACAATGTCTTAAAACATGTACCAGGCACAGGTGATAAACAAGCAAACTTTTTTTTTTCTTTTTTCAAGAAATAACGGCGCAAGCAGACCGAAGGAAAAGAAGCGTGTTAAAATACACCATCAAACCTAAAGATGGGGCACAAGGGAAATGAAAGCCAAACACAGAACTCTTTGGAGTTCCTGTTTTACTGTCTCAGAGCGAACAGTAGTGATGAAGAGCGAGTAAATGCATGCATATTTTCTCATTGGAGGGTCCTTTATTGGCGGAGTAGCCAACAGCAGCTCCGTTGTTGTGTGTATGTGTTCCTGTGTGCACGTGTGTTTTCAAAAGATATAATCTCAAAGGATGAGACACACCAGCCTGTTCTCATTTAAAGCTAATGGAGGGATCGAGAGTTGGATGGAGAGGGAGGATGTGACAATTGGCCGTGACCATTGTGAGCAGGAAACAAGCAGTGCTCTATGCAGATGTGCAGCTGGCATTTGTACAGCTTATAGTTTTACTGCCCTCCCACCCAACTTCTGCCCCCAACCCTGAAACGCCAGCATAATCATGATGAACTGGATCTCATTATCTCCTCAGTTTGTGGAGCCACACTGAGTCCACTAAAGCCAATGTGTGTGTGTCTGTGCAAAGCAGCAACAATGAAGAAATTCATGTACTCCATTTCATTAAAGTAAAGGATCAATAAAAGCAGCAAAAACATTTTTTTAAGCCTTTTTCTTTTTCTGTATTTTCAATTACTGAATGCAGGGGCTTTTGTAGTTTTGGCCTTGTGAAGAAACATAGTGTATAGTTACATTTTGCTCTGAAAAGAACTGATTGGCTTTCTAGAAAAACATGGCAGTCAATGTAATAAACAAATAAAAAGTAGTTGTTGGGTAATGAACAACTGTCAGCTATTTGCAGGAAAGGCCGTGTGTGAAACTGTGGCTGGACCTATGGGACATGCACTTCCACCGCAGACAGATTATATCTTGCTGACCTGGAATTAACTGAGGAAATAGATTGAGGGAAATATAGTTCCTAAAAATCCTTATTTAAATGTATTTCTTCCTTAATCCTGGATTACATAGTAGAGCAACAATATGCTGCAATAAAAAGGTGTAGCAGGGATTACACTGAAATCAACTAGAACTACATCATTTCTTTCTATTGTGTGAAAATGGCACAGTCTCTTTGGTGAGCAGAAAAAGAATCGAGATCTTCATATCTTTTTTTATTTGTTTCTCACTTATCTGTTCGGTATGAACATGCCTTGACATTCAGAGATGCTCTTCGCACATACAACCTCAGATTTGGATATTATAAGAGAAAGGTGATACATTTTCCTACGTAAAAAACGGAGTAATGGGCAGTTTTCAGATGTTTTGGACAATTTATTACGGAAAATGAAGGAGAAGCCAGGAACAGACAGGAGAGTATGAGCGAGCTGAGAAGACAAAATCACTTTCATTTCTACTTCACGAGTTATTTTCCTTTTTTGTGTGCTGATTGTATTGCCGTTTTTGGACAACGTCCTTGACCAGGGATACCCTCAATCAGAGTTAAATATAAATCGACTTCTCTGTGCTGTGTTGCTTTATAAGAATAGTGTTACCCTGTTTTTCATGAATCTGGGCCAAACCAAATACGGGCCGATGTTTCCAGCATAAACACCCGTCTGAGGCTCCCACATACCACTAGACCTTGGCTGGAATGGATTCCAAGTGTTTCTACCCCAAACATCCTTTTTCCCTCTGCTCCGTCTACTCCAACATGCCAGACATGAAACATTCACTCAATAACTATAACTTGGACTTGATATGTTGTCATCTCGCATGTGCAATATACACTTTCAGCAATGTTTTCTTGAGTCAACTGGAGATCGACTACTTTGCGTCAGTGTAAGTGTAACTCTGATGTTTGGGCCGTGCACTGCCACTGAACCATTAGCTTCCTATTGAGAATGAATCATATTGCTTCAGGGCATTAGCACAGCTGTTCAATCTGCCATAAACTCAACGGCCCAACGCTTCAGCTGCATCATTTGCCTACTGCTCTGCTCTGCTCTGACAATAAATTACAAATGGATAGAATTTGGAATAATGTTTCCATATGATCACAGTCTGGGCTTCTTCGGCGATATTTGCTATATTTAAATCAGTGACCAAATGAATTATAAGTTAAGGATGACTTCAGGTCGTGTTGAAGTTAGACATCGTTTTGGATTGCCTAATCAAAAAGGGCCCCACTGAGTACACTGAAACAGTGAATTATAGCATGTGGCAAGTCTGAGGAGGGGCCGTGAGTTGAAATAAAACTCCTGCAGTCCTGGATATTGGAGTATAGAGTCGATAATCTTGCATATCTATTGGATCTTAAGTGCCGGAAAGACAGTGTGACTCACCCGGTGGAAGGAGTCATGATGCAGCCGCCACGATCCACCGTCACCCGGCAGCCACACCCTCTTTCTGGCGTGTCATGGTTCATTCCAAAGTTGTGTCCAAGCTCATGGGCCAGAGTGACGGCAGCACCCAAGGGGTTGTCTGAATGGTCCTGCAAAAAAGAAATCAATCATTAAGAAACTGAACTTGGAATTTCATCTCCATGTTTCCTATAAAACCACTTTTGTTTGATTAGTCTAATTTAATGAGTTTATATTTCTAGGCTAGAAATGATACCGCGAGAAACCTCACATAATAAGATTAGTTCAGTGTACAGCGAGCAACAGCAAATTAAAAATAGGCATTTCTGATTACATACTCTGAGGAAAATAACAAATAATAAAAATGTTATGTTAGCCGAATTGTTGTTCCCCACAGGACCCACTGGAGAGACATTACTCAGAGCAAGCGGATGGAATTGCATATTTCCAAGATTACAAACAACGTTTTTTGATCTGCGCTTATCGGAGTGTTTCCTCTGTTGTGGCTCTGAAATGAGAACTGAACCAGCAGACTAAGAGCTGTCACCTTCATCTTGCTGTGCAAACACAGCCAGATGTGCTGCTCCATCTTCACAAATAAAGACATGAACCTCAGCTGAGTGAAATGAGCGAATTGGATCGAGGAACGGAAGAAACACCCTTGAAGGACAGTTTGAAAATCACAGAGCCAATGAAGTAAAAAAAAAAAAAAAAAAAAAGACAGAAATTAGAGATAACATTAAGATGAAGCAAGTGTGACACAGAGTGAAAGCTGCTGCTGGCTGAAGTAACAGGATTTCCTGCAAGGGGTGTAAAACATAAACATGTGAAAAGGTTGGATAAATAATGGAACGGAGGCAGAGATCAGCTCTTCATGGAGGCAGAGCTGTGCATCAGAGCACCTTGCCTCTGGAGTCTTCCGTCACTCTGCATTATTCAGCAGTGCTGTGCAAGTTGAGCTCAGACTGATGAAGTGCTCTGCTGGGGGCTTTTGAAAGTATCGGTCATCAACTGTCAGCATTTGCTGAGATCCAACTGTGCAGCCTAAATTCATGCAAAAAAAAAAAAAAAAGAAAACCCTCCTGATTCCTGTTTCCTGGAAAAACCCAGATACCTTTAGTAAGAGACGCAGCTGAAGTACTTAAGAGGGCACTGTATGCCACTGTCTCTGTTTTATTCCACCACAGTGATGCAATCAATGCAACATTCAGGGCTGGTAAATGGAGATTCCAGATGGTCTCAAAATGGATTTAACCGCGTAGAAAAATAACAATTAGACCCATAGGGAAAGCCAACTAATGATTTCAAGGGTACTCTGTAAACTAAGAGAGACAACTAAGAAAACATGGTCGCGGTTTGCCCAGCAGAAGAGTCTGCGGTTGGAGACTGATCCCTTATGTCTGTGACCTGATGTATTCGTGTATTTAGAGTTTTATGATAATGACTAAGTCCCCACTTTACCATCTGGGAGGACAAGAGTGGAGAACCATCTGGGGAGTAGCTGTAAACCTTCCCATCAGCCAGCCAGACCCCAAGACAAACAGCCACTGAGAGGCAGAGAGCATAAAATAATAGCATGACATAGACTAATGCAACGCGACTTAGGCACATAGTGTAGGGTTGCAGTTTTGTAATGGGTCATCATTCTTAACGTGCCCCTGCTTTTTCATTCCGTCTGCAACGCGTCGTACCCCTAAATTCTCTAATTTGTTGCACCTCATTAAGAAGCAGAGGTTTCTATTACTGTAATCAATGCACGCCCTGATTTATCAGCACAATGCGGAGGGTGCGCATACGCCCATTTACTCTTCCTGGAAAAAGACTCACTGACGTGTGCACCGAAGTTAATACTGGTTGATACAAACTCTGGAATCCTTAGCTCAACCCTTACAGAAGAGACTCAGGGGAGAAATGTGAGAATATTGTGTCAGACACGGGGGCAGGAGTGTAAGGCGGGGGGTTGAAGAGCGAAAGGACGGGGGAAGAAAAAATAAAAAATAAAATCCCTCTCTAGAAATCATGAGGACAGAAATTATTTATTTTGTGAGAGTGTGTATGTGGCGTGGCACGTTAACATACCATGACGATTCCTCCCGATTGCTCTGCTGTGCACATGCTCATAATGGGGGCCATACCAATGGTGGTGCCTTGGAAATACACCCCGCTGGGAAAAAAAAATATGGAATCTGACGTTATCACATCAAGATCATAGGTCTCCACATTTCGACTAGTAAAGGTTCCCATCAATCACCTAAATGGAGAGTTATGCCTGTTTTAAGTGTTGGATGATTTCTAACAAACCAATCAGTACCCAGCATGGCTACAACTGACATTCACTTTTTTCTAATTCTGTGTTCCACCAATACTTCGAATCAAAATATATTTGAGGGCCTTACAATAAATTCAGTGACTCTAAAAATGTTTTGCAAATGTTTAATTAGGATGGAAATTTGGTGAAATAAAACCGTCTCTGTTAGTTATGAAGAATCCACACTGCAGGGTATTTTTGAGCGTAGTTAAAAAACAGAGCTGAAGTCATACAAATCTAATATTGAACAGATAAAACCCAAACCCACCACTCGCACACAAAAACAGACACATAATTAGTTCTAATGTTCTGCTCTCATGGTTTTTCAGATAAATTTGTACTTTTCAGTGGATACCTCTAACCAGGTGACACATGCATGCCTGAAAAGAGAGCTAAATGGATAGATAAGACTGATATAACAGACAGAAACAAATAAGGAGGCGTGTAATTACAACATTAAACTAGAAAATGTAAAAAAGAGCAGCCTGAAAATTTCAATACGTATGTAATAAAAATGAAAATACGTTGAGAATGCTAATGAAGCGTTTGACAGTTGAGAAATACAGAAAAGAATAAAATACTGTCCATGGCTGCGCTGCCCCCCGCGGCCATAAGAGACCTACCTGATGAGCTGGGCATTGTCATGTGGCTTCTGAGGCAGCAGCTTGACCTTCCTCCAGTCTAGGAACTCGTGCAATGTGGTGAAAGGGTCTTGGGTAACAGGACACTTATCCACATCACTCCACACTTCCAATCCCACCAGAGCCACTCGTATATTCAAGGCCCTGTAGAACTGAGGAGGGGTACAGCAGGGGAGAACAGAGATGTGGATGTGAAGGACTTAATATCTGTTCTTCCAAACACTTCTACTCATCTCCTCACTTTGCATTGCCCACGAAAGTCCGGAATAAATCTTTGACCGGCTTTCCTCACTGAAGAATTGTTACTCGCTGCCGTTTCATTCGACCAGAATTCACAGCATGTTTTACTACAGCAGACTCTTGACAACACTTCGCATTCGAGTTATGGAATTGATCATCCATTCATAATCTAATCAGCCTCTGCTCACAGGTTGGTTAACTCTCACTACGCCTGATGTGACCTCTAATAAATCACGTTCCAACAGCACATTGCCTCTGTTGATTTGATTGTTACCTTGTCCACATAATTGGCGATCTCAGCCAGCCGCTGTTTGACCTTCTCCATGTCCTTGCCTTGCTTCTGAAACTGACATTAACCACACAGAGTGTGAGAGTGAAATAGGTGATCCGGGCTTTTGAATGTTGATTATCATCAAAGACATGATTTTGTACATATTGGGATTGTGCCAGCTCAGAAAGTCCCTCTCGGGGTGTCTGGAAGCTGTGCCACAGTCACTATCGCGTTAATTCCGCTGGCACTTCTGCTATAACTGCTATCATCAAAGAGCTCCTCGGTGGAGCTTAGGCTAAAGAGATAACCTCGGCCACCTTGTCTTATATCCGACATTTATTCAGTCTCTGTGGCTCTGAAGCTTGTCGCACCATTTTATAGGCCTTGTGCCGATGAGGGCCACTTTCTTCTCCTCGCCCTCTTTAAGACCTTAAGTCTGAGATTTTAGATAATTCAGGGAGCACATAATGGGATGGTCTCATTTGTGAGTCAAGTGGTCAGATGATATATGCAGAGGGGTGTAGTTGGAGTCAGACAGTGAAATGGATGAATAAGCAGACACGTTAGCGGCAATGACATTACAGGAGAGGAGCCAGTTATCATATCTGCACCCCCAAGGGGGACGGAAGCAGCAGCTAAGCGTCTGACCTCTTTGTCCGTTTCCAGTGGGATCTGGCAGTTTAGGGTGGAGCGGGTGAGACTGCGTGAGCTTTGCTTACCTCTCTGTTGTCAGCCACGATGATCAGCTCCACGTACTTGGTCGTAGTCTGGGCATGGCGTTTGTGCTGTGAAGGGGATTGGTCGGAGGGTTTAGATGGGTGTAAACAACGACAGAAAAAAAGAGAGGAGTTAAAGCAAGAAAAAACAGTTAATGGGACAGGGAGCAGTGGGAATGGCAAAGATAAAGCGAGGAATGAAAACAGAGGAGAGGAAAGCAGAGGGAGAGGAGAAAGGAGATAAGGAGGACACACAAAAACCACAGACAGCTTTCTTGAAAGAGCAGCCTAAATTTAGCAGGTGGCTCGTCAATATGGCTTTTTACCCAAGCTGCACTCTCTGCAAAAAAGGCAGAACTGAACATCAGCACAAAGCAATCAGCTGCTCATCCAGGCTGACCCAATAAGAGCCACCAAGGTCACAAAAACCTCAAAAACACTCCTCAGGAAACGGCTTATTAAGTAATAAATCACAGTTTTGGACAATACAAAGCGGTGTACTGCAAACTGTACAAAGAACCTGGGACTTGTACATTAATCTCCCTTGGAGTCTTTGACGCTCATAGATTTGAAAACACGACAAGCATCACGTCAAATTATGAAACAGCAGTAACCGAAAATGCCACCAGAGTTTACGGCCACACTCTTATTTTGGTTGTCAGCATGCTAACGATCGCCTGCACGAAGCACAACTAAATTTCAGACTGATGAGAATATTACTTTTGTTCATATAGGTTGATTTAGATGGCAGTGTGTAGTCGCAGTGGCTCGACAGTCACAAACAGACTCAGAAACTGTTTTTCCCCTCGGGAAAAGACTGCCTTCTTAAGCTGTAGCTCAAAAGGAATGCAATATGCGGTGCAATATTTTTATTTTCACTTTTCATTATTTTTATTATTCTTATTTTTCTTAATGATAGGGACTATTTATTGTGACTACTGCTAAGTTATTTTATTTTAATACATCAGTAACCAAGACCTCACGTTACTTGTTACTTCTAACTGCTGCTCTGGATTGAAGCCAATCGAAATTTCATTGCATTGTTTTTTTTTTTGATGCTGTATGAGCCTGTTTCACCCGGACACACTCTCAAGTCCACAATAACATGCATGCAGATCCTATACTCTCCTGCTGGCTAAGTGTTCTGCCTTCACACCATGGCTCCCTTTCAATCTGAGCCTCTTTATCCTCGCTGGCCTGGCAGCCTGGTTCCTCTCTGCTGTTATCTGCCTCCTCCATAGATAAGCCTGGATGGGCAAGTGTGCTCTAAATGCACCCTATTGTGATCATCAAGTCTCCAGGAGGCCACTGGTGAGTAGGGGGAAACATAAACACTGTTCAATCAACGCAGTATTCATTTCTATAGCAAAATCTATCAGTGACAATTAACCAAAAAAAAAAAAAAAAGTCACAAAAAACTGAGCTGCCACGTGAAAAGTTAAATGTTAAATACTGCATTAAGTTTAATGCACAGGAATAAAAGATTTCCGCATTATCTTCAACAAACCTGTAAACATTTAAAGCTTTAACATCCTTCCTCCCTTCATTCAGGTTTCATACACCGCTGTTATTTTTTTAATACCATGTATATGAAGTAGAACGAAGGCTACCTCAGCAGCCTCAGAGCTTTCGAGCACCTCTCACAGGTTTCATTATGCAAATGTGTCTGGCTCAGGTGTGGACAAAGATGAAAACTGAATAATGCACTTTGTAATTAGATTTCGGTTTACTATGCTAAATTCAGACCAGCACAACAAACCTCAGTTTGGGTCCACATCCAACTCTTTGGTTGCGTTAAAGTCCAGGTCAGAAACGATCCTGTAACATTTTTCTGTCTCAACAACTGAAGCCAAGTCAGCCTCAAAATGCTGCTGGATTCTGTGAGGACGTTTGACATCTTGCACAGCCATATTTTCATCTTCAGACAACGCAGATTTGCAGGAGCTGAAGTTGTTGGTGTGCATTTTCTGTAAGCCGCCCATCATATCTCTGAACCCTCCTCTACCCCATGTGACCGCCATCATCCAGGGGCTCTCTGCCAACGTTCTTCTTTATCTTCAAGCAGGGCACATCGCAGCTTATCACCTCGGTGCCCCTGTGCACTGAGCTGAAGTACATGTGCCACCAAGTCCAGAAAATCTGCATATGTTTTCACTTTTTGGTTCACCTTCTCTTTGCTACAAGAACTTTTGAAAATATTCAACTATCTTATCTGTTTTCACTTTTTCTTTTAATCACACTGGGATTAGTGTGTCTGACCACCTCCCTTATGAACCACATCTGTATTCACTTAGTAAAGATATTTTCTCTTTAGACTCTGATATCTCTGGCAGTGTTAGGAGGCAGAGGGATGCAGTATTTTAAACAAATCAAATTTGACATTGTTATCTGATAGAGTGCATTAAACTATATGGAAAAAAATCTTGTTGAAGATAAAAATTAAACCACACTTTCCACAATGGTATATGATTTTCAATGCCGACATAAACTTCATTCTCATGTATTTTCTTATCTGGTTCACCCTCTGTTTCTGTCAGGCTGGAAGCTTCTGCCTGCTGGAGTTGTCAGGATTTGTTCACTTCTTCTGAATATTTGCAGCCCTCTTAACACCAAAGACAATAGTTGCCATCCAAGCCAGCAATATAATCACCAACAGGAATCAAACAGTCCAATAAAAAGACTAGGAAAATCCCCATTACTGCATGGATAAATAAAAGCCAATAAGCTGAAAGGGCAGCATGCTTAAGTCAGCACAGCCATATGTTCGGACTGCTTCCCAAAAATACACTCAATTTCAATTTACCCACAGTGAAACGATTAAATACTTGCAGAAAATAAAATTTTGTTTAATGAAAGGAAAGTCCCTCTCATTTATGCGGCATATTTGTTCCTATATTTGTTCTCATTCGCCTTCTCAGCCCTGGAACATACATTGCACGGCCTATCTCCATGTCTCTTTATTGACCCATTGATAAATCACTTCTGTTTGCTCACTCTTGCCCTCCGTCACCACTCAGTCAGAGGTCAGTTCAGACTGCATTCCTCTTACCAGCGTTCATCATCTTTAAAGCCCAATTCCTCTGAGGCTAGAAACTCTCAGAGACCGCGGCCCTTATGATTTATCTGTGCTATCGGAGCAGGGATAGTAAGGAGCCAAGTGCAGGGCGTGGTTTCTCCAAAGCAATCTGTTTAATTCTGGATGGACAGGTTCTGCTTGAGGCATGATCTACAAGCCTGCTGTCTGATCTTCTGCTCAGAGCAAATGTTGCCACTTAACAGCCAATGTACTTTCCACGGACGTTCATCAACCTGTACGCTCCGTCCGTACACTCCAGATCGCTAATGGACACACATCAGATCAGATGGAAGGAATGAGTGAATAATTCAACAAGTAGCAGCTTCTGAAAGACATACTGCCCACTTACCCAAATCTAAATTGCAAATGATCTTTTTAAAGAGGGTTGAGGTGAGCAGTGATTTAGATTGTATGCTGTCAGAGTAAAAATTCACATTATATTAAGAAATATCAACGACAGAACATAATTTTCTTAACCGAGTGCCCAAAGATGTCATTTTGGCTGTTTGTTAAATAATAATGGCCCAAGATGACAAGTTAAAGCATTCTTCGATTAGAAAAAGTATGTGTAGCAAAGTGAAAAGATTAGTTGCAGCATATTTTAATACAAATCTGATCAATAACTTTTGAAAAAGTTTCCCTTAAAAGCTTGTTGTGGTGCAACAGAAAGTCAGGAATTGATGTGAAGTCATTAGGGTTCATTCTTTGGGAAAACATAAATGCCTCTGAAAAATTAACTGCCAAGATAATCCAACCAAGAGTTGATGAGATTCTATATTTCAGTCAGGACCAAGTTGATGGATGACGATATGACAAAAAAAAAAAAAAATAAATAATGTGGTTTATACATCCCTATCAATAGATACAGGTAAGAAATTTTAATTTATATATTAAAACAAACAAACATATTTTGACAATGATAGAGTTTCACAAGAGTGAAGGTTCGACCACTTTGTCGAGACGGCTGCTGCTCTCGTGGCCTGTGGACTGAGGCACTGACCATTAGTCAAAACTGGAAGTGTCATTCCATTTTCCTCATTTCCTCTGACCTCTTTACTGTCAGCTTGGAAATGAAGGCACGAAAATGAAGTAAGAAGTCGTGCAATTTGTTAAACCTTGTCAGGACAGACACAATTTATCTTGCTTACCTGAGAGGCAAAATTGCATACAGTTTAATAATCCTTACCCTGTTCCTGAAAGCCTTGAATGGGCTGCTGTCTGGGTGCTCAATGGGATGAGATATGTTGAAGTCGTGCCCACAGGTGCCAGCGGCCAAACTGAGGTGTTCAGCTGTGTAGATCCAGTGAGTGCCATCAGAGTGATCAGCTGATGGCTCCAGGATATAGGATTTGCCTTCGAGAGATATGAAACCCCTGCAGAGAGTAGAGGAAGTATCTCTCAGAAGTTTTTCGAAAGTTAAATGTATAAGATATGCTGAAAAAAACAAACAAACACACACACACACACAGAAAAAAAGAACTAGAGTGCGCATGATGTGGTGAGTAAACTCTTTCGGGAGTGATATGTTTAAAGAGAACTCACTCTTTATTTTTCCAATTACTTGAGCAATTGTTTCCTCTTTCTTGAATTTTCTCATGATTTAAGAGCAACCTCCGTGATTCAAAGTGACATCCCCAGTGCACCAAGACTGAAAAAACTCTGGGTTTCTCACAAAACCTGAACAATACTCACAACCACATGAGCTCATACTTGACTCCCCCAAAAGTGCAAATAGTGCCAACGCAAACCAAAAACAGTTTGTCTCAGCGAACAGGCCAGTGCGTGGCTGTGTCAAATAAAAAAAGCAATGTGTATCTGTCATTGTGTCGACAGGTTGCGGAAAAACTGAGAGAAATAAATAAATGTTAAAACCTGAGTCAGCAACGGCAACGGCGAGGGCCTCACAATCAGGCAGATCAGTTGGCAAAGTGTTCAGCTGGTTTGTGAAAACATGCCTGATTGTGTCTGGTGATATTACTGCAGTCATTATTCCCAGCTGACATCTGCAAACCGTGTGTCCAACACTGAAACTCCACTCTTGTCCACCATGCTGCCTTACAGTAAGCAACTTTACTCTGCTGCTTTTCAGTAGTATGGCATCTCATCTTAACATGTTTGTATGGGGGGGAGGAAATATTATTTATTGATGTGCGTTTCAAAACTACCAACCTGTGACTTAAGACTACAGCCATTTGTAACTTTTATTATTTCTTCTTAGCCAGAGTTAACATTAAAAGCTGTTTATTTACAGTCTTGTCTTTAGCTATGCGTTGTTTGTTATAATTCACCTGCTGAGCAGCATCACATCTTCAGGGCAGACTAGATACTTTGTTTTGATTCAACTAATAAGTTGCAGCTGTTTTTCTGATGTTGGCTACGTAGCGAAAGCAGAGCTATTTTCGATAACACTGCGCTGACTACAACAACATAAGAGACTTTTAAAACATAAGAGAGTTTTTGACAAAAACTGAATACCTCAAAACGTTTCTTCGTCTCTCGTTCCACAGGAAAAGACTACGGTAAGTAAAGGGTGGGCCAAAAATGAACAAGGAGGATTGTCTGGATGTGAAAGTAAAAGTCTGATCTGCAATGGTCTTAATTTTCTACTACAAATTAGTTTGGGATTTGCTGTGTGATTGGTCTGGCTGCTCATGTCTCTTTCAATCTCAGATAGTGACCGCTGACTTGGCTTCGACTGCGTTGAGGCTCGAGTCATTTGAGACTTAAAAGTAACAACACTCAAGTCTCATGTTCAATATATGATTAAAATCCTGGGCTAATAACATGAATATTTAGTTACTAGGCCTGCGCCTCAAAAGCTTGACTCAAACCCCAAACTTTTCCCAAAAGACTTTGGGTATTACTTGCATTAATGCGCCTTAGTCACCACAGCAGGGAGAGTTAGTGGAATAAAGCTTTTGCTTTAGGCTTTCTGGCTGCTTCTGTATTTTATCACACAGTTTGCTTCTCTAGCCTACTATATTACAGAGGCATTAGCCCAGTGTTATTGGCACAACAGTATTTGTATTTGGTTTTTTCTCCATCAAAAAAAAAAAAAAAAAAGAGAGAGAGAGCATCTCACACACTTACTTAATCCCCGCACAAGTACTGAGGCTGATGTCGGAGTTGGCATGACCCTGTACCTCACCGTGATAGTAGCAATTTACCTGCAGGAACACAAACAAAAAGACTTCAAGATTTAAAACACAGCACAAAAATAAATAAATAAATAAATGGAAGTGTGAAGTAAAAAAAATAACCTTTGCTGGTTTAAACACAGTTCAACAACACCAGTCGCAGCTGGTAAAGGTGAAATATGAGCAAATTAGCTCTGTGGGAATAGCTTTTTGCAGGGTTAGCAGGAGCCATTTCCACTCATCACCACAGGCTAATGATGGCTGAAATCTGTGAGTTTCACGTTTCCCTGCTCAATCTTTGCTCGCTGCTGCATTCCCAGGTACCCGCTTTCATGGACCGCCTGTCAGGCTTGCGCAGGGAGTAGTGAAAGAGATTGAAACCCCATGTTTATTGAACCAGCCCGGGCAGCAAGAGGGTGGGGAGGAAGTGTCTGGTTTGGATTGAAAACAGTCCCTTTTTCTTTTTTACAAATAGTCAGACACCCTTTCTGAGGTGAGGTCCAACCTGCCAACCTCATCTGCAAGAGAAGGAAATTTGTTTTCCGCCCCTCTTCTCTTCCACCTCTAAATATAGACGCAGGTAGTAAATTTCAATGTCCACCCTCCTTCAATGTCAGAAACTGCTGATTTTGCACAATCATGGTCTCAGTGTGTTTCTGGAGGGAAAGGGGATCCTTGCTTAATCTTGCATCACTTTATTCTGCAATAGAACTGCATGATAATCCGATAAATATTCTTCTTTTCACTTTTTACATGAGCTGGTTGAAGTAGCATTGGTGAAAAGTTCCTTGCAGTCTTACTATCTAAATAATGACGACGTTGAATAGTATTTTGTCTTCAGTTCTTCAGAATTAAGGAAATTACTTTGTATTCATGTAGGCTCACTTGCAGGTTAGGTTGGTTGCAACAGGTTAGGTCCATAAATTCATGCTATTGATGCCAGGTTCTACCACGTGCAGTCTCAGCAGAAATCCAAATTCAGCAGACAGGCTATATTATTCTTTCTGTCTGGTGTTAGTGGGCCTGTTCCAACTGCAGCCTCTGATTTCGGATCTTAGCTGACAGGACCCGATGTGGTCCTCTATCTGGCTGATGTGGCTCATCCAACCCCAGTTAATTCTGAGATGCTTTACTTTTCAGCAAAAATGCAAATACCGGTCATTTAAATAGCCTTCAACCTTTTGTCAGCCCCAGCCAGTCTCAGCAACAAAGCCTCTCCATCTCTAGAACTGATGTTTCTGGAGAAATATGACATTTTAGTGCAGTGTGGAGACAAGAGGCTTTATTACAGTGAGTTAATGCAGCCACCTCATGTTTCTTTGATGAGATCATGACTGTAATGCATCGATATAAGGGATAGGAATAGACTCTGTTTCTCAGGTTTTTGCAAAAAGAAATTAGAGAGGAAAGTGCTCACGCCTTCAGTGCTGACATAAGGAAGATTAATAACTAATACCCACGTTATTGGGGGAGGCAACCCAAGCATGAATATTGTTTATCATAACTATGCATTTGTTATTCCACTTTAACTCCTTAATATCCATGCTATAGATTGAGATTCCCCGTAGAAGGGATTTTGTTACAGCACATGGCACTGATTTACTGTATTATATATGGACGGATTTAGTGGGAAAGGGAGAGGATGTAAAACAGACAGAGGGAACGGAGGAAGGGCTGACTCATGTCGAAGTCACTCCCAGCATTACCTTTCCTTTGACACAGAAATGAACCCTCTAGATCCCCTGTCCAGATCACTATATCAGTCTCCTCCCTGCCGACAGGACAAATAAATTAACTACAGATCAGTCTCTCAAGATTGGGTTGTTTCCAAGAGACCCTCCCATGAAGAGCTGGTTGCAGTCATGAGAGAGGAATGAGGGGAGGTCAGTTGGTTCCTTGGTTGGGAAAACACGGAGCAGGTAGATGCAGATCCTTCGGTGCATGCATCCAACTTTGAAATCTTCCTTCCACCTGGTGTAGCACGGATTAGTAGACTGGAGTTTGACACAAACTCATTTGGAAGTCATTTGATGTAAGAATGGGGAAAATTGGCAGGAATCTGAGGCGTTCCAAAAATATGAGTTGATGTTGATTAGTCAGTTATTCTCGCTGATGAAAACCTGTTAGCTCCTCTCAGTGTATCCACCCCTGAGCTGACCCGCAACAAATTCTTCATTGTCTCTGCGCTCGGGAATGGCAGCTATTCTGATGAGCTGGCCGAGTCCAGCCAGCGACGGTCCAGCTCCGGTCTCACAGCAGTCTCAAGTGGAAAACATTGTTCATTTTACTGTGTGGGCTGGCCATTATTGAATTACATTAATCTCCTCTTTTTGTGGATTTCAGTTATAAGTAGGCCACGCATTTTGTACACAGACCTCACAGGCTGTCTATTATTATACTTTCTGGTTATCGGAACATAAATTACAGATTTAATTGCGTTCCAAACCTGCAGATAACCACGTCCCTGAAATCAGACAAGCAGGTGGAAGCTTTCGTTCCACATGATACAGCCACATCATAACCATTCATCACAGTGTACTACACATGTTGTTTCCTAATAGCCATGTTGTCTCTGAACAAAAATAAGCATCCTTCAAGAGAACAGGATTCATAAATACCCATCAAGAGAAGGATATTTATGGATCCATGGAGAATGTTTTCAAAGGCCAGTTGTATTTGAGAGCTGAACATTTTCTTCTGAGCTCAATGAAGATGAGAAATATTCATTTACAGTCAACAGTGGCACAATTCACAAAAAATTGCAAACCAACACCACATACCACAATTCATGGAGTATATATGGAATATATAATGGAATATATAATAAAAAAGAAAGAAAGAACAAAGACATTGTACACTTGTGTGTGCATCTCTGTGTGAGCGCTCTCTGTCTGTCTTGGAGTAGCTGTAAGTGATTTTACATATTTAACAAATGAATTTGAGATAGAAAGTTTGATCTCCACTTAACAATGAGCCACATAAAGTGCAATAGAAACTGAATATATTCACAGTCAGTATGAGTTTGTGAACTGAATGTGTTGGGGTTTTTTTTTTCTTGCAAACCTGCGTAAGAAAATATATTTTGGGAGGACTTTAAGCTTATCCATTATAAAAGATTTGTCCTGTTCTTCCAGAGTTCTGCTGGCTGACCTTCGTCCACCTTTTATTTCATCAAATATGAATCTGCTGGCAGACGACGAATATGGGCCCACTCACCTACACGGGCTTCTTTATGCGCAAGAGTGCCCAATTCCAGGAGATTTAAAAGTCAGCCTAACACCAACATTCATTTCTCTTTCTCTTCTCACTAACTCTACTAGGAGCAGAATAAAGCAGACGCTCACAAGAAGAAGAGTTCTGCAAATTGTGAACATTCATAAAAGCTACTGGGTGGGCGATAAAGAAAGCATCACAGACTGTAGTTCATATGTTTGCCAGATCAGTTTTGATTAGGAAACAAAAAACAAAACTAAAACATAAAAGAAAATAAAATGTTTAAAGCATACCGTGAAGTTGTGAGAGCCTGTGACCGGATTGCCATCCTCCAGGTAATGGGTTTCTGTGTAGTTACTTGCAAACAGCCCCCTGGAAGGTATAACAAAGACAACAAACACTCAGAAGTGACCCTAAGGAACTTTATCCAAAAAAAATCAATCACAGTGTCTTGGACCATTCTACCACATCCAGACCTGCATGGAAGATAAACAGTCTGATGTGATTTAAAACTTAACCCTGTTCTGGGAGTGCATAAATTGAACCCAGCAGCAGAAGGCATCAAGAAAGAAAACAGATTTAAAAAAAAAAATAAGGCTGCTGTGGTGTATTCCATTAAAACACTTTCACACCATGTGCATGCACCATGAAGAAGCATTCAATATCAATCCATAACTCATTGTGATGTGGCAGATCAGTAATTAGCTTACAAATTGCACACAATAATGAGCAATTGGAAATTATAGCAGATCTGCTAAAACTGCGAATGGGGATATTATGTTGACAGGAATACGGCACAGAAATCATTTTTAGTTCCAGATGGGAATCAATAACGCTTTAAGTGAGTCTTTGAGGTAATCAAGTCATCCATTTACACTTTATATTGAGAAAACCTAATAAATCCACACCACAAACAGAGGGCTGTTGCATTGCTCCCTGTTTTCTAACAATCCCCCTCAATATTTCTACTCCATGAGCAAGGTTATTACAAATACTGTGTGACTGGACAGTAGCAGCATTTTGTGCGAACGTGCTAACATTAGCCTTCAACTGATGCAGCACTGTGCAGCCTCACAGAACTGAACGTCATCATTAGCATAATTATTATTATTGTTTTTAACAAACAACAGTTAACACCAGTTAAAGCTATCCAATACTTTATTAGACACTAATCCTAGAGGTGATGTTATCCAGCCCTTCCTGGATTTTGTGAAATGTAAAAACTTGTTCTCTCAGTCTCTCTCTTTTTTTTTTTTTTTTTAGCAAAAAGAGGAGAAAGGTAAAATCTTCAATTCCAGGCACCTTTTTGTGGGAAACTATGAGTGTTTGGAGCACTCTCAACCTATGGAGAAACAGAACAGAAGTGGATGGTGCTACATTATATTGCTTTGATATATTTTGTTGACCATTTTTTGTGCTGTGGTTTATTTTCATCCACTGCAAGGTTAAGTTCAAGTCTTCCAGCCAGCAAAGATAGACACCTTTCAGAGCCTCCTTCGGCCTTTTCACATCTATTTCTGCTGATGTGCAGTCCCATCCTGCCACCTCGAAGAATAAGCTCTCTAAGGCGGCACAGCTGTACGATGGTTTTGGCTGCCCTTTCTGCCATTTTCAGAGGTCATTAAGCACTGCTCCTTTCTCTGGAGGAGGGAAAGATGCTAAGCTGGAGGGGCAAAGACTCAACACCACAGAGAGATTAACAAATAAAGTGAGATCCAATAAAGCGATGCGGGTTGATTATCACAGCATGAGCATGTGTATTTGTTTTTTGGATTACAATGGAGGGTGAGGGTGTTTATGTGTCCATGTACAGTACACACTGTGCGTGCATGTACAGCACGGCTCTGCAGGACACCAGCAGAAGGTCGGCTGGCGTTAATGCTCAGTTTAGGAACAAACCTCACCAGGCAGCTGGATCCTTTTATTGACCTCACCACTGACGAACTGGCTGGGAGTGTCAGCTGTAACAACCCGGGGAGGGGGGAGTGCGGGGGGGTATTTTGTTTGGGATCTGTCAGCATGAGACACAATGCTTCCCCACCCTCTACTCCTCAATAGAGCCAAAGAGCTGGTAATAATCATTGGATCAAAGTGAGGCCCAAGAGTACCGAGCGCCAAATAAAATGATGTGTTTCTTCAGTCTTAATTAGGTCTGCTCACTCTGTCGGACACAGAACCTCAACATCTGCCCACAATAGACAATCCATTGTGGTGAGTGTGTGTATGTGTGGGTATACAAGAACATAGTGCAGACACCCATGTGTCACCCATATGTTGCTTTTTTTGGTGACTTTCAATGAACGAGCGTTGTAGAAGGTGTGAGAGTCTCGCTGGAGGAGAGGAAACACAGCCGCTGCAGGAATTCAACTAATTTCATTGCCGGGTATCTGATCCAAACGTAGTGAATCACAACAAAAACATTTGTTAATGTCACCAGTCTATTTAACATGGAGGACACATTTCCCTTTTCTGGTTTCTGCTCATTTCGTTTGACAAATCCCAAATGTCAGCCCATCCTTCAGTGGACCAGCAAGGTGAGTCAGAACAGACCCTGCACAACTCAATTTAGGCATGGATTAATTCCAGTCAACCAACAACGATGCGTCACACACCACACGTTGCTCTCACACTGGCAGAAAAGTCAAGATTGATTCCCCTCCAAAGTGAGCAACAGAATCACCTGTTTTCTGTTTTAATGAAGAAACTGCGCCTTAGTTCTGCAGCCCTCGTGTGTATAGTTCTTTCATCGTTGCCTGCAGAGTTTTCATTAGGAGAGGAACAAAAACCAAAACTTTTGCAACTTACACAGGGGGCATCAAATTTTCTACATTTTCAACTGCCAAAAATAGGACAGAGAGGGGCCACATCTGTGTTAAAATAGATGACTGATGAAGTTGCAGACGGTCCATCAATAATGCATTATAGGCCAGAAGTTCTAAGAAAAAGGTTTGTCACTGCAAATGTTTGGTTGATATACTATTGCATATGCTGAACTCTGTGTCCTATTGGATTTGTAACTGAATAAGCTTGACATGAGCTAGTAACTCACTCAACCATGTGTTGTGAGATTAGTTTTTTTTTTCTTGCAACTATAGAGAGCTGTATGCAAATAAAGCGATGTTAAAATGGGAATCTAAATGTGAGTAAACCATATCACCAAAGAAGAACTGCCATCTGCACAATAGACATCTTTACAACAGTGTGTTTAAAAAAAGTGCATCTCATCCCTGCTGAGCTATGAACTATCCCCAGCCAACTATATAATTTGTCTAATTCCACCAGCCGCCCGCCCCACATGGCAGCAGCAGCTCACCGTTTATCAATCAGTGGGAAGTTAATGAGGCGTGGGGGAAGGAAGTGGACAGGGGGTTGTGCCCCCCATTTAAAATGTATTACGAATGGAATTGCACTCCAGCAGGGCTGGCTGACGGGTGAATCGGCATCGGGGAGAAGCGCCGCAAGTCAACAAGAAGATACCGAACTTGTTTAGGCAGTCTGACACCCAAACAACCACAAAAACCGCAGGTGTGACACGACACGAGATAATGTCACAGAGATTTCTGCTTCTGCTACATTAACTTGTCTAAAAGCTGTGGAAAAGAAATATTTGTCAACTTCTCCTCAGCAGTTAAGACAGATGTAAAGCCCGCAATTATGGCTTTTATGTACATCTTGTCACTGTGTCTCCAGGTCGAAAAGAACTTTCTAAAAGATAAAACACAAGGTGAGGGAAAAGAGTCAGATTGATTTGATAATGCAGTCAGGAAGAGAATGAAGTCACTTCAAGCTCATCCTGAGTGCCAGCTACTAAATGCCACTTCCCTTCCTCCCACATTAAATTATCATATTTTTCTGTTGTACCTCTTCAATATTGTCGAACCCATCTGTCTGTCTTTGCGTAGGAAAATAACACCGGGATTTACAGAGTGTCTTATCTAAATGAAATAGATTCACATGCAGAAATAAATGTCATGACTCACAAACACGCCTCCCCTGTGTATGTTGTAAGAGACAACATGGTCATTTAAATAATGGGAAAATTCATCTTTTTGGTGATCTAATAACAAATTCCATCTTCCTGCTATATTCTTCTTTGTTTATTCTGCTTATATGTAAAGGGAGAACTGTGATATATTAATTGCAACAGGCTGGATGACTTGAACTCAGAGCCTCATCAATCAAAAGAAAAAGAGAAGGTTTTATTTTGAAAGAAAAGTCCTAACTGAATGTCAAACTTTCCAGCAGGCAGTCATGCTTTAATATGCAAATGTATTATTTTTTTAATCATTATTATTATTTATTTTCATTAATTATGACAAGATCGTACATGTAGTCTCGTCCTAAAAGCAAACAGATACTGAGAGCTGAGTCAAAGTCATATAAACACATTTTCCATAGGAGAGGGGAGAGTCCAAACTGCTTGGGACACTTTGGATCAAATTTTGGAAGGACAACAAAACATGAACTTGATTATGCGATCCGAGGCCAAGAAGAGGATGTGAAACATTGTTATGAGAAACCAATTTTTCTCCTGCAAAACTGTTGTCAAGTGTCTTAAAAGCAGATGTACAGAAAGGCAAGAGTCAGGGGAAACTAGCAGAGCCAAGTCCGTCCATGGTGCAGGCATAGAATAAATAATAGACAATTTTTCACTTGCTGCTCACTGATGTGTTTTGAACTTCCCTCCCTGTCTTTCTTGATGCGGTGTCCATTCAGGCTTATCCAAAAAAAGGTTAGTGTTTGCACAGCGCTCCATTTCAGTTGGGAATGATATCACACCTAAGTGGAAAAGCTGGAAGCTTGTTTGTGCTGCTTAACGTTGTTGTTAGTAACACCAGTTGCCATCGATGGATTGCATTGATTTTAGCTCACCCAAACAACCCAGGAACCTGTCCACACTACTTTGTGTAGACACAAACGTAATAAACACATGGCTCCTGCTTGTACATGTGTTAAGGCCCTCTTGGATTTTCAGCTCCCCTGACTTTACACATTAGAAATCTAATTTCAACTTGGGCGTTCCACTTGAAAATTTTTGGACTGACAACTCGAAAAACTATAGCTTCACTCTTTTTTTTTCTTTTTTCTTTTTTTTTTAAATCCATAAAATGGTTATGTTGAATGAATTTGCTACAGTCAGTACACTGACACCATAGTCTTCTTTACCATAGGTGGAAATACAAGCTGGATCAATCTCCAATGATTTCCCAGTCACAGGCTTCAACGTGTCTCGTAAAACTCAGACAACCTAATCAGGGACCTCTGCACAAATCTTGGAGTTAATTATGATAAATGAGAAGCCAGGCATTAGGCCTCCAAAGAGCTGGTAGCTTTCTAACACTTGTAAGTCCTGTTCCGTAATGGAAAGTTATTTAGAACAGATGCAAATATAAACATTTAGAGCAGATGAAATCACCATCAAAGAAATACGTTTCTCATAAAACCTAATCTAGGACCTCCAATTAGTCCATTACATTTCAGCCTACAGACTCATTGGGAAATGTGGTAGTAATAATGTCGTCCTTCTTTCATGTGGCAAGTGGCAAGAACCCAGTTTCACTTGGAAAAAGTGGGCTCATGTGCATGAAAACCTACATTAGTGCAAACCCGCCCCCGCCCCCGGCCAAAAAAAACCTTGTCTGAGTGTTAAAAACATTTTTTTTCCAGAAGCAAGGGAAGAGGGCCAGTCTTCCTGGCTGTGATCTGTCTGACATCAGGCAGTGTTGCAGGCCAGTGCCAAGTAGAGCAGAGAAGCAGAATTCCCCCTGCTTACCCTGAGCTCAATGCAACTCCCAGTCTTCATGAAGCATGTCATGAACAGACCCGTTAAAGCATGCTCGCCAATGATTTCTGCCCAAGAAGGAGGGAGGAATGGGAAATAAGTGCAACAAAAGTCAAGGCAGATGGTTTTGACTTCATTTATATAAGCTGCCATGTTCAGTAGCGATCTGACACGCAGCTCTGTGGCACCCCAGGCTCTAAGGGCAACACGCTGTCCAGCAGGGAGGGTGACAAGGCAGAAACAGGGTAAGTGCGAGTTTTGGCTGGTACCAATGACGTGAAATAGGCCGAGAAGTGCAAAAACATAAGGTTTTTATGGCTATTTCACACCATTAAAACTGGTCTAGTGCCTTTTTGTCCCAGTGTGAACTCATCATAGCGGCCTCATTATGATTCTTTACACCTGTGTGACATCCCATGGCAGTAAATTGGTCAGCGAGATGGTCAAAACGAATAGCCATTAGCAGTGGTGGCACGCAATTATTGCAGTGACTGTCACCTCGAGATTGATGTGGTTAAGCCCAGGCATGCCCCGTGAAATCAATAAAGTGTCATCTCTGTGCGATGTCTGCATGATGGATGACTCCGCGGGATCCTAATTACAGAGATGAAATGATGAATACCACCCCAACAATGGATAAGATAATTGGAATTAGAGCAGAAATGCGACACTGATCTTCGATTAAGTGAGATACACAAGTCTGCTGGTTGCTATCAACATGTCTAAAATTATTTGCTCACCACTAGAATTATACAACCAGAAAGGTTGAGCATAAGATGGTGTAATCACCAGCCAAAGAGTTCCCATGCTCATATTTCCAGGGATTATGTGGTGTAGACATACAAATTAGACAGCTCGAGAGTCTTTCTCCATATCAGAAATAATCTCTGCTCACTGTTCAGCGTAAAGAGGAAAATAGTGTAATAAGTAAATGAATAATAATGATTAATAAAATAAAAATGCTGTAAATGGGGGTGTCAACATCCATTTTGGCAGCTCAAAACTGTTGATGCCTGGTATGTACACAACAAGGGAGATACGTTTTATAGGACCTATTTATAAGTTTTGCAATTGACGCATGCTGTTTTCTTAGCAGTTTAGAAATCAATGTACCATAACCTCTCTTCTCGGCCATGTGGCAAAAGCAAAACTTACGAATAAGTCCTTTAAAATGTAACAAACCAGTGGGGATGTGGCCTTAGACAGCTGTGTGGTTGCCGTTTTCCACCAAGAACTCACCATTAGGTGACCTGAAAGGAAAAGGTGTTGATTCTGTCAAACCAACACAAAGGTTCTGAGGCAGAGGCTCATTGCGGATAGTGGTTGACAACCGTGACCACAATTTTCAACAAGCGGCAATTTCAGTCGCCTTTGTTTGATGAGATTTCAGCCACAGTGGGTAGAAGACCAGCAAAAAAAAAAAAAAAAGTCATGTTTACAAGTCTCTTTCATTGGCTGTGTAGCTGTGTACATGAAAAGTATAACTCAGATGAGGTCTGCTGTATTTACACAAGCGTAACACAGCGTCAAATCTCCCTCTTTGTTCTTCTGCATGTTGTCATTTGTCAACACGAGACGTCACGTCACATCTGCCTCTCTTGTGTTTCACTTGCACCCAGTCTGTCACCCACAGGCACGCATGCACATGCCAAACAGGACAAACAGTGTCTATGACAACAATCAGCCTGCAAATCATTATCTTGCGCTCGCTGACGGCTTGCAGCGAGGCAAGCTTCTCTTTACTTCTCAGGGAAAGACTTAGTCATTTTATAGCTCATGATATCACCGATCCCAGGGGGAAGGGGGAAAAGTAATCACATGTGAGTAATCAAAGGCAGTTGATCTGCACAATGTGAACTGAAAATGTTCCATTTCAGGTCAAGTAGAAGAGGAAGCATAAATATATGCTTATGCTTGTAATTAGACGAGTGATAACAATTAAATTTAATTGGTCAGAAAACAAATAAAGACAAAAAATCTTGGCAGTTTCTCCCAGGTGGATTTTACTTTTCTTTCTTCTTCTTTTTTTGTGGCATGGGATAGTGACATCTTTATCTGAAACTAATTATACCAGGTGCCAAAGCAGCAGTCTCTCAAATCGCCTTTGTTGCTGTGGATCACTGGAGGGGAGATCCTTCATCCTGCTTTCTACTCCTATCTGCCTCCAGGGCTTCTGTTCCTATGTGGCAGAGAGTGAGCTCTGTGAGTCTGCTCTGTTTCTTCATCTCCCTCAGGACAAGCTCTGGTTGTGCATGTGTGTGTGTGTGTGTGTGCGCTTGGAAGAGAGAGTGTCTCCTAATTTGTGTGCATGCTCTGGTGGCCCAGCATGATTTATGTGGATCTCTGTGAGAGCTCGGTTAACTGTGTATTTGGGAGCCCGTGTGTGCGTTGTATACATGCAAGCATCACTAGACGTGTTGCTTCCCTCACTATATTGTGTTTGTGCTTCACATACAACAGGCTCATGGCTTATATATCACGCAACACATTCTTTTCTTTCAACACTATCAGCAAACCACAACACTCCCCCACGCCCGAGTTCTTCAGCTGCATTTTCAACTCTCTGTGCATTTTGCATTGGAAACTCAAAAAAGAAATACGGGGCTATGATGCTTTTCTTCACGTATTTCTGTAAACTCCGAAACTAAATTTTCTGGTTCACCCAGAAAGCCAGCTTTTTACCGACACCACTTTCTCCCATAGGAATCTGGGTAATGACAAAGACACAATTTTGTGTACACCACTATAGCTTATTAGTGTTTTTTCATAATTTCGGTGAAAACAACACAACAATTTACACCCTCTTCTATATTCATGTCTTCTAGCCAGTTGCTAAATCAGGAAATACTGAAAGCCCACAGATTTAATTTATGCTCTGTGAATGTGAATTTATTCCAAGTGAAAATTTTTAACTTTACATGCAGCTGCAAAACAATTAATTGCATCACACAGTTCTCACTCTATAAATTTATTTTGCCTTGTTTGTGTGTTTTGTTTTGTTTTGTTTTTTTTGAAGATCATTATGTGGGTTACGGCTGAGAAAGGGAGGAACCCGAGACAGGGTGAATGCAAAGTCATTTTCAGGATGGGTCATCCTAATACAACAGCTACAAGCGTTCCTATTAATTCAAATGCTTTGCAAAGAATTGGCCCGAGGCCTGTAGCTTAGGCATAGCATCTATATTCATTGCAACCTCATGCTTGAACTAATGAGCAACTAGGGAACTTCAAACAATCAAGACTATCATTCTTTCACAAGGTAAACGTACACAAAAAAAAAAGGAAAACATGGTATTTCAATTAATTAAACCTGTCTGCACTTGTATGCCCTCCTCTTTTTCTCCGGTGCTGCTTTGCACACCCGAAGGGAAATCACACAATTAAGGCTTGCATACAAATCTACTCTCCCCTCCCTTCGTCTTTCAGCCCGCTGATTATGTCAATGACAGCGGCGTCCTTCGTTCTTGTAAAAGTCTGATTGTGGATGTATTAGGTGTGTTTGGGGTCGCACCCTGACCTTTTGTTCCTTTAGCAGATGAAAGACAGGAAAAGGTTACAAGATCAGAGTTGGAGGTGATGAGCCAAAACAACTGAATCATTTAAATAGAACTAAATCTTTAGTGTAATGTGCAAGGTCAGAGTCCCGGAGCTTTTTCAACAGGCGTGGACTGTAATTGGATAAGACTTTAAAAATGTTCAGCAATGAACTGCATTTCAAACGCGTTAGCTGCATTCATTAAAACTCATTAGGGCAGTGGGTGATAACAGGAAACCTAAAACTGATTTCCCAATAACCTACCAACTGGTTCTCCTGATCCCTTTAAGGGTTGAATTCAGGTCCTGCTCTTCAGGTGATCCACTGAAGAAGCAAAACATTAGAAAGCTTGTTTTTTTTTTTCCTTAGCCATCAATGTCCAAATGAGCTGAAGTAAAGACGAGAGTTGATTTACAGCCACATACAGAAAATCCTTGACATTTTGAACTAAATCCATGAAAGGTCAATTACCACAATTATATTAATTCTGTGGTTATGAGTCTCCCTCTTTCTCTCTCTCCTACAAACACACACCATAATATCTCTACGTTATCAATTCATGCTTTAAACTTTTTTTCCACACGAAGGTCTGATGAAGAGCCTTCTCCATACTGCACTGCTGGGGTAATTCAGAATCTGCTAAATTGTTTATCCACTTATTGACTGAATGACTAATGAGAACTTATTCACTTTAAAAATATGAGGAATCGTCCAATCAAATGATAATCCCAGGTTTAGATGTGCATGTACAACACTAAGCCAGTGGCAGCAGCTGTTTATCCCATTTCAGCACGCAGGCAGGACACGGAGGTTTGAAGGTAACATAATCTGCCCAGCTGCACATCCAAAGCTCACTAAGTATTGCTATTTATCTAATTGAGATTGCACATTTGCCAGTTTGTGGCTGGATTTCCTTGAAATCTCACAGGGAGGTGTTGATTCCAGCTCCATCAGTATCGATCTTCTGATGTAGTTTGTCAGAAAAGTGCAGGAGAGTCTCTTTTCAAATGTTCAGCGTAAATAATGTAGCATGTCCTCAGTGTCCTCAACAGCAGTTATGTTTCTAAATCCGACAAGTGGATCTCCTGCTGCCTGATAAATATATAGCTCTTCTCTCAGCTCGCATGCCAACAAATACAGTTTCCTGCTTAAGCCGCGATGAATTTACAACCCGCCCGTGACCCCTGACCCTCTGAATCCAAACTCTGTTGATGGTTTTAAAACCAACTGTATCATGGGCTCAGGCCTCAATTCCACAGGGCCCCTGCACCCCGAAGCCGTCCACAGCCTCTTTATCAAAGCCTGGCAGCCCCCATTGTTGTTGGCTGCTCACTGCCGTCCCCCAGTGCTGGAGGGATTAGGTGAGAGTGAGTGAGGAGGAGTACAGGGGCAAGCGAGTGGAGACCCCGTTGCATCCCATATCCCAGCGGGGAGTTGCTGATGGTAAAGAAAACAAGTGAAGAAGGGAGAGTTGGACAGGCAGGTAGACAGGGGAGAAGGCCGACTGCCTTCACACCTCATCTGACAGAGAAAAAACAGTCGAATCCAGTCTTCACACATCCTTCCTCTGCCTCCGTCTACTCCCCGCCTGTCCATCCCTCAGCACCGAGGGGCCGCCGAGTCGTACCCTCAGCGACGAGTGGGATGGGAAACGAAAAGCATCTGCTTTTTGCATGGCAAGAAGTCAGGAGAAGATGCTGTGCTCCAGGTCTCTGACTTTCTCTGCACCATTTCCTTTTATCACTCAGCTAAATTTAGCGATGAAAGAGGTATCTGAACTCCGACTCCTACACAGGGATCCCATTGAGCGTTGAACGGGTTTGACGTTCTAAATGAGTGAAAAGCAGGAACAGAAAAGGAAAAAAATTACGATGGATTCTCCATTTTTGGAGATGTTCATCAGCAGTTTTTTTTTTTTTTTTTTTTGGGGGGGGGGGCAAGAAGAGAGGAAACTGCTGCTGGTGTTTTTGCTGCGCTAGCAAACTGGAGCGGATGCTGTTTTTGCTTTCCATCCAACATTCATTTTTCACAAGGAAAGAGCTCTGCGTGAGCATGTGTACGACAACAGAAGGGGGTGGGGGGCCTCCGCAAGATCATCTGAAAGAGACAGGCTTCCTTCAGTCCAAAATCTGACCGTCTGAGTGATGACCACGTGTGGTTTCTTCGCTCAGTCAGTGACCCAATACGCAGAGAGCGCTGGTCATAGGAAGGTCAGTGGACTGTGAGAACCCAGAGAACAGGATGGAGGTCAAGCTGAGTGAGCGTCCCCCCCCCCCGGCTGATATTCACTCACACTGTAACTGCAGCAAATCTATTTGTCTGTCTGTCAAGAAGGAGGATGGAAGCCAGCACTGTGAAGCCGGACTGATTATCTTTATGGTCAGCAGCCACAAAGGTCAAAAACTTTGGCTGCTTTTGTTTATTCCATTTGGCACCCCGGAGCCTTGAGAAAATGAGATTTCACTTGAATTTATGGCGAGTGTTTGCTTAAATAGGTGAAGAGGGAGAGACTGGGAGCCAGAGAAACACAGAGATGGAATAATCTGAGGGAAAGATCTCACAAAAGAAAGACAAAGATGGAGAGCCCTTGGCTAGGAGCAGCTGAAACTGAGTGCAGTGTGAGAATATCCTCTTTTGAAGCAACTAGTGTCCCGGCATTTCTGGTCATTTTTGTTAGGACACATTCACATTACTATGTTACAATCTTGTTTTTCTGAAGTAAGAAAAGTTTGGTAGACGTTAGCAGTGAATAATGTGATCATAATGAATTTTCATTGATTTGTCTTTTTAATTTTGAAACCTACCAAAAAGCCGATACGAGTAAGCACACCAGAAAATATCGTTTGCCTGTTTGTTTGCAGGATGAAAGTTTCATGATTACTGATTTTACGATAATGTGCAAAGGAATATCCAGTGTTTATAGATTTCTAAAGTTGTTTTTTGGGGCATTTCTTTATGTTTTTATTTAATGTGGACATAGAGATAGAAAACAGATACCACACATGGGAAAGGAGTTGGAGTTGAATCGGGGAATATTCAAAAGCATTTATTTCAGTCAGTACATTGCTGTACAGTGTCGCTATAGACACATAACCATTCACACATACAAACTCCACACAGGGAGGCCCCATACAACAAACAGACTTTATGCATGACTTGGCTATAGAGCCAGTAGATGAGAAAATAAATGAATAAATTATAGCCCACTGAACAAAACCTGTAGAAATAATCACAGAAACATGACTGACTTCATCATCACGAGCATGTCAGTGACGAGGTCTCCATCCCTGGTTTGCAAAACAAAGGCGACATAAGGGCTCTATCTACATCTCAATCTCACTCATCATTTCAGCGGAGTGACGCTAAACAAAATACGACGCCGTTAATTAAATGCCATGTCTGATGGAGCTGCAGCGGAGTAAAGAGCAGAGACGCGTGGATACGAACTGTCAATGCTCAAAAAAAATTATTTGTCTGAACACAGTCGCAAGAAAGATGGAGAGCTGGAGAGAACTAAAATAATGCATGCTTACTCTTTATCAGCTGTCTGGAATATGCTAAAAAGTAATGTAGCAAATGTTCTTCGGCGACATTATGCTCCATTAGTTTGACATAAAGGTATGGAAATGAAACACTCGGCCGAGTCTACACCAAAAATCTGCTCTGTTCCTTACTCTTAATGCAACCTTATCTGGAAAAGACGCATTGGCACGTGTTTCAAATAAAAGGCTGGCATTAAATAGTAAAACAAGTCATTGTTCAGCCTTGGAGCTGTTACTTTCACACCCAAACCTTTTTTCCCCACATCAGTTCCGTAATATTGCAAGAAAGGACTCCAGCAAGATAACTCATAAAAATGATGGAAAATAACAGGACGTGCACTATCTAGCTATCTCTGTGTTTGCTGTTATGGCAGAAAACCGTCCTCATTTCTGAAATCTTCAGCACAGCAGCACGCAGTAAATCCCAGCTCATATGGTCTCTGACAGGTTTCTCACAGCCTTTTGTAAAAAACAAAAAAAAAAAGAAAATAAATTGAATGCCCCCTCATCAACTACCATCAGGGCTCCCGTGAACAAGACGCATCTGAGTAAATAGTAATAAATCTGTGACTTCACATCAAACTGGGTGGTGTAAGGCAAAGCTAAGCTTCTACCACAAAAGAGGGCATCTTGGTCTGCAGGACACAGAGGTGAGTGATGAAAAGCCGACTGTAGATTTAAGTTGGCTTGTAAGCGTGTGAAGGCAGAGAGGATGAAGAATAAGTCTACGGGTTGTAGTCCATCTGGAAAAGGACTCAGGGTAGAGAGGAAAACCCCAATGAGGTACAGAAAGTCTTAACAAGCCAAAGAGATTCATTCTGTTTTTGTTTTCTGCCTATGGTGACTTTACTTACATGTTTGCCTTTTTAAAGTTTAGCAGAGATACCAAAGACACAAATAACTTGTGATGTTGCAACCGGTTTGGGAGTCCTGTCTGTTTTCTGCAGCAAAGTCCATCAGACAGACGAACGTCGTCATTCAAAGGTCAAGCTTTTTTCGATGCTTTGCATTTCGTCACACCACACTGAGTAGATATATTTCAATATCAAGTGACAAAACAGCTGGGGGAAAAAAAAGCTTGTGACATTGAATACGGCTTTATTTTAAACCGTTGGCATTAATTCTGCATTAGTGTTAACTTATTCAGATGCTTTGTGCGCCACTTTGAAGTTAGTTTAAAGGTTATGTTGTGACGGAAGTCTTCACAAAAACTAAAAAATAAAAAAATAACAAACAAGCTTTCCAACAATACAGATGTATTTACATCTCATCTACTCCATCCTGAGGCGAGGGAGAAATCATTCTTGGAGGTTTTCGGTGTTACTGGGAGCCTCCTAATTAATCAGGAACATAGAGTGGGGGGGGAGTCCACCTTATTAATCACTGCTCTAAGCTGGGAAATAATTGCAGCTTCTGAAAAGGTAATTCAGAAGAGGAAAGCTCCCTCCAAAAAAAAAAAAAAATCCCTTTGGAAGGAAGCAGTTAAAAGGCGCTCCGGACAGAAACGGGCCCAATTCCAAGGCTTGTCTTTGAAACTAATGAATCACAGTATATCATGGCCTGCCAGCCACAAAGGTAACAAGGAAGGTACAAAGGCTAGAGTCAACCTCAGCGCATCCTTCCCTGGGAAATGAGGTCTGCTCCTTCTGAATTTTAGAAAATTGTGTTTGTGCGCGTGTGTGTCTGTTGCTGATGAAAGTAAGTCAGTGTGTATGTTTGTCTGCAGAATAACAAATGAACAGGGAGTAGAGCGGGCTGTTTCTGCCCCTCAGCGCAATGATGAGGCTGTTGGCCCACTATACCTGTTTATACTTCTTTTTTTTTTTTTGCTAAAAGTTATTTTTTATTGATAATTTTGTGGCTTCGTTAGTGGAGACAGGCAGGAAAACAAGACAAAGGGAGAAGGAGAAGCAAACGCAGGAGAATCTGGCCAGCAAGGAATCAAACTGTGGACTCATGCTAACAGCATTTGTCCCAATGGCAGGCACCCCAAACACCATGTCATCGGGTAGGGCCCACCTGCTTATGCATTTCTGTTAGCGAAGGGAATGGTCAGCTGATATGTCAAAGGATTAGCCCTTTACTGTCCTGACCCGGTTGCAGATTTGGGGCACGGCTGTCATGAGACGCCGCCCCCATACTGACCACAGGATCACACAATGTCATTCAGATTTCAACACATCTGTGTGGGCGGAGACTTAAAATCACCATTTTTTTTTTCCTCCTTCCTCTCACATTTTGCTATCCATCATATGCTTCTTCTCATTCCAGCTCCACAATGGCAGGAAGTGAGGATCCTTGGCTCACAGGTTACCATGGGAACAAAGTACTTCATGGGACCTTAGCGAGATGGCGCTTCTATTTTTACTAATCGCTTATTAATCATCAGAAAATTGTTAACACGAGATGAATGACAATTGTAAAGTTGTAATGAGTCATAAATTTCACATTCACAATTAATAAAAAGAAATTAAAAGTGCTGAAAATTTAAAACTAAGATCTGAAAGCAATGAAAATTATATTACCGGTGAAACATCTGCGCTGAGTTGGCCTTGAAGACAAAGAGAGATGGAGCTGTCAAAAGAAAGCGTACTGACTATCTTCACGACATGCTGAGAAACATTATCCTGCAAATATGATGAAGTAGTTATTACAGACGTATATAAATGCATTTTAAGTTGTGGAAGCTCCAAAAACAAACGAGGAAAAGACTTTCATCTTGTTGTATTTCTGACTTAATGGCTTGGGAAAGGATTTGATGCATGTCTTGTCTCACGCCCGGCTTCATGACAAGAGGAAGGATTTGACACACATGGGTGTCTTTAGGGTTTGACCTTCCTTAAACAACCTGCATGTGGTTCAGCAGTTGTGGACAATAACTCAACAAAAGGAGGTCACAAGGATGGGTTGTGTTTTGTTTTCTTTTTGGTTTTTTTTGCTTCAGAAAGGGTTGGTTATTTGTGCGGCGTCTTTAACCTTCATGTTTGCTCAGTGCCCCAGGAGAGGCCGTTTCCTGTCTATGCTTTCACTGAGGCACAAGGACATCTTCGTTGAAAGAAGCAACAGGTCACAGGCCAGAGGCAGCCCCATCTGAGATACGGTGTCAAATAACATCCTAAAAACAAAACACACAAACTGGGACAAATTGTTTCTGGATTCTGTCCAGGCTGAATTTAACTATTCTTCCAAACACTACAGAGATCGGAAACATATCCTCTGCCTGTCCTTTGTCCAGGGGAAAGGCCAGATTAAAGTGTGTGTGTGTGTGTGTGTGTGTGTGTGTGTGTGTGTGTGTGTACATCTGTGTGTGATCTTTGTGTCTGTTCATCTCGCAGTACAAAAGACTCCAAAAGATTGATGGAGAACCACCGAGGTCCTTATGGGACAAAATCCCAAGTTCAGGCAACCAAGAACAGCCTCCACCCAGCTGACAAGCCCCAGGCCTCGTTTCAGTGATCCTGCAGCCTGTTTGAAAAGGAAACATGGACGGAGTGCATGCTGTCTGCTCATCTTGGGACTCATGTTGATATGGCTGGAGGCCTCCCATTCAAAGCCACAAAGCAACGAGAGCTGCTAGAACAGCCTGATCCGGAGCGGTTCCATAACCCACGGGTCAAAGCTCAACCACCAGCCCCACCAGGCCCGTGCAGAAAAGACCTGAATACAGCTATACGGACGAATGGATGGATGTAGATTATACACTATATATCATATAAATGTTCCCGAGCAAGACAAAGTTCTTTTAAAAGCCTCAGGTCACTCACAGGGAGCAGACGTTTCAGCGTCCAGCCTCAGCAGGTAATATAGGAGTCCTGTTTCACATGTAAGAAGGCCACTGGAAGCTTCTAAACCACTCACAGATGATTTGGGCCCAGCACAGCGGATGGTCCCATCAGGTTTATCTCCAACTGGACATCTGAAACTTTTCCTGACATCAATCGTTGAACGTTGTCTATCGAGATAAGCTGCATAACTGGACTAACACTGATCCGAATCTCATATAAAACTGCTGAAAGGGCCTTCATTTAACGTTTAATTTCCACAAGCAGGACTGTGGCGCTCCATCAGGTCAACAGCTGTGCCCTGGGAAATGTGCAGTCAGAGGAGGATAACATGCTGCTGACTTTATTTTGATCAAACACCTTCTGACACTGAACTGTAGTTTAAGATTTATTCATTTTTAATTATCATTAAGCGAGCTCAGACTCCATTTCTCTAACCACAGAGCTAATGATAAAATAAAATAAATAAATACATTTCATACAAAAATATTGGTAACTAAAATCAAGGTACTATCTGTAAAACATGCTCTCGTCTCGTCTGTTTTAGTTCCTCTGAGCTTTCAGTTGGTAATGATCAGACCCGTTATGTCCTTCACACACACAAACATATGCAAAAAGTTGATTTGTTGTTCATATTCAAAAAGCTATGATCTAAAGCACTTGGATGACTGTCTTCAACTCACAAATTTTCTCACGACAGTTTTTTTTTTTACTTTTTAATCTGAAGAAACAGCAACATATGGGTGGACAAAAGTGGCAGCATTTATCCTCATGGAGAGGACCTTGATCTTTCAGGCAGGCATTTTTTTTGAAGCATAATTTGAAGCTCTACTTCACATAGCTGACATGTTGCTCCAGGCAGCGGGGGCCCGTTCCATCCCATCGACAGGCTGCTTTTAAAGGGCGGTGTAGTTACATTTGAGGCTTGTGTCTCCTGTGACTTGCAGCCCTTAGTGCCAAAGAAGCAGATGGACCAAAGAAATTGCCCACACACACTTGAAGAATTCTTTTCCTGGTGTCGAAGACTTCAAATATCATAGTTCACCATCCCAGTGCCGACATCTTCGAAGGTAAACGTGGTAGCAGAAGACGAGGTAACAGTTTCCTCGTTACGTTTACATTTCATTGCCATTTTCTATCAACGTAGAGGATCTGGATTGAGAGTCACTTGCAGCTATTAAAGCAATTCCTACAATATGAATTTCAGAGTTCAGAACTTCTTTTAAATTTTGTTTGTCCCCGTGGGCGTCACTGATTTATGATAAATGGGCTGATGGTATGTGACAGCTCAGCAGAGTTGGCGACTGAAAGATGGGAGAGATAAGAGTATCAAAATTTTTCCTAAGAATATGCAGCTGCTTAATTCTATTTAAGTTTCACAGACTATCATAAAGCTTTTTTTTTTCCTTTTCTCCAATTTGTAGTTCATTGAGGAGTGTTTACGTTAGCCTCAAGCTGAGTGGATTTTATATAAAGAAGTTCGGTTTATGGGGCCAACACTGTTAGAGCAGGGATCAAGCTTAAGGTTAAACACAAAATAATATTAAAGTTCTAACCCTCATAATACATCAGTCTCTGAGCCAAACTACCAAAATTCAGGGACTTAAGAGACGTGTTTCTATTGTGTTTGGCCTTTATTCGAGCCGTTTAATACGCAAAAGACGACTTTGGTTCTGCATCAAGTAGGTAATGATCCTTCCTCGAAAACAAAAAAAGAACACTGTAATTATTTCAAGCTGTTTGCAATGAAATTTTCATACACCCCCAGCCTTCTCAGGCACTTCTACCCTCTATTACACCGCAGGGGTGACGTGAGTTCAGACGCACTCAAAGTGTACCTCAGAGATGGTGATGCTCAGCTGTGCAGCACACCTCGCTTTCCCTTTTGTTGCCAGCGATATTTACCAATGCGATTCAAATCATTTCATTCTGGGCCACACACCCCCCCCCCCTCCTCTGCAGATGTTTGAACAACTGGATTTTATCAGCAGCACGCAGCCAGTCTGCCAGCAACCTCAGACAGGAACCTTCATTTCATGTCAGCCACAGCAGGTTCAGCTGTGGCTTAGCTGCACTGGTCTGCAGGTCAAACTCAATCAGCGACACACGTCCTCATCGAGTCCTCGTGCTGCTGCCGATTAGCTGTGTCACACCTGTAGCAGCTCCCCTTCCGCGCCATTGTGACATCCCATGAATAGGTGACAATGAAAACGTAACGCTTTGCCAGCAGGTTTCCCAGACTGACACTTTCTGTTGCGGTTTTTCCTGGCTTTGCTCGCGCTGGCAGTAAATTTTGACGGATTGGTATTTGGAGGTTCGTTTTGATTTTACTTTACATTTAATGCTGTTGGACAAGAATGACAGTCATGCTGGGTGAGGATCATGCAGGCGATGCATGGGAATCTAAGTCGTTTTTCTACTGCAGCTGATCAGAGGGGGAAAATGTGGTCCCTATTTTGAGATGAAATGTTTTCCCTGCTATAAACGGGGCTGGTGAAAATTTGACAATCTGCAAGTCAGCTTTGCAAAACCCCCACCTGTGCAAAGGAGGAATGTTATTCGACAGAAAGACTGGAGGATGATTTCCCATCAAAATATTTTAAAAGTAGGTAAGCCATAAAATTGCGGTTGCTGGTGTTGAAAGCTTTGTCCCACAGTCTGCAGGTGGAATTTACATATATTAAGTCTGGAAAACAAGTGAGATTCATAGCTGACTCTGGGAGGAAAAAAAAAAAAAGGCTTCCACTGTCTCTCTTTGCTTCCCTCTCCCTTCTTTCTCTCTATCTCACAGAAAGCTCTGCTTGTTCCTGATTGCTCGTGTGTGGCAGCAGAGCTGGATGGAAAACATTGCTCCATCAATCACGTCCCATTCTTCTCAGCAATACACTCGACGAGACGGAGGCCACGTTCGGTCTCAGCCCTGGTGTAAAAATTCAAAAATGACAAATATTCCTCCAAACAGATCCACAGAGCTACATCTACGTCCAAGTGTACCTAGTCTGATAACGTGATCCCTTTCTAAATGATGTTCCCCCCTCCTTGACAGTCCTTTGACAAACCGTGTTTTGATAGCATCTTACTACACAAAGAGGTGAGTGTGTGCCATGTTCAAACAAAGCCTCCTCATCCCCCCGTGCTACACCAATAGATCAAATGAAAAGATCGAGCGAGAAGAAGGAAGAAGATGTCGGTTTTCATCAATGTCTGGCTGATGTATTCAGGAATTTCTGTCTTTCAAGTCTTTGTTTCAGCACTCTGACAAAAAAAAACACAACAACAAAGCGCAGAGAACATTGCCATGCCTGCTGTCGCAGAGCAAGACAGAGAGACTTCCCTTCCCTGGCTGTTATGTGTAGCACACAGCTTGGCTACAGCCCCGGTTGTAGCCCCTGGGCAGCGCATATGTCACCCATTTGTACTCCAGAAAGCACTCAGTTCCGAGCTATGGCCGATTATGAATGGAGGGAACACTTACTCGTTTTTCTCCAGAGCCAAGAGCAGCTGCTCACCTTCCGCTTCAATCAGGAGCTTCAGTGATGCAGGGTGACTCTGAAGAGACAACAGACAGACGGGGAGATGAGAAAACGGCGACTCCTGGATTCAGACAGGAAAGATGGCTCGGCTACAGCTTTGACAGGGCCACCCAGCGCTGTTAGAAAACATTCAAGACCTCTGTTTTCAACCAATGAGTGCAGTTGGAAATCCTTATGAAGCTACTTTGTATCTTAGAACAAGAGCAGAGAGGATTATCTTATGTTCTTATTCCATTTGACATTAATCCTGCTGAGAGCCAACACTCTTCCTAACCCTGAGAGAGACCACGTGTGTGTGTTAGTCAGATGAAGTGGCACAGAGTCATACATCACTTCTCTCAGTCATGCTGTGCAACCAAACGTGGCCGCACGTGCACGCACACACGCACACGCTCACCCACACACGTCAACACATTGGCTCTCTTCTTCTGCGCTTTGCACTTTCACGCAGGCATGGAAAAGCAAATTAAAGTATAAAATAAAAATCCTTTGCACACATTATCCATATCACCAGCATAGCACGCGCACAAACACACACACACAGTTCAATCTGGGTCAGCCGTGGCATAGAGCGCAGCTCTGGGTTAAGTCATCCATCACCCCATGTGGAGAAGAATGTCTAGTGGATCATAAGAGGATGTGGAGGCAGAACACGGTTTTAGGCAGCATCATCGCACAAATCAAGTGGGACCAAACTTCCTGATGTTCTCTGTTCAAACGGCTTTCTATCTTCGTTTTATGCATTATACTTGTGACAACTTTATAACCGCAGGGAAAATATGCACAGCACACTGTATGTCTGGAGTGGTTACTGTAGGTATTCTGTGTGCTGACGTGAGGTTTTTTTTTGTTTTTCCAGTAATAAGAACAGAAAAATTTTGTCTGTTTGGTTAAGACAGAAGAAGTTAATCCACCAATGAATTCACTTAATAGCGAAAATTGGAAATTCTAGCTGTGTTCTTTAAGTCTGCCTGACCACCATGTATCTTGTTTTCACAAAGTCTCGCATTATAATAGCAAACAAAGCCAAAGATCCCAGAAATCAAACATTAATGTTCCAGTGAGGCGTGCAACATTTACTTTCACTGTGAGACAAGCTACAGCTGTCTGCGTTGTAAATATCACGAGCTGAACACAAAAGGAGCAATGACCGATATCTCAGCCAGAGTGTTTGAGGTCATACACACTCACATTTAGCTGACACGTAATCCTAACACGTGAGCTAACAAAAACATGAAGACTATGGTTTATTTTCTTCAATGTACTTCACATTTAAAACAACGACTGCTAAAATAGGTTTATTAGGTAGATCCCTGAGCAATGTTAATTCTAGGATGTACTGTATATCAACATCAGATCAGCCTTTGTGTATCTAAATTTCACAATCAGCAATGTGCTACACGATGCACAACTGTAAATTCAAGAGAGTAAGCAAAACATGGGCAAACCAAACTCTGCATTTAATTTGGTTGTGACTCAATCAAGGTTTGAATGATTGTGCAACATCTTTACTGTAAACCCTTATTTTGAAAGGTTTCTAGAGCAGCGGTTTCAGCCTGTGGTTGTGAATGCCTGGCAAATTTGCTTTTTTTTTTTTTTAATCATTCAAATTAAGCTTACACTGAAAGCACATTATGTGGCCTCTGTATCGTTCACGGTCAGACGTTGGCCATGCCGTTCATCCAACACACAAAACAACAAACAAAATTATTTCATTATTGGAAAACTTTGCTCTGAGGCTGGTGTTCGGATAGATGGTCATAGGGTCCATTAAAATCCAACTGGTGCACTCTTGGGAACATGAAAGTGTTTAACAAAATTGCATTGAGAGCAGCTCTGGGGGAGCAGATGATCATGTGTACAGAGGTGGATGTTTTTATAAATAAAAAAGGTAAATATCATGAAAATTTATGCCTCATATGAATCATTTGGAATCATCTGCAGGGGGACCATCAATACAAGATTTTATGACTCTATCCTCACTGACATCTGGATTTGCGTCAAATAACAATTGAAAGCAAGAAGCCAAGCAAAAACGTAGATTTTTATTTTCTGCTTCACCTGGGATTTGAGCTGGCTGATTGGTTTCCAGTCATGTCCAACGAGCTGAAGAGGTACTGTAGTCCCATAGTGTGTCTGCCTTGTTGTTGGACTGCGTTGAAAAGTTGGGTTCAACAGGTTCCCTGCAAGTGATAAAAAAAAAAAAAATAATAAAAAAAATAAAAAAAAAAGACAGAAAATAACAATTTGTGAGAATACAGAGAAAACTTCAAAGTGCTCTTCCTTCACTGTGAAAAAACATCTGGAAAACCTGACCGTGTCCATCTTGGTGGAAACAAACAAAGGGGAACGTTTTCTACACTCATTGTCAAACACAACTGGTAATGAATTCTTTCCCGTCATTAAAGGCCCGAGCCTGGTGTTCATTAGCAGCATCAGAACACAACCTGACAGCGCAGCTGCCTCGTAACATAAAATGTCACTTAAACTAAATCACAGAGTACTTGGTGGGGTTTTCAGTGTCACAACACAAAAATAACGATCTCTGAACGTTTCTGTTTTTCATAACGTACAATTAACCAGTCTGACAAAATGCCATCTCCGATACGTCCCCGCCATTTCCACAACATATGTTCGCCCCCTCCTCGTAGGCTGGAGCCCGTCTCCATTGCCACAAAGACACAAAGACAACAGCAGTAATCAGCACTCTCGAACATCAAGAGTGAGGAAATGTTAGCCTGTAGCGAAACCGTAACCACCCCTCACACCCCTTCATCCCACCCCCTCCGCCCCTCGAGCTGCGTAAATCTTCAGGAAATGAGTTTTGAGCGAAGAGGAGCTGGAGTTGCTGCTGCTGCTGCTGCTGTGATAACTCCTAACACACAGGGCTAGTGTCCAGGATGCAGTGCAGGGATTAGACGCAGCTTCGGGGCATTGTTCCCAGTGAGCTTTTATCTCCTCGCTCTCTGTTCTGACGGGGTGTTAACTGAGTCTCCGAACGGCTACACTTCTCCAAACTCCGCTCCGTTGCCAGTCATTTAAGAACACATTCATCCCTAAATCCAATATTGATGTCTCCAAGCATTTCGTCGGGAGATGAAGAAGCTTACAAATGGGGAAAAAAAAAACAACAACAACAAGAAGCCACCATTCTAAATGAACCTGGCAGTTGTAAGCAAAAATTAAAAAAAAAAAAAAGCTTAGAAAAGTAAACCATGAGCGGGCGGAGAGGCAGAACGCAGCGGCGAGCAAACGGAGGACACCGCTAACAGGGTGCCTGCAGTAATCAGGTCCCCACAGTTGGGAAGCTATTTCAGAGTTTGGGTTTCTTACTAAAACAGCAGGGGTTGTTGGTATCATTTGTTTGAGTGCAAACATCCTAAATCAAATGTTTGCTTTTTTTCTCCCACTGATGCTCCATCAAGCATTTCAAAGCAGCAGGGAATCAGATTTAGTTTGAGGGGTAATGTCAGTGACTGGTGAGAAGTTGCGTCTGTTTTGAGCATAATTTATATGTTGTGAAACTGATACTTTGTTCCTAATTAATTTCGAATCCCACTCCAAACACATACAAACACACTCAGGGGGATGCACTCATCACTTATTATTATTATTACCAGCAGATTCAAGGCTCTTTCGAAGGCTCCCATCCCGAGATTCTCTCACATGACTCACCCAGCTGAATTGCTGAGTCTGCTTACTATCCAGCCTTAATAACTCAGGTCAGACATGTTGCTCCCCAGCTGAGCTTTTCTGTTTCTCCTCCGAGGAAACCACCACCACTCTGGAGTTCATCACAGAGCCGCTCCAGCTGATAGCAGAGTGCCAGAGGTGGCCAGCTCAGCAGTCCTCATCCAGCTCCTTCCTGATGATGAGAAGCAGGCTCCGGCAAGGACAGGACAACATCTCACACACTCACACACACACACACACACACAACAGCAGGAGAAGCATCCTGCCTTCATTAGTCTTAGAAAACCGCACTGTCTAGGGGAGGTGGGCATGCTGAGTACGGGAACACATGGCAACCTTGGAGAAAAGCGAAGACGAATAAACACAACAAAGAGGAGTTTTGACAGAGAAAGGTCAAATCCACATCGAGCTTGGCCGATATATGCTGCTAACACACAAACACACACAGACGGAACGGCTTCTCTGCGGCGTGCTCCACATCAACTTTGAAAGCGAGGTTCACCACCGCGTGGCATTTCGTGCCCTGACTTCAAAGTCCGCAAGTGAATAACCATTTTGTTAATGTGGTGCGCTATGAGGTTCAATTCCCCACTTATAAATGGTATTATACTAGTGGAAATAGTCTGCAGGCTCATTTCTTTTCCACATGCTTGGGAGAGACATTTAGTAAAGTTGGATGGTGGCGGCGCTGGGGTGTGAGCAGCGTGTAAGTGGCTTTTGTTAGATATAATGTTATAGGAGCTACCAGGAGCATTAAGGGAGCGATAAAAGCAGGACCAGAACCTGAAGCGTTTTTATATGTTCAATAAAGGGGAGCGTAAACAGAGGTCTTAATAAAGCAGCGCTCTGGCCGTCATCAGCTCCCTTTATGCTCCGCTGTACACAAGGAGAGCTTGTGCCATTTATATTGCCTCAATAAAGTCAGTGCTAGGTGGGAGGATTGTATGTCTGCGTACGCAGGAACGTGAGAGTGTGCGTGCTGGTCCGAGCGTGCACGGCTGAAATGCGACACAGGCAGATGACTGAATAAAGTTGTAAATTTCGCTCGGCCCAGCAGCGCTGTTAGGAAAAGAAACGGATCCATTATTTACGGCCGCATGTTCCATTGTTTTGTGGTGTCACATGCTGCAGTACTGCGTGTGACCGGCTAGCTGGAGGTTTAACAGCAGCGGCGCGCGGGTGGTAAGCTTCCAACTATCAAACCTGTAAGGAGAGTCCAGCATTGAGCTTTAATTGTCTATAACATGTCACAAGGCTAAAGGTCAGGAACATTTGGTCCAGATGAGGGGTAACATTTTAGTTTTAACCCCTCAAAACAAAGCCTTCTGGTCGGTTACTTTCACTGCTCTTCAGTCAAAGAATCATTTTTCCAAGTTTTTTTTCGGAGACACTTTAGGCAACACGACTGTCATTCACAAGAAAGGTGAGAAGAGCATCAACATTTTGTTTTCTTTCTTGATTGGCTCCATTATCATCTCAACCTCATCGGATTTTTGGATCACACATCGACAAAAGGCGCTGATTTGGTAATATGCTGTCAGAAAGGGTGTGCCAGTTTCATTCCGTCCGCAACAAAACTGTGGCCCCCTTTTAACCTCGACACCTTGCCACGAATCTGTGTTTTCTGGGGCAGAGCACGGTTCCTGATGGTATTTCACAGCGAATCATTTACTGGTTTTATCAAAAGTTCCCAAATCAATGCATTTTCCACACACCGATGGCTGCTGGTCCCGGCGAACAGATGAACTTTCTCGGATCTTCGCAGACCTCACGACGTCTTCTCTTACTGCCCTTTCACAGCTCCAGCCCCTCACTCTGTTCCACCAAAACAAATCAACAACTGTTCGGCTTTATTAAACCCCAGAGCCTGCTATCTCACAACCGACCGCAACTCACTCCTTGACAGGCAACCATGAAGTAATGTATTCATAACAGTGCATGCTTTTCCAACACAAATGGCATGCTGTTCTTTTCATCTGCACACTTGATGAGGCCGTGCCCCCAACATGTGTGCAGGTCCTCGCTGAGATGGGATGCAGGCTACATATGTGCACACATCAATAAAGAGCGCTCCCGATCACAGTCGACCTTGTCCGATCGCTGGGACAAGGACGCACCCCAAAGTCAAGCTGGCTTCAAATCTCTTCGATCTTGAAAATATGTCAGATTGAAAACAAAAAACAAAACCTCTGACAGCTTGAAGCGGAGCCTTTGACACGCAAAATCCCTCGAACAGTACAAAAACAAGTTTGGAGGAAACTCACTTGAGAGGATTCCAGCATTGTTTGACATGTGTGGACAATGTTTGTTACCAGTGAAACCTCAGGGTGGGAATGAGCTTGAAATAAAAGCATGAGGAATTAATTAGGGCAAAGAAAAATGAGTTTGAAGTAGAACTATGACTCAACCAAGACAGAAAAAAGGTACTTAAAAAACAGGTTTTCCCTGATTCCATGAGAAAGTTTTTTTTTTTTTTGATAGAGAAATCTCATAAAACCGTTCCTTTTTCATTTATCAAGTTCATGCAGCCACAGATATTTTTATCCAGATTAAAGAGATGGCTTTAATCAGGGCACTGACTGAGTTGCGGACGTGATCCAGCAAAGTTTATGAGCCAAAAGTTGGTTCTGACATCAGTCCACAAGGGAAAAACTTTGTGAAGGTTTATGGCCATTGTTCATTTAATTATGGTTGATTGACAGCCATTTCACGAGCTCAATTTATCCCCAATCACAGTGGGAAAATTATGCTAATTCAAACAGAGTGGTGATTGGGAATAGACTGATGAATGATACATTGGGAGAACGATCCATCACGCGACACTCTTTCATAAATGACCTTGAAGACAAAAACAATGAACTCCACTGCCTCCTTTTATCTCCACCTCATCTTCACCCTGTCCAGGCCAGTGATTAATCATTATTGTTGTTATTGACGAGAATTCTTTCTTTTTTAAAAATCAATCCTTTATTTCCGAGGCTTGGTGCCAACTTTGCCTGTTTTGATTAAACCAGCAGGCAAAGTTTATTTATCGATCAAGGAAAATTGTTGAATCTTTGCTGGCGAGGATTTGTTACTTCTCTCTTTGCTTTTCTCACGATACAAGAAAATCCTCGGTTCTGCTGTTTAAGACAAAAGCTATTTTAAGGCTTCACCGGGATCTTTCGAGGAGCATGTAACACCATTCCTTTACATTAAATTTTAAAAATTATCCAAAGATGTATCAGTTGTGGGTGGCAGTTCGTAAGTGCAGCCCTAAATAATAAATAAATCGCAGCGGCAGGCCATAATGTTCTGTCGATCACCTCATTGACTGATTTTCACCTCGCTGCCTGTGATTTCTGACTTGATTCTCAGTGCACGGTTCATAGAGATTAGAGAGCATAGGTGAAAAGTGCCTGGTAATCTTGGCCTGACTCCACAGTTAACATCTGACCCATTTGGGGTATTATTACATTATGTCAACACCCTGAGGGGTACACAAGGAAGTGGAGAAACCTGCAGGTGACATCATGGTAATGGGATTCTGTGCATACTGGAAAGGGGGGTCTGCTTAAATCAAATCGAATAAGGTAGCAGTGTGTCAAAATTCACGGCAATGAGAGCTGTTAATGGTTCGATTTATTGCTGGACAATTTTTTAGAGCATATTTAGGCTCACAATCAAGTAGTTTAACAGTGGACTCCCTCTACTGGTAAATACCTCTTTTGTGTGCACATAGTCTCTCACACCAAACGCACTTACTGTCACACTAGCTTGCTGTGAGGACATAATTACTCTATTGGAAATAGATGGTCTTGCAGCAAAAATTCCCCTTGGCTCAGCAGGAGGTTAATGTTGTCCTGAGAAACCGGGGCTGTTAGGCCCCCGGTGGGTAACACCATTACGCCCCCAAGCTGCGGAGACTGTGCTCACTGCCTGGCATGGAGCCTGTGTGCTTCGGCTTCTGGAGCAGAGCTTTGTGATGACTTGAAACTCCTTGGAAGAGCTTTTTGTCACAGGACACACATTTAAAGCACACACACACACACACACACACACACACACACACACACACACACACACAAAAAAAGCAACTGGCCTGAACATTTAACAATCTTATAATATGCTGCTTCTTCTACTTCACTTAAAAATACATCAAAAGGTTCATCTGCGACCGACTCGGAGAAGACAACTGGCAGCATCAGAACCTTCTTGGGACCAGTTTGTTGGAAACTCGCCCATGTGTGAGGTGACCTGTCATGTTCCTGTTGACATGTCTTACTATTAGGAATCATAGCCTGGCTGGTCCTTCCTCGTTGCAGAATAGGAAAGTGAACACTGGGTGGACGGAGTATGGAAGATAGATTATATGGAGCTAGACATGAAATTATGTGTTTCAAATCTCAATGGATGACAATGACTGCATGTATGCTTGGAATGTAGTCAAACGAGGTAATGCCTCCCTTAGGACACACCGTGTAGTACAGTGTGTTAATCTGGAATTGCAATTAGTTCCTATTCTCATAAAATGCTTGCTGCTTAATGCTTACTGCCACCTACACTTCACTGTTTGTTTCAATAGCTGCCAGAAATATAAATAGGTAGACAGTGACAGGATTTCCAAGATGGAAAAAAGATGAATAAATTAACATGAACAATGCGAAATCTGCATTTTCTGTTTCCTGCAAATTAAAATGTGTGAAACAAGATATCTGCTAAAATTGCTTAGAGGTTTATGAAATTCAAGAGGTGATTAGGTGTAAACATTAAAAATAGGCTTCATTTTATTATTATTGCTATTGTTAACATTATCTCATCATTTACAAACGATCAGAGGCCTAAAAGTTATAGATTAACAGAGCTAAAACGAGATGAGGGTGCAGATTGCACAAGCTTATCGCTAACAAAAGGCATACATTCTCAGTGATTGGTGGAGACCAAACCAAAGTTTAAAGAAGTGATTATTGGATGTGTTCAAATGGGCACTAATGTTGCTCCAGTGTCTGCTAGAACAGAGAGAGCAGTCTGTTACCCTAAAAAGGCTTTTCGTTTTATTGGCTTGTCATTGCCTGAGAAGCACAGGTGAAACTAATAACATTAGCTGAGTCCCATTAAATGCTCCAGTGGGCCATTACAGTGAACCACATGCACAATGGCAGAGCCCTGGAAGTGCTAATATTAATGCTGCTGATGGCACTTTTCCTGCTGTGACAGGTCAAAGGGCCTGCTGTGAAGAGGTCTGATGTGTTGTATAGTTTTTAATGTGGTAACAGAAAATAGTTATTTGTCTGTTAAAATATTTAACAAACAGTAAAAAAAAAATAGCAGGTTTAAGGTGAAATATAAATATTAACTACAGAAAACCTAATAGTGGTGAAAATGAAAGACCAGAATGCACTGGAGCAGGATTATTTAGTGTCGGTGACTCTTTTTGTGAAACACTGCTGGAGTGGAACTTGAAATATCCCACTGACTCGAGATATCTGAGCCAACTGGACCAGACAACAGTGAAGAAGCTCAGGAGAGAAGCGTGCAGAGCTCAACTATGACCTGTCGGGCCGCGATAGTCTCCAATGAGAAAATCCAGAGGCAGCTTCGGGTTTCAGCCCGTGTGTTAAGCTTTCACTGAGAGGAGGGTGGGGGTCAAATGAGTCCAAAGCAGCTTCGAAGAAATTAATACAACACATGTAGGCTAAGGTCCTGCAACAACCCCCCCTCCTCCTATAACAATTTACCCAATGCGGAAAAGCAACTGGTTGATCAATCTGTCTTAATGCACAACCACATATTGGCCAACTCCTCTTACCAGCCTCCTGGGCCTCAAATATCCTGAACTGCTCATCTGGAAGATCAGAATCCATTCAGACTGAAAAGATACTAAGTGCCTCTGACTCGGGATGGGTCACATCGTGGTGATAATGTCTCTCTGGGGGAGGACACTGTTTGCTAAAGGAATGTTTTACTATAGTCCAAAAATATATTCTCAGCTCAACTTTCATTAGTCTGAGCGTGCAGCACACAAGCTGCATGCAGCGCTTGAGGCACAGACAGTCATGTTGGCTGAAGCAGTGCAGCTGGCTAGTAAATGTTGGCTGACACCGAGTGTGTCAACCATCGGAGGAAATCATTCACAAATGATCCCCAGTTAAGACAGAAACATGCTCAAGACAAACCGGGAGGGGAAAACTGAAAAGAACGCTGAAGGAAGGGTGTTTCTCAGCATTTGGATTCTGCTGCAGACAAAGTAAACTAATGATTTTGACTCATGACATAAGGCTGCCACTAATTATTTTCATGAACCCATAAACTTCATCTAAAGATTGTCCAAAGAGAGAGAGAGAGAGAGAGAGAGAGAGAGAGAGAGAGAGAGAGAGAGAGAAACTCCACCCTTAAGTTGACAGCAGGCAGCCATCATTGTGCACTTTACACAGCTTGATTATTTTCCACTTCTGAATTTCACCTCATCATGTGGGTGTTAACAAACGCATCCATTTTTCTAAATCAGTGTAAATGACCCGCCCAGTAGGTAAATATCCTGCGACGTCGATCACACACACCACATGTGCGAACGTGCTGGCGATGATGGCCATGATGAGTCTGAACTCATGGGAGGGACGCATCACGGCCGAACTCTGTTGATGAATAAATGAACAATCTCCTCAAGCTTCAATCCCAGTTTTATACGTTTGCCCTTGCTGGTAATTAATTCCCAGGATTCAGACATTCAGAGGGAATTAGGATGGAAGAAAGTTTCTGGAAGACACCAACAATCAGAAAGCAGCTCCTCCACCAACCACCGTGTGGAGCATCCTTGGGGGCGTGGAGGCCTGGTGACTTAAATGTCATGAGCCCACCGGCCCCGAGGGGTTGGACACACAACATGAGACAAACACAAGCTCAGATCCAGCCTCACGTCACATTTGAACATTCCCCCAGAGCTCCCGAGCAGCTCTTTTTTTTTTTTTTTCCATTTTGCTGCTTGGGTGTCAGTAACACAATAAAAGAAAATACAATTTCTACTTGACTGCTCCGGTTCAAACCAACAACAGGACTTTTTATTCTACGTTTGCCACTAAAACAACCCCAGAATTTATCTGCACATGAAAAATCAGGAGGAGGCCTGTGTTTGGAGTGCCCTGAAAAACTGAAGTGTGCTTCCAGTGCTATCAGTGATCACCAGAGAGAGCTTCAGCATCATCAATTATACAGACTGTGCTCTCCTCTGAGGTCAACACGCTGGGTGCACTGTGAACTAAAATTTCATGCTTGGCTCTTCACACACTGTTCAGCTCCATTGGAGAGAACAGCTTTGGAGAGCTTGTTTACGCAGGACATGCTCCATTCTGCCCAAATGTGCATTTCTAATGTGTACTAATGAAGGCATTCATGAAGCATGGTGTACCCAAAAACAGCCAAAAGGGGGGACGTGAATGGAAAATGTGCTTCATCTTCCAGGTAAAGAGAGAAAAAGAGAGGATCCAGGCATTACTTTTGCGCGTGGATCTTTGATGGAGGAGGAAATGGGAAATGTTCTTACCTTGAGCAGATGTGGAGAGCAGGCTGTCACACACCGACAGGGACACAGATAAAGCCTGAAGTGCTGTCAGAATCACAAACTTCAGGCTCCGGCTCCCGGGGTTCATGGTGCCCGGCTGAAGCGTGGACGGGACTGCCTTTACTGTTCGACTGCAGCGCGAACCATCACACAATCAGAGCCCGGCAACAGCTGATGAGCAGCCTCCCTCCCTCCCTCCCTCACCCCCACCACACCCCCCCAAACTCTCCTCCACAATACAAAACGACTTCCTGAAATGTGATCGAGTGTGTGAGCGGCGCAGCTGATTCAGCTCGGCGCACTTTCCCCCATTCAGAGGCGTCCAGAGCCACCGGCCGGCTGCGGCGCGCAGGGAGGTGGCAACTGAGGGCGAAGGGGCCAAACACACAACCACCCGACCCCGACTGCTGTGTCAGTCTCACACCGGAATGACATCAATTCCGGGGCAATTACCGACGAGAAGTGTTGTCTTGTGAGCTGGGGACCATGTGCTTCAATAAAAACGCTCCGCTGGGTCCTAAAGCCGTTCAGCGAGCAGCGTCAAGCCTCCGCGGACTGACAAGGTAGTGCTTCAAAATAAACCTCCTGATGTCAACATGGTACACAAATGAAGTGTTGCGCTTTTCTCTGTTACAGGGTGAAAAGAAAAAGCACAAACGTTGACTGTAAGAAGTAGCACACATTGTTTTACACGTTAATATGAAGAATCAGCGTGTGCTTGTGAAGTATTGTGTGTAACAGGAGAGGCACACTGAGAACACATTATTTAGGGGTTAGTCGGGGACATGCAGCATGATACACTCTTGTGTGTTACACATATATAGGTCCGGGTTGGAGCTGCACTCTACATAGTTCCTACACATATTATTGCATAACACTACAGGATCTAGATGAAAACTTACCAAAAGGAAGGTTATTCTGCCTGGATCTCATGTGAGCTGTTTAAAGCAAACAATTAAGTCAAGAATGCCAAAAATATTTAATGTTGATCTCAATTTAAAACAAAGTTGATGACTTTATATCCTGTTTAAACCATTTGTTATTGTTTTTAAAAACCTGGGGTGCTTTATTTTGAAGAGGAAAGCAATGCGTTTCCGGTCTGTCTTTGATATTCCTTAGCGAGCTTCACCCAGTGAGCTTGATTGGCACACAGTGTCTAGCAGCCCACACTCTGAACATTTGAATAATAAAGCCCAGGCAGCCCTCACACACAGATGCTCTTATGAATGCATGTGTGAAAATGAATGCAGATTTACAAAGCCAGCTGAATGTGATGGCTCCGAGCTCTGTTCTCTGAGCACAGACAGCACACACCAGACTGTGGTTTCACTTTGAACACATGATCTGAACTCAGGACTTACAAAACAGCTGACAACTCCGAGCCACATTGACTGTGACGCACAAAAAGATTAAATGAGCATGTGTGATGCATTGAAAACACTCCAGCCCTGCTCAGTTACACTCTTCAGCGACTGCCCTCTGCATTGCACCACATGGCCGTCCAAGTCAGGATGAGAGTCAGGCAGGAAACAGGTGGATGTCCACACTCAGGCCGTGTCTTTCAATGGCAGCATGAAGGTTTCAGGTAAAGTCAGAGCAGCGCATTTTGTCGCCTCGGACCATTTTAAATAAGTTTGTAGCCTACGTCACAATGTCCAGAACTTTGTTTATCAATATTGTTCTTTCAAATATGAAAGAAAATTCAAAGAGTACTGATTTCCCTGAATGCTCGTTTCACTGGAGCTTAGACATGAATGTCACAAAGAGCTGATCTTTTGCTCAGCAGCTGTTGGGAGGAGGATGATAAGGCACAGAACTTTCTAACCCTTTCTGTTCGTGTGCAAGAACACACAGTGCTCAATAACAAATCTCACCTTTATGGAAGTTATTCCTTCTCATTTTTGTAATTTTCTCAAATCTAGTTTGGATGGAAAAAAAAAATCCAAATTGGACTTTGGACCCATTTAATAGTAAATGTAAAAAAAGAGATCACAACACAATTCACATGAAAATACATATAATTAGATTAAAGTATAAAATTAATAGTTGAAGTATAAAGAATTCGGTTACATACCATCATTGTATCACATTGGACAGGAAAACCATCCCTAACCTTAGAGCAGCAGATAGACACGATAGTCCAGCACAATAATCATTAAAACCAGGAAATAATACACAGTAAATAATGTTCCTTAACCACAATCCATTGATTGTTATTCTACTTATTCTAAATCTGATCATTTTAGGAAGAAGGATTATAAACTATGGGCGCTGTTATTAATTCACTCCAACTGTCCAAATTCACCCACACATGAATATGCACTGACATGAAATAAGGTTTACAAAAGACAGCCATTGTAATCATCTGTCTTCTCTACGACATCAGCACAAACGGCGGGACAATGAAAGGACTCCACCTCAAAGGCTCATGAGTAAAATAACAATCAACAGTAACGAAAAGAGCCTTTGCCTTGTTTTCTATTTTTCCAAAACTCAAACTAAACTTTCACTTTATGGGCGGCTCCATCACAGTCACTTTGGATCAAAACACACAAATCTCAACCTACATTGGCGGACCCCAGTCCACCCTCAGACAAAGACCGGGACAGAAGCTCCATTCAAAGCGGCACTGTTCTTTAACAGGCCATTTCCAGGGAGAGGAGGTCACATTCCTCCATCTTACAGCTAATAGCTGGCACTGAATAACAGCAGAGCCCATTTCAGGCTTCTGTCTGCTTATTCTTTGTGTAATGAGGACAGATCAAAACTGTGGGGCATAATGAATAATTTTGTCTTGTATTGCTGCTTCGCATCACATGAGATCATGTGAAAGTGGCCTCATGAGGACATCAGTGCTTTGTTGTGAAATGAGGGGTTAGTCTGCATCTCTGTGTTCTAGAGAGGAAGGCAATTAGTAATCAAGTGAAAACAACATAGCACTGACAAACGAAATGCATTACACGTGCAGATGTTCCATCAAAGCGGTATCAGTCTCTGTCATAGCTGATTACAGCCACAAACAGAATACCAAGACATGATTTCATACATTCATTTCAGACATGTTGCTGTAAAAGTGCCAAAGAGAGTTGAGTCAAAGAGGTAATCTGTTTTTTTCATTTTGGTTTTCATTTGGTCTCCAGAAGAGCGAAAGACTTTTTTGCCCAATGAGGATTTGAGAAATTCTCTCCATGAATCAGACTCCAGCTGTGGCAGGGCAGAGCAGCACCCTCTGTCCCAGTTGGCCCCGAGACTGAGTCTTACAATGGGGCCATCTGAAAAGCCATCTTATTTCCAAAACCACAAGATTTTATTTTGCATATGTCATTTAGGGTTCTCAGGTAAATCAAAGGTTTGCTGCGTCTCTCTGATTTGTTCATTAAGGCTGCAGCTGAGTGGAGGTGAGGCTCTGGACTTTTTTGAAAGATTGACAAAATCTGAAACATGAATATAATGAAAGAAACAAACAGGAGCAAAAGATGAGGTAAGGCTAGAATGATATTGTGACCTGCTCTGATATTTTTTTAACTCGAGTTCACTTTTTTCATCTGTGATGCAACGCTGGAGACGTGGTCACGTCGTCATCTTCATCTGTTGTCAGTCATTCAGTTATTGTGCCTTTGCAGAATCTGATCCAACAGCTTCTAGAACAAGAAAACAGAAACATCTGATTACTGAACTCATTTGGACAGATTCATGGGAGTAGGTCAAACAAAAGCGCTTGGGAATGTTTTCCAATCCAGGCAAACACACACACATGCTCTTCAAGTCTTGTGACTCACACAGCTCTGCACAAAAACAAACAACCACCCCCCCCTTCCAAAAAAAGCAAAACAAACTAAGGTGAAACTTGGTACCTATTGTCCTCTCGCCCACCCACTCACCTCCCTGAACCTGCTGCGTCCTCAGGCACTGCTCCCCCCTCTGTTATCTGCCCCAGCAGCAGCGTGGGTGGAGCAGCTGAACGGTGGCCCTGACACTGTAGCTGTCTCTGCCACTGAAGGGCCTTTTGTTCCTTGAGGGACACAGGCCTCTTACTCTCAGCACAATGAGCACGTTCAGTGTTTTTTCTCCATAATGAGAGAAAGAGTGTGGGGTGCAGGGTGAATGTAACCAACGACAATTACACAAAAGAAATGCTTGGTGGAGGATTATAATTATTGACAGCGGAATATAAAAAAAAAACAAAAAAAAAAAAAAAAAAAAACCACCCACACCCACTTCACACACTGAAATCTGATGTATTTTTAAGGTCAGCTTGTCTCATGAAACAGGGACATAACAAAAGTTTGACTCCACTGACCTCTAGTGGAAAAATAATCTCATTGCCTGAAGGCAAACTTTACATTCAGTGGAATATGAATCCTTTTTGAAATAAGCATGCACTGTTTCCATTGTTGTCTGAAGAGTTTCTATAATGTCTCTCTGGAAATATGCTATAAATTAAACGTAACCTGGTGACAGTAAAGGAAAATATTCATGTATCGCTCCACTTATTATAATCAGATGTCTCTACTTGATTGATAAGCTCTGATTTTAAAATGTGATTTTTTTTTTCCGATTAAAATATGAATTCTTATTTCAGGACATCATTACTGCAGATAAAAGCTCTAATATGTTTTTCTAAGCAAAAGAATCAGCATGAGGATTTAGTAAAAAAAAAAAAAAAGAAGGACGTTGACGAACACGCCCTACATCGTCCACCCCCTGGTTTGTCTATAAATGTCCTTAAAGTTCATCCCGGTGTGTCCCACTCAACGCCAGCCTTTTCAATTAAGCACAAAAGAGTTGGTGCGCACGCCACGATTGCGTTCAATCACTGCACTGCTGTGAATAGAGGAAAAGCTGCATTATGACTGAAGCCCTTTAGTGTTGGTCATAATTGCAAAACGTTTCACCCCTTTTGAGAGTTTAATTGAGCTTGTAGGAGAAAGGTGTGCTATTACTTGCTCAATTGCCTGTGGGTCATACACACAATTAATGCTCTGTGCTGTGTCTCGGACAAATACGAAACTCTGGGCTGAGCTGCTTTGTGGTTAGTTTTATTCCTTCTTTTTCAGGTGTTTTGTGATCTGGGGCACCATTTCCCATCAGCTATTTATCATACCCACTTCAAGGAAATTGTATTTGGCAGAAATGAGATGAAATATTATATTTTAACATATAATCCCAAAAGCATAATGATCAGACTACACTCATTTGACGTACACCATCATATACTGTATATTGTGTATCAGCAAGCTCCAGCTCTTCATTGGAAATGTTGTTGAAAGTTTGTATCAAGCCCAATATAAATCATAGATCAGTGGAATTAAACCTGGGACATCTTTGGAAACTTTATTTTTTTCCAGGTGAGTTAAACAAATTATTTGGATTTGAATGATCTTAAGAGTTCACTTATCTCTGCTTTGACAAATTGGCATCTATGAATATAATTTTTGCACGATGTATCAGTGACAGATTAATCGAGAGACTCAAGTACAATAAAAACAAAAAGAATCACCTTCTTAAAAAGCTCAACTCGCTGTCTGTTGCTCAAGGACGCCTCCTTGTTCTTCTCCTCGTCTTTTTTCCTCCTCACCTCTGTGGTTGTGTTGTACCAAAAAGGTGTGCTGGTAGAACAAATGACAGTTAACGGTGCACATGTGAAAATAAAAATAACAAGATCAGTTTAGCTATAATCGAAACGCATAGTTTTTCAAGAGTTAAGTCACCTACAACCCTTTTGAAGGTCCTTTCATGTATAAAGATATGTGCTGTCTAATGGAGGGATGCATTCACAGTCAGTGCTTTGTATACATCCCCAGTCAAACCTGTCTTCCTAATCAACAATTGGGATCTGCCAGAAAGTAAATCAATCAAGTCAAGTTTGGAAGAAAGAAAGAAAAAAAAAGAAACAATAAAAGTGAAGCAAAAGCCTTGGCAGAGAAATAAGAACTGCATACTTTGTAAGCAGATGTCATCAATACAGGCTTTGCTTTCACATGCAAAACTGATGCAAGAGATAAAGATGAATCGGCCCGGGGAGGAGAAGTGTCTGACGGCATGCTAAGGCGGAGAATGAAATGGAACTCACCGCTTGGATCTGAGATGCATCTCTTTCCCAGTAATAACTTTATCTCTGGGTTTGAAAAGGTTATCTGGACACATGAGCGCATTCGTACACACACACACACACACACGCACAAACACAGGTACACACAAACAATGATGATTGAGTCGGAAAGCTCAGAAGCATGGCAGTACATCAATCTGGTTTTTTCTGGTGTTTGAATAGTGTGAGGGCTTCTATCTTTCTTCTATCCGTTTTATAAAGTACCATTGTGTCAACATTTTACAAGAAATGAACACTTATTAAAAAAAAAAAATAATAATCAATTGTGATTGATGAACTGTGATGAAGTCCTCAGTGCAATGATGTGACCTATTCTAAATCTCACTCAGCTCATTCAATCTCATTCAATTCAGCTGTCGCTGACTCGATGCTGAATCTTTTTGTTGCAGCCAGTAGAGGGCAGAGAGAGCTGCAAAATCCCCTCCCAAATCTTTACATTCTTCATTGTCTGCTGTGAAGCTTGGCACCCTGAGCGGAAATCTCATCAGGCTGAACACTGCACCACGAGCCTAATGACATCTGAAGGTCACTGAATTATTTCTCCTGATATTCAGCGCTGGCAATCATCTTGAAAGCTTGTTATTCAATTGAGGAGCACTTGTATATCTAAATGCAATCAAGTTATTTGTTTCATATCTTAAGTCAAGTCACTTTCATTTTCTTTTTTCTTCATGTAATTTTACTCATTAGTTTAGTTTTTTTATGCAATTAAGTGAAGTAAGTCCTGTGCTAAGAAGTTGTACAGAATTTGAATGTGGTGCTTGTCTGTCATGGAGTAGTTACCCCTCTAAAACTGACAGTAGATTTGGTGGAGTTAGCATCCATCCATTCAACACCATGGAGATGCTTCGCATAATTGAGCTAAATGTTACCTAAGCCTGATCCCACTTATGGGCAGTGCAGTGGATGGGACAGGTGCGGGTGGGTCCGGGTGCAGTACCATTCAGAGGGGCGGTCCGGGTGCTGAGGGCCTCCTTGTGCTTGACAGTAGTTTGAGACTGTGGATGTGCTGAATTTGCCTGTTGCTTCCTCTCCTGTGCCTTTCGCTCCAGCTCCTGCACTCTGCGCTGAGAGCGAATGATGAAGTCAGGTCGAGACCTCTGCAGCGCTTCCTGACAAAACCAGAAACACACTGATGTTCTTTGAAGAAACATGGAAGCCTCACCAATCCCACTCCTCCCTAAAACATTGTCCTGGGACATGCCATTAAAAAAAATCCAACGCTGGTATGAATCTGTCAGCGCGTGGATGGGGATGAGAGCGCAGATAACATCATGAGTCCCCTGTAAACTAACATCTATTTGCTTCATTTTTACATTTGCAGGATTAAATTGTCCTTTTGTGTGCATTTATTTATTTTTTTTAATTGGCCCTGAACTCACCTGTAGAGAAACCATTTCAGGCGCCCCTCTGGGGTTAACACTCAGCGGAACGAATGCAGCATGTGGTCGGTTGCACTGCTGGACTGGACTTTGATCGGGACAAGGCTTCACACACGCATCTGTCACCACCAAAGCAAAGAAAATCCAGTGGTTTGCATTTCGTTTTACACCTGGCTTTGTCTTACATGCTTGACTGCAAGTGGCTGGTTGTTCAACAGCCCTCTGGGCCTGCCGTGACACATTACTTCTGACTACGAATCAAATAGGCACAGTATGTGGGAGCCAAGGAATTTCACTGTATCAGTACTGATTCAATCAACGATGTGGCGGTGGAGACAAATGGTTGAGCTTGCAACATCTTCAGGTAATCGTAGCAAAGGCCAATGATTTGATATGTTGTGAAAAATGATTATGTATGAGGGGAAGAGAGAAGTAATAATACCATTGTTTCCCTGAGTTGGTGCAATGGAGTCCTCAGAATTTCCCTTTGCTGTTTTCTTCGCACTAAGTTGTCTTTGGAGTTTTATATTTGCTATGATCGCAGCTGCATTGAGAGCAAGCACTTCCTCTGGAGTCTGATGTGAGTGTGGATCTGAAAAGCAGGAGGGATTTGATGCAGCTGAGCAGTAATTAAAACAGTGACACTGGATGTTGCTGACCCACCAATTGGATTCTGGAAAACCACCATCAGAACACTATTTCACAATGTCGTGCCTCATTTCGAGGCTCACTTTATCAAACATTGAATTTAAATTGCGTTGCCCCGGGTAATGAATTGATGAGACTCTTAATGAATGTGATTAAAGAATAATTAATTATTTCACAATGAAAAGAGACATTGTGAATGAAGAAACACGCTTGCCCAGCCGAAAGTCCCTCTTCGAATTACTGATTCACCCCAGTATTTGGCATTTCCAAACAGCTGGATGACGATGATGTCTAAGCTATGTTTAAACAGGGTGTCTGTCTAAGAGGAGGTTGTACAAACATACATCAATTCAGATTGTAGATGTGAACACTTTGGTTTGAATCATAAGGATGTATTAAAAAAACATTCAAGTCCTAATTCTTAAGATCCTGCAGCAATAAATGATAAATAAGCAACAGTGAGGCTTTCCCTAGCCGCACAGCTTGCATATTTTATTACTGGATCACTGAAAGAGGTTTTTCTCAGTCCTGTTAAAAAGAAAAACATCATCAACACTGAAAAAAATTCAGTGTTATTTAACTGGTCAAGACTCGGCCTTGTCGAAAAGAGCTTAAGATAAAATTTGCCCTAAAACACTTAAATACAGCGCATCCATACCTTTAACTGTAATCGTGAGAAATGTTAATAAAATATTAAGTTTGCAAGTAACCTAGACTGAGTCTGCGTAAAACTCAGAAGTGAAAATTAATTCTAAAGGAGGAAAACAGATATGTGTCTGAGTCAGAAGACCCCATAATGCATTTGTGTGAACGGATTCTTGTTTGGAAAACAAAATTCCCACAAAGAACCAAACTTCTGGATGCTAAAATTGATTCTAACACGTCCTTAATACTTTATTTTGAGTGTGTTTAGCAGCATGTGATTCCTCTGCCTTCCCTGTTCTGCTGGTGAAAAAGGAAGACCAAAATAGATTATGCATGCAAAGGGATGCGTGGGAAAATGAAAGAAGAAGGTGAAAATGAGAAAGTGACGCGGTAGGTGCCAATGGGGGCCTCTGATTCTCAGCAGTGCTTTTTGACATCAATGCAGATGTCTGGCTTGTGTGGCAATTGCACTCTCTGCCCGGCAGACAAAGGAATCGTCTCAGTGCAATCTAATAAGACATCAAAGGTGAAAGACAATATCAAAACTACGAGTTCAGCTCCGTAATACCGAAGTGTGTGTGTGTGGTAACTTTCAGCTAGAACACACATATGGCACAGAGGAAGTGTAAATTTAGACATTGCTTTCTTTTGAAAATAGAGATCAGAGACAAAGGAAGGCTGTGTGCTGACAAGAAGGCTGCCAGAGTGGGACAGAGAAACCTACCAGGGGCCTTGATGAGAGTGAGACTCGGCGACGCTCTCCTGGCTTTATCCTCTGGCAGCGGCGAGATTTCTATTTCGCCTCTGTTTGGCTTAAGGGTGTCTGCCACTAGCTGACCTCCTTTTTTCAGAGCTGTTCCAGGCCTGATGAAACTAATGTCTGAGTTCACAGGGTTGAAATTGGTCTCTTGTGGAGGCCCAAAGCTCCATTTCCTGGCAGCTGGTTGTGTCACATTCTCCTTGCTTGGCTCAGTGTGTACAAATACATTTCCATAGCAGCTCAGTGGTCTGCGCGGCCTCTCCGATCTCTGTCCAACAGCTCTCAGAGAAACCTCTGAGGGGGCGGGTGCTGTTATGGCAGGAGGGTTGCTCACAAAAAGGCTGAGTGTGGATCTATGTAAAGTTCCACCATTTTTCTCTGGATCTGGAGTGGCCATATTTGGTGCCACAGCAGAGTTTGGTCTCTTTGTGGAATCTGATTGGTGATACGAAGGAACGGCAGTGTGTTGTGAATAGCTTCCCTGGCTCCATGTTTTGTTGTCCTTGAGCACGCCTTCTGTATAGCTGTGTCTGTACTCCGGGTGCCTCGTGCCGGACCTTGCCGTTGCTGGACTGTAGCTCTCCCTGCGCTCTGTCACTTTGATGATGGTGGCCTTTCTTCTGTGGACCACTGTGTCCACAGCATGGCTGGCTGGTGGTGTAGCGGTGCTTGTCGTGCTTGGGACATGGCTAGACGTCACCCTTTGCTCTGTCACTTTGACTATAGTGGCCTTCCTCTGCATTGTCACGTGCCTGGAGTTGGGGTCCATGGGCTGGTGGGCTTGCGGGAGAGGAGAGGTGGACTCACTGGACGGGGAAGAGGAAGTGCAGGAGTTCGAGCCGGGCAGACTAGAGGATCTGCTCACTTTCTTTGAGGAGATGGTGATGGAGGAGAAACCAGCTTTGTTCTGAGGGATGAGCGTAGTCACAGCAGCATTTGTCTCGATGTGTGATGGCTGCGAGCTGCTGTTTGTTCTAAAGAGTGGAGCTGTTGCCCTTACAGGCTGAACACTGCCTATCCTATGCAAAGGATTGTGGGATTTGTTTGTGTCGCGGTTGCTTGTCCCTCGCACCACAGCGTCTGTCCCGCAGGGCTCCGTAGAACTTGCTTGATGCAGAGATGTATGCTTGAGGGGCTCCGCACTGGTTATTTTCATTAAGGGGAACTTCCTGTTGGGGACTGAGTCGGTGCCTGAGGAGTGCCCAATGGACTGAGAGCATCCAGGGAAAGCTGACACCCTGACAGAGTTCCAGCCTCTCCTCAGAGCTTGCCAGCTTCCAGGTTTTTCCGCTCCCGTAGCAGGAAAGCTTTGCTTTTCTGGCACCTACGGCATGTGCATGAACAAGATTTTATGTGATAACCATCCTTAATTATGCATAGAAACCCCATTACACCATGCCTGTTGTCTCGTATTAAATTGTTTGTCATTAATCAACACAATAAAACAGATGTACATTCATCTTGCCAATTTGAGCTGCTGTCTTCAAGTAGCAAACACAGAAAACACGGCATAGCCCGATTTAATACAGCATGACATATTAACAAGACGACACCTCTCCTGTGCTACATCGCTACAGCAGGTCAGCTGCCTTCCTTCAGGGCTTTTCTGTTTGTTCTTTAGTCAGATGACTCTCCCCATGGTTGACACAGTGAATGCCCCAGCAGCAATGAAAGTAGCAGCAGGCAAAGCCAGCAAACAGCGTGACTTATCCTTCACAGAATAACAATGAAACTCTTTCCCCAATAGAAAGAGAGAGGTGAAAAAGCTAAGGTTCCCGTCCTTGGGCTAGAGGATTTTGATGGTGTTCATGAAGCATGGAGAAACACTGATGTGTCCCTGCTGTAATCACCAGCAGGTTTACAATGTGAACTTCCAGGTACCTTATTTTTCAGCGCTGCACAAACCGTGCCAGCAATCATTTCGAACCCAAGTGTGAGATGGAGCTATTTGTGGTTTTGCGTGTTGCATTTCGTCACAGCACTGACCATGCCGTTAAAGACCACCCTGTGGTCTAATCTGTTAGCGGGAATAATACTTTTCACCAAAAAGAGAAAACCTGATGGAAAAAAAAAAAAAAAAAAGTCTTCATAGCTACTTAGTTTGCTAACTTCAGGAGAAGAAAAGAGACAGAGACAGGAGTTAGCCCTGGCGGTTCCCTGCACCACCGGAGACAGCTCCTGGTAATAAAGTTCAGTTTTATGCTGGATTTACATCCAGATTTTAAAACGATTGTAACATTAGTGATTATTCATCGGTAAGATTTAAAATTCTCTTTTCACAAAAATGATGGGTCAGAATGTGCATGAGTCCAGGATACTGCTAAGCCAAACTGAATTATTGTAAAAGGTTCGTTGTTTCTGTAGGACTGGGTGTGTGAATGTCCTACCAAGCCAAACCCTGAAGGGATCGTGGCTGGAAATACAGATGCTGGCCTAACCCTCTGAAAGCAGAGCACAATCATAACATTATGATAAGCTTACTTACATAACTTTACCGGAGTATCTAGGTGTCCTGTTTGTGTATCCTGAGCTCACTGTGAAAAACAATCATCCCAGATGTTACCTGACGAGTAATGTTGGAGTGTTGATCAGCTGTCTGCCACGTCTTGACACCTAAAGGACTCGAATGGCTGTGACGTCCCTCCTCTCCTACATCTGTGTATCAAGGCAAAACAAATGATCCAGTGTCACATTTCTCCCAAGCCTTGACCCACACGCACGCACAAACAAGATATTCCTCTCACACTATGACAATGTTGACACTGTCAATAATGGACGCTGATACTGTAAAGTGAATCAAGGGAGACACTTCTCTGCTGTCTCGGGGGACGCAGCGACTTGGCAGGTCCGCCTTTCAGCCCTGACTGATTCTCTTATTGCCACTCAGACTGCTTGCCTGACTGTGTTTCCACCTGCTGCTGTTACCATGGCAATAGGCTCTCACTTTGGGATAACCCCTCAGCGCTGAAGGGATAATCTGTGGTGTTTTTCATTTTAAGGGAGAAAACAAAGGCTTGTGGCAAAGAATCGCACCAATCTGCAAACGTGACTGAAGCGGAAGAATAAGGAAGAGATGTGTCTTTAGGTGTATATGTAGAGGACTCTGACCCTGCTGACCTGTCGTTCCACCTGCTGTCGTCACTATGGGTTTTTTTTTTTTTTTAATCCAAATAGTTGTGCAGCCCCTGAACCCCCCCCCCCCCTCCCAGATCTCATTACCTCCACTGGCTGAGCTGAAATAGTCATTTCCCCCCAAAATCAACAGCTGACCTTAATCCCAGAGGAAAATAAAGTAGCAATGCCATATGGCAAATATCCTCTCAAGTCCCCACCCTCCCAATTTATTCTTCATCCTCATGAGTTTTATCTAAATAGTAAGTGTGAGCAGAGTGAAAATTGGCCCGCCTGTCCAGACATGAAGGCCCTTAGAGCACAAGATCCAATTTTATTATCATTTGCTCATTAACATCAGGCCATTTTAAGTTTGTTAAATGTGACTTTTATGGAAGGAAAGGGCACTAAGTGTCTGCAATGAAAGCTGAAGTCTGATTAAAATTTCTTTTACAAGGGTTGTCAGCAACAACCAGAAAGAGAGAAAAAGAATGAAAAAGCGCCCGGATAATTTGTTAGCTGGGGTGTAACTGAGTCAATTCTTGTTGGAATAATTGTGGTGGGGACTTCAAATAGTTTCATTTGGTTTCAAATGGGAAACTGTGGCTGTACTGATGGCAGAGCAACGGCAACAACCATCAGAGCAAGACATATCTGTAACTAGTTCTGCAGAAAGATTTTTCATTCTTTTCTTCTTCAGCTCATTGCGGGGATTATGGCCTATTTGTGTACATGCACCTGCATAATGTTATCATGCGCTGTGAAGTAACCATAAATATGAATATTTATGGCCCAATTGATTGACTAACAAAAGATATGTAATTGATCCAAGAGCGTAACTGGAAATGTTGTGTGTCAAATGCAAAGTCAAAGTAATTTTTCCTTCAATTAATCTTTGATATTTGATGGCTGAACAGACACTTATACAGAAGCTGCCCGAGAGGATTAGTAGAAAATAAAAACAAAAAACAATCTTATCTCTGCTATAGATTTTATGGAGCTGGAAAACATTAACATACTTCTTTTTTTTCTTTTTTTTTTTAGGACATCTTCTGTCTCTATTCTATCTAAAGTTTTATGGATGGTTTGCTTTGATTTCTCCAAGCAGCCACAACCCCTGCAAAGATAATCTATGTATAAACAAGGAGAAGGTTGAAAGATCAAACTTCTGATCAAACCCAGAGAGTTTGGGGCAGCTATGTTCAAGCATTTAACAAGGCTCCTTCTCCAACCAGCTGGCATCTCTCCTAATCATTTTATGTCTCATTTCCCTCTCCCCCGAAAGCTCCTTTTGTAAGCTTTTCTGGCCTAATAGCACCTATTCCCTTCACCTGCTATCCTGCCAGAATACTAAGGCACAACTGTCAGGATCACCTGTACTTGAAATTGATTTAGATTTTGAGGAAAGGGGTCAAAAGTGTTCATCCAGTCAGTCATTCTGGAGCGTCTGAAGGCGGACAGGGACAACACTGCTGCAAGGAGCTGATTAGAGGCAGGTAAACTGTGTGGCAAGTCAGCCCTGAAATAAGCTCTTGTTCTCCCTGCAGTCACCTTGTGGCCAAATTTGTTCTAGCACTGATCAGGCAGTAAACATCAATTGAAATGCCACCTTTGTGCATTTCTGAGACTTTTTTTTTTTTTGGGGGTGCGTAAGAGAGATTTAAATTTAGCTTTATGCTTTATATAACTCTTACATAATGATCACACTTGTGTATTGTGCATTTGTTGGAAGACTGGTCACATTTTTCTTGCTATGTTTAGCTAAAGTGACAAGGCCAAACTACAAATGAAAACATACCGTGTGTCTTGGTCATGGCCAGATTCTTCTGAAATGTTGGTGTGATAGATTGTTTCAGTTTTACCTGGAAATAAAAAAGGCACTTTAGAGGACATGGACATTCACCACACGATTGAATAACAGAAAACTCTAGACAAGAAAATTGATATAACTCTCGTGTCTGTAAGGTGAATAAAAAGCTAAAACAAACTGTCTGTCCAAGAGAAGTAAAACAGTTAACTATGTTATTTTTAGTTGGTTTAATATGACTTATGAAAACCAAAATATAGAAAAGACTAGGCTAGCCATCTTAGCCATCTATGCTGGTTTCCACTGTTTGTTGTGAGCTAACAGTCATAAAGTAAGGGCTGTGCTTTCTGTGTCAATGCATTCAAATCTTTCAAAGGCCTCCAGCAAAGCAACTTAATGATTCTGAAGTCATATTATCGGCTCACCGGATAATACTCCCATCGAATTGTCTTTGTACATTGACTTGCATCCTCTCGGGGCACAAAACTCAATCTCTGCCACCACAGCTCCAAATGAGTCGTAAACCTTTCGAGAATGTGTGGAGTTCCTGCAGAGTAAGCTGTTTCAAAGGATGCCTTCTCCCTGGGTAACTGAGACCTGACTACAAATAGCTCTCTCCAGCTCTGTGTGTGTTTCAGCCAGCATTGCCTGGCACTACGCACCATCACCTCCATTACACAGCACTTTAAATCAGGAGCTGCAGATCTTACGCTGTCTCACTAAGTAAGAATCAAAGTCCCACAACCTGGGATGATAGCAATGTGAAATCCGTGCAAAGGCATGTTTTAAAGAGAAGATATTCTTAAGAACAGACTCAGAAAGGTTTCGCTGAGAGGGAACTCCTTAACGCTCCAAAAGAAATCTTCCAGAGCGCAAGAGAGACCCAACACTGTCATTTACCCAAAATTTTAATTAAAAAGGAGATAATTGCTGTCAAAAAGTCGTGCATCTTCAAATCTGTCAACTGAGGAATTTTGGACATTGTGTAATCAGAGAATGCTCTCCAAAGAAACGACATGAAAATACTTAGTTTGGTGATATGTGTGTTACCTGCTGGTCTAAAAGCTGAGTTTGATTGCGAGCGTCAGCCGTCATCATCACTCTTCGTTGGACCGGCAGCCACCCAATTTTGACTGGAGCAAGAAAACTGAGCTTAGCCTGCTCCTTCGTTGGGGCCTGCATAATATGAGCTCTCTCCCAGCTTCCTTTGTGCTCTGAAGGAGAAAAAATCCCAGTCTGGAGGGACTCCTGGCTGCCAAACGAACTCTCATACAGGCTGGGAGTCTCACATGTGGATGAACCCCAGCTGCAGGATGGAATCCCTTGGCTCCAGGTACGTCCGATTTGCTGCTTGTTTAGGACCGGTGTAGAAGTTGTACGGTCACTGAATGCTGGAAGACGTTCTTGAGCTGCCGGCCTGAAAAGGTCATTCTGCATCCGCTGTAGGTGCTCCAGCCATCGGTCCAGCTGACCTCCTTCAATGGCGCTCTGGGGCCGAGGTGCACGTTGCGGACAAGAGATCCGGGGAACGAACTCCCCGTCAGACATTAAACTCTCCCAGCAGGACTCATCTCCTGATCTCCTCCAGCCAGGAGTTCTTCGTTGGTGGGCAGCTGGCCTGCGGAGAGTCATCCCTCTGGAGCTCAGGTAACCACTCACAGCTCTCGAGTTTCAGCTCACAATAAAAGCTCTTTACAGTGGAGGTATTAATCCCTTGGCTCAAATGGATGTCTTACTATAAGGCAGAACGGTACTGCATTGAATTAGCAGCTACAAGAATGGTTGAGGTCATCTTTGTTTCAGATCTGTTTTGAGAAGGTATCAGGAAACTGTTAAAAATTAGAAATAAGTGCAAATTATTACCTTTATTAAGTGCACCACCCTTCAGCAGTGCTGATAGTATTACTTACCAGCTGCTGACAAGCCATCCTGTTTCACTTTCTTCCAGAGCTCCTTCGTCCTTAGCAAATACTCTCTGTCTTGATATAAACTAGGTGCTAGTGGGTACTGTCTCCAGCCAGGCATTCAGCAATATGAGGGAAGCTGTGGCGAACAAAAGAGTTACTGAGAACACTGAGGGCTGAAGATACAATACAGCGAGGAAATAAAAAGGGACAGAAGGGTGAGTGGGTTATGGGAAAAAAACAAAACTCAAACACTTGTTGATACAGTATCTCTCTTTAAACAAAGAACATCATTAACATCGATCTGAATTTGGGTTCAGTTCAGGAGATACCATGCAATCTTTGAATGAGCAGATCCAGCTTGCTGACACTCAGGCGTCCTCAGAAATGGGCAGATTATCCATGTTATTCCATGACTCGCTTACCGCTTCAGAAATTGTCTTTGCTGGACTCCCCCTGTTTCTGCTCTTTCCTGTGATCTCGTGGTTGGTGGCTGATGATGAGGCATTGCTGTCCTCAAGCGTCTATCTGAGCCATGTGACTCCAGCAAGGCTGTCTTAAAAATGGGCCAGTGTCCTCTCGGATAAGTAACTGTGACCCACATGATGTCCCGCGGTTCATGAGTGAAGTGTATTTACCAGACGGATGAATTTGCTCAAAGCTGGAGAAAGGATTCTGCCTCAGATTTTATTTATAGGCAGTTAAACACAGATCCAAAAAAATACAACTTCATAAAAAAAAAAAAAAGTTTAAAAAATTGGCAGCTGCTTTGATGTTTAATGAATTTCAGTGTTTCTCAGTGGATTAACAGTCCCCAGATGTCTTTCAAAGTAACTTCAGTCCCACTTTGGGGAATAACAATTTGTGAATGTCTTTCAAAGAAAGAGATAAGACAGAGATATCTTAAATATCACTTGCTGTGACCTGCTTTACGGCACCTTATCGAGCTGACAAGCTTGCGAATGCAAAAGGAATATGAAATGATGTAAAGCAATTTGCATGTTTTTGTCTGCTCTGGCTGAGAGATAACACGAAATCCAATCAAAAACTCAACTGGGTATGGACAGATTAAAACAAGATCCAAAAGAAGTATGGTGTTAAATTTGAAGTAGCGCCCTCTGCTGGCAGTGCAGAGGAAGGGCATAACTTTGAGAGCCTTTGGCTAAATGTGAAAATCACGATGGCCCATTTGACCCAAGAAGATAAAAAAAAAAGCAGATTCAAATGTGTTCTCCAGATGCCCCTTTCTGATGCTTTATTTAGCATTTTCAGCTCTAAGAAGGCCTTCTGATTAGTTCTTTAATCACTTCTCAGGCTGAATGTCTAACTCCTAGCTTCATCAATAAGCAACAAGGAAGAACTCTGAAGACAAGTCTCAAAAGGCCCAGAGTCTTTTATCATGTAGTGATAGTACAAAGTTAAAGAGATATTTACTCATGCAAAGGAATTTGTAAGAAATAAAAAATGTATAATATTAAATAAGTTGAATCAGTCTTTTTGTGTGAGTGTAATTAATACAACCTATTGTATATTTCCCTAATATGCAAAGCAACAAGCAACTTTCTTCTAAATAAAACAACATAACAAATTGTACTTATTCTTACTAATAATGGACCATATTTAAAGCACCTTTCTCATCCTGCTTACACATATCATATGCAGATATCCCTATTCTGGATCTTCCTTATCTGTTTCTGGTTTAAGATTCAGATTCACTTTGATCTGAGTGCTTCCATACACAGATAAAGGAAAGATTGCTTCTCATATTGAATCATAATAACATATGAATCACTGGATAAATGCAGCATGTTGGTGATTAATGCACAGACATCCAGTGTATTTGTTGTGGTTGTATCATTTTTTGTGTCTTTTGCATCTAAACTTAACAGAATAAAACCAAACCAAAGCCTTGGCTTAATAATTTATGTTTGTTTTTTTTTTTTTGTTTTTTTTATTGATGGAGGTCCTTATTGTCAGTATCAGAGTGCTGTAGATGCAGACGGATCTGTGGTGGAAACTTTCCGGCCCTGTGGACCAGCGGCAGCAGAGGAGGGCTCCCTGTTTGAACGCCTACAGGGTGAAAAGGTTGCGGTCCCTTCCTCCCCCTGCCGGAGCGTCCTGTCACTGTTGGAAAATGGCTGCCCGGAGTAGCTCCCCAAAGCTCCGAGAAAAGTGAAGAAAAACTCTCTCCCCCTCGGTCAACGACACCGCGCCGCTTCTGGACCGCTTCTAACCGGCCGGGGAAGCCCCGACACCGAGGATGTCTCGCTGGGTGCCCACGAAGAAGGAGAAGTACGGAGTCGGTGAGTTACAGAAAACTTGCATGCTCCATCGTTAGCTCTCTCTCTCTCTCTCTCTCTCTCTCTGCTCAGATTTGCACAAGTTAAGTTTGTTTGGTTGCTGATTGTTGTTTTACTCTCTCGCGTGGTTGTCTAATCTGATTTATTATTATTATTATTATTATTATTATCATTATCATCATTGTTATTATTGTTAACTTGTTTTTGCTTTTGAAGAAAAGCAACAGGGGCTTCGTTTGTTTAAGGTGAAAGTATGCAAATGTCCCGCTGTCGGCGCTTTGCCAGACAGTTTGCATGAAGTGCAAAACAAGGAATGTGTCTTTTGTGAGGAAGAGGATCGGGAACAGTTCCGAGGCGCGCCTAGTCGAGCTGCAGCGCCGTTTCCTGTCCGACGGGGCCTCCGCCACAAAGTAACCAGCTACTCACTCGCTACACACCGATTGTAACTGTTTACTTTGTCGCTTGTTCGTGTTTGATGTCCGGACTTTGTCACATCCAAAGTGTTTCCCCTTGTTGTTGTTGTTTTTTTTTTTTTTGGTCACTTCCTCTAAAATGCGTGGAAAAGCAGGCGGTCCCACCTGAGAACAAAGTTTAGTTTTAGCCTCTTTTATTTGACAACACTGAACATGAAGTGGCTGTGAAAGGCAGATTTTATTCGTGCATATCCAGAAACATTCACAGAAGAGATGCATGATGGGAGTAAGCTGAGTTTAAACCGCTGCGCTTCACCAGGATGGCCAGAATAACATTGTGATAGATCCCCTGAATATCCTCATTCAGTTCAGCTGGTAACGTTTTCAGGGAGAATCTGGTTTTATGACAGTGGGGTTTTTTTATTTTTTATTTTTAATGTGTGTCATGCACTCTGCCACATGAATGCTGATTCCCATTTTAGCTGCGTCCATTAGACTGGCCGAGGGCTCCCAGCTGATTCTGACTGATGGAGAAGTTCATGTTGTTACACCAAAGCCTCATCTGCTGTCTCAAAATTCAGCATTCTTCTCGGTCCGATTCATGCAATCCAATCCTTCAACCCCCTTTTGTTTCTCATGTGGATGCATTTGGCTGTGATTTTTGTATCCGGACATACTCTGAGAACACCCATGAGATCTAGAAAGTCAACGTTCCTCAAAAATCTTGGTGGAAATTCTCACGGGCTTCTGAAGGCAAGAGTGGATGAGTCATTAGTGGAAAGAGCGGCAGCTGCCACATCACTGCTGCCGAGGATTGGTCGGGTATGTTGCCATCGCGCTTTTAATACTTAATGTGTTGACCAAGTCGCACTAATGAGCACTCTAGGAGACTTCTTATGCTGGCAGCATAACCTATTTATGTTTTAGCAAAAGTTTTGTCATACCAACATGAAATGCTCTCATAATGGCCACAGGGTTTTTTGGGAATATAAAAAGACTGTATCCTTCAGCTTATTCACAGTAATATTAATAAAAAATGCTTCTGTCTTCTTACACAGAGCACTGCAGTTATTTAAAAAGGTTTAATTATCATATAGGCTGATTGTCATCACAATATTTGGATGGTTGTGGTAGGTAGGTAGTGTAGTTTGACTGCTGATATTTTGACAGGTTTGTAGGTGTTTGTGTTTTTGTTTCAGAACCACCGCTCTGAAATAATTTTGCTTGATTTTGGAAGCTTTTGGGTTTAATGTGTTTGGAATATTCCTCATCTGACTTGAGGCAACACACTTTGTTGTTTTTACGTTGGTTTGGAGGATGTCCCCTTAGACGCTAGCTCAACCGCCTCCTGTAAACAATGTCTTCAGTTCATCTGGTATGTTCACAATGCTGCCTATCAGTCTAGATTTAACTGCTAAAATTACAGAATACTTAGATATTCATGTGGCAGCCACGTACAAATGGAGCTATTGACAAGCTTCAAAATGGAAGTTGAGCTCTCATTCTCTCACTTCATTCTTTGACTCGTGTTCATATCACAAACTGGTAAGGCGATCCGTTTGTCAAAGAAATGTTAAAGTTGTATCTCCTTTGACCCTGAGCTAATTTCGTTACGCAGTTCTTTTCTTGTCAAATACTAACCAGCCTGGCATAAATCAAAGGGACCAGATATTCGAAAAGACTGGTTATTCTTATGGCATCTCTCATGTGATTTAACAAGGCCGCCCAGATTTTTTTAAATGTATTCATATATTTTTTTTCCTAAGCTGTTTCCCAGTTCTGTGATCAACTAACCAGAAATACTTTTTGATGCAAATTTCAAGTGTTGTCTCATTAATTCTGTTTCATCATCAATTCCTTAAGAGAGACTTCACAGGGTTTTGGTTCTAGGAGGCAAACCAGGGAGCTCTAAGCAACAGGACTATTTACTGGATCCACACATTGCTGTTGAGACTTTGCATGTGCTGTCATGAGAAATGTTTTCCACTCCTTGATGATGCCATCATTGTGAATTTTGCTTTTAGTAATCTAACGCTAACGCAGAAAATGCTGCGACTGTTCAAAACGCATTTGGACAAGATTTATGCTTTTTTTTCCTCCCAGCTTCCAATTCCAGTTTTAGCAGTAAGGAAATGTTGCTTCCTGTAGGTCAGATCACAGACTGGCAGTTTATCTAAGAGGACAATTGAACACACACACATGCGCAGAGCTATGAATGTTAGCTACTCTATGAAATCTTATTTTTAAACTGGCCATCAGGACGGAGAAGCCTGGATGGTTCTCATTTTGAACAGGTTAGCGGTGAAGCGACACACTGGGAGCAGAAAACAGAGACACGGGAGCTTCGTCTCATGACTGAAGCCATAAGTAATTTGTGAAGCCCCCAGCCTACACCCAAGGAAAACCATCTCCCACCCACAATTGCAGTAAGCTAACAAATATGGTTGCAATTAAAACACAGTCTTGGTTACTACATAAATTCTGAGCATGTGTTTTAAATTGCCTGGCTCGTACTTCACCCTCCCTTCATAGTGCTGAAGCTCTTTGGTGTGAGCTATGGGAGAGTGAAACTCTGAGTCATTGCTTTTTTTCTTTTCATCAGTTTACTCCTTGGTTTAATATGTTGGGAGGTGTTTTCATTGCATTTCATTCAGAAAATGCTGCCCTGCCTCACGTCTCTTCGAGGAACAGTAACTATGAAAAAGGAAAACGTATGGCTCTTGTCGTCACTCCATCTCCTGCCAGACTCTGCCGCTATTAATTCTGACAAAACAAAGCGTCCAACAATATTTATGACGAGGCTGAGTTTTGGAACAAGGCCCTTGATTTTTTTATTTTTTTTTTCCCCCTCTCCCAACACTGAATTTTGGAGAGAAAAGCTGAGATGACAAAATTGGAGTACGAGTGAAAGTGAAATACAGCAGCTGATTAATAGGAAGCAGCCAGGAAGAAAGAAGATGCTGTGGATACATGTAGAAGTTTGCGTAGAATATTTTTTCATCTTGTCAGGTTGATAACCAACATCTTTTCATCTTTGTGTCTTCTGCGTTACACAGTGTTCATAATCAACCCACAGCCTTCCTAACTAATAAATAAGACAAATAGAAAATTAGGTGATCCTGCTAAAGGATGTGCATTTTGGCATGTTTGGCATTTCCTTCGCTTGTTCGGGCGACCATTAACTGTGTGGTTATGTTTTAATGAAGTGCTGACTGTGAGAAATGTGCAAATCAATGAGTGATCACCTGGAGCTGAGACGCAAAGTTGATACCATTATGTCAGATTTTTTTGAGTTTGTGCGTTGCGGTTATGTCTGGGTGCTGACTACATCCTTTACCCCATCCTGCTGAAGTTTCACCTCTCCTCCTCATTGTAATACGACGACTACATTTATCAAGCTGCACTGCAGATCTTACCCTTTCTGACAGCCGACTCTGCAAAGACGTTTCTAAACTTAAATCGTGACGTAGTTTCATATTAAGTTTAAGCATCCTGACATTGCCAAGTTACTTTTGGTATTTTATATGATACAGAAAATTTTAACAGTATAATTAAATGTCTTGCATGAACAGTGACCCTAATGTATTGATCATTTAGTCTTCAATGTCGTATCTATTAGACGCTGTCACTTATTCTCAGCCAAAAGTTTAGCCATCATCCTCTTCTTTGCTTTGAAGGTCAGAATGACATTGCTATTATTCATTCTGAAAGGGAATTATGTATGAACTACGGGCTGCGCTGCTTGCTGAGGCAATTCTAATAGTGCAACTCCCAGTGGCTTGCTGTGAGATGGCGGCTAAGACAAATGACAGCTGGCCTATTTAATCAGTGCATAGCTAAGTGGTTCCACAGTACTCCTTCTCGACTCGCTACGGAGACAAAGCTGGAGCACTTTTACATCTTGTTTTAAGTGGAGCTGTCGTCCAAAAAGGTCGAGGTGAGAGGGTGGGGCTGGGCGGATGCAGTCGTCAGCAAGTTCACCTTGGATTCACATAGCTGAAATTTTGATTCCGTGATTCAACTACTAATTATGGTGAAGTTCAAGGAGTATTTGTGACCACGATGTCCTTAACCTTTTCACTACAGACAGCAGAGCTGCTCCAGTGATGGAAAACCAGGAAGACCAGAGAGAGCTGAAATTAAATGCAATGAATCAGAAATGAGTCAACATCCTGTGAAATCATCATTTGTCCCTTTTGTGAGGAGTTTTTGCCCCATATCGTGGTCTCAGCCGTTTTTCTAAATACTGTAACTTCTGAGGAGACGAATGGTATCATCAGTATGTAGCTTACATGTTTGTGCAAAGTCTTTCTCTTACATCACAGGATACTTTAAAAAATGTTGCTTGGACCTGTAGAGGTCCGAAGAACAAACCTTTACTCACCTTCAGTAAATACCAATGAGATGAAAAGATATTTCATTTCCTTTTATTATTTTTTTTTTTAACCTTTGGAAGAGTCATTGTTGCTCTAAATGGGATTGGTCAATTGCAGCAGGCAGTCTTTGTAGTGAAAGTTGACACATGTTGGAAAGGACGGGCTGGGACCTCATGGACAAATACTCGCTGTGAGGTTCTTTCTTGGCAGTTTGTCAAAGGCAGTGGGACATAAAGTAGAGAGGACACACACCTGAGTTCAGGCTGTGTGTGTGTGTGTGTGACTGATGTGGTCATTCCAACTGCTGGGCTGCAGAGGCAGTCGGTCTTCTGCGGCTTTGGTATTGATTGCAGACATGCCAAGCAGCTTGTGCATTGTCTGAGAAGACTCCTACTGTGCCGGAAGCCCTAGCTTGACAGATGGCTGGCTAATAGCACGTAACAGACCAACGTGGAAAAAAAAAAAGGTCACTGATGTGGACAAGTGTTATTACACAATTTAGATTTAGACAGATCAAATTAGTACACGAGAAGCTTTCAACCGTCACCGCTAACGTGGTGGTGTGAAGTGATTGCTTCATAATATTCAGTGTAGTTAACTGTCTAAAGAGTTGCATACGAAATGATAGTCGCCTGTAGAATTTACCTTCTTGGGAGAAAAACAAATAAATATTTCCCTGTAGACTAGAGTTAAAACACATTTCCTTAATGACTCACTTTAAAATCATGCCTTTATTAGGACAGCATAAGGAATTCAACATTTTTAGCCGCAAAAAAATTGAGCCTGTTGATCAAAATCCAATCCAAAGCAGTGCCAGGAATGTTGCTGAGGGTTGCCAGCAGGTATCAGATGAGATACCAAAGGGAAAAAATGGGGAATGTATAAACCTTGTCTAACTTAAACTAAAGTCTCCCTGATTCAACAGATCTAGTCTGTTAGTAAGTTTATGTGGTTATATATGCTTCCATGTTCTCATTGATTGATTCTCATCATTTTTTTTTGGCTCCACTGGGTGCTGTGATAAGCCAATTAGTTTCTGGTGTACCCCAGTTTAATACGTTTAGTTCTGCATTTTTTTTCTTATCTTAAAGTAAGGAGAAGTTGCTTTATGGGTATTGTAGTGACAAAAAAAAAAACAACAAGAAATGATAAACTATTTATTGCATTCGAGAATTCGTATCAGATTTTTCAAGGTGACGCATTGAATGCTCGACATTACAGCTGTTTAAAGAATGAACATAATTCAGATAAACCCAAACACACGTGTGCAACTTTCTTTGCTTTCGTTAAGGTTAATTAAGACTTACAGTGTTTATATCTGTAAGATAAGTAAAAATGTGACATGTCCACTTGCACCTGCACTATTAAACCCTGTTTTGTCAAACCTGGTAAAATGATCAGCTTCAGGAACTCGGCCAAAAAAAAAGGGCAGTAATCCAAAGATGATTTCTTTCCTCTCTGGAGGATAAATGATCGTAATCGATAATTTCATCTTTTGCTTGGGTTTCACACTATCAATATGCAATTTTGAACGCTTTGTTTAGTGTCTTGGAATAAAAACTGGAGAATTGCCATTGATTAGAAGACTGCACTCGGGTCTGTGTGGAGCATTCCTCACAGCCTCTAGCTGATCGCTTTAGCTGAGGCTTTATTCTTATTCTAGAGTGATGAGTTTGCAGCTGAGCCGAGGCTGTGCCAGGCAGCCAGTGGGGGAGCTGACACTGGGCGACCTGTCTGTTTTTGTGAGTCAATCATGGGTTAAAAGGACCAACTGCCTGGAAACACTTGCTTCCCAAATACCTCAGAAGACAGTCTCACTCTAAGCTGTTGGCAGGTACGACTCGGGTTATCTGCATAACTGAAAGATAAGTGCCAACGGCACCAACACGCAAGCTATTATTAAAGCCTTATAAGTCTGAGCACATTCTCCTGTGAACACATTTATTTTGTCCAAGTAAACTTCCCCAGCGGCACGTTTTCCACTCATTATACTGTGTTTTGAATCTTTAAATCCCAGATGCTGATAACAGAAATGATCGGGATCTACAACTCTGACTGTTCATGTTATGTCAAAATAAAAATCTGTTGCAATCCACATTAATGCTACATTTGTCACCTTTAAAATATCTTGTGGGTTGTTTTTTTTTTTTCTTTTTTTTTCCGGGGACTTGTAATGGAGGTGTCAGTCATTGATTGTGGTCACAGATGGGCTTGGGACTGCCGCACGCAACAAGAGACAGCCTTTCAGTAGGGCTGGCATTTGATGAAATGGTCTTTTGTGTGTTTGTATATATGTGTGTGCGTCTGTCTGGCTAAATACTTGATAAAGTCAGAGCCCTGCAGCTCAGATGTTGGTGGGTCATGGAGGCAGTTTTAGATTTCAGTGAGTGGCAGCTCTACTCTGATCGACCTTTAAGGATGTAGATGAAGTTGTCTCACCGCTGTGGCTGACACCTCAGTGTCTTTTTGTCTGAAAAAGGAAGACACAGATTGTGGAGAGGAGAAATACATTTTTATCTCACATTTTTCTACCTGAAACTTCAGCCTTCCTATTGTGCCATTTAAGGTAATGCACACATCAAGTGAATGTGAAAATTAGAGTTGGTCTGCCTAAAAACCACATATGATCATCACTTGTAAAGAAATAAAAAAGCTGGGATTAATTCAATTGCAGCAATGGTTGTTTTGTATTTTGTACTGTGTTTGGACTGTAATCATGTACAGTAGGATGACAGTGGGTTTTGACATGCACCTAACTAAATTATCAGAACAGCAGAATGTGTGGTTTCAGAAGTGATCTAATATGAAACCCCATTTGTGTAACACCAAGCACAATCTTGTAACCTATTGTGATGCTGAAAGTAAACAAATAAACATTACTCTGCAAACATGCAACAGAATAAGCTTTTGCACAAATACATTATTTGAATATTGTTTGGTTTTGCTGCAAATGGCCAATTGTTCCACAGAGGTAATGTTGTGCTGCTACAATTAAGTTGTTAAATGAGAGAGCTGATGCGGTTAGTGAAGCTGTTGATATAATTATAATTTGTTACATTCTTTATTCCTTTTGTTTTTTGTTTTTTAAAAACTTTTGCAGTTGTAGAGAAGATCGAACGAAAATTCAGATTGTTGCTTTATTAGGAGAACTAGTGGAATGGTTTATTTGAAATCGTTTGGAGATATCCATCCAGCATTAACAGTCAGGCTGAGGTCAGGCTCATTCTCAGCTTTGGTACAGCAATAAGCCCAAGGTTCAAAGGTCAAGTAACTGTGCAGTCAGCTGGAACATCATGTAAGTGCTATATGCCCCCCCCCCTTTCCAAAAAAACAAAAACTAAACTGTTTTGGATGTTAAGGCCAAATTAATGGTTGGATCTATGTTTTCTCTGGATTACTAAATCAGTGCCGAAGAGTTTCACAAGATTACACGGGAAGTCATTTCCTTAATCTGTTCCAGCAATTTTGAGTCGCTCATGACGTAAAGTAGAACAGGTACATGTGTCGAATATTAAGAAACTTTCCTCTCCTCTCCTGCCTAATTGCAGCTAAGTGTGACTGTCTCTCCTCGTCCTTCATTCTTTGATCCTTGCTGTGCATGACTGTCTGTGCCTGGTTTTTAAAGACTGTTTGACAGTTTGATGTTATCAGTAGGTAACTCCAGGCAACCTCTCTTTCTGCCTTTTATGACTGATCTTCCTACCCTTCGTCTGTTCTGTGGGACAGAAGAGCATCACTCTCTCATCACTGGCAGTGTGGCGTCTGCTTCAGTGCAACGCACCTCAGCTCGGTGATCAGACATAAGAGCATGAGAAACAGATCTTAGGCGTTTTTCATCATTGCATATGTCTAATTTTGACTTCGACTCGCACCGCCAGGTGCTGCAGATACCACCTGATGAAGGTCAACTGTTGTCTCCTATGCTTGTCAGTGAAGTGACAGTCTTGGCGAAGAGCCACCAAAGAGGTTTCAAAGTAAACTTGCTGAGTCAATTAGTAAGCTTCTTCAAATATTTTAATGTAATTATGCCCTCATTAGCATTTGCATCGCAAGAGATGTAACACAGGGCAGGAAATAATTAGCTAGTTCTTGCTGTGCAAAAGGCTAATCTGTGTGGATTCTGCCAGTTTATTTCCCCACGCTGTGTGTTGAAGAAACAGCTAATCCCTGAGTGTGTTATTGTTGTTTCACAAAAGTTTAATTTGTGAAAGCACAGAAAAAGGTAAATCCTGTCTTCACCCAAGTCCTGAATATTATTTTCAAGATCTTTTTATTTTGGTTGAGGAATCATAGAGGAAGTGTTTCATTCATTCGACAGTGCTGTGTGCTTTGCACATGTGTGTGCAAAGTGCAGATAGGTTGGCTTTTGCAGAGACAGTGCAGATATTTGGGTACCGCCACAAATAAAAACAGAGATCACTGAGTGAGAAAGCCTGTGAAGACATTTTTCTCAGTTCTCTGTAATAAGCCAGGTTCTACCCTCTGTCCCTGTTGTATTGGGAAGATGATTTTCAATTAAAGGAATAGCTTTGCTCTGCGGAGGCAATGGAAGCAAAATTATCCTGCGTTAGATTGTACCCTGAGGTCTGTGTTGGAGCTGGGCACATGGCAGGAAAATCTGCCAAAAGGTATTACTGCTGTTGGCATCTAGATCTGTATGTTGTAGATAACCACCTGCTCCTCCTTTCATTTTACTTCTCTTCAAGCTCCAAATCCTTCCGCTTCCTCTGCTGTACACTTTTACACTGTTAAGTTTCTCCATTTACCTCTTTATTTATTTATTTATTTATTTATTTATTTATACGAGGTATTGTTAATCTTCCTGTCGTCATGCAAAGCATCAGCATTTCCTTTTGGCTGACTAATAAGGGCCTCGTCTATTGTGATACAGTAATATCTCAAGCGGCATTTCCTGCCTGCTTCCAAGCAGAGGGAGGAGAAATCAAGTCTTGGGGCTTCCCTTCTCTCACAGCACAGCTGCTGTGGTATTAATTTCAGGTTAATTACAATAGCACTATCTCCACCATCCAATGCAGATAAAGCTACAAGGCTGTTGTATATAATTGGTTTAAGAGGGAAGAGGGTGATTTATCTGTATTTCAAAATCCTGGGTTGAGTATTTGCATTTGCCTCTTAATAAGAACCATCGTGCTTCCATCTGAATGCCTAAACCTCTTATTAAACTCTATTAGAGAGGGACTTAAAATTAATTATCATGTTTTCCCAGGCTAGTATGTCACTGACAAAGCCTTTCCTCCGTCTGAATGCTACCAATATGCTATATTGTCGATTGTCTGCGTTCACTGGGCACGCCACTGCCTTATATATGTGAAAGGATTTATTGCAGCATTTCAGCCAAATCCCTGTTTACTGCATCACTGCGTATTTTAATAACATATTTAAGGGCTTTCATTTCTTTTACAGTGTTTGAAATTATTGTCATTTTTCAGGAGCAGAAAGTAATTAAGGAAAGTGGGTATTATTTAATTTGGCAGTCACTGGAATTTCCGTAGACTCAACAAGTCTGACTCCAGTACTCCCAGTATTATGATAGGGTTGTAAAAACTTTTGTCCAGCCGACTATCCTGCTACAGGAATACCTGAGTGTTGTTCTGAAATGCAAGAGTTCCTACCAGCATCCCCTGCTAGTGGACTTTGTTCACATGAAGTTTGAGACCAGGATTCAGCAGCTTTGGCCCACTTCAAACCTGCAGTACCACATACCAGCCAGTGGGAGTTAAAGTATCACTCATTACGGAATAGGTTGGGATTATTTTTTAAACAATTAATAATTTTCATTATTAAGTGAGAGGATTTGCAGAGGTTTTTACTCTTCTGTGTCGTTTCTTTTTGACTTCTTATCTTTGGTTGTTGGAATATTTTTCTGGCAAAACAAGGCATTTAAAGATAACAGTGGGCACTTAAAATCAGAATTTTATCACAATATCTCCCACATATTGGCATAAACGTATTGAAGTGTGCTGGGGATGTTTGTTTGGCTTTTATTATGGAGTTGTCAGTGGAGAGAAATGAAGGGAGAGAGAAGGGGCTCCCAGACTTGAGGTTTATGGTTGGGAGTTTAACTTCCAGGCCATCGGAAGCATGGGTGATGCAGTTCATTTTCAGATCAAATCGCAATTGCAAATGTTTTACGGGAAAGGATTTATGAGAAAAATGAACCCAATGAGGTCTGCTGAGCAACTAAATGTAAAGCGCTTTGTTTTTTTTTAACAGAACAAATGTAAGGACAGTTATTTTGTTATTCAAAGTTTTTCTTAGCCAAACTCAAAAGAATTTGAGGAAGGATTTGAAATGCAAATTTTATTCTGGATTCAGATTTGTATTGAAATGCTTTTGAATGCATTCGTCAGAGACTTCTGTATGCACGATTGCTGAGGTTGAGCGACAGAGGAAGAGTTAGTCAGACGCCACAGATTTTGCAGAGATGCAGTGGAAACAGTGAGTCCTTCCAGCTGACTCTCTTCACAGGCCGCTATTCCTCCCATTATCCTAACAGCACTCGACAGATCCCTGAAGAATACCTGTCAGCTCTGTAGCCGGCCTGATCTTACCACCAACAGAGCTCATGAGGAAGATGTAGTAAACACCTGCAGCAGCATCTCAGTCCGCTCACATTTGTCCCATACAAATGACTTCACCAGGCTGAGGTCAGACAGAGGCCTGTTTGTTTTGGGCTCATGTCCTCTGAGGCACCAAGACTGCAACTGCATGTTCAGAAAACATTTTATTGCCAAATCCAACTCCATATTGGAGGTAATAGAATTTAAATTCACAGGAGATTAAAGTCTTCTGCATTACAGTACATGCAGCACCAAAACTAAGCCTTGTATGTGAGACCGTTTGGATATTATTATCCTCCCTCTAGAGAGTTGAATTTGACCCACTATGCTCTACAGTGAGCCAGTCCTTCAAAATAAAAGTGCTCTGTTTTTATATCGAAATGCATTAGCTGTATATGATGAGGTGTATAATCAAGTCATATAGCCGTAAGTATTCAGAGATATATAATTTAACAGGCTGATCTGGGTTGTTCATTTACAATCACATATCCATACGAGAATACAGTATCTGCTCTGTGTGGTGGTGGTGGGGGTGCTCTCTGCTGACTCCACTGAGACCCATACTGCAGCTGGAGTGTAATAATCATCGTCTATTCAGTCCTGCTGCCTGGAAAAGGGTGTCCTCTGTGCTTATTGAACTCCTCATTCAAGTTGAGAACTGTATTAAATTCATATTCTCCTGCTCTGTCTTACTGTATATTATTATTTTCTCATTCTCTTTGTTTCTCTCAGTGTGATTGCACATCTCTCCCTCCATCTTGCATAACCTTGCTTGAGCTATTTTGTCCAGTCTTCAAAAAAAACCCCAAAAAAACACAAGGCCACAGGCATGATGGGAATGATACAGCATATAATGAATTTTCTATCCCATAATGCACGCATAATTATCATTCACGGTTTTGCCTCAATGTCAGTTAATTGACTGGCTCTCTGTAAAATGTGGTGAAAAAGTCTGTCCAAAACCCAGATATTTAGTTAAATGAGGCAAAAAAACAAACAAAAAACAACCAAGATGCTGCAACTATAAAAAAAAAAAACAAAAACAAATATATATATATATATATATATATATATATATATATATATATATATATATATATATATATTTCATGTTACAGCATAGGGCGGCTTTTTTAAATGCACTGGGGGTAAAATTTTAATTCATAAACAATCCTTGATTCGAAACATCATTCTAAAAACAGCCCAGTTTATCAAATGGGCTCTCAGGGGTCATTTTCAGACAAACATTTTGCCCGGGAGTAATGCTTTGAAATCGCTTTCCTTTTGTCACTGAGCACAAACTGGCACTTAAAAAATAGATCAGCTTCTGAAGGCAGCACAGATCAACTGTCAAACTACAAGAGGTAAACAGTGTGTGACAGTAGGTTCTGAAAAATCAGTCTGCATTGCCGTCTGCTTTCTCTTTGTGAGCACCCAAAACTCCCCCTTCTCTCCCACTTTGATGATAGTCAGGCCATCTTTAGTACATTTCTGTTAGATCCACTTTCTTACTCGAAGAAATCTCACTAATCAGGGCTGGACAATTCACGGAAAAAGTATTACTGTCTGGTATTACTATCACCAACTTAATTTGGTGAAGGCTTTCCCTGAATGTGTCTGTTCATTAACTGCCCCCTAAAAAAAGAAATACTACTTTGATTTCAGGCCTGAGCCTCAGCCACTTTCAAAGCAAAGCTGCTGATATGAATGACACGAGTGCAAAAACTAAACCTCAGGCTACGGCCACACCGATATGTTTTAGTTTTGAAGCTTCATTCCTAATTCATAAACTCTGAGGTTGTGTTATAGTCTGGAGACCAAAGATAGTGCAGCCAATTAGGTTATTGGCTTGGAGTGCATTGCTGACCTTGAAGACAATAAACTAATAAAAATTTATACGGTAATTGTCATCTGTATGTGTTTGAAATAATTAAATTGATTAAGCTTTATCACCCTGCTCCACCATGAAATGCTCTAAGCCTCATATATCCATATACAAATTCTGACAATGTAAATATTTCCAACCTTGAAAATCCCCAGCGTTGGTTTAAAAAAAAAAAAAAAAAAAAAAAAAGATAAGAAGATACTAATGAATGTCACTGCGCCATCCTTCCTTAATCTGACTTGAACTCTCACTCTTTTGCACGTTGGCTTTTGTGCCACATTAGGTGAACTCAGAATCAGCATGACCAGATCAAGCTGCTGCAGAGGTGCGATGCCGTGACTGAACAGGGCTCTCAACGCCGTCATCCCAGGATGGTTCTGCTCCTTTGACTCTTCACGAGCCCAGTCCAGGCTGAGAGTAGCCTCATATCCCCTCCGCTACTCCCCCTGGAGCACTCTCTTGTTTGGATTTCACTGGCTGTCTCTCTTTACAAGCTTACAGGCTACAGACACTTTACACAAAAACACCAAGAGGCCCGCTCTCTTTCCAGCGAGCACTTTCAACACACTTCTTTTTCCTCCCGTGTTATTCCCCACCCCCTCCTTCATCAGCGTAGTATACTCTCATCTCATGTAATGATACGTTATACCCCTTGTAGATTAGTGCAGGTTATTAGTGAGCCTAAAGTGTAGAATTACAATCAGTCCAATGTTTAGACCAGGCTGCTTATAATTGTTGGAGAAGGTGTAGATGTATGCTGGCTAAGTGGATGGGCCTGTAATCTGATTCCTTGCTCGTTTCCTCTGATGACAATGTTCTGCGAGTTTGCAGTCTTTTGCAAGAGGTTATTCATGGTAATGAGCAAATAATGCTGCTGTTTATTCTGTTTCCAGAAAAATTATTAGCATACCGCACTCAGGGGAGAATGAAGTCCACTTCCTCATCCTCTCTGTCTTTTTCCTCTGAATGATCATCTCCCTCATTCAATCAATTACGACCAAGTGAGGGAGTGAGTAAATTGTTAATTTACTCTTTTGTAAAAAGACACACACACACACACACACACACGCACACAATCATCTTGCACCATCATTGCCTTACATGTCAAGGTTGTGTTTGATAGTCTTGATTCATTCAGCTTCTTCCTGTATTGCCGTTGCACTCATTTCGTAGTTGCATCTCTTGCCCAGTGAGGATCTCGTCTGCTGTCTGGGCTGCCATTTGTTCCATATGAATTCTGAAGCTTATATTGGAGCTGTTTGTTTGGGCTGCCCCCTTCTCAGCACCTGCCATTCAGATAACACGCTGATGCAGCTGGGCCTGCCAGCCAGTTCCAAAGCAAACACATTGATGTAGCAGTTGATGGCTTTATATGCTTACCTGGCTGCACTTAATGATAGATTAATTGAGGGCACCCTGCTGTATGTGACTGCCTTGCTCTCTAATGGTTGCACACAGATTAATCCCACCTCTCTTTCCATTGTTTCGTTGCTTCCCCCCTCCCATGTAGGTACCTTTTGTGTCTCAGTGTGGTACCACTGAAATCATTTCCTGGGGTCTTTGTTCAATTGTCAGCCTACAGCTTGTGTTCTGGTGGATTCGCTGGGCATGTTGGATTGTTCTGGGGATCACAGAATGCACTGTAGACGTGTGTGTATGTGCACATACACTTTGATAACAAAACGGCTCAGTGTTGAATGAAATGGGCTGCTCAGTGGCATTTTAGGCCCTGACTAAATGGTGAAATGGTTGGATAAACAGTCTGAATATAATAGACATATTATAGATTGTGCCTTTGGTGTTGAGCAACAGCTCCCATGAATTGTCTTTAAGCAAGTGCTGATAAGTGCATACTTTATACTTTAGAAGCAACAATCTTACAAGCTGACTGCTGTGGCCCCTTGAACCCTTGAAGCCCCGGCCCATCCACCAACCAGAAGGTCAACAGGCGCCAAATCCATCCAAGGGCAAGATGCTGAACTTGATTGCCTCTGATGTAACGTGTGTGTGTGTGTGTGGTATAAAGTGCTATATGTGTAAAAGGAGACAATGAATGCTTGTGAATTGTTGGTCTTCGTGCGTTATTGTGAAGGGAAAAGGACTATATAAGTTCAGTCTATTCACCATCTGGACACATGATGTACTGTAATGTAGAGATCAATATTTTTCTTCTGTACCAAATCAGAGATTCAGATAATTTGGAAGTTACTATTTCAGTAAAATTATGAGGCTGCCTTTTCATAGTCCATAGTGATAACGAATGCTGTCAGAAAAGCCAAAAAAGAACTTTTAAAGAAATTAGTTGACCTCAGTGACCTTCAGGTATCTGTCACTGGGACGATTTTCAGTAATCTAGTGTGGGAGAGAAAATATTTGAAAATGATTTCACTGCTGTTGCAAAAGGGGCAAAAAACAAAAAATGCTTTGTTCTAGATAATTGGCTGCCATTGCAGCTTAAAAGCTAAACTGAAAACATTTGTGGGCCACCTGATATTTTAATTAAACATAATCTGCTCCTCAAAGTGGTCGATTCATTTCGTGTACCATCAGCATGAAGGGAAAGGCTCCAGTAGCTGGCTCGTGGCGGGAACCCCCACCACTGTTTTTTTTTTTTCCTCTTTAACTAAGTCGTCTGTCACCTCAGCAGGACGTGCAAACACACAGGTATAAGGCGCACACTTGTGTAGTTCCCTCGCAGGTGTCCTTGCAACATGAACACCTCCATCTGTCACGCTGTCAGGGTATAGACTGTGTTTGTGTGTGGACGCCCTTTCACTCTTTCTCAAAGACAGGTGTCGGTCATGGCTGGTTTGACAGCGACATGTTGTTCACCTTTCACTGAACGAAAGAACAAATGTCAACCAATCCAATCAGGGTTTTATTGTCGTTCTGACGTGACCTTGACACAGTGATGGAGCTTCGACGTGAGACACAAGATGCTGTGTGCTGTCTCTTGAATGCAGGGACTTGTAATGCTAATTGAAGTAGTAATTTTGCTGAGGATTTATGTTTACTGCCCTCTTGGTTTGCTTGTTAGCGGGAAGTTTGGCTCAAAGAAATGTGTGATTCGGTTTTTTTGGAGCAGATCCTGTGATGTTTTTTTTGTTGTTTTTTTTTTTCTCCTACACGCTTTATGAAAATCAAGGATTTTCTCTGTCTAGTTATCCACAGTCAACATATTTGTCGTGTCGCCTTATATGATTGGCAACTTCACAGAACTCATCAGCACATGCAAATTTAACATAGACAAACAAAGTATGGTTTTGTTATGCTGAGTAGGAAATCAAAAAAAGCATCTCACCTGTTTGTTGTAACAACAACCACAACACATCATAGGTGCTTCAATATTTTCTTCTAATCTTTTGTCTCAACACTGTAATTCTGGGGAAATCTCTCTTCTACTGGCATGACTGTTGTTTTGGCACCCTCCCTCATTACTGGTTTCTCCTCAGTGGGTGGTAGAAAACTGTTGATATTACAACATTGATAGTGCCAGGCCCAGTCCTCACTGTGTCAGTCGGTGTGGGTGGACATCATGTGGATGTGTGATGCCTCTACTACACCATGCAATGGTGCGGCACACACTAAGCACCACAAGGGAGCCGAATCCTTAACCTATCCCTTCCCGTCCTCCTGTAATATCCCCTCCTCTTATATTGTCGTCTGTCATCTCTCTGCAGCAATCTATAACTATGATGCCCGAGGAGAAGAGGAGCTGTCACTGCAGATTGGAGACACAGTGCACATACTTGAGACATATGAAGGTGAGAACAGGCTTACTGATGGCAGCCTTGATCAGAGCTGACACGCCAATGCTGGACATAAGTTTCCTGTCATCACTGATAATTTCTTTCGTTTTGTCAAATTTTCCTGCACTTGCTCATTAAGATGATATATTTAGCTAATTTGATGGTATCTTCCTGTAAATGCAGGCTATAGCAACCCCACCCACCCTTCACTTTGCCTGCCCCCATCTTATTTACACTGTAGATATTTTCAGCTTTATTCAACTTTCAACTTTCAACTTTATTCCTTATTTCAAATTGAAAATAATACAAAATAATACAACTTTGTGGGAGTTCTTACGTGGATGGGAAAAACAATTAATGTTTACCATAATCCTGTTTTCCAACAGACTGGTACAGAGGCCATAGGCTGAGGAGAAAATCCAAAAAGGTGAGCTGCCAGTAAGCAGTGGTTTCACACCACCACATGCATTAGTAAGAGGTTCATCTTTACAACTCTGTTTTTAGCTGTTTAACTTCTGTCCCAGTTTTATCAGATAAAGTCATCAGCACTGATATCGCTTCCTCCTCCAGGGTATATTTCCTGCTTGCTACATACACTTGAAAGAGGCCACAGTCGAGGGCAGTGGGTTAGTATTCTTCTACTTCTGCTTTTGAATTATGTGATTTTATTTTATTTTTTTATTTTTTTACTGTGGCTGACAATAACTACAGGAATAAAAATAAAAAAGAGGTTTGGCCTCAGCTTACCTCCTGACCCACAGAGGAGCATTTCAACTAAGTTGTGTCAACAGCATCAGAGGGTGTTTCACTGGAATGTTCTGCTGTTGATCTTGTGTGTCGTGTGTATACTGTTCAAAAAGTCTTTGTGGTTTTTTGTTTGTTTGATCAGTTTTCTTTGATTCCCCTTTTCGCAACATGAGAAGAATAAACCTACATTTCAAAGTCCTTGAATCCAACCGAGAGCGTTGAGGATTTGTGTTTTAAATTTATTTATTTTGCAGAATCATAACCAAAGGATTTAAACAAACCTGTGAAATTAATTATAATTTACTCAGATAGCAAGCAACATGTTTCATCCCAACCGTGGAAGTGATATGTGATGATTTCTCTTGGAATAAAAGACTTTGAGACCCTTGATGATCTCAGAGGTTTCCCTGCTGTCTCACCTCACATTTAAAGTGTGATCAGAAACAGTGTGGACAGGGACGGGCAGCGACGGCACAGAATCACCAGATCAAAATTGTTGACTTTCACTGCAGGCAAAAGGAGACAGTGATTCCCACAGAGCTGCCCCTGGTTCAGGAGGTTACCACCACACTGCGGGAATGGGCTACAATATGGAGGGACTTGTATGTGGTAAGCCAGTCTGTCCTTTCCCAATGGAAACACACACACACACACACACACACACACACACACACACACGTTCTGTACAGTGCAAACAGCAGAGCTTATATTTGGGCTCATCAAAGTAAATGAAAAAAATATGTGCATAAATGTTTTATAAGCTGCATTTTATGTTTGTTAGACCTCAAGTTTGATATATGGTGGAGTCAGGCTTAGTTTGTCTCAGAGACTGTAATATAATCATACAGTGTAAAATTACTTTTATTTTACCACTACTACTGTTCCTTTCCTTGCTTTATGCATTGAAGGATGGTGTTCTATATAAAATTAAGTATTTTAGTATTGCTATTTTTTATAAATGAAGCTGCCAGAGTTACTTTTGTCATGTTATAATGAAACATTTTAATAGATGTACCCCAAAACTCAGCAATGATCAGACTCTTTCATGTGGGATTTATATATATTTACAAAATCTTTTGGAATTTTTCTCACCGGGTCATCAATTTTTGTTTCACCTGCATTGTCATGTACTCCTGCTAATGACTTATCTGCTGGAAAGAGACAGTCAACAGTGTAGATAAAGGAGCATGTGGACATAACAATTTCCCTCATTGTGTTTCCATTGACAGGGGGACAAGCGTGAGATGTTTAACTCTGTTCGTGACATGATCTACGACCTTATCGAATGGCGTTCCCAGATCCTTTCTGGCACCCTCCCACAGGATGAACTCACAGAACTCAAACAGAGAGTCACCTCCAAGATAGACTACGGCAACAAGTGAGGATCCAGCATTTGAGGATCTTTTAGCCTTGTCCTTCCCGCCTCCAGCTTATATCCCTTTATCCTCATATCTACCCTGGTGAATGACTCTTGTTGGACTAGGTCAGCAATGTCAGTCAATAGATTTGACAGGTCATCACTTGGCTCGAAGAAAACGGGAGGGATTTTGCTGTATTCCATCATTAAATGACAGCCCTCGCTGTGTCTGCAGTGTGGCTAGAAAATTGGTAGAAAATTAAAAATGTGAAGCTCCCTTCTGCTCTTGTGATGAAACTTTAAAGCTGTGGCCAGGTAAAGAAAAGGCAGGGATGAGGTGAGGGACTGCACTGTGCATTGCATTCTGGCAGCATTCGGGCTCCACAGAAGAATGACAAAAGAGAAAATAGGGGAGTTTTGAAAGACAACAGTGGGGCTGAGGGACTATTACATCAGGAGAAAATGTGATGAGTGCTGTTTCCTTCCCTACAGTGACGCATTTTCATATTTTTTTTTTTTTTTTTTTTTTTTTAAAACCTCCGTGGTTTCTGGCACTTGTTTATGCTCCCCCATTTTCACGCAAGGTACCTGGATCTTGATCTGGTGGTCAGAGACAAAGACGGGAACATCCTGGACCCAGAGCTCACCAGCACCATCAGCCTGTTCAGGGCACATGAGGCTGCATCCAAACAAATCGAGGACCGCATCCAAGAGGAGAAGGTAAAGATAGAGTCCACTCACCCATCACAAGAACACAACAACATTTTCAAACCTGCAGCTTCCCTCCATCTTTATTGAGATAGTATATTGAAGATAAGGAAAAGCACATTAATGCATGGAACTGCTCCTCATATAAAATGTTCAAGATAACTGCTCATTTGTCTCCGTCAGGGAAAGCTTTACACTACAGCGGTGTCTCTCTGATCCCTATGCACAATAAGAGTACCATTTGTCAATGCATTAGTTAATGATTTAATCCTAACATGAAATTTTAGCATTCTCGCATATTAAGCTTGGCACACATCAGCAAGTTAGCAGCAGTGTGTTAGCTTCACAGAGCTGCTAGCATGGCTATTATCTCGTTTTTTTATTAGTACTGGTCAACTTATTGTGATTGATGCAAGTAATTAATAAAGGCACACTCATTTAGGTTTGTTGGGACTGTAATCCCACGGCTTCCCTCCGAAAAGGAAGATATTCAAGCCATATACATAGCAATATAAACTATCAAGAGGTGTCCTTAATTTTGTCTGATTTCACAGCAGGTTGTATGAGCCTCGGTGCATTTCAAGGAAATATAAATGTCTTTTAAAGAAAGCAGAATCACTGTAGCCCAACCTGGAATGGAGTTTTGACATTTGGATAACTTGATTGTTGCTATAAAATGAAGCCATGCCTGTTACACAAAGACGCTTGATGGCTCAGACTCGGGGTCTCCTTCAGTCTATTTTATTTTGGCATATCAGCACTGTGCCTTACCTGAATGTCAGCTGGAAGCACAGAAGAGTGTCGGCTGCAAAGTGCCACGCACTTATGCGGTCTGATCTCATGTGCCCTTTTCAACCAGAGGTCTTCATTGCATATGCATGGGCAGTAAGTAATTGTCCAGGTCATTGTGATAAATGTTAATGATGTGGCTCCAGCAGTTTTTTGAAGGGCATCCAGAGGATCTCACAATCAGTCCACCTTTTACTGTGAATGCATGGGAGAGGGAAGTGAATGGGAAAGCGTTTTACAGTGTACCAAATAATGGGTTCTTCTGGCTTTATAGGTGTTGTTTAGTCTTTCTCCCTTTGCTCAGTTTTCAGACAGACAAGAGGGCACTGGCAGATATTCAATAACTTGGTGTGCAATTGTGAGCCACACCTACATACGGTGTCTTTTTCTATGTACAATGATGTTGCTCATTGTTCAAACCACAATGGTGTGAACCGACCTGCATGAAAAGCTATGGAAGACTGCCCAATATTGAATGTGATACCTCTGTTCCTCTTTTACAGTCCCAGAAGCAGAATATTGATCTGACCAGGCAGGCGAAGTTTGCCTCCACTCCAGCATTTGCCCTCTTTGTGACTCTGAAGAACGTGGTGTGTAAGATTGGTGAGGACGCAGAGGTTCTCATGTCACTGTATGACCCTGTGGAGTCCAAGTTTATCAGGTAAACCCACAGCCATCAGGAACAGAAACTATTTTACTGTAGTTTTATGATGTTGATGCCTTTTAAATCAATGGGAAAAGTCAAAGTACAAGAGTAAGAATATATTCTGATAGTGTCTTTCCATTTTTCAATCCAAATGATTGCTTGTAATAGATTTAGGTTTTTGCATATTATAATAAGTCATAGCATTTGACTCCATTTGACTTCGAGGCAACAGTGTCAGCAATAATGAAGTGAATATGCAGCTGGTAAAGCTGAGTCATCAGATGATGAATTTAGATCTGCTCTTTGCATACACACGACTGAAGCTACAGCCTTGTATGAACCATGTAACCGATATAACACACAGACACAGTCTGCAAGTACACGATCAGAACAAGCACAGCCTGCTGGCCAGGGATTTTCTATTATTTTGGGATTGTGACAGCAAATTATCATGTTGAGCTGCTCGGCTGCGGAATGCTTCGTTTGCACCCAACATCAGTGGTGTAGTTGGTTTCCAAAGCGGATCAGTGTCTTCATTAACACTCAGGCTTCTGCAGCTTTTCTGAGAAACTCTTGTTAATGCAACTTATCTCATTTTTATTTTTACTTACCATATCATAGATGGCTAAATGCAAATATCCAAATTGAGTCACGCTGCTGGTTTTCTCATCTCTCCCTCAGTGAAAACTACCTGGTGAAATGGTCCAGCTCAGGTCTTGTTAAAGACATAGACCAGCTTCATAATCTGCGGGCGGTCTTCACGGTGAGTGTGTTGCGTGCACTCTCCCCTGTGCCTGGGGTTGTGCAGGTTTGGCCTTTGGGTAGCGCACATTCAGCCACGTTATGAGGCATGTGGGCGACTGTTTGCAGAGTCTGTATTTGTTAAGCTCTTTCAGAAAGAGACCATCTCGCTGTATATATTTACCAAGGCAGTCACCTCTAGCTAATGGAAGCCCAAGGGCAGAAGGGTCGACGTGCACACACCGCTGGGAGCACTTTGCTAGTTTTGGAAGGTATTGCCCACAGGAAATGAATCTCTGGGCACAATCACAGCTGTCGCTGGAGCAGTTTGTGGTGAAATGTTTACCCATAGCACAGACTCATCCTCACCTCAGAAGGTGCCATTAATTCATCTGTCATTGTGCATCCTGCCATTGGTAAAGCCTTGTACGAGCCTGTTACCAAATGTGACTTCAAATCCAGATAGATTTGGATCACAATTGTTTTGCTCCGATTGCAACTTATTGTTTAGCGTCTGTAAAGCATTTTCAAAACTTTCTTTTCTTTTTTCTCCTCCTCAGGACTTGGGTAGTGAGGATCTTAAAAGAGAAAAGATCAGTTTTGTGTGTCAGATTGTCAGGGTGGGACGCATGGAGCTACGAGACAACAACACCAAGAAGCTGACGTCAGGGCTAAGAAGACCCTTTGGAGTGGCGGGTAAAGCAGACTACACAAAGACTCAGTGACAACCAGCCAAAATGCATGAGTTGTAAAACTGTAGACGGACGTTGGCCATCTTATCTCAGAACTTTGTATAACTTTGAACAATGTGAGTAAACCTTGGGAGTCGTTTTATGTTACGCTTCAGAGTAGGTATTGTGTCAAAGTCTTTGTATGAACGAACAAAGCATTGGCCAAGTCAGAGATATCCAAGTAAAACAGAAAAAAAAAAAAAAAAGGATTTATCTCCTCTTGGCATGTGGCCAAGCATATTGTAAACTAATTAGATTGGCATTTTGCCTGCTGTTTTCCACAGAGAAAATTATTCCCCTCTCTTTGTGTCTTTGTTCCCCCCAGTGCCACTTAAAGGAAAGGTAAATGTTAGCCTTAAATTCTCATAGCTTATATTAAGACATGTTCATCATACAGAGCCTAATTTTTGAGATTTGCCCTTATTGAAAGTAGTCTGTCCAGTCGAACAACAGCACAGTCACCAGTATGCGTCACTGCTGATACTCGTCTCCTGTTCACGCGAGTCGAAGCCTGCAGAATCTGTTTTGGCTCCAGCTCCTCAAAGTTGTTAATTTTGCACAGTCAGCAAATCGAAAAAAGAAGGAAAAAAAAAAAAGTCCTGTCTTGGTGCAGCATGTGTTCTGAAGTGCTAAAGTAAACGTTATTCTAGCACTTTGACATTAACCAAATCTTTTATAACCCTTTAACAAATAGCACCATGACTCTGATCACTACCTAATAATTATATATTACACATTTGTTTACAGTGCAGGTTCATGTCAGTACATCAGCTGGGTACGCCCCTGAAACTATAGAGAAAGGGTTGATGTTGTGTCATTATGTGTCATGTGTTTCATCGTGAAAAGTGTGTCAGTAATCTGCCTTCCTTTCACATCCTTTTTCTGGCAGTCACAGGTATCAGTCAGCAGAAACGGACATAAACCAGGCTTTCCCTCTATAGCTCCACCTCTGCCTGGTTTAGTGCTGAACAGGACTTCACTGCTGTACCTCTTCTACAGCTGTCCAGGCCGTCACAATGTTTTAACGTCCCTCTCTTTGTTTTCCACGCAGTAATGGATGTCACCGACATCATAACAGGCAAAATGGATGATGAGGACAAGCAGCACTTTATCCCATTTCAGCCGTAAGTGCATTGTTCAGCAGCAACAAAACAAATGACATGTATACACAGCACAGAGTTTCAGTAAGCTCTGCAGTGGGGTTGACAAAGATCTCATCTCACACTTGCAGCCATTATTCTGAATATATACAGTATGTCAAAGGCGCATTGGATGGATTATTTTTAAGTCTTGAGTACTTGACACCTGATTAGCAGTGGTTTTAAGACAGTGGTGCTCTGCTATTCCCCGCTGACTCAATTAAGGCAATCTCATTAACTGCTGCCTTTCCTTTGTAAGACGGGATACAGAGCCAAAGTAACCTTTTTCTTAACGCAATTTCTTGCATAATTGCAAGTGCTTTGGATTCATCCAGTTGAGCTGGCAGATCACCTTACTAAACAGTTTTATCTGTGAACATAACTCATGGAAATTAGAGCGTCCCAGTGCGAAGAGAAGAACAGGGTCTACACGGGGTTATTTATGTGCATGTGTGAATATTTGTCACTGAATTTTCACAGATGAGGTTTTGAAACAGCAGCCTCAACAACCCCTTGCCACGTGTTGTTTTCAAAATCAGCAAGGGAGCTATTTTGGGAATAGTTGATGTAGTGATACAATTTGGACTTCTGGCATCCAAACAAAAAGGAAAATGGCTTCTAGAAACTTATGAGATTGATCAAAATCTCAGTTTTTGTTCTTGCTTTCCCCCCCATCTAAGCCATTGTTGGCCTCCTCTCTGTCACGTTGTATAGATAAAAATTGCATTCAGATGGATTATTTAATGTTGTGCTGACGTGATCAGTATGTTATGTTGATGACAGAGAAGTAACTGAGATTCATTTTTTAAACTGATGTAATGTTGAAGTCAGTTATTGAGCAAAAATTCCAGACATGATCTGATTGTAGCTCCCAAATTTTCTGTTTCATATCACTGCAACATGGATATCTTTACTGCTTTTGTTCCAGCTACAGCCCAGAGCACAATGTGAATATTGTGTATTCACTAAAAAGCCCCGCCCCCCCAGAAAAAATGTAATGTGATATATATATATATTAATTTAGTTTTTGCTTCTTTTTACATCACGTCTTGAGAACTTCTTTAAAGTCCCACAGAGCCTTGCTCAACATTTTTGTAAAACTCAAATCTATTGAAAAGCTGTCTTGCATCTGTTTTCCTATATTACTCAAACCTCTGCTCTCCCTTCTTCGACTGTGTTATTTGGATTGGGTTTGATTTGTTGGAGGCGCTGAAGGCCGTTCGAATCGCAGATATCTTTTACTGCTTCCTCAGTGGTCACACCATCACTGTCTTCTCCTCCATGCTTTTCTTCTTCTCTTTACTTGAAGCCTTCTGTACTGCAAATGCAATCCCCTGCACACACATCAGACTCTCACAGCTGGCACACACGTGGAGCCTCCTGGATCACATCTGCTGCTTTATTATGTTCTATGTTTCACTTGTTTCAATCAGATCGTTACCCTCTCCACCTGAAGCCCTATGGAGTACACAATATGCAATATTTCAGTTTGCTTTCTCAATGAAAGCAGAGTGTATGAGGGTCAGGATTGGATGTATTTGCAGGGTGTTACGATATCTGATTTTAAGTTTTCCTCATTGAAAACATGTCAAGACTGACAGTGGGAAAGTTAAGCTTCCCACTGCTGCAGTGGCTCTGTAAATGCTGACTGGGCGTCATTTCCTAAACGATTATTTCTCTGTGTGTTTCTTTCGTTACCCATCCTGCCTCACTGTTAACTGCTAACAAGTGGCTTTGTTGTCTGTCACGGTATGCGCATCACTCTTCGATGTGTCTCTCTTTTTCTCTCTGTCTCTCCTTCATCCCACTCCCCTACCTCACAACCTTCACTTTGTGGCCCATCCTGCCCCACTCCTCACCCTCCTCCTTTCTTCGCCACCTCCTCCTCCTCTCCGTGCTTTTTGCCCGTTGTGTGCATACTGCAGGCTAGCGTTGGATGACGCCATTCGCCACAAGCAGCTGAACATCTCCCGTTTTTCACCCAGGGTGGCAGGGGAGAACGACTTCCTCCAGACGGTCATCAACAAAGTTATCACCGCCAAAGAGGTCAATCATAAGGGCCAAGGTACAGTACACACACAGACACAGCAGACACAGCAGAGCCAAGGCGGAAACCCACCTTATATAGTACAGCCATATTAAGACAGCACAGATGAAAATCCTTTGATGTAAAATTTATCTTGGCCAAAACACCAACACTTTATAAAGATGAATTTTATTTTATATTCCTTCCAGAAGTCAAATGACACTGGAGTTGGTCGACATTCAAGGATAGAGGGAGAAGCTACACATTTGTTACCCTGACTCTTTTTTTATTTTTAATCCTGCCAGTCAGTGTTTTGGCTTGTATTGCCTTTCTCAGAAAACTGAGTGGTGTATGTGCCAAAACCATAATATAATTAAAAAGAGTAAAAAAAACACACATACATAAATGCTTGTGTCAGAGTTGAGTTTGTTGTTATCTAAGTAGAAAAAGCTGCCTATTCACAGTAAACGTTGTAAGATGCTCACAGTGAAGGCCTAGATCGTAATTGAGGTTGGAGGGTAACATTAAACATGCAAAATTGGACCTTAACTAAGTTTTTATTGTGCTCCTGTCACTTTCTTTCATACTTTCAACTTTCGGCAGGTGTGATTACACCCAGCATATTGGCAGGGTGTTGAAACTGTTCATCTTGCTAATAAGAACATAAGTCCTCAAGTGCTCAAGTGTCATGTGGTCACATTGTAAATCACAGCTCGCACTATAAATAGTTTGACTCATCGCCATGACGACAGGATGTAAGTAATCCAGCTGTTAATTAAGCTGGTGAGTCTTGTGCAGAGACTGGAGCTTATCAGTGATTTGACATCTGCGGTTAGGGGAGCGACATTAGCGATCGGAGAGACTTGTGCTGGGAGGGGAGAAGCAACATGACAGTCTCCGTGGCATTGTCACGCCCTATGAAGATGTACTTGGATAAATGTCAGGTCTGCTCTTGCCCACACTAGGACAGAACAGCGATACACTGAGAGCAGCTGCTTCGGTCACGCTCGCACACAAAAGGCTTCCAGCTATGCCAACGAGAGATGTGTCACTCATAACAATATGGGTGCTTGTAAAATGAAAGTGAATAAAAACAAACACAGATTATTTTGGTGGCCTGTGATGCGGGTGGGCTACAGGAGGGCTGCTTAATTGGATGGGTTTTTGGTTTCAGTCATTTATCGGTCAGTTTTGTTCATGGTTCTGTGCTGCTTTGCTTTTCCTGAGAAAATATGAAGAGCTAGTGTAGTTAGAGAGCTGTTGCAGAGTCTGCCAAAAAGAGGCTTTCCCAACCTAGGAAGAAGCAGAGCATCCACCAGTACTAAGTCGATAGGAAATATGACCCATGAACGCCCCCTGAAGTCCCCGTGTTTCCTCAGGGTGTCATGGACATATTTGTTATTGAGAAACATATTCTTCTCCCAGTGCTGGGGCTTTAGTTTGAGCCAAGGTCTGAGTGAATTTATTTTAATTAGAATACTAAATGCACAAGTGCTGTTTAGGCCAAGGAGAACATCATGCACAAAGTGCTTAATGCTTCTGCATCAGGTAGTATAGTGCTATTTGTGTCAAACACCTGACAACTGCTTGTGCGACTGCAGTGGTTTGTGCTTATTGTCACCAAATTTTGTAGTATGTTACACACTTACACAATATGTCACTTGGCACCAGCCATAAAGTAAGCACACACTTGTTTCCTCTGTTATGCTCCCCTAATCATATCCCTGAGGGTGGCTTCTACTTAGCCTCTTGTCCTAGAGCTTTTACATGCCACTCTTGACAACTAACAGTGGAAAGTACAAGAACAAATCTCAATTTAGCACTGTCCTAGGGCAGTTTGTTTTCCACTGCCGACGTTTTCCTGACGTTATCTTGGTCCCGCCTTTTCTTTGCCTTCTGTGCATCACCAGGCCTGTGGGTGACTCTGAAGCTGCTTCCTGGAGACATCCATCAAATAAGGAAGGACTTCCCTCACCTGGTGGATCGATCAACAGCCGTGGCCCGCAAGATGGGCTTTCCTGAGATCATCATGCCAGGTTGAGTGTTTTTACAAAGCTTCACCTCAGCTGACTTTCTCAGTCTCCTATTTGAAATTGACTTACTCAACACTTAATTCACTTAGAAAGGTAGTTCCAGAAAAGGTCTACCATTCTGCAAAATGCAAGTGAGAGAGACAAGAACATTTCACAGTTCATTAAAGTTGGAATAAGTGATTAGTTATTTAATAGACATCCATAGTCATCCATAAAGTCTGGTTCCACCTATGATATAATGATTTACTTTATTTATAGGCTTTTAATAGAAATATTAAATGCTCAAGTTTATATTGCCTAATTGAAAAGTAACTTATTCTCTGGTTCTTGTTTCCTAAAGGTGATGTGCGAAATGACATCTATGTGACTCTGGTTCAGGGGGACTTCGACAAGGGGAGCAAGACCACGCCCAAAAACGTTGAGGTGACCATGTCCGTTTACGATGAGGATGGCAAGAAGCTGGAGGTATGACTGAGGAACATGAATTCACTTTGGTATTTGTTCTGGATTCAGGGCACATGCACTGTAGCCAATCGCTCTTTCAGGCCATCTGTGATTTACAGAGCTTTCTTTAATCCCACACAGCTCAGCACACTGCTTAACTGACCAAGTGTCCTATAAAACAGTGCGAAACCTAAGCCAGACTGTATTCCACATTGCCACCTGACAGAATGAATGACAGAATATAACATCGGTGCCTTGTGGTTGATTGACTAGTTTAAAATGTGCCTCCCCACTGCAGGGAATCCACCTTTATCAGTCACTGTCAAAGTTAGTAACAGACTCAAGTGTGTGAACAGGCAACATGGGCGGCATAGTTTGACAGCTGCAAGTGATGAAGGATGGTATAATTTCCAATGATAATGAAGTTTATGGATAATTTCCCCCCCTATCTATTTGGTTGCTAGCAAATCTTCTCAAAGGGTTGCATATTTACATGGGTGAAATTTGCACCCCTTGATGCACAACTCAGCTAATTTGACTTTTGGTCATCAGTTAGACTGCTGAATATTTAGTTGAAGTCCTGTTTGTTGTCTAACATTCAGGTTTGCAGCTTAACATCTGTAATTGCACAAGAAAGTAAAACCAAGAAGAGGCAAACAAAATGAAATCATCTTTGTGTCCAATGGACTTGATCTGATTTGAAGAAAATGGACTCTCGCTTTCCATCTTTGTAATCGTGCGCCAACACGCAGTGTCTCATGTCCTTAAGAAGCTTTTGTTTCATCTGGAATTTCTTGCCAGTGATCTCTCCCTCTGTGGTGTTTAATCATCATCACCCCCTGCGTGACTTTACCTCTTGTTCTGCAGAGGCTAATCAATTAATGGAGCATATGAGAGGTTCTGAACACATGCACATGAGATGAATGTGGGAGGCACTGGGGCAGGAAGTGTGTGTCTGTGGGAGTGTGTACACACACTTTTTAATTTTAATTTTGTGAGTTTGTATTGATGTTGAATTTATTTTCAAATAGTTGATCTATACTTAATATTTAGTTGTTTATTCCATTGCATTCTGCAGTTACATCTTTTGATGAAAAGGTTTATAGCTTTTTTTTAAATGATAAACACACAAAACACACACAACCTCTTCTATATTCAAAGGAGATGTGTAAATGAAATAAATAAGAAATACATCAAATAAACAAATAAGGTACATTAAGCAAGAAAAACAAATGAATAGATTCAGAGCATCCATTATAGCAGCATATTATAATATTTAGACCGTACCTTTGTCTTTTAAATACATGTGCAGATGTGCAGGTCTGTTACCTGATCATATGGCATCAGCCCAAACATTTCACTGTATTCAAGGCTGTCAGAGCTAGCGGCGATTTAATTATTGGAATTGGTGACAGTGGTCAAGACAGCGTTGCGTGAAGTTTCTGTGTCATGCCAGAGTTCCCTTCAACATCACGTCTCGCAGCTGTTCACAGAAAAGCTCAGCCTCATCCGCTCGGGTCTCCAGGGAGCTGTGCTAATTGGTTAAATTCTTTCTCTCTTCCTTCCTGAATTTTAATTGGCTGAAAGTAAACTCTGGCTCTGACATGGGAGTTACTGTCCCCTTCGTGTCTTTCAGTTTAATGTCTGAAGCTTGATATAAAATTTTGTAGAAAATAACTTTCTTTATAAGCTACTAGTTGGAGTCACAGTTACCACAAGCTTAAATAAAAAAAGCCATTTATGTGGTAGAATGAAGAACATGCCACACAAAAGCACTATGAATTGGTAAAACGAAAAAGTAAAGTTTTAATAGTGGAACTTTTCAAGTTTTATTTTTCTCTGGCTTTCTCACTTGTCTCAACATTATTATCCCTACCACTCCTCTTTGTCCTTTCATCTTTCCTTCGCTCTGGTCTCTTTCTGTCTTTGGCTTATGTCATCATTCCTCTCTGTCAAAAAGGGTTTGTGAGTGAGTCGGGACAGTAACTTCTTGTCTAATTGACGTATTAGTAGATGCCCACAAGCAAAATTCACCTGCAGTAAGACCATGGCTGTTTTCCTCCCCATTTTGTCTCCTCAAAATTCAAAACTCATAAATTCTGGCTGCTTAGTGAAGGGGCAGAGTTAGAGGAGGTAGCACCTGCCCCCCTCCCTCATCCCCTCCGATCTGCTCAGCGTGGCTGGGGGAGAAGGGGCCTGTTATTCCTCATAATTGCTGGTTGTCAGAAACCATTAGTGCTGGAGTGTTTCAGCAGCGGTGCTCAAGCAGGCGAGGGAGTCAGCTGCAGCAGTGGGAGGAAAGAGGTAGGCTGGCTGAGCACAGATTGAAAGAAAACAAGACATGGTCGCCATCCCCCTGTCGAGCCATCCCTCATGCCAGGGTGAAAGGGATTTTACACACACACCCTGACCCACCAGGCAGGCCAATTTGCATGGATGGATCCATCAGCACCAGCTGGTCCTTCTCCCCATGCCTGGCTTCCCTCCCTGCATGGGATCCACTAACCCAACCTTCCTCAATAATTAATTTCTAATTTACTTCTTATTCCCAAAATGCTGTCATGTGATTGGCAGCCAATGGGCAGGTGCTCATGCATAAACCACGTCCACACTTTAAATGACATTTTGCCAGATTAAGACTTTCTGCCCCGGGGATCACATTTCATGAAATAAGCACTAGTCAGTTTTCCACATGCTGTGATTGTGATAATGTTTTGACAGGGAGATAATAGCTCAACTGTCATGATTTTATTTCTTACAGCAAAGCCAGGATAACCAGATCATCGTCTGTGTTGTCTGATAACTTGTTTTATGTGCTCCTGTTTTCTTGATCTAGAATGTGATCTTCCCTGGAGCTGGAGATGACGGGATCAATGAGTACAAGTCTGTCATCTATTACCAAGTAAAGCAGCCACGCTGGTTTGAAACAATAAAGGTCAGAGTCTCCTTACTTCTATTATCAAATTTTTTTCTCTTGGTTACTCTTTAAGTTACTGTTTCCCACATTACCTACAATGTGAATCTCTGAAATAATTCGGAACAGCACAACCAAGGTTTGCATGACTAGTTCTTTGTAGCATGAAGTCTGAATAAAAACTGGATCAAACCAATGTATTTGTGTGTTTTAGTTACCAGTAATTACCAATTTGTGTGCAGCATAAAGTTTGCGCTTAATCCTGCTGAATTTTTTCTGAGTGCATGGACAAGGACATCTCACAGACCTTCTCTATCCCTTCTCTATCTCATTCTCTCAGGTTGCCATTCCCATTGAAGATGTGAACCGGAGCCACTTGCGGTTCACCTTTCGCCACCGCTCGTCGCAGGACTGTGAGTACAAATGTCAACATGTGAATAATCACTTCTGCCAATGACCAGCTGCACAACTGGCAGTTAATCCAGCAAAAAAAAAAAAAACTAAGATAATGGAAGATATCCAATCGAAGCAGATGTGTTGCACGGTGATAAATACTTTGAAGCACACACTTGGTCACATTAATCACAGGTATTAGTTTGCCCCTGCACAAAGCAGTGCCATAGAGCGGCTTGTCAGGGACTACAGATGGATGTGAAAAATGCCTGAGGGATCTCATTTGTTTATTGGGACCAGCGTTGCTGAATGCAGCCAGTGCTGTACGTCCTTCTGCTTTTTAACATTCTTTTCAATTTTGGGGGTGGCAAGGGCAGGGAATCCTGGTGCTGGCAGCCTTGCTGTCCCATCTGCCTGCCACATGGCGAAGTAGTCTCTCTGGCAGCAAGAGCACTGCAGGGAAAATTATTTTGGAGAGGTAGTAGGGGCCATGACAAGTGTACGTATATACAAAGCAATCAATCCATATAGCAGTAGCAGGACTGGCAGGAAAGTCTGCTTTTTCTCCCTAGTAAAACAACCCACAGCTGCTGTCGTCCTCTAGTTCTAAAATCCTCCCACTCATTTTGCATCTCACCTCCATACAGGTGATTTGCAGGAAATGGTCAGGTCTCAGAGCTCAGCACTGGTTTATAATCCACTTGGCTGAGCCTTGTTGTCATGGTTGGCACCTTGCTTCTCCGTGGGACTAATGCTGTTACGAGGCATGCCTTTGAAACTGTGACTTGCCGCTATCTTGCTGTAACGCTTGCTTCAGAAACTGGCTCACCTCTGGGACTGCTGGGACATGCTGATGCTGCCAACTCATCACTGACAATTGACAATGCAGGCATATGTTGGAAAAGTGTAATGGTTGGATTATATGTGTTCATTGTGGTGTATGTTTTATATGCCTCTGTCAATCTGTGTGTTTATACCACTATGCTACTGCCATCACCAAGACACGGGCTTCCTAAAATCCCTATACACATGAATCTAACCTCATCTGTGATTGCCATTGTCTGCACCTGTGCAGACATGCCTCTTTGGCACTTGGCCACTTTCTGGCATTTCAGCACCACCTGATTTACCTCTGTAGTTGAGGGTGAAATCACTGTTACTGGCTGCCTTGCAAAGTCTATAGGAGTTGCTGTATTCACCATTCTGCTGGATTTGGCAGTCTGGATGCATTCTATCCAAATGCATGACAAAGATGCCCGCAAACCCTGATCACAGCTCGGATTATAGTGTTCCTGTAGACACACATTACTTAGTTTGTATTTCGTGATATGAATTCTTAAAGGAGAGAATGTTGAAAAGGAAAAAACAAACAAACTAGCTAAGCCTTAATGTTAACATTTGATTGGCAATGCAGGTTTTTTGTAAAAATGGGAAATACGTAAGCTCTATATATATATATATATATATATATATATATATATATATATATATATATATATATATATATATATATATATATATATATATATATATATATATATATATATATAAATGTAGGTGAATTCAGCTGAGCTGAGATGGTCTTCCAGGTGAAGTCAGTTGAGTTGAGGCTCTGTCATCTGCCTGTGTCCTTCTTGCTCTTAGCTAGAGCTGAACTTTCACTAAGAACACAGAGTGACAGAGCGGCTCATCAGTGCCACCCCTGGAAGCTCATGTACTCACTATCCCAGCCCCCCCCCGACCCCCACCCCCCCACCCCGGATGGGAATCAGGTCGCCTCTAACACAGTCCATCAGATTATCACTCTAAAATTGTCAGGCCTCATCAGACTGATGGCTGCCATCACAGATGCCGCCAAGGCTGTAAGAGATCCCCGCCATCTTTTCACTTCTGTTTCATCTGTCATTATGCCACTACCTGGTGAGCAAGGTAGTGAGTTGGCTTTTAAAGTAGCACAGCACACTCAGCATAAATCTCAAGTGACAGCCCACATTAGAGGTGGAAATGTGCAGAACTTTCACGCAAACTTGACTTTGATTGGTTCCAAAAATAAAGTAGTTCTGTCTTGAAAGTGACTTTTTTCAGCATTCGGATAGTTTCAAGCTCTCTCCAAGTCACTGATACACTTTTCTCTGCTTGGTGGCACGTGTACAGTTTTTTCCCTCCATTGGTTCCTCTCATGCCAGCCCAGCAATTATTCACAGTCGAGGCTGCAGGCAGCAAACCAATGAAGGGATTTATGCAGATAGAATGCTGAGATACTTACATGAATCAGATCTCCCTGCACATAAATTCAAGCTTGTTGATCCATGATGATGATATATGTGCCCCCATCCAAATACTTGGTTACAGGACAAAGTCATAACTCTCTATGCATTTGTTTATGCAGCGCTTCCCATCAGCAGGCCCCTTAAAAAGATTCATTTACATGTGTAGCCACCTAGCAATACCCCGAGAGGGATTATACAAACTGTTAACAGCTGATGTTCCTAGATGAAGTGAATGTATTCATTCATATGTGTACATATGTGTACATATCAGTAATGCACTATTTAAAAGAAGTTTGCTGATTAAAAAATCATATATAGATCATATATTTTTATGTAAGGATGAAATAATTGATAAATCAGCTTTTAATTGACCCATTTCTTTTATTTCACTTTCTCTATTTTGCACCATGTATAATGGCTCTGAAAAGATTTGGGTCTGCCTTTATCAAGAGAAACAGCTGTCACAGTGTTAACGAAGCCATCAGAGGACGCCAGTAAATTCCTGCATCGACTGTAATGCTGAGGTTTACATTTGGGATTATATGTTTTATTAGCCTGGTAGGTTGTTAATGACTTAATGTGAAGTCGGCCATGCTGCCTTAATTTACTCTAGTGGAATCTGTCTGTACAAGACCTCATGATGCTTTTGGTTTCCTGAAGGTACACGTAGATCTTCTAAAAATGCATACTAGTTGTGTAAAATTTGTTCTTTTAGTTTGAAGGTATGAACAGAAGCTAAAAGTTCATGGTAAAGTATGTCACCCAAAGGAAGCATAAGGAACCATCAACATCTCCCCTTTGGCTCATTTCTACCGTTTCCTCCTCCCACAGCAAAAGATAAATCTGAGAAGATATTCGCCTTGTCTTTTGTGAAGCTGATGAGGTATGATGGGACGACTCTAAGGGACGGCGAGCATGATCTCATTGTGTACAAGGTAAATGTGGAATGTGTGTTCCATAACCTGGTTAGAAGTCAATCTTTGGTGTATCTTCTGTTACAGTAGCTGCCCACACTCCTCATGACAAGGTCACAGCTGAGATGAGTCGCAGGTGAAAAATTGGCCAGTCTTATTAGTAGCTACAGTAATAATGGCCTCTTTGCCTTCTATGGAGAATTATGTAGTAGGTGCACATCAACCCCCACAGTGAAATGAAATTACCTTCCAATTAAAATCCCTGGCATAATGATACCTTTGCATCACGGTGCCCATTTATGTTAATCAAAAAGTTAATGTGGGGAAAAAATCACCCAATTAAATTTTTCTTTCTCATTTTCTTTCCTTTACCATTGTCCGTCACTGTTGCCACATGGTAAAAAGTATTATTATTCACACATGGTCACTGGCTCAAAAAACAATATTTTCATAAGACACAATGAAAACTAACAGTAACAGAACAAAGCAATTCATCCCATCATAAACATAGATATGGATTTCAATTATGCTGCGAAAATGAATCAGCTCCCTCAGCTGCCTCAGTATTAAATTGTAGATTTTGCCATGTGTTGACTTACCAGGCGGAAGCAAAGAAGATGGAAGACTCGTCTCTGTACCTGAACTTACCTGCCACCAAGCTGGAGCTAGAAGACAAAGGCATCTCCACCACCGGCAAAAGCACCCAGAACCTGGGCAACTGCACCATCAGCAAGGACTCCTTCCAGATCTCCACCCTGGTCTGCTCCACCAAGCTTACACAGAATGGTAAAAGACTCTCATCCTTCTGCATTTCCAACTAATCTCCACTCTGTTTGCTACTGTGGTGGAGTCATTTTCGCATTTTATAATGAGAGCTGAAGAAAGAGATTTTTTTTTTGTATATATTTTGTGGCCTGTGGATTCTGAAGCCACTTTTGGGTCACAGCTGCTGATGTGAGTGAAAGACAGATTATTCATGCACAGTGACTCCATATCCATTAATGTAGGACTCCAGCACGTCTGCTGTCTTTCGCCCCTTTCACTCGATCATTGGACTCCTGCTCTCACTCGGCGCTTTTCCCTTCATCATCTTCTCCCCCTAACCTACTTTCTTTTCATCTTTCAGTCCGTCTCAATCAGTAGATGTGAGTCTATCCAATCCCAAGGAACTAAGGAGAGCTACACTTATTAAGCTAAGAAAATCCCATCTCTGCTTTGTACGCTATTGATTAAGGATTTTGCCGTTTTATGCCCTCCCCCTTGCAGCCTTTATTACCAGCTGCGGCATTACGGCCAGGGTCATTTTCACCTTGTGAGCCTGTTTGTGTAAGTGTGTGTGCTCCATGGAGATAGGCACTGTCACAGAGGCGGTTTTGAATACTTTGGCAGGTGTTTACATTGAAACTTCAACATTCTGCCTGACGTGGTCACACCTGGGGCAATCCCATCAAAGATGGACTGCAGTACACGATTATAGACTTCACTGGAAACCGTAATGGATGCGGTGCAATTTTCCAGACTGTCTCAAAGTGGATCGTGCGAAATGTTGGTCTGGCCAAATCTCTCCAGTTCTGATTTCACAGTTACTCTAATAGACTAATCCTTCGTGTCTGCTTTGCTTTCCTCTTGTGCTTCTTTTTGTGTGCAATTACGCCTCACCATTTTAATTACAGTTAAAGTGAAAGGTGCCTCCATCCTCTCAGCACTTTTTGGCCATGGGCCTATAACAGAGTAAGAATAAAAACAGTACAGATTGACTGCTACTTCTACTTGGAAGGTAAACCCAAAATAACACCCTGTTCGACTTAGAAGTGTTTCATTTGTGGTAAAACCAAGATAATAAGTAGTTGATCAATTGCCAAGTTCCTGGAAAAGCTAAGGAGTGACCTGTTGAAGCAAATTGCTGTTGTGTCTTTATAGTCAAGCACTTTGCAGTTAGTTTGCGCTGTCAGAGTTGTCACCGGGTAATCCTTGCGCTACAGACCTGTTTTAACCAACTTCAGATGCTAAATACAATATCATCCTTTAGAAACCTCAAATCCAGGTTTTCTTCGTCTCTGCTCAGAAAAGATCAGCAACCACATCCTCTCAAAATCTTTTACCTTATTGAACGATATTTTCGCTTTATTACGACTTGGATCTTAAATTTGTCAATAATCTATCAAGCAGCTATAGAGCAAATACAGTCAGTTGAACCGGGTGTTCAGTCTGTAAATTAATGTTTACAACAGACTCTTTGAGTAATAATTATATTGTTCAGCTTCATTTTCAGTTCCAGAAAAAGTTCAGACTTTGTTTAAAAGCTGTATATTTTTCCTTTTCCCCATCTGGCTTTGGGTTGGCATTGTAGCTGCATCCTTAAATTTCAGCAATTAACTAAATGAGTGCAGCCTTGCAGTATAATTTCCCTTCAGATCCAGCTTGTCCTAAACTTGAATTACCTTTCACTGGACCTTCATCTACAGCTTTGTATAGATGGACCTTAGTCAGACAACAGATACGATCCTCGTCACAGCATCTTCAGCATAAACTGGAATGCTGAAGCTTGTGAATCTCTGCTCACATTTCAAGACCGTATGAGCCGCAAAACTTCGGCTCCTTCGTGCAGCTCAGCACATTTATGTACGATTAAGGAGAACATATGGTTGTTTCACTTGATGTGCTGACGGTTTGGAAACAGCCTTTTCATTTTGCAACACGCTCCCTGTTTACACTGATCTTCCGCAGAGGTCTGCTCTCCACCAGCTGCCACGTTAATGCAGAGGTCTTATGCGACCCTGCTGCATTTTCTCTGTCTAACATCTTGACTTTGTCCTGGATGTAGCCCCAATAACATGCACACCAAATGCTCATAAGGTCTCTTTAATGAGGACGCCGTGGACCCCAGAACAGGCCTTTGTCTGATCTCTGGGACCAGGGGAGAGTTTTGTTGTCAGAGTGCTGCTGCGAATATTCTGTAAAGGAATGGGGTGCTGCTTGCCGTTACAGTAATGTTCCCTTTGAGGGTTATTAAGTTTAGTCTGCGGTTGAAGTTGTCATTTAAATACAGGCATGAGTGCCTCTGCTCAGTGGGCGGTGATGTCAGCAGAGGAGCGCTGTCATGAGCAGAACCTGCCTACACTGATTACACCAGACAGAGAAGTAATATGTGTGCCTCAAACCATTGTCCAAACCGATGTGTAGATTCACAGGACAGAGCGTGAGGCGGAATGGCCCGCTCTTCCTATTTGCCCACCTTGCCTCCTTTTTCTTTTCCTCTTTGTGAGAGGGTTGGGCAGCGCTGTGTGCTGGTAATCCTTAGAAGACTTGGTTTCATAGAGCAGCTCCTCTGCTGATATTTACCTGCCACTTTGTGCTGGTAATTTGCAAAGCCACCGACAGTTGCTTGGGGATCAGGCTGCCTCGCCACCACACACCTGAGTTTGATTAAAGAGAAAGGTGTGTGTGTGTGTGTGTGTGTGTGTGTGTGTGTGTGTGTGTGTGTGTGTGTGCAACGTTATGGGACCTATATAGGATTGGTCATCCCGCGCAAAAGCTCGAGGAAAAAGTAGGCGTTCTTTCAACAAAGCGACGTCTGTTGCCTGGTCAGCAGGAGTTTGTCTGCTTTATTAAAAGCTAGAAACGAACCAAACCAATATCAGCTAGCTCAGTCACTCACTGCACAACATCCTCAGTGTCTTTACAATTTCAGACACGTATTTCACCCTCGAACAGTGTTTGCATTTGACGAATAGAACAAATGTCAAACATTAATCTGCTCATTAGATGCCTCCTTTCTTTCTGGTATACCAGTAATTAATCTGCTTGACTTGTTTTTTTTTTTTTTTATTACATTATTTTTTTTTTTTAATATTTAGCAAAAAAGTGCTTTACAACTTACTCCTTCAAATACTCCCACACAGATGTGATGAGTGCCATGCAAGGTGCTGCCCGACCACTGGGAGCAATTTGGGATTTTAGTTTCTTGCTTGAGGACCCCACACGAGACCATGATCAAACTGCCATTCCTGCTAGCCCACGACTTGCTCAGCTGCCCGAGCCACAGTTGCTCCAAACAGAAAACTAAAAAGCCTACCTTAGCCTCTGGAAAATCCTCATTTCCTTTTTTGTTACTATTTGTAAACCAAATAATGCATTGATTCATTGTGGAAATTATCCACATGTGAGCTGATCCTGAACATTGTCTTCTCGTTGCAGCTCCAGGCGTATCTGTATTCCATCATCATGCCAACTCATGTTCATTTTCCTTTAACTGGTTGCTCTCAAGAGGTTTTTCTGAAGACTTACACTGGCAGAGGAAGGAAAAAAAAAGGCCCTTTGAATGGCCCTTTGCAAAAGCCTACTTGCTTCGTACACATGACACCTCATCCCTGATCCCCACGTCTGAGATGAAACACTCTTTTTAATTAAGCTAGATTTATGCAGGCGGTCTCCCAGCGCTGGGAGCCCATGTGAAGTGGCTGCTGGTTCGTCCCTGGGTATTTGCAGTGTGCTTCTTTCAGTGGAGGCTGGAGGAGAAGCAGAGCTTTAATGACAGCAGACCTGATCTGGTGGAAGATGTATTAAAATCCATTTCCCACCTTGGCTGGAAGAAAAAACAACATTACAAGGAGAAATATTTAGCAAAGACTTCATGTTCCTGCTGTGTGTGAAAGTGCTGTTATGTCATTCAGAAGGTGTACATTTTGAAATTATAGAAACAAATTCAAGGCTATTACTGTAAAGAAAAAAGACAAGGCTATTAAACTACTTAGTGGTTGCGTTTGCTGGTAAAAAAATAAACCACAAAATACTTTCCAGTCTGGGAAGATGTACTCTAAACAAACATTTAAATGGTATTAGAAAGGCTTTTGCTTTTGAGTTGTGCCATGATGATATAACCTGTTCTCCCTGAATTAATTACGCCACCACTCTCCAGCTGCCGTTTTTGTAGCATTGTTAAATTCAGCTGCCTGCAAAGACATCCATTCTCTTGCAGATAATATGTCGGAGGCATTTTTTTCCATGTAACTCCTGGGCAAGCCTGACGTTATCACTGTTCCCTGTACTAAAGAAAGTGCCCCATTGGGAGCAAGCTGCCTGATGATTTATCCCCATTTCATTCCATTTGTGTTTCTCAGGTGCTACAGCGTCATTTTCAAATTCACGTGTCCTCGGGAAGGGCGATCCCTGGTAGTTTAGACAGGGTTTTGTAACTGAACCCTGTCAGGTTTTTAAATCATAGGCATCCATCAGATGTCGCAATGCTTGATTGGCTTTTTCATACCGAACCAAGCATGGGAAGCAAACAGAGAGAGAGAGAGAGCAAGGGAGGAAAGCCCCAGAAAATGGTCCCTGAGAGAGGCACGGAATCAAGTGAGTCAGGATTCAGGTTTTGCTGACATCTCTTCCTTTGGCAGCAAGGCTAATAATCCAAACACAAACATGCTCCTGAGAAAGTTTGCCGCCTTCATTTTAGACAGGACAAGTTAACTCACCATTTATTTCAAGGACAGCTTTATTGGAAACTATTTTGGTGATCTCTTACTGAAAGCAAATGACCAAACATTCTTTACTTAGAGGCTGCTTACAATGTCAAAAGTCACTGTTCCTTGTTTTAGCTTTTAGCAAATCTCAAATTAAGAAATAATGAAACAAATAAACTAATGAGTAGTTGTAGAGTTGGCCTGCTCCCTTTGTGCACAGAAGGTAATACTTTTTTTGATCCCCATCTTGAGATGGGATTCATCTACAGCAGTGAGCAGATGCCATCTTTTTTTTTTTTTTTACCCTTCAAGGTAATTGAAGCAAGAAGATCTGTTTTCCATGATATAGTTCACTTTATGTTTAAAGCCCCTGGCAACAGCAGTAAGAGCAGAAGCAAGGATAAAGGATAGAGGGCAGAGGACATAAGTAATTTTTGTATGTGGATTACATTCTGTGCTCATCCCCTATTCCTCTAGACAGATGTGATTCAGTCATAGTACCCTTGACATTTTCCATAAAGCTTTATGATCAGAGAAGCAAAGGAGACCTAGCTTTACCCTTAAACTGTAGCTGTTTGAATGGTTCGCATAGGTGGAAACAAATAAAAGTTGAATCACAGCTTCAGTCACACCAATTGAGCTCTTGTCATGGGAAGTTTTAGGGATCCTGATGGGTTGGCACAGTAATTCAGAGGAGAGGTGGTGGAGTTACAGAAGACACTTGGGCTTTCCCAGTATCGTCGAGTACTCCTCTATTTGGCATAATCCATAGTTCTTTTTGTTTGTTTGTTTGTCGTTGTTCTGTTTTTTAAGGAACATTCTTTGTGAATATGCGGCCTGGACTGTAATTTGAATAAGATTGGATGTACAAAAAATGTCCAATTTCCATTTCAGTAAATTTGTAGACATTTTGCTCTAAAAGAGAGTTCTTTTTTTTTTTTTTTTTTTTTTTTTTTGCAGTGGAGCTCAAGTTAAAATTTGGCATCAAAGCCACAAGCATCAAACCAGATGAGGTAGAAAATATTGTGAAATGAGTTTCTGAGTTACCCACGTCTGCTCACTGATGTGCAGATGCTCATTTTGGCATGAATGCATAGCGTGAGGTCCAAGTGTTAACTTTGAGGACGGTGCATGGAAAGCTGGAGCAAATGCAGAGTGGTCCGTGAAGTCCATATCTGAGGTCAATTTACACATTCACATTATACATTTTGAGTTGTTTTCAGTCTGTACTTAAGTTGGCAGCTTAACCGACTGCAGTTTGGATACAATTAACATTGCCATCATAAGAAACATAGCTTTTTTAGCTTTTTATAGCTTTTTTTCTGAATCATGATAACAGAGCTGTTATATGCACTGACCTAAGTGTCACCAGCGCATTTTTGGAAGCACCAAATTTGATAACCTGCCAAAGGAGGTCTAAATGAGCTTTCCCCTGAACATGATTAGTCACATAATGATTAATCCTCTTGCGCCGGAATCCATTTTCCATGATTAGAAGAGGACTCATAAAATTACTTATCCTGTATTTGTGGAATTTGCAAACAGACTCATTTTGGTGTGTCTGTGAGTCTGTATGTGTATGCAGGTCAGCTAATTTCTGACCCCCACACCTTAATTGTCATTTTTCACAGTCTATCCATATCTCTCGCCTCTTTGTTCTAATTGGCTGGATGAACTCAATACTCTGCTTTGTGGTAATGACTTTTGGTTTGTCTGTTTGTTTTCTCTTTTCCTCAGTGGATCTACTCGGCCTGCTGAAATGGCGCTCCAACACCAGCCTCCTGCAGAAGAACCTCCGTCAGCTGATGAAGGTGGAAGGTGGCGAGGTTGTCAAGGTGAGGGGGTGAAAGTGCTCCTCTGCTGAGCTGACCGCCTTTTGCCTTTTATCTTTTGTTTTGATGCTGTGTCAGAAAAACCCTCAGCAGCCAAAACCTAATCATCTTTACTCGCTTTCTTTTGAAAGTGTTTGTACGGAAAAGGAGTTGATGCAGACTGGCAAAAACAGACAAAAGATCTTCTCAGCTGGACAGACAGAAACATTCTTAAGGCTCAATTCAGACTTGCTGTTATCATGCATCACAAGTAGGCAGCTGCGAGCGTGTCAGTTCAGAGCAGCTGTTAAAATGCATCACCACATGCGTCCTGATTGACCACTTGTGATTGGATCACACCCCTTACTCAAAAAACCAATTGTCCCAAAGTGTGTGTGTGTGTGTGTGTGTGTGTGTGTGTGTGTGTGTGTGTGTGTAAGAGCTAGTGAGCCAATGAGATCCACAGTGAAATAAGGTTTCAGACATTTGAAATACTGAAGTATTCTGGGTTCATTGGGTTCTTCATGAAACTGTGGGACTAATTAGAGGAAGCCAGTTGAATAGGCAGTCCTTCAAAGTGGCATATTTGCATTCACACAGCTAAAACAATGTGGCACATGTGGCCTGGACCACCTCTGAATGTGGTCGAAGCGATCGGATGTCAAATGCTCGGAGCTGTTTGCTTGTGATTGGTGCACCCATGACGGATCTGGATGCCGGATCCCAACAGGGCCTAAATGTTCCAAACAAATGAAGCTACTTTGGAGTAATTTCACATAGCGTTTTATTTCCTGCCAGAGGGAATAGGCTGCTATTTTTTAAGTTGCTGTTCTCCGTGCTTTGTGAATGTGTAGAGTGCGGATGGAGCACATAGCACTGCAGGGTGAAAAAAAGGGAGAAGATGACCTGCTGTCCATTTCAGTGGGGCGGGTGCTTCTTGAGTGCTTTATTAAGCACTCAAAAAATAAATTGGGATATTTGGGGTTGGCTAGAAGATTGCACTGCATCAAAAGAAGTCCTTCAGCTGACAGTTTTGATCAAGCCAAATAGACGTGTCAACCACAGCTGTAACAGTTCATTAAGCCACAGGGGTGTGATTATTATTACCACTACATTAGCACTCAATCTCCTTCAGAGTGCTCTGAGGCTGTCAGTGTGTATTTTCACTCTGGCATTAAAAAAGTTTAGCAAAAGAGAACTTATGTCTGCATTACCTGATTTAGATACTCTTTTTAAAAAGACTTGATCATCTAGTTTTAGGAGGTTTCCAATATCCAATAACACCCCCCTGTCATGCAGCCTGGTTTTCTGGAGATTGAATTCTGCTTTAATCTCGACACAGTCCATGTTATGTTGGGTTCTTGTTCAGAATGTGATGAATCTCATCCATCCTGGGTTGACAGAGCATGCACAGTATAGAG